>NC_090927.1:648433156-649058156 GCF_040938575.1 Ambystoma mexicanum | reverse complement strand
ATAACGCTGTGTGAGGCTACATGATCATGGTCAATGGGTAGACTTGCTTATGTTGGTGCTTTCCATCCATATGTCATACACAATCTCCCAGAGGAGCCCTCACTGGGATTCAAGTGCTTCCGTTGTTTGACATTTGTGGATGGTTCAATTGTACCTCTGATACACTGTGGCATTACTATTTCTAGTAGGTACTGGGTATCAAAAGTCAAAGGGCTTAAAACGTTATTCTGGACTTCCTTATCCTTGACCATTGACTATGCTGTGATGGGATCCTAGGAATCGAAGTCCATGACATAATGCATGCATGCATTATTTTACCACTGTAATGAATTGGCAATTGATGGCAGACAATGTGATCATTGCTCAGTGGAGCCAGCTTCGTCATCCCATTCTTTGTCATGTGTGGTGACTGGTATGGGTGAAATTGGGCAACTATTCAGGTAGATCCTTGGCAGTGGTATTATTTTATTAACATTATTATGCATCTCTGATTGTACAGGTGTGTTCCATTTTGGCAAACAGCGTTGTGCTTGATGCACCTTCACCTCACACATTCCATTTCCTGTCTCCCATCCCTAAGTAGAGGGGTGGCGGGTTACTTAACATGCTGGGGGACTCAAGGCTTCAATCAGGGACATGATGTGAAAAATGGGTATTGAGTGCCTCAAAGCATCCAGTGCACATTGTCAATGACTGGTTTAACCAAAGTACTGTTACTTAATTTCGAATGCAAAGATATGTGTAGTTTTTCAGAAGTATTGGTGAATCGGTAGTGCCAGCCTTACTGTTCTAGGCCAATCTTGAACACAGGGTCTGCTAGACATTACACTCACAGTCGGATAGACAGCTGGGCCTTTGTGTTAATAATGGATACTGTGCATCAGTAAACATTTTGAGGGTTCCATCCATCACCAAGCACAGCAGCAGCACCATTGTTCATGCATTGAAACAATGTGGCTCGCATTAACTTCACTAGGTATCTGTGACAAAAATGGATGTTCATCTGTATACTGAGGCTACAATGCTATAGGAAATATAACCAGGAGACCCAGCTTGGTTTTACATGAAGTGAAGAGTGGAGCATATGGCATCGTGTTAAAGGGAGACATGTTCACACAGGGGCATGTTAGACTTGTACCATCGAAGATTTGGAAAGCTTTACCTTGCAGAGTACTCTTCTATATTCTCAAAGGTGTGATGGTTTCTTAAAAGGGCCGTCTTGGCCCTGCTGTTCACCTGAGTTTTGCTTTTTCCAGTAGTGCACCAATGGCACATTTCACCTTGACATTCCAGTTTGTTTCTGCAAATGTGACTTGAACAGTTATGTGCTATCAGTCATGGGATACATAGTGCGATGAACATGAAAGAAATTATTTTTCAACCATGTCCATTTGAAGTTGCAGAAATGGCTTTGGTATAAATTGCTCTAACAGGCGACTCCTTACAATCCCTTAATTATTATCAAGTTGTAATTGTTAATAGGCGGCCATACTGAGGTATGACCTTGCAACGATCCTGTAAATGTCGCAGGTCACTGGATTCGGACGGTACAAAAGCATAACCGTCAACCAGAAACAGTACACCAGGAAATGACTCCAGGACTCAGAGCCATCAAATAAGTGTATGTTTGTTTTAATGACCAGATAAATCAGTCAAGCCCATATGCGTATTACACGTGTTTCTGCTCACATGAGCCTTTTTCAAATCTGGGCTGTCCTTATGTCCTTAAATCAGAGTCTTGCAGTCCTTATGGCTGGTGATCCCACCATGCCGCTGTGTCCAAGATCCAAGCGCTGCATCTGCACACTGTTGGCTGGTGATCCCGCCATGCCACGTCCTCCTGTGCACGGGTGCACGGCCTGTGTCTCCAGCTCCCGAGTTGGAAGCAACAGGCGCTTCTAGTCCAGCTGCAGCAGCCAGGAGGGCTCAATCCGAGCCTCCGTTGCTGAACGGCTACTGCCGCAAGCATGCGCGCTGCTTGTAGCCACCATGCACATGCCCACCAACAATCCGCCTTCCAGCAGAAACTCCGACACTGCTGAGGCCCGCAGTGAAAGTGGCGATGCATGAAGCGTGTTACGCTCACAGAATACAAACTCTGATATATATATATATAAATAAAAAAGCAAACAAAATCAGTAACGTGCAGCATTTCCAACGAGGACAACATGCCTGAACGAGATCTACCAACGTTCCATCAAGTGTGGGCGCTGTTAGGCAACGTTTGTATGCAGTATCCTCTAGGACCACTACACACAACTAGGACAGGACTACAGGTGTAAGCAAAACCAACCTTTGTTATAAGTCTGTACCACACAGTTTTTGGTAGCGAGCTGATCAGCCAGGCTTAGCTCAAGAGGGAATGTGAGCTTGTAAGGGTGTTACACAAAGGTCTACAATAGCAAGTATTCAGATAGACACTTACTCAAGGTTTCTTGGTAAAACAACTATTCATTTATTACACAATCATTTAAAAAAGATTGGGCCTCATTACACGGTAGGCGGTAACCATGGCGCTATTAGCGCCATGGTTGCTGCCGGTATTTTACCTTGTCCGCCTTGGTGGATGGCTGAATTACCGCCCTACTCTAAGGTGAGCGGGGGCGGTAATTCCCCATTCACCAAGACCCTTCCCCATTCCCATTTTTGCCCCCATAGGGCATAATGGGAATGGGGAAGGCGCTAATTACGGTACCGCAAATTGCGTTACCGTAATTAGCACCAAGGTCCCTTTGCGGCACCCTACTTTAACGGCTGGTAAAACCAGCTGTTAAAGTCGGGTCCCGCAAAGGGAACTCGTAGTAAGGCGGTAAGGGTTAATGGTCACCGGTAATGCTACCGGTGACCGTTAACTCTTACCGCCTTCCGTGTAATGAGGCCCATTCACTAAATGGGGCAACCAAGATCACACAAGAAAATATACCACAATTCTGATTACTAAGCAATGGAGCTCCCTTGAATTCGGAGCAAAATAGCATTGAAGTATGAGCAAAAAGGAATAAGTTGATAAAACAAATATTACAGTTACTTTAAAACAGTGCAAATAGTTTGAGTTCACCAGAGGAGTTGATTCAATGCAATAGATAGGCCAAACTCAATAGACTAGTGTCTTATATAAGTAAAAACTGTTCTGGTATATAAAACGGGAAAGTCTTTGCCACAGTGCTTAGAAGTAGTTCACGGAAGAAAGGTTTGTAAGTCGGGTCACAAGCTGACTAGGCCTGCAAGTTAAGCGGTAAATTCTCTCGGTTGGGTTTTCACAGTACCTTATATTGAAGAAAAAGATGCAGCTGAAGACTTCTGTTCCTGGCAGTTCCTGCAGATCTCGCTGTTCCTGAGCCTCAGTCGTGGGAACAAGAGGGAGGATGTCCGGGGACTCCTGCACTGCATGGGGATGGATCACAAAGCTGGCAAATTTGCACATCTTAGATGCCAGTTGCTGTTCTTCAAACACACAAGCTGGTGTCCTTCTCCCTGTTTAATCCTAACCAGCTCCGGGAAAGGTATCCAGGTGGTTTACGAGTTGATTCATCCTACCAACTCAAAGGAAGATGTCGTCCTTGAAGGGGATTCTCTGTCGAAGTGAACTTGCCGGTTCGGACAAGCAGCAGGGCTCCACCGGGCAAACCAACAGTCCAGTAGTTGCAGCAGCCGTCCTCTTCCAGCTCGTCTCTGGTTCCTTTGTTCCAGTGGTGAACTCTCCCTTTCAGTCCAAAGAATCACCTTTTAAACAATTTTCTCCCATTCATTGCGGTACCGTAATTACCTCCTAGGTCCCTTTGCGAGTCCCGTCCTTAACGGCTGGTAAAACCAGCCGTTAAGGTAGGGTCCCACAAAGGGACCTCGTAGTAAGGCGCAAAGGTTTAGCGGCACTGGTACCCTTACCAGTACCGGTAAACCCTTACAGCGGTCCGTGTAATGAGGCCCTTAAACTTTAGGTGCCTTCAGTCTTTGAGTCAGGCATAAACTTAATTTACTTGAAAAATGTCCAGATATACTAGCTCCTGATTTTCTTTGATTGATGGACAGGAGACTAAAGGAAACAACAGATATAATAGTGTCTATTGACACACAATGTTAATAGGTGCTATTATCTTTCTTGACTTATTTTGATGAATCATTGTAACTGAGTGTTATAGTACTTTTGACTAGAACATGGAAATGGTTCTTTCTCTGATGATATTGCTTGTTGTTGTTTACCTGTTTCATTTTTAATTTTAATTTATCCAATTGTTTTCAAGTGGACAACTTTATATATTTTTTTCTGCCTTCAACTGAATTATTGCTTATGCTTATTTCCACTACTTCTACATGTACTATTTGAGATTGTTTTAATCACCCTTTAACTGTGTCTGGCTTTCATATTCACTTATTGAATCAGTTATTAACATGTTGTTGATGTTTTTACCCAAATTGTTATAATATGTCCAACTTTGAGCTAATACTGTACATTACTTTTTGAATTGATTTGGCTGTCTGCGTATTTCCTTCTTGGTATCTCAGATCTGAGATTAGATAATGTTCTGATTAGAATGGGGTGAGCATAATAGGCTCTAAATTATAAGCCTTGGTGTCCTCACCCTTTGGTAGTAGCACCCTCTTTTTCTGTTGTAGTCTTGCTGTACAGTCAGCCAGCCAATCACTCCAGAGTGCATTTGGATCTCCTAGGAGACTAAGCTTCATGCACCTCCCTCACTTCGTGCCCACCCCAGACACTCAGGCGCCAGAAGCAGTCTTCAGTCCTGAAGCCTGCCGAAGGCATAGAAACAAAGGGACCAAACCTAGTTAGGCACGCAGAGACAAACTCTAGAAGGACCTTTCCAAAACGAAATAGCAAAAATAGAAGACTGCGGCCTTTTTAAACAAAGGGGGCTCAGACTCCATCTTGAAAAACATGGCTCCCGTGACTTTTAGCTACGGGTGTTCGTACTCGTGAAAAAATCATGGTAATTTGTTGTAAAACCACTGCCAACAGCCATTTCGATAGGAAAGGGTAGCATTTGACTGCTACATGAGTTTCGAGACACATGTGATACTAAGTAACCCCTCTAGCACTCTATTGTAAAATAGTGTATGCTGGCTCTACGAATTTAAAAAGACTAGTAAAGTCAATGTAACTTTATATTCTCTGGGAAACAGTAGTTTATCGCAGAGAAGGTATTTAAACATTGGGACAGCCTAAAAAAGTTCCCTGTGTTACTGCACTGAGGGTTCTGTGTAACACACATGAAAAGATGATACCTATGGAGTTGTCTAAAACTCCATAGTCAAAGAACACAAGAGTAAAACACACATCAAAGTACATGAGAGAGTGGAAAGAAAGGCTCACGCTCTCTCCAGGTATGAAATCAAGTCCTCAAAATCCAGCAAAGTTGCTGGGCTCTCTAAGGTGAAGGAAATTAGCACATTTATGAGAATTCTCCCTAACACTCGTTCCCCCCAGACTAAGGGACAGGAGGATTTAATCCGCCCCTGGATTAATATCCTTACTCCAGTCGGTCAGACATTCTGGAGAGACCATCAACATTTTGGTGATTACACCCTGACCTGTGTTCAATGGTAAAATCAAACCCCTGTAGGCTGATTGACCATCTTAACAATTTAGGATTTTCCCCTTTCATCTGCATTAACCTTAAGGGTTGGTGGTCTGTCTGAATCACAAAAGTAGATCCATACAAGTATGGTGTAAACTTCTTCAGAGACCACACAGTGGTAAAACACTATTGTTCTATGGTTGCCCACCTTGTCTCAGGTTACTTCAGCTTCCTGCTGATGAAGCAGATTGGGTGTTCCCTACCGTTTCCATCCAGCTGACTCAGAACTGCACATATACCTGTATTGGAAGCATCTGTTTACACATTGAAGGTTTGGCGGGAGTCAGGAGCTCTTAAGACTGGAGCTTGACAAAGGGCTTTCTTAAATCCTTCAAATGCCTTGGTGCACTTCTCATTCCACGTGTCCTTTCTGGGGAATTTGGGTGATGAGACCACATTCAAGGGAAAAGCTATGGATCCAAAGTTCTCTATGATGTTCCTATAATAACCAGTGAGACCTAAGAAGGCTCTCACTTGGGTTTGAGTAGTAGGGGTGGCCCATTCTTGTACAGCTTGTACTTTGCTAGGCAATGTCCTTATTTCACCTCCTCCTACCTCTTGTCCAAGGTAGACCACTTTGCTCTGTCCAATTTGACATTTACTTACATTTATGGTCAGATGGACCTGTAAAACATTTCCTAAGTGGTCAACATGTTCTTTCCAGGTAGGGCTGAAAACTGCAATGTCATCCAAGTATACCATGCAGAAGTCCTCCATCCCATTCAGAACCTGATTAACCATCCTTTGGAATGTTGCAGGTGAATATTTTAGTCCAAAAGGCATTACCTTAAACTGGTAGAGGCCTGCTGTGGTTGAAAATGCAGTTTTCTCCTTGGCACGGTCTGTCAGAGCTATTTGCCAAAAGCCTGACATTAGGTCAAATGTACTGAGGTACTTGGCTGAACCAAGTTTGTCCACCAGTTAATCTGTCCTATGTAAAGGATGTGCATCAGTGTTTTTGACTGCATTCAGAGCTCTATAGTCCACACAGAATCTCAACTCCTTGGATCCTGCCTTTAGCACTAGTACAACTAGAACAGACCATGAACTGGTAGAGGGCTCTATTACCCCGGGATCAAGCATCGTGTTGACCTCTTCCTTTATGTCGGTTCTTACATGGTCTGACATTCTGTAACCTCTGCTTTTAACAGGTAGACAGTCACCAGTGAGAATATCATGCTGGCCCCAAGGGGTCAAGCCTGGTGATAGTGAAAACAGGGAGGCAAACTGATTTAACAGAAACGTGCACTCCTAATGTTGTTTCCAGTGTCAGATTAGAAGAGAGATTAACTCCTTCTATCTTCTCATCTAAAGGTTGTCCCCTGTGAAGATCAGGTAGAGGTTCACTCTCCTCCTCCTCCTGAGCTAAAGCTAGAAGCAAAGCACCCACTTCTGATCTTGAGATATAGGCTTTTAGACGGTTGGTGTGAAAGACCCTGAGGCCTCCTTAGGATTGCCTCAGTCCACCAGATATTTGACCTCTCCAAGTTTTCCCACAACCTTGAAGGGTCCAATCCATTTGTCCTGTAAGGCCCTCTGCCTTGTAGGTACCATAACTAAAACATGCTGGTCTTGAGTAAACTCAACCATGTTGGGCTTCTGGTCATGCCAATGCCTCACTAGAGCCTGACCTGCTTTCAAGTTATCTGTTGCTTCTGTCATCATGTGTGTCATTCTCCTCTGGAGACCAAGCACATAGTCAGTGACTCTCACTGGCTTACGAAAGGAGCACTCTCCAACCCCTCCTTAATTAGGACCAAGGGCCCTCTAACTAGATGACCGTAGAGAAGCTCAAAGGGCCTAAATCCAGCTCCCTCCTGGGGGACTTCTCTATAAGCAAATAAAAGGCATGGCAGTAGAAGGTCCCACTTTCTTCTAAGGGGTTACTCTAAAGTACCTATCATGCTCTTCATATTTCTATTAAAGCTCTCTACCAACCCATTCGTCTGGGGATTATAAGCAGTTGAGAATGTGTAAGTCACTCCACAGTTCTTCCACATGGCCTGCATGTAGTGGGACATAAAATTTGATCCCCTGTCAGAGATGACTTTGTTAGGAAAACCTACCCTGGTAAAAATACAAAGTAGGGCCTTAGCAACAGCCTGAGCTGTAACAGTCCTAATAGGTATGGCTTCAGGATACCTAGTAGCATGGTCTACTACAACCAATATAAATCGATTGCCAGATGTCTGACAAGCGTGACAGCTCCTACAGAATTTATCTACATCAGACCCCAATTTAGGCCAGTAGAGGTATACAGAAAGCCTTTCCCTGGTCTTCTTGAAACTCAAGTGACCAGCCAAATGAATTTCGTGGGCTAATTGTAGGAACTGTTGTCTGATCTCTAGAGGCACTACAGGTCTTCTGTAGTCCCCTGGGATACACTCAGTTGGTTCACTGTAGAAGAGGCCATCTTCTCAGTACAACCTGTGCTTCCCTGGCTCTTGCCCATCCAGCTGGGAATCTGCCTGTTGGTGAAGTCCTTCAAGAGTAGGACCCTCTCTTTGACCTCTGCTGAAGTCTGCCCTACAGGGGCCACCTTCTGCCAGTAAAGACTGCAGCTCAGGATGGTCTTTAGGATCCAGATCTCAAACAGGGGGAAGGTCTTCTTCCAGCTCTGAATCTTCAGCAGTGGATTCAACCTTTCCTGGTTGTCTTTTGGCTGGTGGAGTAGTCACAGGTGTGACTTTGGACAGTCCTCTTGGGGATGTCCTTGTTGGAAGCACAGGAGTGCTCTCTTGCTTTTTCTTTGAGGCTTTGGGTTTCCCCTTTGTTTCTTTCTTCTTAGAAATAGCAGTTAGTAGTTCCTGTGGGCTGGGTGTTATAGATTCTTTTGTAACATCCTCTCAAGAGTCAGTTAAGGTACTCTCTCTGGCCATCCTTGTTTGTTCCTGATTCCTTTTGCTGAGAGGCCTGGGGGTGCTTTATACAACGCCTAGAGTTTTTAAGTCATTCCTCAACCGGACTCTGCCAGGCACCTCACTCTGTACACTAACAGGTATCATGACAGTCATGTTGTTGCACTGGATGAGAGCTGGTAATCTTGGAAGCATTTGAACAGGGCCTCCAGCAAGTTTAGTGAGGCCTTTGGGTGCCTTAGCAACATCCTCAGGTTTGAAAAAAGCTTCATCCACCACTGTAATGCTGGACCCAGTGTCTCTAATGGCAGGGGTCTCCTGACCATTTCCAAGTACACTGTCTTTATAATATTCTTTTGTGTTATCTGGAATTGAATTATAGACATCTAAATGCTGCTGTTCCCAAAGACCCAGGCACACTAAAGAAACACTGGCAGAGACTCCAATAGGGTCTTCAGCCAGTAATTGAAAGTTTCCACTTGCTATTTGTACTTCTTCCTCTCGGGAAAAGGCTAAGGATACAGTGTGGACCGCTGAAGGTTTACCCTTGCATCTGGGATCCGCTTTCACATGGTCAGTAGGCCCACAAGCATAACATTTTCCAAATGTTTTGAAAAATGGGGGTTTCTGCTGACCTCCCTCTGGTTTAGTACCAGAGGTTTCACTAGCCTGATTTGGTTTCCCTTGTGGCTTACCCTTTTTTTGTTTGGGGCCCTCTTTTGGATTGGAGGTATTAGAATTCTCTTTGCCATCTTTCTTTTTCTGCTTCCCATCGTCCTTCTTCTGAGTTGCCAGGAATCCTTGTGAGTAGCCCTGCTGCCAACCCACAAGTCAGCAGCCTTTGCTAACTTCTTTGGATACATTTCCTTGGAGTCAGCCAAGTGCTGTCTCAGCTCAGGAGAGCAGGCATCAAAAATAGATTCTAACAAAAATAGATTTCTCATTCCTTCAAAAGTGTTAACTCTGTAACCTTTTACCCAGCCATCTAAGTGCTTCAAACATTCACACATTCAGGTAGCCCAAGGGGTACCATCATGCTTTTTGATGGTTCTAAACCTCCTAATGTACTGGGAAAGAGTTTTCTAGCTATAAAAGCTAGCTTCACATTTTGATACTCCAATCTTTTAAGTTCCCCCACCTCCATTACAGCATCAGTTGCAACCTGGGGCAGCCTAGACAAAAGCCAATGAATCAACTGATTCCATGTGAAACCCTGAATCCCATAGTTATATTCAAAGGCAACCAACCAATCCAAAATAACAAGTTTCACCTCATACATACTCACAGCTTCCTTAGGCATGCAAGCTCTCTTAGGACTGGAAGACCTAGAAGACTATGCGATAGAAATATTTTCAAGAGACAATTTCTTCATTTCAAGAGCATGTTGCATTTCCATTTCTCTGAGTTTGATTTCTTGATGTTTTCTTTCAGTTTGCATTTTGGAGATTTTTGAACTCTAACTCAAGTCTCATTTTTTCAAGAGAGACACATTCTGGACTCAGTACTGGACCTGGCAGGGTCCCTGTGGCTAATGTTTGAGGACCAAGAGCTTGCTGAGGTGCAGAGAGGCTCACATCATGAGACTCCTCTAACTCTCCTGGCTCATCAATAACATTAGAGTTAGGCTCTGAATCATTATCATCCTCATCAACATTTTCCATATTTGCTGAAGGAGTAGGTGTAACAGACCTACTTCTCAGACTTTGAAATTCCCACAATATTTCTATCAATTCCTTTTTGTTTCGTTCAACAGGGAGATTCCTGGCCTTGCACATTTCCTTCAGTTGATCTACTCTTAAAATGATCAGGGCCTCCTGACTGTAGTTATCCATATCAGGCATGATAACATTACTTTTCTAGTTGTGCTTAGCATTGTGAAGGTTACTATCTGAACAACAGTAAAGCAGAACTCTCAATGTAACAACCATGCAATTTATCCTCACCTCCTGCCATCAGTGTTAGCAAAGTTTGTATGCAGTACCTTCTGGAACCACTACACACAACTAGAACTACAGGTGTAAGCAAAACCAACCTTTGGCATAAGTCTGTACCACACAGTTTTTGGTAGCGCTCTGAGCAGCCAGGCTTATCTCAAGAGGGAATGTGAGCTTGAACGGATGTTACACAAAGATCTACAATAGCAAGTATTCAGACAGACACTTACTCAAGGTTTCTTGGTAAAACAATTATTAATTTATTACTCAATCAATTAAAAAGCATTCCCTAAATGAGGCAACCAATATCACACAAGAAAATATACTACAATACTGATTACTAAGCAATGGAGCTCCTTGAAGTCAGAGCCAAACAGCATTGAAGTAGGAGCAAAAAGGCATACGTTGATAAAACAAGTATTACAGTTACTTTAAAACAGTGCAAATAGTTTGAGTTCACCAGAGGAGTTTATTCAATGCAATAGATAGGCCAAAGTCAATGGACTAGAATCTTGTATAAGTAAAAACGGTTCTGGTATTTAAAACGGAAAAGTCTTTGCCACAGTTCTTAGAAGTAGTTCACAGAAGAAAGGTTTGTATGTCTGGTCACAAGCTGACTAGGCCTGCAAGTTGCCAAAGTTCCACAAACTTTCGCTGTGAGCGGTAAATTCTCTAGGTTGGGTTTTCACAGTACCTTATATTGAAGAAAAAGATGCAGCTGAAGACTTCTGTTCCTGGCAGTTCCTGCAGATCTCGCTGTTCCTGAGCCTCAGTCGTCGGGACAAGAGGTAGGACTTTGGGGGACTCCTGCACTGCACAGGGATGGATCACAAAGCTGGCAAATTGGCAAATCTTCGATTCTGGTTGCTGTTCTTCAAGCACACAAGCTGGTGTCCTTCTCCCTGGTTAATCCTAACCAGCTCTGAAAATGGTATCCAGGTGGCTTATGAGTTGATTGGTCCTACCAATTCAAAGGAATAAGTCGTCCTTGAAGAGGCTTCTCTGTCAAGGTGAACTTGGCGATTCGGACCTACAGCAGAGCTGCACCGGGCAACCAATGTTCCAGTAGTTGCAGCAGCCGTCCTCTTCCAGGTCGTCTTTGGTTCTTTCATTCCAGTGGTTGACTCTGCCTTTCAGTCCAAGATACTCACCTTTTAAACAGTTTTCTCCCATTAATTCCAGCCTAGCTGCCACTCACCCAGCAGGGTGGCTGTCCCTGCTGGACAGTCAGCCAGCCAATCACGCCAGAGTGCATTTGGGTCTCCTAGGAGACTAAGCACAGGGAGTTTCGGGCACCTCCCTCACTTCCTGCCCACCCCAGACACTCAGGCACCAGAGGATGTCTTCAGTCCTGAAGCCCGCCAAAGGTGTACAAACAAAGGGACCACACCTAGTTTGGCGCACAGAGACAAACTGTAGAAGGAACTTTCCAAAAAGAAATGGCGATAAAAGAAGACTGGGATCTGTTTAAACAAAGGGGGCTCAGACGCCATCTTGAAAAACATGGCACCTGCGATTATATAGATATGCAGTTATCTAAAACTCCATAATCAAAGAACACAAGAGTAAAACACACATCAAATTACATGAGACAGTGGGAGAAAAAGCTCACACTCTCTCCAGGTAAAAAATTAAGCCCTCAAAACCCAGCAAAGTTGCTGGTGGTCTCTAAGGTGAAGGGATTAGCACATTTATGAGAATTCTCCCTAACAGGTGGCGACAGCATCCAGCTCACGTCACCATCATGGCTCCCCATCCCCCACCATCCACACTTCCTACGGAGTGCCACAGAGCCCAGTGAAAGTGCATGCTACTGTAAAATGGGTGGATGCTCTGGAAGAGGAAAATACCCTACGCTGGTACAGAAACCTAGAGGGGATTGGTGGTCTACTGAAAGCTCTACTCTCCTCCACTGACAAGAAGGAAGGTGTGGAGTGGCACCCACACCACTCTCGCATGAGCAACCCCTACATGCCGGGCTGAGACTCAACCACCATACATACTTAATGCGCCAGCCACCATGGGCGAACCTGCATCACCACCTCCCACGTGCAGCACCAAATATGTCCTACTACGCATGCCCCTCCCATTTTCAATGACCCCACAAGCAGATGAGGGTCCTCGGTGGACTGAATGGATGGAAGACTTCTACCACTTTGTACGAGGCTCAGGAGTAGGAGATTCATCTCACCTTCTGGACCTATTTCTCAAACTGGTCGGGAGTGAAGTTAAAACAATTGTCAAGACCATCCCGACAGCCGACCAGCCAGATTTTGCCTCGCTGATCGCTGTGTTGGACAGACTACTCATTATTGAACCGAACAGAGATTATGAGAGTTATCTGTTCAACCAATGCACACAGAAGCCCCAAGAGACCGTGGATGGATACATAACATGCCTGAGGGTGAGGGGGCTCATTGCCAGTTTGATGTTTTCTCCCTGGATGAGGCCATTCATCTGTGCATCATTGAAGGTTGCCTGTCGCCGTCTCTCAAGAAACAGCTATTGAAGAAACCCCTCTCAATCCTGGAGGTCAGCGAACTGCAAGGATATTTGAGAGGGTCGACGCCCAAGCTGCCTCCATGGCGGGTGCACTGGCTGCCAAGCAGGACACCACTGAACTCATCTCTGCTGTCCAACAGGTGGTGCCTCGAACAAGCGAGAGGGGGACCACACCTTACAGACCACTCTCACAGCTCAGACCCGGGCAACAGAGACAGTGCTATTGGTGCGGGATGGCATTTCCTCACCTAGGATCATGCCCCGCCCTGACGCAGAGATGCACCAACTGCAGTAGAGAAGGGCATTTCAGGGGAGTTTGTAGAGAGGGGAGACTGTTCCCAACTCTGAGACCCCAGGGGCCTCCCAGAGCACCCTACTGACCACCCCATCTCAGTACTTCCAGAAGAGGTTCTATCAGCCTAACCAGAGGCGATATATGCGGGTGGTCGATGAATACTATTACCCGGACTACCCACACGACTACGGATACCACAATCAGCCATCCCATCTCAGTGATGAATATGACAGGCCCCCTGAAGGCTACCAAGAGGACGACACGTCGTACTCCAACCTGTCATACCGAGGCACTACATACTATGATCAACCACCCAATGACGAATATGTCAATCTCATCCTGGACAAAATAGAGGCCAAGGAAGCCCCTCAGATCCTCATTAAAATGGGCAACATGCGGTTTCACTTCCTGGCCGACTCGGGTGCCACCGTCAATATTATGGGGGAGCAAGAATACCTGAGAATCCCCGACGCAGCAGCACTCCAGAAGACACAGGGCCTTATTACGAGTTTGGCAGCAGCCATGGAGCTATTAACTCCATGGCTGCCACTAAACCGGGCTCTTTTACCGGGTTACCAGAATGGGGAATTAACGGGCCATTCCGAGTTCAGAGGGCCAGGTAATTCCTCCCTCTGGGAACCTGGGCCCGGACCTTCCCCATTCCCATCTGAGCCCCCACAGGGCTCAATGGGAATGGGAGAGGGAGCTAACAATGGGCCGATTACAACCGGCCCGTTGTTAGCTCCCTCTTCACGTCACGGGACCCGGTATCAATGCCTGGTTTTACCAGGGGTCCTTACCGGGTCCCACGAGGGGACCTTGTCATTTTGCGTAATGGTGTTAATGGGCCCGCCACCATTAGCGGAGCCCGTTAAACCATTATGCGAAAGTCGTAATGAGGCCCACAGTCTAGGATTTTCCAGTGGGGAGCAGCAAAACATGTGCACACCATTGGTCACTTCAAGCGCCGTCTACTCTAAAAAGAGCGGCAGACCGACACAACTATTGAAGGCGAGCGTCCCCAGATAGCACAACCCTCCCGCAATGAGAGGCAATAATAGACTCTCCGAAGATGGGAATAAGGCTAAGACCAAGTGTGGGTGAGCTTAATGGGAGTTTATATAAGTCAAAATAGGGCATGCAAAGGACTCTGCAAACTCCGAGACCACTCTGTCTGACACTAGCAAAGACAGGCGTATATATTTACAAAATGCGTCATAAGAACCTACACACTATAGGGGGCACATGTTCGTGGGGATTGGGTGGCGACGACTAACTATAGGTGCAGCTGTGATGTGTTACCCCGTGGTTGGTGGACTTCACTGGGTGCCAACGCGGGGCGGGCAGGTCAGCTGGGCTCATCCGGGTGGTGCTGCGGTGCCAGGCATGGCCAGTGTCATTGATGAACATCTTCCTTGGCTTTCTGCCCTAAGGGCCACGCACACCCCATTCATTCAATACCGCAATATTATCTTTCCCTGTAAATCCTAAAATAGGTTATTCTACAGGTTAATGCAACACAGGAGGAATGTACCTAGAGCGGGGTCCTTTGGTGATACATCAATACATGGTTACCATCATCCTGTTGGCCGGGTATCATAGATCACGAGGTTGGGTCTCAGGGCAAGAGGTGAGCTGTCCAAGTTTTCAAGTCTCGTTAGAAGTCATTATGAATGTGTTCCTACAGTGTTGCTATAATATTGGGTGTCCTAATTTTACAGGGGCCATTAACCTGGGGTGAACTGGTGGGTCGGGGAGTCCAAGACAGGGCACCTCTGGCCTGCATTTATGGCCGGGGTTTACTGCTGGGTTGTAAATAATTCAGGTGGCTGGCCGTGGCCATGTGAGCTGCGGGGGAACGTGAATGCTTGAAGCGGCTCCAGCCGAATTGGGGGAGGTGAGGCGGAGCAGCCCGGGCCTCTGCCTTTCGTCTGGCAGGCTTCGATGGGGAGGGAGGCGGAATGGCCTTGGATATGCCCACAATGGTATTCTCCTCGTGTGTTGTAGATTGTATAAAAAGGCATAAAAATTCATATAATGTACAATACTCATTGAGTCTTTTTAAAAGCTTACATTTCTACATTGTTAGTACCTTTACATGGCCATTTCAAATGCGTTACCTATACCAATTTTGCTATTGATAACTATATGTTAAGTATTTAACAACCACGACATTTTGTTACACTCTATGCATACGCGATAAGTGAGGTAGTATTAAGGTTGGTGGAGTGCGCAGGAGCAACTGACCAATAAGACTGATGGCATTGACACGTGGTGAGCTTGAACATTCGAATATATTCTATGCTCTTTCTTACACAATTTACATGAGCTCCCAATGTAGTTGCACTTGATTTCCATTGCACTCTAGCAGCATTAGTTCAGTTATGGCATAGGGCCTTGGAGTTCATTTCTTCTCGGAGAACCATATAACATAGAACCCGGGACACTTCTACCATTTGCACATAGCTAAGGGGATATGGGTATTTCAACCAGGATGCCACATGAACACACACTCTGCCATCTTCATGGAGTTTACATATTTTATAAAAAATGTCATGGAGAGAAGAGTTTCATCACAGGCAGTTTGCATATTAGTATTTGGGGTCTCTACTTTTGTCGGGGGACCATTTTACAGTTCTTTTCCACCCTGGCCCTGCTGGCCGGGTCATACTGAGGACAGTGATACACTGCGGAAGGTGAATGTTACAGTGTTTGCTTCCGTCTGTTCCTGGGAACGGGCTCCCAGCTGATCTGCCAGGGAGCTGCGGCCACAGGGACAAGTGAGAACTCTCCAAGGGTGGGGGCTGTGCTGCGGCACACAGGGGCTCATGTCATTCTGGTTTCAAAAAATGGTTTCCAGGGCCTAGCTTAATACAGCATGTTTGGTCAATATGTCAGCCAGTGGTCTACCCGCCACCTGGGCCCTGGTGGCAGGGGGGTCCCTGATGAGCCATGGACTCCACAAGGGGGGGCTGCAGGGGAGGGGGGTCTCTTGGACCTATCCTCCCATAGATTTCCCCCCTTTCGTTACTTAAGTAACAAATACTCTAACTGCCTCAACCGCTGGCGTTCCTTTTCTTCAGCTACTGCCTCGTCCCATGCAGGGGTGCCTTCTATGGGCATCCATGCCCTACATACCCCTCGCAGGATTTCCCCCCTTCTAGCATACTCGTCTGGTGTACAGGTCATATATATACAGTCCCCGTCCCCTTCCAAATCAACCCACACCTCCTTATACCACTCGAGTTCATGGGGTTCTTTAATTGTGGTGTGCCATAGCCTATCTACTACATCCCCACTGTGGTATATGCGCACCATATGGAATTTTGGTTTCTTTTCTTCTCCTGTTTGCACCTCCACCTCCTGCACATTTTGTATTGCACCGCGAGTGTTGCCCATTGTCACCATCATCATCGCACCATTTGGTACTGGTTTGCACAACATCGAAGACCCACCTGGCACATACAAAAAATAAAAAGGAGTAACACCACCATGGGCATCAGCAATTTGACAGTCATTCCCAGCCATGACGGGACCCAGGAGAAGAGGTTGTCGAACCATGTGCTTGCTTCGGCCCCACCTTCCGTTTTCATCCTCTCTCCTAGGTTATGTACTGCTTCGATCACATGGGATAAGGTACCATTATCTGCATCTTCAGAAGGTACGAATGTGCAGCAGGCACTTCCAATTTTGCGGCAAACACCTCCGTCCATCGCTGTTAATAGGTCTAAGAAGTACCTATTCTGCATGGTCATTAGCCGCAGTGCTCTCAGCTCCACTTTTATTACGTTAAACCCTTCTTCAGTGTCATTTACCAACTGGATCAGCTCCCAGCGTGTGATTTGGAGCCATTTCGCATGTGCCCGTGCCTGGATGCTGGGGATCAGTGAGGCGAAGAAAGTCTCTGCAGAGCTGAACAATCGATATCTGTCTGGGATCTGTGGCAGTTGTTCTGAGGATGCTTTTGATATGTAGTTCGACGAGCATCTGTTCCGAGACAGCATCTCCCCCTTATTGCCGGAAGACAGGACATATAGTTGTGACTCTGCAGTTGGTTGGGCATCATTCTCCCGAGGAGTCTCTCGCATTTTCTTGCTCCCACCAATGTGGCTCTCTGGTATCACCATTAGTGCAGAATGTAGGGTGGCCAATGAGCAGATGCCGCTCCAGGATTGTGGGAGGTGCAGGTATGCCTGGCTGCCACATACCCAGTACGTGTCCATGAGTGCCGCTGTCCCTTTTCTCATATCTGGGATTGTGAGGGTCTTGTTGTAGTTTTTGTTTACCCCCATGATAGTCTTCCCGTCTCCCTTGAAACACACTTGATAGTTCATTTTTTTTTCCTGTAGTTTGAAGGGCTTTTCAATGGCAATCACCCAGGTCAATTTTGAGATGTGCTCCTTCCATACTGGTGTACATGTCTTGTCTATCCACTGCAGTTTTTCTGGTGTCACACCTCGCAGCGCTTTAGCTTTGCACATTATTTCTTCATCTTTCCACTTATTTCCTGAAAATAAGGTCCCTTTTATTATACAAAATGGTACTTCCAAACATATTACTCCTTCTGCTTTCGGGTAACAGGTCTTCTCATTCTGCAGCATTTTAAAAGTTACTTCGTGTGCCTGGAAGGTGTTCTTAATTCTGCACAACGTGAGATGAAGGAGACATTGGGCATCCACAATAGGCAGTTCTTTTGGTAGCAATACTTTGGGTGTACCTGAAGCATGGGGAATAAGGAAGCAGACATAGCAACTCTCATTGGTTGTTTGTTTTGCGGTTGCACTCATGTCTGCATACCATTTATTTGTCTGATGGGGGTGTTGTGGGTCTTCCATCTTGTCCAGCCCCAACCCGTTATACTCGTCGTATTTTCTACTTCCCACCTCCCTTTTCCTCCTATTATTTCTAAGATATCTCCCGGCTTCACGGGCGAGGAGCAGTCTAAACCCCCTTTTCTTCCCTCCATCCCCCTTTTCCCATTCATCATATAATGCTGTGTATTTCACTGCCATCTCCTCATTCTCTTTCTTTATTCTATCAGGTAGTGTGTTCTCTGTTGTGGGGGTGGTTACATGTGTGGGCACGGTGGTAGGGGTGTTGTACAGCCATGATATAACAGAAGGGTTGCGATCATTTAAACTGTGGGCATTGTAATCGGAGACATTTGGCAGGGAAGCATTTGGTGGCGGGGAAGCATTTGGAGGGGAAGTTGTGCTATCCTGTATTTTATCCTGCAGTCTTTCATGTGGCGGGGTAGCTACATTGGGCGGTTTCGTGTTATATCCCCATACAAGTTTAGATCCGTCCCACACCAAAAAATCACCTTCTTTAGTATTCGCAGTTGTAGTTTGATTTGTTACATTAGTCCCGTTATTCCCTCCCCCCTCGTTCATCTCGATAGAGATGAACGCTATAAACCAATAGGTAGCCAAGCAAAACAGTATTGTAAAAAATAATGTAATGCATACAGACAATCCACACTCATACGAATATCTACACCTTTCAGCTAAATCATTCCTACATCTAATCAATCTATTCGTTGCGGGCTGCCTGTTTGTTGCCATGGTAGTTCCTGTTTAAAATATAAAAGTGCATTAAGTACGTGCATGTAAACATTTTTGTTAGTACTGTGTGTACCAGGAAGTCATAGAAAGGGAGATGGTGTCATGCCGTTTACAAGGAGATCTCCCTGGCGACTTGATAATCAATGGAAATTGCACCGCCATTGAACTGTTCCGTTCTTTTTCCCCTTATCTGTCTGTCACGCTCTAGTCTTTTTCCACGTTCATTTCCTGGTCTGCGTCTCTTAATCACGCCTTCCAGCACCGTTCGGCGCGTTGCAACCTCTTGCATACACGCTCCATACTCTGCTCTGTGTTTACTTTCTCTCCGTTCCTATTACAGTATTTTGTTTCCCTGTTCACGCTGCGCCATTCGCGGGAGCCCTTTTCTGGTACTACTTTCTTTGTCTAGTTCTAGCCGGCTCTTCGGCTCCTCCTTTCTATCCTTCTTACCTGCTGTCTGTTCTATCCTCCGGTTTCTTCGCCTCCTTGAGCCTTTGCAAGCTGCTTTCCTTAGCCATCCTGGTCGCTGCTCCTGTCCGGAAGCCCATCACATCACCATACCTTGCCCAACCTGGTCGCTGCTCTTGTCTGGAAGCCTGTAACACCGCTACAAGACCCCGTATTTAAGAGAGGTTTTTTTAAGCATCCGCTTTTTTCCTCTCTTCTTGGCCTCTCCGGCAGGGGGTCCCTTGTACCCCTGTACCATCAGGGCGACAGGTTGGCTTCCAACCGTAGAAGGCCATACCTCTTCACAAAAAGAAGATCTATGAGAAGAAAGGGGCGAAACCAAGATATTTCCACAGAGGAATCAGGTGAGGAGGAGTGGGTTCAGAGAAGAGACATTACTGGGTCTGGGTCTGAGGAGGGTTAAGATATTACTGATACAGCTGGCAGCTTTGATAGATGGTTGGGTGGGGGGAGAGGGGTACACAGAGAAGGGAAAAGAAAATACATATATCTTACACCATTATTTTTAATGAAACATTTTTTTTTCATTTTCCTCATTTATCTCGATCAATAACCTATAATAGAATTGTTTCGTTAACATCTTAATTTACCAGTTACACTCCTCCATTCATTTCCTTTTTACTCATCACTTCCATCATTTTTGTTTGCTGTTGTCTGTGCCTCCTCATCCACTTCTTCTCGCACACTATTATATGCCTTTCGCACATCTGTCAAGTGTATCCAGTATCTGAGTCCCTTCACCTTCACAGCTGTGGGTGTACAAAAAACTACCTCGTATGGGCCATGGAACCTTGGGGCATTCCACCGGTGCACAAAGCTCTGGACATAAATGAACTCTCCTGGTATTAATTGTACTTGTGTGTCTGGTTCCATAAAGGACTCCGTTGTGTTCCCTTCTTCCCTTGTAAATGGTGGTGATAGTTGCCTTGAGATGGCACGCGCTGCCCTAGTTAGCTTCTTTAGGTAATCTGTGAATTCATCTCCTAATATTGTGGCGCTTCTGTGTGCATCTGAGTGTTGGCGCAGTGGGGAATGTGCTGTGTGCATCCGTCTTCCTGTCACAATTTCGTGCGGGGACAGATGATGATCCTTGCTCGGCTGATTCCTCAGCTCAAACAGTGCAAGCGGTAGGCAGTAGATCCAGTTTTTCTTTAACGAAAAACACAATTTCGACAATCTTCCTTTTAACAGGCCGTTCATCTTCTCAACAATGCTGTTACTTTGGGGATGATAAATCGAGCAGAGTTTATGCTTTATTCCCAATAATGCAGTCACTTCCTTGAAGAGTTTGTTCACAAAATGAGTGCTGTTGTCTGAACGAATTATGTCACAAATTCCCCAGCGTGGGAACACTTCCCTCACTAGGAACTTTGCAGCGCTCTTAGCATCAGACCCGCTTCCACCCACCTGGAGAATGGACATACAACCACTATCATGTAGCGTGCCCCATTACACCTCTCCCCCATGTCTGCATAATCAATATGCAGTTCTCTGAAGGGCCCTTTTGGTTTCGGAATTGTTCCCCTGAGTGTCCGTACGGTCATCCCTGAGTTATATATTTGGCACTCCATTGTCAACCTGGATATGTGCTCCTGGAGACATGGCACGAACCAATCTTCCTGTATCTCTGCCGCAATGTGTTGTTTAGCATTGTACGCTGGAAAGTGTAATTGCTGAAATGCTATTTCTAACAGTTTGATGGGCATCACTACTTTTCCTGAGTTATTTTGGCGCCACAATAAATCTGTTGCTGATTGGCTGCAACCCCTCTTTTCCCACAACAATTTTTCTTCCCCACTTGCACCTTCCTGCAGCTCTAGTATTTGTGATATGGGCATTGCATTGTATCCTTCTGGAAGGTCTTCGTTCGTCTGGTGCTGCAATAGGTACTCATCTGTTCCATGTCTTTCAAAATATGAAGCCTCCTTTGCAGCAGCGTATGCTGCCGAGTTCTCCAAAGACACAACGTCGGTGTTAGACGTATGTGCTTGGCATTTCACTATTGCTACCATTGTTGGGCCTTTAAGAGCTTCAATTAATTCCTTCAACAGTTCGGCATGCTGCAATGGGGTCCCATCCGCCCTTCGAAACCCTCTCCGCCCCCACCGGGCTAGACCTCTGTGTACGGTGGTCATCATGTAAGCTGAATCTGTATATATCGTCACTGCACATCCCTTAGCTGCATGTAATGCTTCTATTAGGGCGATAAGTTCTGCTGCTTGGGCTGAGAAATGGGATGGAAGGCGGTATCGTACTAACACTTCATACTCACCTTCTTCTAGCCTCACTACTGCTAGTCCCACATGTTTCTCTCCTGTTTCCATGTCAATTGGTGCCGACCCATCTACAAAGTACACCTCTCCCTCGCTCAGGGCATTTTCACACACCACCGTGCCCTCCCCTGTTTCTCCTGTGCATGTTGCACAATTGTGTTCTTGCATGTCTTCTAGTGTGCGCGGTTCTGTGATGAATGTTGCTGGGTTTACTGTCCTGCATCTCACTACGTGAATGTTGGTGCTGGACAATATTATCTCATAGGCAGTTGCTCGCTGTGTAGTCAGTGTACTTTTTGATCTTTCAGTATTGCAAACAATGAGTGTTCTACAAACAACGTCACAGGGCACCCCATTACTATTGTGGCACTTTTCTCAATGGCGAATGCGGTGGCAGCGAGAGACTGCTCGCATGCGAAGTGGCCTTGCATTACTGCATCCAATGTGCCTCTATAGTAGGCCAATGGTTTGTGTCCTAGGGAAGTCTTTTGTGTCAGCACAGCTGTCATAAGAGTCCCCTTGCAATGTGAAAACAGGTAAAATTTGTGCTCATAGTCAGGATTGGCGAGTACTGGAGCACTCGAAATCAGCTCTTTTAGTGACACAAACGAGTCACTCATTTCTTTTGACCACTCTATTTTCCTGTTCTCTTGCTGGGCCTCTTTGAGCGCTTGCAGTAAAGGTCTGGTGTAGGCTGCATAATCTAGTATCCACGCTCTGCGATAGTTACACATTACTAGGAATTTTTGCATCTCCTTCACTGTGGTTGGTTCTCTCACTGACCTTATTGCTTCCGCTCTGTCAGGTAGTATCCTTTTCCCATCCTTTGATATCAGCTGCCCCAGGTACAGCACTTCTGACTGACAGTATTGTAGTTTCCCTTTGTCCACTTTGTACCCTTTATGGGCCAGCAGTGTCAAGAGGGTAACCGAGTCTCTTCTGCATTTCCTCATTCTGTGCGCAGATGAGAAAATCGTCTACATACTGAATGATTGTGCTTTCAACTGTTAGATTACCCAGGTCTTCGTGTAGTATGCGGTTGAATATGCTGGGACTCTCACAGTACCCCTGTGGTAACCTGCAATGCTCATATCTCCTCCCCCATAGTGTGAATGCTGTCAAGTATCTGCTTTCTTCTGCCAAGGGGATGGAGAAGAATGCATTTTTCAAATCAACTACTGTGAAATGTGATGCCGTCTTCGGGATACTTCACAGTATGGATGCAGGGTTCGGGACCAACGGAAATTCTTTTTGTATGATGTCATTTAGGGGGCGTAGATCTTGGATCATCCTCCAAGCCCCTCCCTTTGCTTTTTTGATCGGATAGATACAAGTGTTACATGGGGAGTTTGAGGGCACTATTATCCCTCGTGCTAGCAATGCACTTACTGTTCCTTTTATCCCTTCCTCAGCTTCACGGGACAATGGGTATTGCTTCACCCGGGGCACAAATTCCCCTGGTTTGAGTTTTATTACTACTGGTGTTACTCCATGCAACAACCCTACATCATGGGGGCCTGTTGTCCACAAATTGTTTGGCACCAGTCTCATGTCATCATCAAAAAATGGCGCCGGTGCTCCCACCACTGCCATCAACTGGACGGGCACTTGTCTTGTTTGAATTAAAATGTCACATGGTATTGCTATTTCCATTATTATTTCGCCATCACTCTCTGAATCAGAAAAGAGATCCTCATCGGACAAGTCACGTAGGGCGATATCAGCATTGATGCACAGTACAGTGCGCCATTCACACCCATCTATGTCCATCCCAATTACTGCAATCCTTTTAGCTGATACTTGCACAGCATGCAGGACTAAGGATACCACTGAACCTGGTGCTATGTCTGGGCGTACTATTGGGCGTAAGACGAATTCTGCTGGTACCCTCCACTCTAACTTTTTTAACTCGTGTACTACTTGGGCCAGTGTTTTTAATCCTTCAATAAACATTCTTCGTCCACTGGCATGCCGGGTATTTCTGGTGCTGTTGCTCGGGTGTGTACCACTAGCATTATGCGCAATGGGCATATTCCTGGGGTTGAGCACACTATTCCTCTTTCTGTGAACAATATCATCATGTTAAGCTTGCTGAGAAGGTCCCTTCCAAGCAGGTTTATTGGTGATTGTTACGCATTATGCGTCAATCACTGTACCCCTCAGGAGGCTCCTCCAAAAGGAAGCTGTGTTTGAATGGTCACCCACCTGCCGCCTAGCTTTTTAGTCCATCAAGAAGGCTCTAGCGGAGGCCCATCCCCTGGCATATTTCAACCCGAGTTGGCAAACCAGAATTACAGTGGACGCCAGCCCTGTGGGACTGGGAGCCATTCTTGCAGAGTCAAGTGGAGCAGACACGAACCCATGCCATATTGTTGCATACGCCAGTGGGCTGTGTCCACGCCCGAGTCCGCATACTCACAAGCGAAGAAGGAGAGTTTAGCAGCTGTCTGGGTGTTCAAGCACTTCCACAACTTTATTATTAGTAAGAATTTCACACTAATTACAGATCACCAAGCCCTGCTATCCCTGTTTGGCAACCCGCACACAAAGATGCCCTCAGGATCGAGAGGTGGGGCATCAGGCTACAAGAATATGACTACGATATTCTACACAGACCGGGAGGCAACCAAAATCCGGCAGATTATTTGTCCTGTCACCCGGTGGGCCCTCCCATAACCCGAGCAGGCAATGTTACCTACATCGACTACATTGCGGCCAGCTCCCTGCCTCCTGCCATTTTGCTGGAGAAAGTCGCAGCTGCGTCGGCTGCCGATCCAAGGACCCCCCTAGCCATCAGCCTGATGAGCAACAACAGGTGGAAGGACTATAGACGAGTGATGCTGGCTCACCCGGGCATGTGCAAAGAGGAGATGGAGCGATTAGCGAAAGTACAGTCTGAGTTAGCTGTAAAGGAACACAATATCCTACTGATAGGGTGCTGCCTGGTCAGCCCAGCTGCACTCAGGTCCGACGTAGTTTGAACAGCTCATGAAGGGCACTGTGGAGCAGAAAACACAAAGAGACAACTACGCTGCCATGTTTGGTTCCCCTTTCTGGACTCGTTAGTAGATGAATGGGTCAGGAACTGCCTGGCCTGCCAATGCACAGTACACTTGGAGGCCCCAATACCCCTACAACCTACCCACATTCTGGAGCGGCCATGGAAGAGGGTCGCCGTGATTTCTACAGACTGTTGGAATCCGGGGATTAACCACTCCTCCTCATAGATGAGTAATCACAGTTCCCCATCGTGAAAAAGGTTGCCACCACAATATTCCCTCTCATAGCAGCCACGTTGGACGAAGTGCTCAGCGAGTGGGGGGTCCAGAGAATTATAAAGTCTGACAATGGCCCACCGTTCAATAGCCACAAGTTCAGAGTGCTGGCCAGGCATCTTGGGTTCAAACACATGAAGATAACACCAAGGTGTCCCCAGGCTAACGGAATGAGGGAGCACTTCATGGCATCCATAAAGATGACGCTCCTCATCAAGCCCTCTGCAGACTCCTGCATGATTACCGCAACACACACCCCTCATGAGGCCACCAGCAAGACACCAGCCAAGCTAATGTTGCGTTACAACGTACACACTTGCATCGTGAGGGACTCCAGTCCTCTAGGAGAAGAAGACGCAGAGGTCATCCAGCAGGATACGGAACGGAAGGATAAAACCAAGCACAAGTCAGATCTTAGACAGACAACGGTATCAAATGACTTCCAGGTGGGAGATGAAGTACTGGTCCAACAACCTATGACCAGAAAGACAGACCCCTGATTCTCACCGAAACTCATCAGTGTTGTCACCGTCAAGGGGACAATGGTAACTGCCCAGAATGCGGACAAGGAACTCACGAGGAATAGCTCCCTGTTCAAGCACCTTGTCAAGAGGGAGCAATGTGAGCTGACCTCTGGCTCCCTCTTGGGGAGGCAGGAGGGCGAGGGGTTTCAGTGGTCGAAACTCCAGAAAGAGATGGACTTCCCGACAGGAACGTCCGACCCATGCGAATAATCCGGAAGCCAGCGCGCTGGGTCAAAAAATGTTAACTGGGACATTTGAACCATTGTCCGGGGGTTTTGTTTCCAGTCCCCTGGCCCTTTAAGGCAGAAGCCCCACTGTTGAGGTGTGCCCAGTCACAGAGGGTGAAGGGGAGGAGTGAATAAGGAACGTGCCAGTTGCAGTTTCAGTTTAATAAAGAAAGGTTGTTCCAGTTTCCTCTCGGCTGTGTGTGCTTTATTTCCTGGCCCATTCGGGTCAACACAGAGGAGCTTAGATAGTAGTTCCCTTGTTTCTGGAGAGAGCCTGCCGGATTGTAGGGTGCAAAGTAGCATCAATGCATTCATGCAAAGGACATCCAAATAGTTCCCAATGACTTCACTGGCATCATTTTCACAGATTAATAAGGCGTATTCCTCGACCATAGTGTTTTACTCTGGAGGGATCAGACACGGTTCTGTGAATGGATTTTCAAGAGTGCCAAGCCGTAACCATAGCAGTGTGTTTGGAGGGGAGTCCTTGTTACAGATTTTGCAATACATTTTCAATGTGTTTTATTATTTTTAGCGTAAATGGAATTTGACAAGTGTAACTTAAGTTCAGTTGTATTTACGTAGTTTAGGAATAATGACACTTGTTGATACATTGGAGTGATTTCCATATGTGTAACATATTCAATTTTCCGAACATAAGTCATATTCATTCAAAGACTATGCTTAGTAAATCGAGCCAAATGTAAGCGACTATAAACGGAAGTTAGTTGTTCCCAAGGGAAAACCAAACGTGTTACTAAACCAGCTACCAATATTCAGTTTTTTCACCAAAAAAAAAAGAATATGTGCGTCACTTGAAACCATTGATTGTCTCTCCTTCATGAAAAGGAAACATGTGTGTTACGCTCAATCACTTTGATTCTCCATTCCTTTAAGAAAAGCAAAAAACAAGTCTCCAGGAAATACGTCACCTATGTGTCACTCTGAGAAGATTAATTGTGTTTTCTGTTTCTCAAAGAAAAATAACCCTTCCGTCATTCTAAGCACAATCACTGTAATGCCCCATTGGTAAAAATAGCATTGTGCTACACCAAACCCAGTCACAGTAACTTTTCTCTTTGAGAAATAAAACATCTGAGTCACTCAGAGCCTAAGCACTGTGAATTTCTGCTCACTCGGGAAAAGAAACACTCAATTTGAACTCTATCACAATTATTTTCTGCTTAATTAGGAAAAGCATTTTGTGTAATTCGAAGTCAAGCAGTTTTTATATTCCCCACAAATAAATATAAACATATGTGTCGCTTGGAAATGAATCTGTGTTTGTTTGCTTTGAATTAAAAAAAAAAAAAAAACATAAGAGGTAATCTGAATCCAGTCACTTATTATCAACTCCCTCAGGAAAAAAAAAAGCATGTGTTACTTACTGTCAGTCAGTCACAGTGATTTTGAGTTCCCTTGCAGAAAGGTGGGTGACTAACCAATCAAAAATCTAACGCATCGAAAATGCACTATTCCAGTTTTAACTCTACTTTAATGAACATTTTAAATCTAATTTTAACGTCTTATTTCTATTTCTTGATCTGCTCTAAACCTACTCGAATTGTTATCTTCTGTCCTTCTTATGTAATTCTCTTCCCCCACATTAGCCTCAACACTAACATCACTCTTGTACCTCTCTTAAACAGCCGGATCAGTAGAGTTGCAGTGTGTATGACCCTGTTTGATATATTTTTTTGCCTGAACGTCAAATACATTCAGAGATATTTGGTATAGTTGAACAGGTAAAATACATTTGGGAAAAGGTTTGATCCAACTACGTTGGGCAGTGCTACTTATGTTTATTACACAGATAGTCTGGTTTTGGTTTGTTTTACATGTAATACTGATTATGTTGTATTCAAGCTCTTGCTTCTTTTACAAGTGGGCATAGCCTGTGCAGGTGGTCACACACAAGTAGATAACAAATTTGTTGGCTGTTTCCTAACAATTGTTTTTTATTGTGTTGGACACACGTGATTAGGCCAAGAAAAACAGATTCAACGAGCCCCAAATAATGATAAACTTCTACAGTAACTTCTGCATCTCCATCCATCTCAACATATTGCTACCTCCTCTTAAAGGGCCTTAGGTCTATGGGTTCACTTCTGCTGCATTACAGGAAACATAGGCATTGTCCCAAAGTGCCCCATAAAGTCTTTGATAGAAGTAAGATATAGGGCCTCGTTACGAGTTTGGAGGTAGCCATGGTGCTATTAGCGCCATTGCTGCCTCCAAAATCGTGTCCGGGTTCTCAGAATGGGGACTTACCGGGTCATTCCAACCTTGGAGGACCCGGTAAGTCCTGTAAGCGATATTCAATCAACACTACAGCCAAGTCAATGCCTAGTCTGGGATGCTGAGGAAAACCCTTATTGATGTATTTTTATATCCAGTTCAGTACTCTGGATGACAACCCTTGTATAACACCCCCCTCTTAGAATCCCCGTGACCCCACTGAGCCAAGAAGTAGGTTTGTTTTGCAAATTAAAAGGTTTATTTGGACAATTCAACAATATATATCTATCACACTTTTATAATATATTAATATCTGATAGTACACTGAGACATATGATGTGGATCCACAATGGGTAATGTTACAGTGGTACACTTGGTTACTTAGGAGTAGTATAGAGGATGAGGTAGCTGAAAATGCTTTATGGTTTCAAGGAAATGCAATGAGGAATAAAATGCAGTACAGAAATACTTGATATGATTTTAGCAAAAGATAAGATAATCACTTTTTCTCTGGCAATTCACCCCCCTCCCCTATGCAATACAAGAAATGGAAGGAGAGCACACAGTCTTCAAGAATCCCAACAAATCACACTTTATAATGCAATACACAGTTCCAGTTCTCCCAGCAAGCTTAGAGAAAACAGGGATGAGTTTTAAACACAGGCGAATTACTTTAATGTGGTTTGCAAAGAAGTGAAAAGGTGCTAAAATTGCTTTTAATTCCCTCTAGAGGTTCAGGGTGAGTGAGAGATGCTTGTTGGTATTAATTCAGGCTCACTTTAGCAATGCCCTATGAGTTATTACCAGGTTGCAAACGGATTTTAACAAAAAGAAGCAACAAGCTGCTGATTTCTACAGATGAAGAAATCGGGCCAAATTGCAACTCGCGGTAAATTTCGCGAGTGCATGTCTCCCGATTACGGAACAAGTCGTTTCTAAGTTCATTGGAAGGCCTAGATTCTAAGCTTTCAGATGAAAGTTAAACCACGTTCCTAGCCCAAACGGTTCCAGAGATACGGACGATTTAATAAAGGTAGATTTTCGGATTTAAAGTAAAACTCAAAATGACAGGTGACAGCTTGCAGCTTTAAACATGACAGATGACACGATTTCTTGGAGGCAGTTCTACTTAGGTTAAAACAGTTTGGATTAGATTATTTTAGCTAAGAGATTGGTTCTGCACAGTTCTGCTAGGTACTCACAATATCAATTTGAAATAGGCCTCGTCACGGTCTGGTCAGGTTGGACGGGACTTCCGGCGGGTGGTTCTGAAGTCCCGGCTATCTGGGTCAGCTCTGCTCTCTGGGTCTGTCAAGCACCGGATCTGCTCAAAACGGTCTAGTTTGTGGTTCTCTCGGGTTCCGGATACAGCACTGCTTTCTGGATACTGCTACAGGTTCTTGCAAAAATTCTTGCCAAAAATTCTAACAGCTCGCCCGGCTGTTGAATAGTTTGGTTGGTTTTGAGGCCTGCTGAAGAGGATTCAGCTGGTGGATTCAGGCCTCTCTGCTACAAATTCTGGAGTTAATTTCTGCTACAGGTTCTGGAAATTGATGGATTTGAATTCTGGATCTCTGGATGTGAAGTCGTCGGTCAGCATGCACCGCAGCAAATGGAATTGAATGTCTCTACCTGTCCCAGCAGTCTCTTTTTATGTGTTTTGGAAGTGGGTGTGTGCGTGGCATAACTGAGCCTGCCCCTCTCTTGATTTGATAGGTCAATAGATTCTTTGGTCCCTGATTTGGGAAGGGATAGTGTGTCAGAGTGATGTCATTTTTATGACCTGCAGAAATGACACGCCCCTGGTCAATGTGCACACACATCTATTCCTGATCCAAATACATATTTCCCAGGTAAACAGTTGTTTGAAATCACATACACACATCATATCTCACTAAAGATAGTCCCTGTCCCGACTCTGGCGTTTCTAGGAACTTGCATTCAAAAATGGCAACTTATTTTCGATTTTAGTGGGTTTTGCAACATGGGTTTTTCATCAAAAATTATACAAAGGTACATTTCCCTTCCACATATATCCCAGTAACTTTCCATGTCTCTAGCTTAAACACATTGTCTACAATAATCATAATTAGCGAGGTTTGGTCCCAGAACATGGTACAAATTGGAGTTTGGACTCAAATCGTGAGGGCATTTTTCAAACTAAGACTCTCAAAGTTGTAAATTTCTGTCATTTGGTTACAATAAATTATCACTGTTTCTATAAAATATATACTTGTTGCAATTCAACTCCCCCAAAGTGTTTGGGTCCGCCTCCAGGAGTCTGGGTGGGTCAGTGATCACATGTCTCTCCTTGCTGGCAGAGGGCTGTTGACAGGAAACACTCAAAATTAACATACCCCATTCAACAGAAAGAGCCTTTTGTGTGGGCTCCAGCAGGCTGCCTGGAAGTCTCTCCTCAATCAATCAACAGGGTCATGTGATATCCTGCCTCCTGGGGTGGAATCTCTGAGGTGTTAAGGTTTCCCAGCCTCTTGGCCTCTGGGAACAGCAGGTGGCTAAGATGTCCAATTAACTAACAAGCTTTGAAGTCCCTGCCCCTCTTGCATCTCCTAAATACAGTTTCCCTGTCAGAGTTTAGACCGGTAGCGCCACCTTGGGGAATTTGTCGGTACTGCATCCATTTTTGAGTTGTCTTGAATTACTGCATTTCAATAGAGTGGTCTTTTGCTTGATAGTATAGGACCCTTGCTTAACATTGTTTTGATGGCATCCTTACATTAGAGTGGTGATGTGGAACCCCCCACAAGAAGGTTGTATCTTTGGAGTGGTCTCGTGCCAACTGCGCAGTTCTCCTATTCTGGCGTCAATGTGGGCGTCGATAGCTCATCCCCACATCCACCCAGTCTATTGATTTAGTTTGTTCTGGGATAGAATAATGGGCGGCAACAGCTCATCCCCACATCTACCCAGTCTATTGATTCAACATGGGTCAAAACCCTTGACAGTCCCCATTCTGAAAATCATTCCGCATTCCCATTCAAGTCCCCATAGGGCTCAATGGGAATGGGAAAGGACCTAATAACGGGCCCGCTGGACCCGTAAGTAGCGGGCCCGTTATTAGCTCCCTGTTCCCTTAGCGGCTCCCGCTAAGGGCGGCTGGTAAAACCAGCCGGCCTTAGTGGGACCCGTTAAGGGACCTCAGAATGCGGTGGTAAGTGGTTAACGGCACCGGTGTCGTTAATCCCTTACCGCTGCACTCGTAATCAGGCCCATAGACACTAAACTATGATAACTTCATTCAAAATTAAATAATTACATGTCTAATGAAGATGTTAAGAGAAGGAATAATAAGAGACTCCATTCTGGGAATTGTGTTCCACATGCAAAAGAGACTAATTGACAACATGAAAGAAGGAACACCCAGAAACTGCTTCTTGCAGGACAACGTGTCATGGAGTTTCTAGGAGATTTTATGAAAGAGACGACAAACAAGTACTTAATCAGTGCATCTGAGAAATGAAAGCAATTTCACAAACAGGCACATTAATGAGCTGATGCGCAATCCTGACAAGATTAATGATGATATTTTCTTCTGAAAATGAAATTAAAATGTTTTTAAATGGAAAGGTATAATAGTTTAAGAGATCATTTTATAACGATTCACCACACTTTCTAATTGCAGGGTATTATTATACGAGAACAAAGAGGTGTTTGCAGGGGTAAGTCATTGAATTGTTGGTGTGTTAATGTAGTATTTGCATGGAGGAAATGTGCACACATCTACAAATCTAAACAAACATGTATTCACAGATTTTACAATATGCATGTACTGTATTTTGTAATGGGAACCTAGCTAAAAAGCAACAGAACACTATATACAATGGTGCATATGGACTTTACAAAAATTAGAACATGCTGTCGCAATATGCTAGGGTGACAAGGAGGCATTCACAGTCGCAATATGCTAGGGTGACAAGGAGGCAATCACAGGTTTAGGTACCTGGCATTCTAAGAGGGACAACCTGAAAATAAGTGTCCTACATTATTTCTAGCATTAATAGATTTTGAGTGGTGCTGATGCTCAGTGGGATGTTTTTCCATAGTATACACATACAAGAAGAGAGCATTTTTCTTGTTATTCTTTTTCTGGCATTTTGTTATTTTCTTGTATTGCAATGACGGGCATGACTGGATGTTTGGCTTTGTGAGTTTTCTTAGAACTTTTTTGTGGACAAGCTGACTGGGATTATAGATTTCAATTCTGCATGTCAATTTAAAAATTGCATGGAACGGTATGTAGTATGTGGGACATATGTAGTATGAATGGATGGGATGTACTGGACACATGTATTTGCTTGACAGAAAAGTGTAAAAAGCAGTGCTTACAAAATATTTTGTTTCTATAGTATATGCTTATGTGGTGGCTTCAATGAAGACAGGACACTGGTAGTGCTGTGAGTGGTGTTTATTTACACTCCTCAAAACTGATGACATGGGTAGATAATGTCCATAGGAGGGGAAGGGCTGTACTCACTTCAGTTGCTGTCCATGTGCCCAACAGTTCACTCACTGCAAGCAGAGTGTGCAAAATGCCTGCACACAGTCAATCTCCCTAGAGCACCCAGGAGGCTTCCTTCAGCCATGGCATTACGCTCTGGGAGTTGTGGCCTCTCTTGTTGAGCTCCTGGTAGCTGGAGCTCCCTGGACGAGGAGGAGCGCTGGGGCGGTGCATTCACTGTGTTGCCCCCCGAATTATGAGCCAAACGCGTTCCTCCGTACTTCTCGCTGTCAAGATCTCCCGTGAGCGCCTTCCCACGATGTTGCAATGGGAAGTCCCCACAGCTTACTTCTGAATTGCGTTAAGCCATGTCAAACCACCTACAATAGGCATAAATGGAAAATCTTTACAAACCAGGTGTAACAAACACATTGTTTTCTGATAGTTGTAAGTCACATTTAATGTATTTGTGGATCTAATATGTGGTCATTATTCCCAACCAGTCCTTGGTGTAAGTTATGACTGTAGCACCACATACACAATACTTTATCAATCATCTCCTATGGTTTTAAAGCAGAAGGCATAGAATGCGCTCCCTTTAGCCAATACAATATACTGAGTGTGAACTGATGGCCTTGGCTCAGTAGAAAATAGTTATTGTTTATGTTTTTCCAAATTAAAGAAAGTGCCATTGTGTGTGAATTACCGTAGAGTTATTTTGCTGCTTAAAAATCTGGGTTTAAGGCTATACAAATCTACAAACAGTATGGGGCACATCTTCGTGTTCCCCATAACAACACAGTGATGATCTGTTGTACACAGGTCCTGGACGTATTATTTTCCTCATTTGTACGTCGAGTGAGAAAGGCGTGTGTAAAAAGTCAGCGTACTTGTTTGTACGTCACCCTTTTCCACTCCGCTGTGCAAATTGACTAATGACATCCGCCATTGCACAGGGCAGGGGGTCTTTACAATGAATTTCTGTGTAGTCCACCTGCTTTATTTATTGTTGTAAAAACCAGGCGGACTCCATAAGAATCCACAGCATTTGCGCCAGTATGAAGATGCCTGCTGGCAAAAAGGCTTATGGCAATTGTGTCAATCAATACATTAAAATAAAACACACAAGTAGAATCAAAATTTTACTAAATATAGACTTCTGTCCCACACACATCCACAATGGACTATGAGGAAATGAATTGACTTGCATTTCAGGACAATATTGTAAAAGCACTTTCATTGCATAAAAATGGTTCTATGTTCATTCATTGGCAGTTATTTTTTCCATTTTTTTTGCATTCTTTTCTTTGAAAAACCTCATCCATAACGCAGTTTTGATTTTTCTTTGTGGGGGGGAGGCAAAACACATCGCCTATTTGTGTTACAATATTCCCAATCACCCACACACCTTATATACTTGTGCCCACATCCCCTTATATCTTTCAATGAGTTTTTTCCCCAAAATAATTTTCAAAAAATAACCCATGGAAAAAATCACTGTCGATGAATAAACGTTTTACTCATAACAATGTTAGCAATACACCGTTCTACAATGTGCAATCCTGTGTATAAATTATACAGTACTAAATTGCCTGCTTAACAACTACACATACTCAATTACTTTCTCCTAAATCGAACAGATCAAGAACGGTTGTGACAAATAGAAGACATACAAAGTAAATATTTTGGAAATGAAGTAAAATCACAAAACACTAGTAACTTAGAAAATACATGCTGGTACAAATGTTGGATTATTTGTATGGTGGAGAGGAAAGAGGTGGCGGAATCATAACTTATGAACCGCCCTCCTCTCCACCATACAAATGAATGAAAATGAGCTGTGATGTAAACGAAATGCATAAAAGCCTTACACAAGGCTTCTATGCAATAGGTTCATGTGACGGCACATTTAAAATGAGCTCCTTATATGTTCCTGTTTTTGATGGTCTGAAGATCCTTTTACTTCCATATCAGAAGAGTTTTGAATCATATTAAATCTCACAATGTTAATTCAAACTTTTTGGATGTTATTTCTGAAACCAGGTGGAGCTGTTATATCACTCGTTCCTTTGCATCCAGCAGGCCTTTCTTCTATTTCCTTATTTAGGCTCCTGCAATGCCTGTATATACTTCCCTTGTCAAATAGTGTGTAAATGCCTCATATGTGTAATGTGGGGCCTTATTGGTAGTTTTAGTAAAATTCTTTATTTTGGAATCGAGTAAATTCCAAAAATGCTCATTATAAAATCAGGATATTAATTTCAGAATGTGCATTGAAAAATATAACACAGCTATCGTACAATCATTTTAAAATGATGGCTGTCAGAGGCGTTGCTAGGGGGTGGCTAAGGGGGCTATAGCCCCTGATCTTTTGGTTGTAGCCGCAGATAGAATCTCAGGAGCTACAGTCAAAAGGCTAGCTAGCCCCCAGTCCCAACAGTTCCGGCATCAGCGTAGCCCCGGGTCTTTTCCAGACCTAGCAACACCCCTGATGGCATTAAATAGAAATATAGCAAAAATGTCCAACATCCTACGCGAATGACAATTGCCTTCAGATTTATAACAACGTGTAGCCATTTTTAAATCCAATAATGATAAATAAAGTATTCATATTCTTTTTCCATTCAACTCTGTTTGAGGCACTTTGTTCCATTTGTACAGTGAGGCCCGTGACTGAGATTCTTAACACAAAAAAAGAAATAAAAGCAGGCAGTATTGGATTGTAAGAGGAATTTGTTTTTGATGTCTCTTTTCTCTCAAAGCTCTTTCTCGGGACAGGAAAGCATATAATGACATTGCAATTGATAAGACTAAAGGGCAGATTCACAAAAAAGCTCTAACTCTGCACAAAGTGTTAGCGATATTGCTAAGATTGCGCTGAGCTGATGAACAGAGGTAATGCTGCGCAGAAACCACCAACACAAAGAAAAATCTGTTGAACTGGGAAAGAGTGCTGTGAAGGTTCATTTGTCCGCAATGACAAGTGTTAAATAGGAGATTGCGATTGGCAATCATAAAGAAGGAATGGTCAGTGGTGCCTGTGCGTAATCTCCATTACATCCACTCCCTTCCATCCTCATCAGAGAACTTATACTATCAATCTGATTCCTCTCAATCATGCACCCCTACTTCACTTGACCCCTACACCCACGCTTCCTCATCACAGTACTTAAATTGTCAGGGTGCTCTCTCACAATCATGCTCTCACAATCCACTTGTCTCCTCTACCACTCGTACTCCTCACACTGCAGCTATCGACGCGATGAGCTTTTAAATTAAAGTCTTCCTTTTCAGGATTGTCGGCGAGATGTCTCCGGGATGCGGATTTAGCAGGTAAGCACTTTTCCTTCTTCTGTTCTCTTATTCTCTTCCTTTGCAGGTGATCTAGGATGCTGGCAGGCGTGGCAGAAGTCAGGATGCAGGAGCAGACACGGTGAGCGTCCAGCTGCTAGATGCAGAACAACGCGAAGCACGTGTGGCTGTTCGGGTGGGGTTTAAATAGCCTTGGAAGAAGTTCCAGGTATGTATCCTTCCTCCAATCATGTATGTATCCTTCCCCGACCACGCCCGGATGGTAAATTAGTCCCACAGGTAAAGTAGTTCCTTTCAGGCCTCAAGGAGGCCGGGATCCTGCAGCATGGTCTGCATCAGGTAAGTGCACCCAAGCATTCCCATAATGAGCCTGGCGCCTATGGCGACAGGACTGATGTCTTTTATGAGCCTTGTGCCATAGGCGCCAGGATACTGTCCAAAGGGCCCCTATATGGGGTTGCTGGGTCCTTCCTTGGGGACTGGATGTTCGCTTTCGGGGACGCCGGGCTTCAACCGGCTCCCCGGGAGCGGGCATCATGACAACTTCAGGAGAACCCACACAACAGCCAACACTTGGAAGTAACTGTATCAATGGTACTTTGTTCCCTCATCCATGGATGTGGATGATCAGATTCATGTTGATGGAAATACTCATAAACTGCTACACTTACTGTGATGATGGAAATGTTTTAGTGGGACATTTCTCCCCATCCGTATCCTACTACTTCCCTGGTGCGTGTTTTCTGTATGTTTTCTGCACAGGAGTCCATTTTGGACCCCTGTCAGTGAAGCTCTTCATCTTTAACTTTGGTGAACCCCATATGACACCCATGGGTAGTAATCCCCCTTGGTACCCTTAGTGTGTGCTTTTGGGCACCTGTGTGTTGCCCCACAGAGCAGGGTATGGACTGGTGGTATGTACATGCTGATGTTGCAGTAGCTCTGGGTCTCCTCCACTTTGGGGACACCCAGACCCTGCCATACGAACCATGGATTCCTGAACAAAGGCAAGATGGCCACTGTAGGCCTTGTGGCTTTCTGCCTGTTCTCTCTGGTTTCTCAAAATCAATCGGTTCACCTTCTTCTGATTGGATGTTGGATGGAAGGACCATATATGGCCATGGGGTGGAACCTGACTGAATGGAAAGAGGAGTCAACTCACATTCTGTGTTGAAGTTGTCTGGTTTTGGCTGTGTGTCACAATGCGTGTGGTCCTGGCTGAGCCAGCCCTGTCTGAAACTTAGTGAATGCAGTGTGTGCTCTGAAAGGCTGGGAGTTGTTTCCAATACACATCCACTATTTTTGGTGTCTAGTTCTGGATTAATGGACTGACTGCCTGTGAGCCTGATTGGGTACTGCATGCATGCACTTGTGTGTGATTGGCTGGCTGAGCCTAGATCAACTTGAGTGAATAGGAGAATTTGTGTATATCAAAAGACCTCTCACTTGTCTCTTTGTCAGAATCTTGGAATTTTCCTGGAAGTCTTTATCCAGAATCCAGCTGGAGGAAGATGTTCTACTGCTGCATCACATCATCAGATCCAAAGTCTGTTGTGCTGATTCAAGGACTGATCAGAGAGGACCTGGACAGGCCACCTCTTCCCGTAGATATGAGGGTACATCGTGCAACTACTGTTCCTCACCCCACATGTCCTGGAAGCCAGAGCTGAGTGTCTGCCATCCTGCAGAGATATCTTTGTTGGTCCTGAATTAGAACATCCAGACTTCTGTTACCTATGGGACGGGAGGCTGTCTGTGATCTTTGGAAAGTCAGATTGTAGTGTATCACCCATAAGAGGGGATACGCTGGCTTAGAGCTACTTAATGCCTAAAGCTGCCAAGCTCCAATCAAACAAAGAAATCTTCAAGTGGTACTGCAATCTTGACATCTGTCCACCTTTCCATGGCTGAGCAAGTCCAGAGCAGCCACCTGCAGAGGAGTGCCCGCTGGTGGGTTCCTCCGCAACTCTGCATCAAAGAATGAGTCCTGAGGATCTAAAATTGGTGGAGGTCTGCAGAGCAGTACAGTAGTCAAGCCCAACTTGCCAGAAGTCATCCTGTTGTCTGTGCTGCGGCAGCAGCACTGTAGAACTGAATGGGGGCAAACCGCAAAAATAAAAGAAATGCAACACCTATTTCTCCCACGGCAACTGCCACAACTGAAAGTCATTGATGGAAACCAAAGGACTCATCCTCACCTCCCAAACATTGTCAAGGACCACAGTGATTTTCATCTTTGTGAGACTCCCACAGCTGGCATAGTAACCCGATGAAGGAGGACTCAGAGACAGACGATCACTCCTGCCTTTCCGACACTGCTTAGTTCCCTTGTCCAGCTCGACAGCAATGACCTAGCAACTTCTTCGTCGAGGAGGAGTCCATCCTCGAGGGGCACCATTTAGTAACACTGAGAAACTCAACCACTTCACCTTGTAATGCACCCAAGGTACTGTGGTGAGGAAGAGGGGCTCCTGCAGGGGTAACACAAGGGTCAAGACTTTGTCCTAATCCTGACTCCTTTGCTGCTTCCCAGGTACTTGTTGGGTGGTGGTACATGTACAAGCAAGAATAAACAATTCATGAATGCATGCGGACTGGTCATCAATCAAAAAGCAAAATATAATTTACCTTTTATTGCAAATTGCCAGGTAGGAGGATCTTCAAACAGTGTTGCATTTCCACTCTAAAACACATGTTGGCAGTTTTCTGAAGTCATTTCTTATATTTATTCAGTTATGTTTTAGGTTCAAAGAGTGCTTAGTAATTTTTGTGAATTTTATGACATATACCAGGGGATGCATTATTGCCGAATCTAAGAATAACTGTGGTACCACATAGTACTGTAAATATTATGTTAATTATTAGAGTAGATTTGCCTGAGTACAAAGTGATCCTTATTTATATGTATATATTCACCGAACCCTAATCTTTATTTAATAAAATGATTGTGTTAGAACATAACATATTGTGTAGACATTCCTTTGTAGGGGCTTGGGGATTAATTGCAGCTAAGACTCAGTCTGATTCACCGCCCTGTGAGTCTCAGCCTTGACTGTTCATACATTGCTACCTTTTTGGAGTCTTCCCAGGGATGCCCCTATGCTTCTACCCTAACCACAGTTGGTAGTATCACAGAGAAACCCCACTCCAGTCTTTACACTTACAATGGTAATACAATTCCCAATACAACCCAAATTCAAATGAACCAGAGCAGGAGGGGCAAGCTTCCCCGTCCTTGCTGCAAAACATTGGAACGCCCTCCCTCAACCCCTAAGGGCCGAAGACTCTTACAGGGCCTTTCGAAAAGACCTAAAAACCTGGCTGTTCGCATGATCAATCGGACGAGAGCCATCACCACCTATATCAGTGGTCCTCGGCATAGCAACAGTAATATCTCTGTCTCTGAATTTATGGATAAACATTGCCTTACCCTTACCACTAAGTCAGATATCTCAAATGTACTAAATATCTATGCTCCTTTCTATATTCTTGTAACAAGTACTCCCCAGCTAATGGGACACATGTAACTGGATTGTAACGCCCTGATGCCTGAGGGCTTGTGTGCGCTATACAAATGCAAACAATAAAATAAATAAATAAATACATTCCATGTCACAGTGTCTCAACGGTGTTCAATTGGATGAAGGGTATGCACACACAATACTGTGTCAATGAAACAGCTTACTAAGTGTGGTGAGAGTGTGGAAAATGTCCTCAACACCTTACGAATGGCATTTGATATTGGATAGACATTGACAGGGAAGACACTGATACAGAATGTGTTGAACTTAGTGGTAAGCAACTTACAAAATCCCATACTTTAACACTAGTAGACCATCAGCGTCAATGATATTAAGGTGAAGCATGTGGTATCAGTATTTGAAAGTGGGAAAATGGCCAACACTACCAAGTACAGCCCTATTGTGTAGAGGCAAATGAGGTTCAATGTGCATGAAATCAATGAGGCTGATGGCTATGTGCATCTTTCATAGACTGAAACAAAATACACAACGGTGTCCATGTCAAACATGATGAGTCCAAGTTATGTGCGACAATTTCCTTGTGAACTCAACATGCATGTTCTGTAGTTCACTGCAGAAGGTGAACAGCAGTCCTCACGTACTGGGGGCAGATAGGCAGGAAACATACCCAAATGTGATGAAAGTGACTGTACATGATGGTGTCCGTGAGCATGATGCATCATAAACGCTGCCAATGATGTCTATGGCCTGCAGTCACAGAGAGGATTATTGAAACGTATACAGGGGGCACACCGGATGCATGCTTTGGCAGCAATATCCATTAGGATTGTAATGCTCCTAAATTGCAAACACATAAACTATACAGCAATCATTAAGCACAACACTTAGTGTGGCAGGCAGAGGGGTGAACGGTGAGAGCAAAGAAAGGAAAGGCTGTGAAAGGACCTGTGTTTAACACAGTTCAAATCACACACAAATATATCCACTTGTTGTTCAACAGTGCAATGGCACTTGGCTACCATTACAGGAATACAGCTCCTTCCATCTGCACATCACAGGAAACCATATAATACATGACCACCAATATGCACACACCATATGATCAAATTTGCCACAGCCCAGGTAAAGCAAGAACGCTTTTGTTACCTTTACTGCCACACACTCACATTGGTGTATCCCATGCCAAGGGGTAAGGCCTCAAGGAGACCCTGGCACAACAGATAGAACATGTTGTGTCTTGTGCCCTGGAACATCACAAAAATGAAATACAGCCAAACAAGCCTCTTCAAACAGCATTGCTCCACAACATCACAATCCGAAGTAACATCTACATTCAAGATCATAAGCCACATTCATTACAAAATATGAATGCTTCCTTAAAATATTTTTGCACCATAAATGCCTGCTGTCATCCACAGATTTTTATCCACACCCCTGCAATGCTCCCTTCCCTACTGATAACATGCATGCCCACACGCCCCCAATGGGGAACTCCATCAAAGTTCACCTCACCTTCAACAATGAAGCTCCTCCATTAATTAACACACATGAAAACATTTACATGAAAAGAATATGTTTATCACAGCATGCCTACACTACCCATGCATCCACCCACCCTGTACATCAACGAATTTCCTGCATGTACACTGAAGCACAGAGGTGCACAGTAAAATATGTGTTGGCTAAACTCTTGGAAAGCTAACAGCTGTGAACATGTCACCTGGCTGGCTAGACTACTAGGTGCCCATTATATCCTCATGAATACCACCAAAGTGTCCCGAAACTGGACACATGTCCCCTTGTAACTTGTAAATTACCACTATGAGCCCCAGAATGATTAATATGACCTTGTAACATGCATAGAACATACCGAGGAACATGGAGGTCATGTGAGACACACAGATAGACATGCACAACCTGTTAAATGACTCCAATCAAGCAATCCTACTAAGTCAGTGCCTGGTCTGGGATGCCCAAGGGAAGCCCTTATTTATATATTTTTATGTCCAGTTCGTGTACTCTGGATGACAACCCTAATATAACACCCCTCTCTTAGAATCCCCCTGACCCCACTGAGCCAAGAAGTAAGTTTGTTTTGCAAATTTAAAAGGTTTATTTGAGAATTAAACAATATATATATATATCGCACTTTTATAATAAATTAATAATTGATATCACACTTGTGAATATGAGCAGTAATCAGCAATAGGTAATCCTACAATAGCACAATTCTGGTGACTTATGACTAGGAACAGGGGAATAAGGTATCAGAGAATGTTTATGGTTTCAAGGAGATGCAAAGATGAATAAAAGGCAGTACAGAAATAAACTTGATATGATTTCAGCAAAAGATAATATGATCACCTTTTCTCGGACAATTCACTCCCCCCCTATGCAATGTAAGGAGATGGAAGTAACAAACACAGTCTTCAGGGATACAATCAAAATACAATACGAAATTCAGTTCCCCCCTAGCAAGCTTAGCGAAAAACAGGTATGATTTTAAACACAGGCAAAATCCTTTTCAATGTGGTGGCAATGAAGTGAAAAATATACTCAAATTGCTTTTAATTCCCTATAAGAGGTTCAGGGTGAGTGAGATATACTTTAAATCAATTCAGGCCAGCCCTATCAATGATTCAGGGATGGTTATCAAGTTGAAAACAGAATTCCGTGATGGGAGCAAAAGAAAAATGTTTTCACACGTGGCTGGAATGAAGCAAAATGTCAAATCGCTGCAATTTAGTCGCGTGCGTCGAGCGCAATTATGAAGGAACTAGAAGGAGTAGCATGTTGGAAAGCTTAGAATCTCAGCTTTAAAATAAAAGTTAAATATCGCTTCTATCACAAACGGTTCAAGAGATACGGACGATTTTGTGAAGGTAGATTCTAAAAAATAAAAGTAAAGCTCAGAATGACAGATGACAGTTTTTCAGCTTTGAATCAAAAGAAGGGACACAATTTCTATGATGCAGTTCTCAATAGGTTAAAATAGTTTGAATTAGATTATTTTAAACTAAGAGATTGGTTTTGCACAGTTCTGGCTGAGTACTCACACTATATTTTGGACAGGAATGCGACTTCATCACGGATCGGGTCAGGATTGGCTGCGCTTCTCTCACCACTTGGTACTGGTTCTGCGCACAGCGATCTGGGTCAGCTCTGCTCTGCTGGTCTGGTCTGGCACTCGGCACTGCACGGATCTCTGGACCTCTTGTTTCTCTAGATACAGCACTGCTTTCTGGGTCTGCTACCGGTTCTGGCATAAGTTCTTGGCAAAGAATTCAAACAGCTTGCCCGGCTGTGGATAGTTTGGTTAGGTTTTGAGGCCTGCTGAAGAGAACTCAGCTTGTGGGTTAGGCCTTTGGTTTAAGCTCTGGAGTCAGAGATCTAAGTTCTAGTCTCTGTCTTTCTGGAGTCAGTCCGGATCTCTGGATGTGAAGTCGTCTGTCAGCGTGCTCCGCAAGGAAATGGAAATTGAATGTGTCTACCTGTCCTGCGCAGTCTCCTTTTATGTGTTTAGAAAGTGGGTGGGTCGGCTCATTCTGCATGCCCAACCCTCTCAACGTATTATTGGCCAGTTCCTCCTCTCTCCCTTGATTGGGGGAACTGAGTTGTGAGTCAGGGTGATGCTGCCATTTACAATCTATTGAAGAAACGCCCCTTTGCTTTTGCTTTAGAATTCATTCTCTTAACTAAACATATTTCTCAAATGCACAAGTGATTGACATTACATGTACAGATTGCCGATGACTTAAGGTACATTCTGGCCCAACTCTGATCTTCCTGGGGACTTGCATTAGAAAAATGGCAACTTATTTTCATTTTTAGTTGGTATACCAATGTTAAATCTTTACCCAAAATTACACAAATGTACACCCCCCTTCTACACATATTCCAGTAATTTACTAGGTCTCTAGCATAAGCACAGTGTCTGCAGTATTAATAATTAGCGGGGTTTGGTCCTAGGACACCGCACAAATTGGAGTTTGGTCTCAAAACGTGAGGGCCTTTGTCATTTTCTGGACCCCCCAAATTGCACATTTCTGTGAGCTTAATACAAGATTTTATAAGCAATTTAATCAAACATACATTTGCTGCAATATGAATTCACACTCCAGTCTGACCCGCCGCTAGGAACTGGGAGAGTCAGGGATCACATGTCTCTCCTACCAGGCAGAGCTCTGTTTACAGTCAACACCCAAATCAGCATATCCTATTCAATGGAAAGAGTCTATTGTGTCGGCTGAAGTCAGCAGGCCAGGGGGCAACTCTGCATTTGGTTAGCATGTCCATGTGATCTCCTGGCTTCTTGTGTGGAGTTCTGAGGTGAGAAGTTTTCCCAGCCTCTTGGACTGTTAAATGAATCATCCTGTCTTCTGTCAACAGCCAGTGTTTATTAATTTTAATGAACCAAAAGGCTTTGAAGTTGGCTCAGGATCCTTTGGCAACTCCTGAAGTACAGTTCTACTGTCGGAGTTTAGACCGCTAGCGCCGGTTTGTGGAACATGCCAGTACTGCACCCATTTTTGGGATCTGTCTTGAATTAATGCATTTCAAAAAGGGGATTTTGCTTGATAGTATATGGTCCTTGCTTAACATTGTTTTGATGGGAATCCTTACAGTAGAATAAAGTAGAACACTCAATGAGGGTTGAATTTTTGTTTGGTGGTTTCGTGCCCATGATTTTAGCAAATTTTTGACATCAAAAAAATGAATTCCCAATAGTTCTGGGTTGCTTTTGGCAATCAGCATTGCCATTCCTAATGGTTTGAGGCTACTGTGTGTGTAGCCCAATAGTGGTTTTAGGCAGTGCCCTCCTGTGTTCACAAGCATAGGCAAAAATGGGTGGCCGCCTATTCTTCATGTTTTCCCTGTGCACTTTCTTGGGAGTTCTGGCCATCATGATGTTTTCAATGCCAGTAATGCACAGTTTTGTGGTAGGGCTTGGATGCATGGGTAAAAACATCCCACAAGCCCCCCCTCGTGCGATGGCCATTCTGTTCTTTCACTGATGGAACTCGCAAGATCTGGGATGTTCGCCTCATCTTCTTCCGATTCGTAGATGGCACAGTTCAGCATCTTTTCCTCCATCCGGTTGGATCGATCGGTTCTCCTCGCCTGTCCTGATGGGAATAGTGGGCGGTACCCCGGGCCCCTCGGATCTTTGCTCCCGGTCTCCAGGCCGTCTTCCGTGGTCCGTTTCCGGGTTTCATCTCTCCTAGGATGATAAAGCAAAGCGGCAATACACATTCCTAGACATTTTTCCACCACTATTCATGGTGTAGGGAACATATACATTTTATACATCTGGATACATTTTGCAGTGATATTTTAAAAAACAAGATATAACAGGAAACATTTTCATACCAGAATCATGATATTTTAGAGACTATATGCGGGATATTTTAGGGTTGGAACTGAATTACTCTGGAGCGGCCCCCTCTGGGATTCCAGAGGATTCCTCCAGTTGCTGCAGAGTGTGCCTGGGATGGCAACACTTTAGCTGATTTATATGTACCCACTTGTCTTCTCCTTCTGCCAGACTACCTTTGGGGATGCGGATCTTATAAGCTACTGGGGAGACCTTGTCTATAATTTCAAAGGGTCCCTTCCATGTAGGCAAACATTTTCGCTGTTTGGCCTGGTTCCTTTGGAAATTGTATAGAGAGACCCAGTCTCCCACATTATATTCCTTCCTGGTTGTCTTCAGGTCGTAATGGGTTTTCATGCTATCAGCTGATCTTTCTAGATTCCGCTGAGCATAGGCAAAAGCATGCTGAAGGTTTTTCCTTAAATTCTCCACATACTCATGAGTGATGGAGGCATTTATCAATGTCTGCTCTTGGGTCCTGTATAGCAAATGCTGGGGAAGCACCATCTTGCGTCCAGTTATCAACTCAAATGGTGACATTTTGGTTGCAGATGAAGGGGTAGATCTGATGGCCATTAGGACCAGAGGTAATCGGATATCCCAACTTGGCCCAGAATCTGCCACAAACTTTTTTAATATGCTCACAATGGTCCGGTTGTAGCGTTCTACTGCCCCGGAAGAAGCTGGCCGGTAAGCAATATGTATCTTCCTTTTGACCCCCAGTATCTCCCACATCTTAGTCATTACTTCGCTGGTAAAATGGCTACCTCTGTCTGACTCAATCCTTTGAGGTAGACCAAAACGGGAAAAGAAGTGGTTAATCAACAGGGCAGCTGCTGTTTCTGCCTTGCAGTTTGGGGCCGGGAGACATTCCACCCACTTGGTAAACAAGCATGTGACCGTCCACATGTACTTGTTTCCTCTAGATGAGCGAATCACAGGGCCTACGAAGTCGATTTGCAAATCTGACCATGGCAGTGTCATCCCCCTCTTTTGGAGAGTCGCCTGGTGTGTGAGGGATGTTGGCGAAATTGTGCACACACAAGACACCCCTTCAAGTATTGGTTGAGGTCCTGCCCCATGTGTGGCCAGTATGCAACCTCTCTTAAGATTTCCAGTGTTGTGTGAAACCCCCTATGACCGGCGGTGGCCGCATCATGGGCGTGACTTAACATCAGGCTTCGGAATGAGGTAGGAACCACCCACTGATCATGGCCAGCTTGGGATTTCCTTACCAACAAACCGTCTTGGATTCAAAACATTTTTGGACATTTCATCAACACTCTAAGGTCCTCCTTCCCAATGTAATCGGTATCTGTCAGGGGAAAGTTCTTAGGGTCCTCAATGTGTTGGTAAAACTTACCAATTATTGGATCCCCCTTCTGAGCCGTAATTAAATCAGCATCAGGGGTCCCCTTACTCCATTGTGCATTTGAAAGATCATTGTGAGCATTTGCCTGGGACCTAGTGATGGCCGTGACCTGGATTTCCCCCAACAGGGGCTCTATTTCTATTAGATCCCCTTGGATGGCCCCGGTTTTGGCCAGGTGATCAGCTAAGTCATTTCCAGTTTTGTCTGGTCCCTCTAATTTGGAATGACCCTTGATCTTCTTCCAGTAGATGGTCATCCCATTCGATGTGACCAGATCATCAATATTTTGGATTAACTTCCCATGTTTCAGGGGTTTGTTATTAGCACATAACATGCCTCTGTTTTTCCAATTAACCAGGTGCTCCACGAACGCGTTCCGTACATAATCCGAATCTGTGATTATGACCAGTTCGTGGAGTTGATGTTGGACAGCAGTGAGGATGGCTTGATGCACAGCCATCAAATCTGCTACCTGACTACTTCGGGGACCAATTTTGTACCCAGCGGAGGGTTCTGGGGATTCATTCACCCATGCATTCCCTACGCCGGCCACCAGTTCTTTTTCCCCGCTGTTGTCAACATGGTAAGAGCATCCATCCACATAGACAGTGGGCATTCCCTCACACTTGTCTTCTTCAAAGACTTTGTGTGGGGAATTAAGGTATGCCTCCATGTTGTCCTTGATTTTTAGACTTTCGTCCTCGGGACAGTTTTCTCTGGCACAATCATGCAAGTCAGCCAGACCTTGCGCGAGGGGACTCTTCTTGTTTTGGCTATATCTGAACTCCACAGGAAAGCCTTGCATTGACAGAATCCAGGAAGTAATTCGGGAATTACTCACATTTCCAGCCCTGATTCTGTCACTTTGGAGGTATTGCAGAGGCTGGTGTGGAGTTTCCACTATGATATGTTCCCCCTGGATGAACGGGCGGTAATTCTTCAATGCCCACACCGTTGCCAGGAGTGCCTTCTCACAATCGTTGAATTTTTCCTCCACAGAGGATAAAGTTTTTCTCGCATAGGAGATTACTTTATTGACCTTGTCATGCTTTTGGTATAATACTGCCGTCAAGCACGTATTAGAGAACCCTGTATCCAGGAAGAACTCTTTGTTTTTGACAGGGTAAGCTAGGCAAGGCGCTTGTGAGAGGCTTCTTTTGAGTTGTCTTACTGCCTCGTATTGTTCTGGACCCCATTCCCACTTGACCCCCCCTCCAAGAGATGAATCAGGGGTCTGGAGATCTCTGCGTAGCCCTCAATGAACTTTCTGCTGTAATTAGTCAGTCCAAGGAGGCTCCTTAGTTCCCGCAGAGTTGTGGGATCCTTTAGTTCTGGAGTGCTTTCACTTTCTTTTCCTGGGGACAGAGACCCTGAGGAGTAATCTCATGCCCCAAGAAATTAACACTTGTTCTACACCACTGTGATTTTTGGAAGGAAAGTTTTGCTCCAGCGGCCCTCAACTGGGTCAGGACATAATGGATCTCCGCTATGTGTTCCTCAACAGTTGAGCTTTTAATGAGGACATCATCTACATAAGCCAGATTACCCCTCACACCCAGGTCGGGCATGGCCCTGTGTAGGAAAATGTTGAATTCATTGCCGGAGTTGAGGTATCTGAAGGGAGTCCGGGTCCATGTGTACTGCTGGCCCCCAAAGGTAAAAGCCAGTTTGTATTGGTCCTCCCTACTGACAGGCACGGTCCAGTATCCATTGGTCAGGTCCATTGCAGTGAATACCTGTGACCCCTGAATCTGGGCCAGCCCTTGGTCAATGTAGGGCAGAGGCCATCGGAAGTATGGACCCGTTTGTTGAGCTCCCTAAGGTCGGCGCAGAGTCTCCACTGGCCGTTTGGCTTCAATATTCCCAGCACCAGATTATTGAAGGTGCTGTGTACTGGACGGATTATTTCCCGGGACTCAAGGTTCTTAATTATTTCAGCAAGGGACTCCATTGATGCGAGAGGCAAGCGATATTGCTTCACAAACACTGGAGTCATGCCAGGGTCCATGGGAATTGTTGTTGTGTGGATGTCCGTGCGACCACAGTCATATGAGTCTACCACAAAGAGATCTTGGAAATCCAAGAAAACTTGTTTCAACTTTTGCTTCTGTTTCAGACTCACGCAGGCATCAGCTAGGTTGACTCTCTCTTCCACCATCTGCCTGAAGCCTGGAAAGACTTCTGGTTTTGCTATCTCAGCGGCCTCCTCCAGCTGGGTGGAGAAGTCCCTAGTCAGAGTGCTGATTTGGACTGGAGGCTTCAGGTGGAAAAGGCAGCCCTCATGGACATGGAAAATCACCTCATCCCTTCTGAAGTCACAAGTCACGTCTACACCAGGAAGTTCCCCCCATGCCGGGTAAAGATCCTGTCTGGTGTCTGGTGTTGTATTGTCATCACTGTCACTGTCAAAACAGTCCTTGGGGATTGGTCCTAACAGTTCATTTCCTAAATCAATGGAGAAATGTCGGTCATCAACCACCATTCCAATAATGGTGCCTGCGGCTCGAGTAATACTCTTTAAGTTGCTGTTATCCACCTCTATTGGAATGGTGTCATGTTCTATGTTGACTAATGGGTTTGGGTTTACCCCTAACCCTTGCTGTTGGAGGAAAGCATTTAGATGAATATAAGCATCAGGGTTTTTCAATTTTTGTTCTCTTTTAACTTTCACTTCCAGGGAGAATTCTCGGGTTCTTTCTGGGATGGTGACTTCCTCTTTAATCAGAATTTCAACTGCATAAGGTAGCAATTGAGCTGACCTAAATGCTTTTTCTGGATCATCAAAGCCCATGGGATTATCCGCTAATTGGGAACAAGCTTTGAAGTTTATTAGGTCCAAACTAATGGTAAAGCGATTGAGAATGTCACTGTCTAAGTAAAAGGCGGCAGTGACATCTCGCACGACCCAACAATTATGGACTATGCACTTGTTGCCAATGGAGATTTTGAGCATACACCTGCTTGGCAGGAGATGTTTCGAATTGGGTGTTTCTAGATCCATTTCCCATTTGTCTATCAGTTTGAATGTGGGAATGGCTGGATCTTTTGGGAGTTGGCGGAACATGGCTTCGCTGATGAAGCTCTTACCGTTGTTCACACACACTCGAGCGAGAACAGAGTCCTTCCCATCATTTAACTGAACAGGGATGAACAACTGCTCTCCAATTTGCTGAATATCAGCCAGGCTCTGAGTTGATTTCACATCTTTCTGGACTATAGAAGTGGGAGTGTCTGATTGTGGATTGGTAAAGAATTTCAGAGTGTTTCCTTCCAGTGTGGAATACCACTTTAAACTGGAAGGAAGGTTGATTTTCAGAAATAGAGAGGACCCCCGATCACCAGTCTGTTGTCCTACTGCTATTACTGTCACGTCTGGAATTTGGTTGTTCTGGAAGTGAAATTCTACTTGGTCAGATTTTTGTTCAACCATGTGGCTGGTGCCGTTTAAACTAATATGGTTGACACTCTGTTTTAATTTTATTGGTCGGCTAGTCTGGGTCCAGAGGACCTTGTTTACGCAATCTATTAGAGGTGACAACCTTCTCAGGAGGTCATTCCCTAGTAAACAAGGGGTGCCCTCTGGAGTCACTACTATGACCGGGTGTTTCACCTTGTGTTGCCCAATTTTGATGTCCAAATCTGCAGTCCCCTTGACGGGAATATCCTTCCCGTCAAAGTTCTGGAGTTGTCCAGGAAGAGAGGTGAGAGGAATACGGTAATTCTCCCCCCTTCCTGCACATAGTTCTTCAAAGGCCCTTTTTGACAGAAGGGTAGCTTGGGATCCAGTGTCCACCAGTGCCGAAATTGTACCCTGCCCCTGTACTGTTACCGGGGCATAGTATCTTCCCTCCTTCTCCTCAAGGGGGCACAGATAATGCACATTTTTGGACAACTGGTGGGTTAATTTTCTGGTTTTGGACATTGCAAGAGTAGAGATTTGGGCAGAATTCTGTGGAGAGTCATGGGAATCTGAAAAAAAAGGTGCAACTGGATATTGATGCGGTTTTTGGTTCCCCTGGTTCCGGTTCTGGGCCCCCCCCCTTTTTTGTGGCAGTCCCCTGGATGGGTTTGAACCAGGGGTTTTCGGTCTTGTTGGTTCTGGGATAGAATGATGGGCGGCGACAGCTCAATCCCCACATCTACCCAGTCTGGGTTGGAATCCCTTGGGACCCATTTTCCTTGGGAGGAGTTCCCCCATCTCTGAAGGAGAAGATCCTTTTTCCAGGATCCTCTGAGGATCCCTCTCCCTCAAATTGGAAGACCTGTACCTCCTCCACAAAATGGGTCTGTTTGGGTCCTTTGTTTTTCCTACCTCCTCTCTGCTCCTTGGGTGGCAGACTTTCAGGGGCAGGAGAATTTGTTTCCGGTTCCTAGGCTTCCAGGGGCTGTTTACAAGTGGGGAAGGCAGCTTCCTCCAAGGCTTGACACACCCCTTCCTCTTGTGCCTCCTCCCTGGGAACCGGTGGGTTATTGGGGTGCTGCCCCCGTCATTGTTCTGGAGCACCGGGCCCAGAGTTTGGGGCATTCTGCGGTGGCATGCTCATCTGAGGGTTCTGTTGAGCCCTCAGTATGTGACCCAGATCCCGTGTCATATTTTGGACCTGGCGCTCAAGTTGGGAAACCCGCTCAGGTTGATACGGGGTTCTGTTTTCTCCCCTGGGCTGATCCCGGGAAGGGTAGCTATCCCTTGTCTGGTAGTGCCCCGGGTTGGGAAGATTTGGGTACCCCTCCACCCTTGGCCTCTCCTCTCCCGGATTAGGTTGTCTGGGCTCAGGGAAGTGGGGAAAGAAGGATGGATGATTTTGGGGCTGGAAATTGGGTGGATACCTGGGAAAAATGTACTGCCCAGTGTTTGGGGAATTTCTGCCCTCCTGTGGGAAGTTAGGAGGGAAGTTCCCTGGGTCAGGTGCTTGGCTGGATCCCCCCCCCCCCTTTGGCTGGAGGAGTCCACACATAACCCAGGATTGGCCTGTTTTCCTTATAGCGGGGACTTACATAGTCAGGGGAGCGGGGGACCCCATTTGTGGGACTACCTCCTTGACTCCCTGTCTGTGACTGGCCCGAGGAACTTCTGGGCTGTGAATTATTTGGTGCAGGCAGGTGTTTAGGTCCCCCATCTCCAAATATAAAATAGGGGCAACCTTTACCTCTGCCACCTTGGCAGCAGAAGGGGTGCTGTTGGTTTTGGGGTTTTTGGGCTGATTCTTATTTTCCACCGGTTTCTGCACCTCATAGATGCAGGTGGCTTGCTCAATGACCCAGTCTAAAGATATTTTCTCGTGAAAATCTCTCACGAGCTGGGTCATTATGTAATTGGGGAGGGCATGGAAAAATGTGTTCATGAATTCTCTGCTGTCCGTGCGCACCCTTCTCGTGGTCTGCGCAAAGGCATGCTTCAATTCTTGCACAAATTCTTGTGGGGCCTGATCCTCCCTACATTGCAAATTGTAGACTGCCTTGCGAGCCTCTTTGGGATTCCGGTGAACAGAAAAATGTTTCAAGATGGCCGCCCTATATGTGGACCATCTTGAATGGATTTGGTCCTCCAGCCCCACAAAGAAACTGGAGTATTCTGGGGAGAATGTCCATTTGACATACTGAATGCAGCTACTGTTGTCCTTCAAATGGAAAGTCTCCATCATTTGCTCATAGAGCTCCAAGTGTTCCCAAACAGAATACTTGGCGTTCTTGTGATAAGGGGTGATGACACTCCTTATTGCCTTGATCTGCGTTAAGGGGTCCTTAAGCAAGGCCCTTTTTGCCTTATTGGCCATTTTGGTTCGGGTAACCCTGGTCCACTCAACCTCTGACTCAGAGGCACTGCTCCCAGAGGTGCCTGTCTGATCTTCCAGGTTTTCCCAGATTCTGCGAGCCTGGGAATGGCTGGCAGAATGTGGGGACCTGGTCTCCTGTGTCCTGGGCCGCTCAGAGGAGTCTTCAGATCCCTCCTTGCTGTCAGGATTTGATGGGTACCCCCCCCCACTGACCTAACTGGGCGGAGGTTTTCAGGATGCCCTTAGTGGGCCTACTCTCGGGGGTTCCCCACTAAATTGCACTGTGCTTAGGTGCCCATACCGGGATGCCCGCCCATCCATTCCTGGAAGGTACTTGCCTATGAACCCCACACTTTTGGCCGGATAGTAATCTGCTCTCCCTGTGGCCCTGTACTCATGTGCGCCAGGGGACATGGGGGTGGCAGAGTCCAAGGACTGGGAGAGATGAAGGCCTCTGGTACTAGGGCTCCTGAGGTTATGCTCAGGTGTTTCCCTTTCCCAGCGAACTTCATCTCTATCAGCCCCTGCTCCCTGTTGCAATGCAAGAGCCTGCGCTTTCAGTTCCTCAGTTAAGGCCTTACTAAACTCTATCAGTCTATCCTGCATGGCTACCTGTTGCTGGAGCCTATCATTGTGCTGACGGAGAGCCTCATTCTCTCTCTGTGCCTCCTGATTGGTCCTGGAATACTGGACCAGTCTTTGCTGCAGGAGGGTTACCTCCTGAGTCCCATCCCTACTGGCCTGCTCCTTTCTTGCCAGAGTATCTTCCACCCTCCTGGTGTGCTCTAACAAGTTGTGATGCTCTTTTTGGAGGTCACCCAGCCCATGGAGGGCCATGTGATTTCCTTCTATTTTTTCTTTTAATTGGCAGACTTCCAGGCCTAAGGTGTCTCTTTCCTGACTAAGAGCCTGCATCTGTGCCGCCAGGTCGTCCCTCTGCCTTTGAATGGCACCAGCTTTCTGGCGTTCTTGATCAAACTCTGCCTGGGTATCCAGGTCTTTCAAAATCAATTTGTTGCTTTCCTCTTTCTCCCTATCTAGGTGGCTTTGCAGGGTGACTACCTGCTCTGTGCATGCCCTATTGAAGTCCTGTTGTTCCAGCTATTTCTGGCTCTGCAGTAGGGCATCCAAACCTTCTTGATACACCTTCTGCAAGGCCAGAAATCTGTTATCCTTGTCACACTTTTCCTGTTGCAGGATATCAATTTCCTCCTTTATTTTAAAAATATACTGCCTACTATCATTTTCTGACTCCTGGCTCCTCTGCAGCCTCTGCTCATAAGAGACCAGGTCAGATTGGGCCTTCTCTAATGCCATCAGTTGCCTATTTGCCAGATCTTGTCCTTCAGCACATTTGTCCTGTATGGCTCCCATATATAGATACAAATATGCCGCTATCCTGGCAATCTTATTGTGTTCATCTTTGGTCTTAGGAGCCATATATAGTTCACTCAGGGCCACATGTAAGGGACCCTGATCTCTCCACTTATCTGACCCAGTTGTAGTGACCTGTTGTATAATCGCCTGCAACCATACCTTTTGGTCCTGTTCAGACCATTCACCTCCCACAAACACTTTATGTAAGAGGTGCTCCCTAGCTATCTTCATATCTACCAAGGTTGTCATTCTGGAGATTGATTTCCTTCCTGACTTACAGACGTTTGTATTTTATTTTGCAAACAGACCGTTTCCTTAGAGCGTTACTTTGAGGGGTGTATTTACAGTGTAACACGGCGTGGTGATCCGACAGAATTTATATATTCTGTCAGTTAGCACACTGTATTAATCTGCACAAGTGATAGATCTAATCCAGAATCCCCGGCTACAAGCCCCCACTTGTTAAATGACTCCAATCAAGCAATCCCACTAAGTCAGTGCCTGGTCTGGGATGCCCAAGGGAAGCCCTTATTTATATATTTTTATGTCCAGTTCGTGTACTCTGGATGACAACCCTTATATAACACCCCTATCTTAGAATCCCCCTGATCCCACTGTGCCAAGAAGTACGTTTGTTTTGCAAATTTAAAAGGTTTATTTGAGAATTAAACAAAATATATATATATATATTGCACTTTTATAATAAATTAATAATTGATATCACACTTGTGAATATGAGCAGTAATCAGCAATAGGTAATCCTACAATAGCACAATTCTGGTGACTTATGACTAGGAACAGGGGAATAATAGGGTATCAGAGAATGTTTCATGGTTTCAAGGGGATGCAAAGATGAATAAAAGGCAGTACAGAAATAAACTTGATATGATTTCAGCAAAAGATAATATGATCACTTTTTCTCGGACAATTCACTCCCCCCCTATGCAATGTAAGGAGATGGAAGTAACACACACAGTCTTCAGCGATACAATCACAATACAATACGAAATTCAGTTCCCCCCTAGCAAGCTTAGCGAAAAACAGGTATGATTTTAAACACAGGCAAAATCCTTTTAAATGTGGTGGCAATGAAGTGAAAAATATACTCAAATTGCTTTTAATTCCCTATAGGAGGTTCAGGGTGAGTGAGAGATACTTTAAATCAGTTCATGCCAGTCCTATCGATGATTCAGGGATGGTTATCAAGTTGAAAACAGAATTCCGTGATGAGGGCAAAAGACAAATGTTTTTAAACGTGGCTGGAATGAAGCAAAATGTCAAATCGCAGCAATTTAGTTGCGTGCGTCGAGCGCAATTACGAAGGAACTAGAAGGAGAGCAAGTCGGTTTAGAGCTTGTGGGAAAGCTTAGAATCTCAGCTTTAAAAAAATCTCGCTTCTACCACAAACGGTTCAAGAGATACGGACGATTTTGTGAAGGTAGATTCTCAAAATAAAAATAAAGCTCAGAATGACAGATGACAGTTTTTCAGCTTTGAATCAAAAGAAGGGACACCATTTCTATGATGCAGTTCTCAATAGGTTAAAATAGTTTGAATTAGATTATTTTAAACTAAGAGATTGGTTTTGCACAGTTCTGGCTGAGTACTCACACTATATTTTGGACAGGAATGCGACTTCGTCACATATCGGGTCAGGATTGGCTGCGGTTCTCTCGCTACTTGGTACTGGTTCTGCGCACAGCGATCTGGGTCAGCTCTGCCCTGCTGGTCTGGTCTGGCACTCGGCACTGCATGGATCTCTGGACCTCTTGTTTCTCTGGATACAGCACTGCTTTCTGGGTCTGCTACCGGTTCTGGGAAAAGTTCTTGGCAAAGAATTCAAACAGCTCGCCCGGCTGTGAATAGTTTGGTTATGTTTTGAGGCCTGCTGAAGAGAACTCAGCTTGTGGGTTAGGCCTTTGCTTTAAGTTCTGGAGTCAGAGTTCTAAGTTCTAGTCTCTGTCTTGCTGGAGTCAGTCCGGATCTCTGGATGTGAAGTCAACTGTCAGCGTGCTCCGCAAGGAAATGGAAATTGAATGTGTCTACCTGTCCTGCACAGTCTCCTTTTATGTGTTTAGAAAGTGGGTGGGTCGGCTCATTCTGCATGCCAACCCTCTCAACTTATCATTGGCCAGTTCCTCCTCTCTCCCTTGATTGGGGGAACTGAGTTGCGAGTCAGGGTGATGCTGCCATTTACAATCTATTGAAGAAACGCCCCTTTGCTTTTGCTTTAGAATTCATTCTCATAACTAAACATATTTCCCAAACGCACAGGTGGTTGACATTACATGTACAGATTGCCGATGACTTAAGGTACATTCTGGCCCAACTTTGATCTTCCTGGGGGCTTGCATTCGATAAATGGCAACTTATTTTCGTTTTTAGTTGGTTTACCAATGTTAAATCTTTACCCAAAATTACACAAATGTACACCCCCCTTCTACACATATTTCAGTAATTTACTAGGTCTCTAGCATAAGCACAGTGTCTGCAGTATTAATAATTAGCGGGGTTTTGTCCTAGGACACCGCACAAATTGGAGTTTGGTCTCAAATCGTGAGAGCCTTTTTCATTTTGTGGACCCCCAAATTGCACATTTCTGTGAGCTTAATGCAAGATTTTATAAGCAATTGAATCAAACATACATTTGCTGCAATATGAATTTACACTCCAGTCTGGCCCGCCCCTAGGAACTGGGAGAGTCAGGGATCACATGTCTCTCCTACCAGGCAGAGCTCTGTTTACAGTCAACACCCAAATCAGCATATCCTATTCAATGGAAAGAGTCTTATGTGTCGGCTGAGGTCAGCAGGCCATGGGGCCACTCTGCATTTGGTTAGCATGTCCATGTGATCTCCTGGCTTCTTGTGTGGAGTTCTGAGGTGAGAAGGTTTCCCAGCCTCTTGGACTGTTAAATGAATCATCCTGTCTTCTGTCAACAGCCAGTGTTTATTAATTTTAATGAACCAAAAGGCTTTGAAGTTGGCTCAGGATCCTTTGGCAACTCCTGAAGTACAGTTCTACTGTCAGAGTTTAGACCGCTAGCGCCGGTTTGTGGAAAATGCCGGTACAGATAAACTCCAAAGATTACAAAATAACGCTCTTAGAGCAGCTCTGAACATCCCACATAGAGAGCATATCTCCAAACACAGGACAAAGGCCCACTGGGTCAATATAAAGGACAGAATCCTCCTTAAAACCATCTCTCTCACAGCCAAATGCCTCAACAATCAAGCACCCCCCTACCTAGCTGAAAAAATCAACTGGAGACCACCTAACCGATTGACAAGATCTACCAACACCTTCTTACTTGAAGTCCCTAGATTTAAACTTACCACGGCGGGCGGATCTAGCTTCCAAGTTAGAGCTGCACAATCATGGAACACACTCCCACTTGACCTCAGACACCCTCTACCTTACACTAGATTTAGATCTAATGCTATCAAATGGCTGCACAACAACGATTTGTAACACTTGTTAAAACAATATTCCTCTGCGTTTACCTATTTTTGATCCTATATGTACTGCTTCACCTGTATCATTTGTTGTAAGCTACTACTGTTTTATAATAGCCTGTGTCAGGCATTGTAATTAAGTTTCGAGTCTACTTGTATGGTTGCGCCCAGCTGCCCACGGGCTTGGAGCGCATTACCAAATAAATAAACAAACAAACAAACAAACTGCACCCATTTTTGGGATCTGTCTTGAATTAATGCATTTCCAAAAGGGGATTTTGCTTGATAGTATATGATCCTTGCTTAACATTGTTTTGATGGGAATCCTTACAGTAGAATAAAGTAGAACACTCAACCAGGGTTGAATTTTTGTTTGGTGATTTCGTGGCCATGATTTTAGCAAATTTTTGACATCAAGAAAATGAATTCCCAACAGTTCTGGGTTGCTTTTGGCAATCAGCATTGCCATTCCCAATGGTTTCAGGCTACTGTGTGTGTAGCCCAATGGTGGTTTTAGGCAGTGCCCTCCTGTGCTCACAAACATGGGCAAAAATGGGTGGCTGTCTATTCTTCATGTTTTCCCTCTGCACTTTCTGGGGAGTTCTGGCCATCATGATGTTTTCAATGCCAGTTATGCACAGTTTTGTGGTAGGGCTTGGATGCATGGGTAAAAACATCCCACAAACCAGTGGTTCGAAGTGTACAAAAAGAAGTAGTGGAACTATGCTCCCTGATGGCCTGCCCCCACTGCCCACAAAACCCATCGCCATGCACCTCACATGTGCAATCCAAACCCCGCAACAACCACACCTGCTGTTTAAGGGAGTACCCAGTGCAGTGCACTGAAGTAAAAGTTTCAACTTCTTCCTTAACGTTTATTTTAAAACTAAACCATTCTAGAATGGTTTCTTTTAAAAATAAAAGTATAGGAACAGTAAAACCTAAACAATGTAGTAGAGGAGCACAACTCCCAACTGCACCTGCCCACTTCGAACACTGTGCACAGCCAACCACAAAGGCAGACAAACAACAGCTAGGAAAGACATGCTGCACTTGTCACAATGAGACTGCAACATCATAGAACTGTATTAATAAAAGAAAACATAAATTAAACTGCACATCTATTGGAAACAAATGGGGCTCATTGCAAGTTTGGTGTTATCTCAGCAGTAAATTGGCCTAGATACCACTAAACTGTAAAGCCGTTACTGCCACTTGCTCTGGCGGTATTACCACTGGATTACAAGTGGCAGGGGCAGTGACAGTGTTACTGCCCATTTAATTGGGGTCCATAGGACTGCATGAGGGATTTATGTGGAATTATCACAGCTATCATTCGGCCTGCTGTAATTCCACTGAAATGTGGCAAATTTACCTCCAGCTGCTAGCTGGAGGAGAATCCTCCAACTTTCCACTAGACTCATAGTTGGGCTGTGCGGTAATGTGGTGGTAATGCTATTACCACCTCATTTGACCCACACAGCCCAATTCATAATGAGGTCCAAAGGTCAGTATTAGGAAACAAACTAAAAAATGGGAAAAAAAAGAAATCCAAATCTACTTAACTATGTACAAGAGTCAGTGGGACATATCCTTCTTAATGGAATCCAATGCCCCAACCAAGGCTGATTTCCCCTCTGCATCACTCTGCATGCACCTCCTGAATGCAGCCTTCTGTTGATGTATGGATAGCCTGAAGGGCCTCCCACATCATCCACTCAATCTCCTTTGAAACCACACAAAACTCCTCAAGGATGGAAGCCTGTGCCTGCTCCATCCTCTCCTGTAACTCGAATCTGGCAATTGCTGCCTCTCGTGCCTGCTGGCTCTCCTCCTCCGGCTGCCTCATGCACTAGAGCTGGCCAGACACCAGGGTATGCACCCTATGCTTTGCTTCCTGACTTTTTCGCCTGACCTTGTATACCAGTTGCCTCCGTCTGGCAGCTAGACTTCGTAAAGATTGCCTTCTCTGCCACAACAACTCCAGCTACGTGGCATTGCATCATTAGTGCAGGAACTCTCAATGATAAGATGAATGGCTGAGGAGGGAGTCAGCCATTCGTGCACTGTCTTGGGGTTCCCGATAGTCCTCCATAGTCTATTTTCTAGTGGGCTGCCTTTCAGGCTCCGAGACTACCTCATATGTCTCAGTTCGGAATTCCACCTACACCAGGGACAAAGACACATCCAAACAAGGCAATCTGGCAGTGCAAAATATGCTCTGGTAATGTTGTCCATGGAGGTCTCATTTGAGTTTGCCTGGGCCACAGATGTGGAAGATTAGAAGGGGGCCCCTGAAATAGCCTTTCCAAAGAAGTGATTCACCTATTCTTTGCCTCTAGGTAAGGGGGAGAATAGGTGGAACACCTGTCTGTGATGTACTACAAGCTCCTCATGAGTAGCTTCCACTTCATCACAGAGAACTGCTTGCCACCGCAATCCATCTACCAGCAGTGGCAGCGCAGTGTCGTGGATGGCCTCATCTTCCGGAACTGTGGTGGTTATCTAGGTGGAGGCATCACAGAATGTAGTGTAGCAGGTCGGAAGACTTATAGCGATTTCTGTTAATGAAAATTATAAGTAGAAGGCCGAACGTTCCCTATCCCTATATGGAGTTTCCTACCTATCTAAAGAATCTAAAGGTGCTCATCTGTTGTCAAAAAGCCCAAGACATATGTCTGGCATCCAAATTACCCTATTTGGCTCTGCCACTAATAATAACTAACTTAAATAGACCAAGGGAACGATTTGTCATCACCAGGTCTCTCCTCCAGTTGATTCAATAACTCCTTGTATTATACATCTTCAGGGAGAACAGATTGTCTCTGTGATCAAGTCTTCGAATTCCTCAAGGCCTCTTGCTTTCTGTCATCTCATTTTGAGTGCAACTTAACCATAATGTCCCTTTAACAACATTTTTTCAGTGAATTACATGGGTTTTACCAGATTACCCTAATTTGGTACAATTTACTAATATCATACTTACACCAATATAGCAAAATATTTCGCCAATGTAGGTTTCACCTTAAAACTCTGCCATTCCCCACCTTTTAGCATCATTTTTAAAACTTCTATACACTTTTTGCAACTTTTTCACTGTTTTTGTGTTCGCCGATGTTCGTGAAACATCTGACATCATCACAGACTTTTCTGACAGCCTCACATGACCACGCGCTCGCGCGCAGCATGATGAGGTGTCCGCAAACGCCTCCACAATTCACTTAAGGGTCTGTGCGTCAAGAAAAAATTGGAACTGGATTTTTCAGCTCATCTAGGAACTTTCAAGCTCAAAATGTAGCCTTGCACAGCTCCTACACCTATTTTTATTTATTATCCATTAGCAATCGAGCACACAGCACATCAGAATAGTACGAAAACTGCTATTTATTTTAAAACTGGCATAAGCTATTGCCATCCCTCCCCAATGAGCTGGAGGACATACACAATGAAAGAAACACAATACTTCAAAAGACAATCAAGAAGACCAAGAAGATTTGGTAGAAGAAGTGCCTACCTCTAGCACCCAGACAGATTCATGGGCATGGCAATTATTTACTGCTGTTGGAAATATATCAAAGGCTAAAGCTACCAAAGTGAAATTCACTGAGTGAAACATTGTATGCAGTCATGGACAACCTGGGCAGTACTCCCACAGGACCACCTCCATGTGCAGCCATACCAAATCCAAGCCCTGCAATGCTCTCACAAAGGCTATTCCTTTATTAGAAAGTAGTAGGCTGTCCTCCTCTACCTCACCCCCCTCAACCAATGCTGTAACCACACAGCCTAGTTCTATGGGACATACAATCACACAGCTACCTTGCAAGCAATAAAAGAGGCTGTTAATGCATATTAAATACAACTTGACACTATCATTACCCTATACGAGAATAATGCCAATCTACTGAAATCCCCCTAATAGTCCTGCTGCTGCAATATGCAGGGAAAAGTGATGCTTCTCTTAACGGATACAATCCTGGAGTTGAGCATACTATGCCTTCCTTTGAAAATATGATTGACATATTAAGCTTGCTCAGGATGTCCCTTCCCAAAAGGTTTGCTGTGGTATTTTTGCAGTATAACAAGGGAGCAGGTAAAGTTTGATTACCTGATAAAGGAAGTTTGCCTCCTAGCTATTTTGCTTCAGTGGTTGAAATAATTGTTTTAACACTGTAGTTGATGCGATACAGGATTCGCTTTTATTAGTAATAGTGTTGGCTGACAAACAAGGCGCACAATTGCCTTTACGTGTATATGACGCTTATCAAATGTAATATGAGAAACGATCCAACACTATTACTAATAAAAGTTTGATTACCTACCTTGATACGCACATATTTAGTGTATGGAACTGATTGGACAGCCCCAGAAAAATCCTGGCTGTCCATTGCTTTGCCTGATAGGGGAAATCCACCTTCTTTAATACAGGATCTTATGGCCGCATGTCAACCATGGAAGAAAATGTCTGTTTACCTACCTTGCAAATTAACAAGGGGGGTCCTGGGAGTCCCTCTGCCAGACATTAGACCTGGTTACGAGAGACTTACGCAGAGTCTTTAGCTCACTATCTTTCACAGAGAAGAAATATCCCAAACATATCAGTCATTGTCCTGCCCTGGGGCAGTCCAGCACTAAAATGCTAGGCAATTCTCCTCTGAACAAGAGTACCAACAGAAACCCCAGACATGTGTTTCGGTCTGGTTGGACCTCATCAGTAGGGTGGATCTGTGCCTCTCTAAGAATAGTGAGCAAGGGGTCCACGTCTGGATTCTCCTAGTAACTTAGGGTGAGACCCAAAGTTACTTAAATATGCACATTAACAAGGGGGGTCCTGGGAGTCCCTCTGCCAGACATTAGTCCTGGTTACGAGAGCCTTATCGAGATTCTTTAGCTCACTATCTCTCACAGCGGAGAACTATCAAAAACATATCATTCTTTGTCCTTCCCTGGGGCAGTCCAGCACCGAAATGCTAGGCAATTCTCCTCTGAACAAGAGTACCAACAGAAACCCCAGACACGTGTTTCGGTCTGGTTGGAAGTCCCTCTCCAAGACATTAGTCCTCATCTAAATTAATTGCTTTTGCCAAAATGGAATTTATGGCTGGCATATCAGGATACATTATCCTCAGTGCTCCCCAAACTTGTGTCCTATAAATTTTAAAAGCCGCTCCATCGTGGGTATTTGTGTCTTATTGAATTCCTGGATACCCCGCTTTCTTCCACAACTCATCTGCCTGTTCCCCTATCAAGGCTGTGAAAAGGTTTTTCATGTCCCCAATTGCCAACATGACACTGGCGGTTTGTTTTTCTAGAGCATAAACCCACTTCCCCACCTCTGCAGTGAGTGAAAGAAGCATCTTCAAAGTTATTCCAGTTCATGTGTGACCATGGGACATAATATGCTCTCCCCTGATCCTTCTGGAGCAGTGGGTATTGAGTCACTTTTGCTTTTACTAGGGCTTCCCCTAGCTGTCCTCGCCCTCTTCCCATGGCCATGTGGGCTCCACAGCACATCTGAAGACCCCATGGCGTACTTTCCAGAGTCCTTCCCAGAACGGGAGGCATAGCCTCTGCTTCCTGTCCTCCTTCGTTGTTGTCTGTATCCCAGTCATCCTCCTCTTCCTCCTCTGTCCCTTCTATCACAGCCCCTGATTCTTTTGTGGTGACAATCACACCATCAGGACTGCCGTAGCAGGCCACATCTCTTCCCCTTCATTCTAACTCCACATCAATAGTGGTGCACTCCCTTTCCATATCCATACTTACTCTCTTTATGGCAGATTTATCAAGCTGTATGAGAATCTGACCATGTCTCCATTTTCCTTCCTCCACTTCCTGTGTTTCCCTGTCTTGTCTTCCTGCTTTTTACTCCTATCCTGTTGTACCCATGCCTCTCGCTCTCTAATAACCTTGCCTATTCTTCCCTATTCTGCTGTTCTTGCCTTTCCACTGCTCTCTCCGTATTCTAGCCTCTATCCTGGAAATGGAGGATATTTTCCCCTCGCTGACCTATCTGCATGCCAGATCCATACAATTCTCTCCTGCTCTGGCTCTTCTGGTCCAAAGGTTAATGCTGATTTATCCTTAAGTTAGACTTCTTCTTTCCTCTTCCCTTTGGGGCCCACCAACAATCTTTGCTAAAGAAGGTGTTATCCTTCTGCTTCCCTCATATTCCTGTCTCTCTAAAATTGGTGCAGACAGAGTTGTTACCCCTGACTGTCTTGTAACCACCGGAGTTGTCAATGGATAATATGGAGGTTCAAACTCTGGATTTGTATACCCTTCTGCTAACAACAAAGGATAGCACCCAAATGGGAGTGGTGCAGAAAAAAATCATATGCCTTCCTTCCTTGTCCCTTCTTCCAAAGCCATGACCTCCTGTGCTTTCCCGCCTTTCTCATATAACCTCCATAGCTCCAAGATATTCAGTCTATTGTTGAATTCCGACCCCTTATATTTGGTTCCTAAGAAAATCTGTAGATTTTCCAATACATCCTTATTATAGGAACCCTCACCAGGTATGTCTTTAGACATTTTTCCCTTCGTTTCCCTCAACCATTCCCGATGATACTTCAACATTTTTATTTTATATCCGGTGAGCACTTGGCATGAATGATTCAGTGGAGTTTCCATGTTTCAACAAAAATCCCCCAAATCCCAATATTATTAGAGAAAAACCAAACCCGTAAATACAAAAATTACTACCCAAAAATTCCTTTTCTGTCCATTTGAAGATTTTCCCCACACTCTCTCTCCACACTCAATGCTTTATCATAACTGCCTCAATAACTATGTATTCCTCAACAGCGCACAAAAGACAACATGTTCTTAAAACATGCTGGCCCAAATTCTTTCCATTCCTTTGAGATTTCACCTTCACTTGAGCATAGAAAGAACACAATGTTTTCCTCTACAATACTGCTGTATCTCTTACTCTTTTCACTAGTATGGCCCTTTCTACTACAGAGCCATCTTTCCCGAAACTACCAGAGGAGACCCACACTATGTTAGACTAACCAAGAAACTTGAGGTGCTTGGCCTGCCCGCACAATTAGTACAAGTAAGGCTCTAAAGTGAGGGCTCCAGCCAAGCAGACAAGCAACCTGAAGGGTATCGAGCCTATCCCCACGAGTAACACACTGTGCTGAAAGACTACACCTCAAAAAGAACAAACTAGATAATTTAAGAAAAGTTTTAACAAAATAAAATACACTTCCTAAACACATTCACTATTCAACCTGCTTAGTCCCTTCTAATCCCACAAATACATTTCTTGCCCTACCTAAAAACCCTGTTTCCTTTTTCTCCTATTACCCCCCACTTGGTTTACCTGACAAAGATGCACTTAAGTGGACGTCAAAACCTCAAAATGCTCCGAACTGGTGATCCCCCAATTGGTTCTGCTTCACAACAGGGCTGTGGAAAGTCTGCCTCAGGGAACAGACATGCCTCTTGGTGCCTGCGATCTGCTTCTTTTTTTTGCAATAGCTGTTCCTGCAGTGAAGGACCACAGTCGAGCTGGACGAATAGGAGACCCCCAATATTTTCAGAGAGCCTAAGACTCCTACCTGAATCGCCAAATCCTAGGCATGGACCTTTAGCTCTGCCCTTTTACCCAAATTAGGCCCACCGCTAAAATTAGTAAGTGTGCTTTTTGTCCATAAAGCAAGTTTATTGTACAACGGCCGGGAGGGTGTTTAGATGACATCTAACAGTCAAACTAACTCCGGTCTCTTTGAACCACCCAAAGAACACACATTATATACAATTTGCAACAGTTAATATACTCCCCCAGATAGCATTATAAAGTCATCCCCCAAACATGATTGGTTGTCCTGTACAGAGAAATATAAAACCAACACAGTTCATTGGACACAGACATTATAACACAATCCCCTAAACACCTATAATTACAAGATTTACATTTTCAACACTGTTACAGGCTTGTCCTGCTCGCTCCTCTTCCAGTGCTCATCTAAGTCCCCCATGCCACCTCCTGCATTCCAGGCACTTGGCACTCGGACACAAATAGTACACAAGAGACCAGAAGTTGGGTGAAAAGCGTTGTAATGCAAACACACACCAGTGCATAGGAGGGCTGCATTCTGCTCTGCCCCTCCCAGGCCTGGCTCATCCTTATGTACAATGGGAAAGCTAGATCTATTCTCTACCCATGAAAAACACGTATCATAACAAACAGACTTTTCGCAGAAAAGGGGGGAGAAAGTACATTTCATAACTGCAGGCTGTTTCTACGAGGCAGACCCTGACAGTCTGAGAATTTGAGCCAGCAGCATCACCACTGTGTACTTCTCAGGAGGGGCTGTTCATGCCTGCCTCTGAGGCCTCACAGCATTCCACATTATCAGATATTCTGTGCTCTGCTCTGTGAAAATGCTTCCATGTCTGTTCAGTTGTTAGGCGAGTCCATTTGTATCCGATGAATCTCAAAGAAACCAGAAGAAAGTGCAGAATCAGAAATGTAATATGTAACAAGCACACCCCTTTCCAAAAGCCTCTCCTCTTAGTTACACAGCAACAGGATTCCTATCATTGACACACACAGACATACCCCAATAATACCTAAGTGCATGAAGATAAGAGAAGACACATAGATTCCCTTTTGACGTATTCATGTATGCTAATCGCATTGCCCAGACCTGTCCAGTGTCCGATTTTTATGACTTCTACGTGCCTAACCTTTTTCTATTCACATGAGGTTCGCCAACTCTCTGACAACACAATCGTTCTCCTAAAATGAATTACTACTGGTCTCCGCAAGTAAACCAGGAGAAGCCACCTGCTTCAAACAACCCCATGAATTCACAAGATGCCTATCTCTTGCAACAATGCGCTGTCCAGTTCACCAGAGATCATATCTTCCCTTGTCCTCCAGCACTTGCGCCATCTGCAAACTGATCGCAACTACCCCATTGATCAACTTGAAAATCCTGTTTCCCAACTGCTGACAAAGCCTTTGTAAACCTTTGCCATAATGGCGAAAACACCCTTCTGATTAATCGACAATGCAGAGACCCATGATACACATAGCAAACCCACCTCACATATTTAATCTATTTTACTAAATTTGAAAAACACTTCCCATACATGTATACCAATATGTGTGCATTTTATATCTATTATGATCTCCTATCATGAGCATCATTCATACAGCTAAACTCCATGTGCACATATTGATTGCCTGCTTTACCTTAGAGGAGAGGACCCTCCATGCAACAATATTTGATTGTTATGTTTCTGCGCATGCAAATCTACTAATGTATCGCCGCTACACAAAATAACACAAAGTAACCTAAATGTAACACTTATCCCATTTACCATAAATATTGTAATATTTGTAGCAATTTGCGAAAGTGACAGAAATGACGATGATGGTGGGACCACCCCCCAGTCAGGGGTATGGCGCGCAAAGTTCAAACTTTTACAATTTCCCCAAAGGCTCAGCCATGCTGCATGCCTGAATAATCAAATCAGATTACACGATCATCAAGTAATTGCAGGGCGTTAGAATAGGTAGATCAATGCGCTTCATCTAGTATTTTAAACAGGTTACCCTGCTGCTCGTGATGGGGTTCTTTTGTGACAGTGCCCTTCCTTCTTCAAGTGTTAGGTTTAGAATAGGAGAGCAAGCCCCGTTCACTTCAGGACTGGGTTATTCAATAAGTAACTGTGCTCGTAATTAAGCAGTATTCAAAGCCATTCTTGATGATATATTTATTGTTAGAACTCAGCCGACACGTAATTCCACTCTCTAGAGTGTTTCTAGAGGCATGTGGATTGTGGTCTAGTCATTGCTGAAAGGTTGTGGAAATGTGTCCATTATCCATTCCCAATATCTTGTCCCACAATGGTTGCAAATAAGGGCCAGTAATGATTTCAAGGGGTGGCCTGGTGACCACGTGGGCACCTGGTTCTGCGTGCTTGGTAATTATCTGCTGATTAGCAGTGTCTCGGAGCGTATGCAGCGATAGTCACAGAAATCTGTTGATACAATCCTTTGCAGCACTTCAGAATGTAGTCACAGACAGAATACATTTTCCCATTCAAACCTATTCCGATTTTAAAAAACCTAAACACCTAGCCAGTCCCTGGTGGCCATGCCCACCTAAACCCCATTGCCAGTCCTTTGTGTTCATGGCCAGGTGACAGATTTCAAGAGTCATGGCCTTTGTCCATGGCTCAGACAATCTGACCTCTGTACATGGCCACATGCCATCATTCGGACAAACTGACCACTGCCCATGGCCACCGGTTATACCTCAGTCACCAAAGGTATATCAACATTCTTTGTACCTGCACTATGACACTTTTCAAAAAATGAAACACTGCCACATTTGCAAAACAATGCTTTCAGGTCCTTGCCAATGCTTGCAAAAATACTCACATAAAATAGTCATATGACTTAGCTCCCATTTGACAAAATCCATTCCGACTTTGCAGAGAAATTCAATGTTGGGTCTATAATCTTGTTGGGAAGGGGACAGCCCCATCTCAACCACTAGGCACTTTAGAGTGAAGAGAGATTCAGTTGAGGCACTATGATGGGCCAGTGGAGAGGGGAACAGTGAGAGGGACGCCTTCCCGATTAACAGGACCACATTTTAATATAACAAAATATAGTCTAACTACATGGTGTGGCCCAAGGAGTGAACAGCATCACTATTTTGCATATAGATTAGTAATCATAGAAGGGAAGGCCTGCATGGTAAATGCAGCATTTCATTCACTAGGCCCAAATTCGTGAGACAACAGAAATCCACAGCCATGCCCGAGCTGCCACGAGGACAGCTCACACCCCCAACCCCCACAACATCTATTTATTGTCCCAAAAGTGTTGCAAAGATGTGTTTTTCATCCAAGAGGAATGTATGCTACAAGGCCACGATCAGAGACTGGCAACTTGTGTGCATGTTATCTCACACTGGCCAAAGCATGACCTGGCACAATCCCGGGTGACCACGAGTTATAGCCCATATAACTCACTAAACCCTACGATCCCCAAATTCCATGGCACCATGTGCCCTTTGCCCACCACCCCCAAAGTAACAACTCCTGAAATGTTCAAAGTGGACGGACAGGGCATATCATTGAATTGACAATCATGTCATTTGTATTGTGAGGTGCTGGGAGGGATAAATTATAGTTCAAAACGAGGCTGGAGACTTTGGAGTCGGGTGGCATGCAGGTGAGTAAGTGAAATGTGTGTTTGAAGGTTAGAGCGCCCCAGAACCTCTTTTGTGTCCATCTTAAGGCCTGCCAAGTATACAGCATGAGTGATGAAATAATTGTATGGTATGAGTATATTTAATTTGTTTTCTGACCTTCGACGTGAGAAGAAGATGAGCCCCAGAGTACCTACTTGATGGAAGACAGACGGACTGGGCTGGGATCAATAGACCGGCATCCCTCATGGGTAAAGGTGGAACATGTATAGGGTCCATCCAATCAGCCAAGCTGGTTTTTACTGTATGTTGTTGTGCCATTATGAGGCTGTGTATCTTTAAAAGTTTCTGCTTGTACCTCTTTTCGGCTGAACGTTCTCAGCAGCAGAGTTCTTTGCTGGTGCTCTCATCTGTGTGTGAGATTAAAACTTGTTATCCTTACAAGATCTAATTTTGGCCTTTCTTCCCCCATCCAATTTTGACCCCTCTTCACAAAATCCCACCAATCTTTGCAAACATATTCAAATCTGGGTCTTAAATCTTTTTGCAAGCTTTTGTGCAAATTTGTGAAACGGCACCGAATTCATAAGCCTTACAAGGTCACGTTGAGATTGATATAACAAAATTTCAGGTATTTTCTTTGAGTGGCGCCAAAGTTGTACACCATCCAAAAACTGCTTTTCCCAACCCTGTAATGCAAAAATATGTATGTATGTCCCCGAACATCTGAGATGTTTGCGAACATTACAGAGCTGTCCCCGGACTGTTTGCAGAACTTTGTAGACAAAAAACACCAGTTTTTTGGCATTTTATGGCCAGATCCCATCCCATCCTCATCACCCCTCACCTCCCCAGATATTGTTTAATTAGTTTAACAAATCAAATGTTGTTTTATTTTATATGTTTTTACTGCGATGTTTGCTGACTATGCAGCGTCCATTTGAAAGGTTTTAATGCACCTCATGTTTTTCACCAAACAACGGGCTTGTTCGATGTCCGCAGACATCACGACAGCCCCTGGGTCAATCGGAGGCCTGTCCATGGGCCGAACATGAAAGTGAGTCTGCGGACCGCACCCAGATATCACACATTTATTTGTACCTATTTTTTGGCCATTTAATAAAAAAATACTGGACGAAATTTACAGCAAATTTACAAAAGCCCTCTTTCGGGACCAAGCCGCTGCTCCTTCCACCCATTTGGTGAAAATTCATCCAGTGTTTTGGGCTGCAGGTGTGAGCACATTATTGCGTCTATGTGAAAAAACACACATTTTGAGATCCCCGCTATAACTTTGCCGCCCGCCCCCCTTGACCCTTCACAAAACCTCTCCAAACTTTGCTGAATCAATCTGAGGGGGCAAGTACTTGTTTTGCAAAGTTTGGTGAGGACATGTCCAGCGTGGGGCAAAGTTATAAGCTGCCCAAAAGGTGCTCTTCCAATGGGTTGGGCAACTTAACCATAACTACACGGCCGCTACCGTAGGCCATGTAATTCATATAGATATATTATATTGTTTCAGATCATAACATGCAAAGAAAACTCATGCTGCTCTCAGGTGGAAATGTAGCTTCTTTTTCCTTTACTCGCAGCTAGGCTTTATCCATCCAAACTCTCATTTTTCAATAAAAACCTACGCAGCAATTCATAAAACGAAAATGCTGCTTCCATCATAATAACAAAAAGAACAACAGGCTACTTTCATGTCAAGTATTTGAATAAGTCGCGTTTAGATTGAGATTTACTTCTCGTGTGCTCATAAATTGTGTTAGGTGGCCTGAGGTGGTGGAAACTGAATATTTGACAATGTGTCATTGTCACTTCTCAGAAATGGAGATGGTGATTTTTCCTAGAGTCTCCGTGTTCTGCACTGCGAGAAAAAGAGGCATAGAAGAAGGAAGCAGAAAACAGTAAGTGATTGGTAACTAGAGGATTAGAGACGGATATGTAAAAGTGAAAATATGTAAACATAGTTCCACATTCATAATCGTTACGCTACTGTGCGTTTGTATTTTAATGTATTTGATTTGTTTTATGCATGCTTGCCTGAAAATCTGCACTACTGCACTCTATAAATAAATGAAACACACACATGCACACATATGGACATACTTACAGACATGCACTTTATACCCCAATTGCACACATACATGCACACAACCATAAAGTCATTTGGTAGGCAACTCTTGCAGAGGAATAAACTAAACATACACATGCAACCTCATTTTAAATGGTCAGAGTGACAAATCAAGGCGTGAAAGCTAGCTGTAATGCTTTAACGCCTTGTCGAAATATTCTTGATGCCGGGACATGATAGGGGAGCAAAGAGCGAAGATAAGATGCATTCCACCTTTATTTTTTCAGTGTGTTTTAGTTCACGCCTGCATGACATTTTCATGCCGGTGTGAAACAAAATGGATTCCTATGTAATTCGCCTTGAATTTCCACCTGGTCAAACCAGGTAGTTCCCAAAGGAATCCATTTTTGAACACAGTTGCAAAGTTTATTTGCAAACTCTGTTTATAAATGGAAGGGAACATTAAAGAGTAAAAGCGAGTTTTCCTTGCCATTACTCTTGCATACGCCCCTTTGCATTGCAACTGTTTAAAAATGCAGGCAGGGTCTCGACCAGCATGTGAGTCAAAGGTTGGTGGTGCACTGCATGTAATTAACTTTTCATTTTACATGGCCCTCATAGCAATCCAAACACTAGAAAAAGCATAAAGCAGTTCAAAGCCAAATAAAAAATCCCCAAGCTAAACTTTCTCAAAATGATTAATGCAATCACAAAATAAAGGGATTAACACATTGGGCCTCATTCCGAGTATGGCTGTAAGGGATAGCGGCCACCGGTAACGAGACCGGTGGCGGTATTCCCTTACCGCCATACTCCGAGTTCCCTCTGCGCCCTCGCCCTTAACGCGTCACCATTATTTGCATCTTCCCCATTCCCATTGAGCCCTATGGGGGCTCATTTGAGAATGGGGAAGAGCCTTGGTGAATGGGGAATCACCGCCCCGCCAACCTTGGAATGGGGCGGTGATTCCGCCATCCACCAAGGCGCTGCCGGTCCGGGTACGGCGTCAACCAAGGCGTTAATAGCGCCATTGGTTAGCGCCGTACTCGGAATGAGGCCCATTGTAGCTTATTCTGCTCCATGCCGTATTTTGGTGGCGGAGAGCTCTTACATGTAGAAATACAGCAGGTGGCTACCTGCTGCCAAATTTTGGTCATTTGCATGGCTAGGGATCACCAGTATTTGTGCTGGTATAAAAATTCATGTTGGTGCAAATGATGGGGCATTTGTATGACAGAGAGGAAGGGAGGTAGGGGTGCTGTCCACCCCTCATCTCTGCCATACAAATGAATGAAAATAGCATCAATGGAAGGTAAAAAAGCCCTGAGACTGTTACGTCTTCCATTGACGTTGCTGCTTTAATGAAAATTTGCCACATTGAGACTGAAACTATGGCAGATAAATCATCAAACATATCGACTACATAAAGACAATAGGGGCCATATGGTTCAAGTCCTACCTCACCAACAGCCAGCATGTTGTTCAGATAGACTCCTCTAGATTGCCAATGCTACCCGTCACCTGTGGAGTCCTGCAGGGTTCCATCCTCTCCCCAGTGATCTTCAATCTATACACAGAGCTGCTGGGAGCCCTCCTAGCCACACACAAGAACCATATCAACCAATATGCTGATGACAACCCTCAAGATCTACTCCATCCAGGGCATCTATAGGCTCAAAACAATCTTTTCACTGATCTATTCTTGGATGTCCAGTCCATACTTGAAACTAAAGCACTCGACCGAATTCCTATTTCTCACCAAAGACCTGGCTATGAACCACAAACTCTTCCCACTCAAGCTCACCTCCGGCACCAAGTCCCTTATGTTCTACATCAGCAAATACCTCTCCTTCAAGACCAGCATACCTAAGAAAACTCAGACAGCTTGGTATAAGTCAAGCTCTTCCTCCCTCTAGACAGCATTAAATCCACAGTCAAAGCACTGGTCGTATACCAACTGGATGGGGGCAATGCACTCCTCAAAAGCCTCCCGTCGTCCTCCCTTGTGTGACTGAGATGTGTCCTACACGCAGCAGCACGCCTCATCGAGGCTCTACATACATACAACCACATCACCCTCATGCTCACCAATCTTCATTGCCTTGCACTGCATGCACGACCCACATTCAAGTCTTACTGCATCATCTATAAGGCAGTCACTCTCAAGTAACCTAGCAACCTTGCATAGAAACTCAGCATCTCTGACTGTTAGGAAAGATTTCGTAATTGTAGGTAATTTTCCTTCCATGTGGCAAACCCTAAACTTTTTGCTGTTGTTTTTCACCTTGTTCTCGACTTTGCCAGAGAAGTGCAGCCTTCTGCCGCACTCCTCTGGGCTTTCGCTCCATTCTTACGGGGAAACTGACATGCCCTTAAAACAGTCAGTACCGGGAAACGCTGTTTTCCGTAGTTTCTTTTATCATGTTGTGGCTTTCGTGCAACATGACACAAGAGGGCACTGTAAGCTAAGTTACTGCTCTCTTGGGTCTCTAGCCTTCTACAGGCCCTAGATACTCGTTTAGGATTGTAACTGATCGGTGCAAGTGATTCACGGACGGGAATGGTGGCAGCGATCGTTTCTTGTGTTTTGAGCTCCTTTTGGCGTTTTAAGCGCGTTTCTCGCGCTTAACCCAAAATGGTGGCCTGGCTCCCAAAATGGTCAGACCACGAGGCTCCTTTGTCCTGTCCGCTGACCGTCTTGCTCCCTTCACCTTCCCCAGGTCGAGCCGACCCGGGGCCTTCCTTATTTGGGCATGTACTTTCCCGCGAAACACGGATGCTTTTGCGGGCATCTACATGCCTGGTGTGTGCCTCCAGGATGTGGGCTGGGATGTCTGGTCCCAATACACATCCTGGGTGCCAGAGAGTCTGGGGTGGTGTGAATGCCTGGGACCACCGTGGTCCGTGATAGGTCCACGTATGGTGTGAGTGTTGATGAGCGGATCTCCCATTGGGTCCCCTCCGTTTTGGCGTGAAGGGAACCGTGGATAAGAGGGGGCTGGAAACACCACTACCATGTCGATCTCCTGAGTTCTCACGAACGAAGGAATACAGGAGCCAAGTATCCTGCAACCAAGAGGCTGAACCGAGGAATCGCTGGTGACCCGCTGAAGGACTGCTCCTCTGCACTGCTGTCGCCTTGTGAAACCCTTTTTACCTTTGATCGAACCAGAAGGCCTGTACTGGTACTTCGACCCTTGGAATAGCGGGAACAGCTATTCTCGGCATCTTCACCATCTCCTGCTAGTAAGCCTTCGGAAGCGTCTCTGGGCCATCCAGCAGACTGACCAGCCTACACAGGAGTCTTGCTCTGTAACCGCCGCCAGGTTGTGTAGTATTTAGAGTCCTTGTCACTCTCACACGGTTCGTACACTTGGCGTTCCCAGGTCTGAAGTGAGTAGTGTACATTTGGCTCAGATACACACGGCCGCTCCGTTGCCCTGCTGTGGTAACAAACTGTGCGGGTTCCTTCGTTTGGGACGTCTTTTACTCAAACTCTGCTGCTGCAGACTCAACACGACGACGAGACGTCCCCTGCTCTTCTGAACCTGCCAGCGACTGAAACTGACGCAGAGAAGCCTGGGTCTGCTTGCATCGGGGACCGGTGAGTAGCATAGCTAGGAACTGGTCACCCTCCTGCAGGAGCCCATAGCTTTTCCCTGCTGTGTCAAAACAGCACGCCTTTCCGTACTCGCGCTCTGCTTCTGCCCACAGTGGAGGCTGCGCTTGAGTCGCGGAACACTGTTCTTCTTCATTTGTGCACTAAACTGAACTGCCTGATTTCCCTCGAAGAGACTCCCCTTTTGCCCGTTGGCACCAGCGTGTGCAGGTACTTTTGAGCACAAGGCTCCACTCTTCGTAGGGCTCAGACTTCCTTTTAGTTAGGTGCCTCTGAAGGCGGACGGGGTCTAAGCATTATTTCGCATTGCCTGTTTTCCTTCCCTTTTAGGTGGACTATACATTTCGTGCATCTAACGCTTGAAACTTGTTTGTATTTGTATATATATTGTATTAGTATGGTATGTGTTGGTTTACTAGAGTTGTATTGTGATTTCTCGCTACGGTCATTGTTTTAAAGGCCTTGGAATAAATGTGTATATATTTTTAATATAACACCTGTTTGGAGTAGTTTGTAAGTGTCCTTGCTTTGTGTGCTCATTGCGGGCTTTCAGTCACCCTCACCCCTCTTGAGACCTAGGGGGACATTACGACCCAGGCGGTAAGTACGCCAACTTTACCACCATGGTGTAAACTATGTTTACACCATGGTGGATGGCGGATTTACCGCCCCATTCCAAGATGAGTGGGGCGTTAAATCCCCATTTCCCATTTTACCCTTCCCCATTCCCATTTTTGCCCCATAGGGCATAATGGGAGTTGGGAAGGCGCTAATTACGCCACCGTAAATTACGGTGGCGCAATTAACACCAAGGCGGTTTAGCGCCATGGATTTTAACGGCTGCTAGAAGCAGCCGTTAAAATCGGAATCAGGCGTTAAGGGTTAACGACGGTGTTAACCCTTAACGCCTGAGTTGTAATGAGGCCCCTAGTCTTGACCGCCGCGATCGCTACCCTGATTGGTCTGGCTTGTCCAGAGGTTACCCTGTTCCAAGTAATTAGGTTGGCCTTCTGAACTTCTGCGCCGCCAGGACAGAGTTCGGAAATCCGTCTTAACAAGAAGGCACTATCAGAAGCAAGGATATGTGAAGACTTGAAAACTGCCACTGCAAAAAGGAAAGGACCAGAACACAAACCTACGCTGCATACACCCCAAGACTATGGAACCTCCTCCATGGAACCGCCTCCCCATCAGCATCAGACTTGCCCTCACACTCCTGCAATTCAGAAAAAAACTCAAGACTCACCTCTTCAATGAGTTTCCTCTCCTCAACACCTAGGCCACGTCTCCTCTCACACCACCGGACTAGCTAAATGCCACCAGCCTTTCTGGTCCCCGCCACCCGTTATTGCTGTACCCCTCCTCTGTGCCCCTCTGTATCCTACTCCCTGCTGTATGTCTGTTCTGTTATTATCGCTGAAAAGCACTCTGTTCTGTATCTGTTTTGTTGTATACCTCTGTAAAGCAATCTGTTGCTTCTCAAAGTGCTCAATAAATACAATAATAATAATACTAATAATACTAATACTACTACTACTAATGATATTAATAATAATAATAATAATAATAATAATAATAATAATAATAATAATAATAATAATAATAATAATAATAATGCAAGGAGGAATCAAATACTAAGACTAGAAAATGAAACCAAGATTAGATTCCATCATCATGTATACACATTGTAGTATTTATTTATTTGTGTATTGTTGTTTATAGTATAAACAAACCTCTACAACAGTACATGTATATTTAAATAAAACCATCACTGAGAATACATTAGTCATCAACAATATCATTTCATCAAATATTGGTTCAATAAAACACATCATATTCTATTATACAGACATTACACTCATTCAGACGTGAAAGAAATTGCCCTCATCAGTTCTCATAGAGAACATAGAGCCATTCAATTCTGTATCATATGTCCTCACCAAAGGTAAACATACTTCAACATATACAGTCAAATAAGTGTAAACTAAGTAGCATTCATAAAATAGCACCAATTCATGGCTAATAGAAATAGAGAGCAGATAGTATCGCTACTTTTCTGTATTAGCAGCAGATTTGATTTTATCCATAGCCATTGTCCATACATGGTATAAAGCAATGATCAAAACTTCAGACGACGTATTTAGGCATGAATGCCAAAAATGAATAGTTGCGATGGATTCAAAAAGAAGTACATATCAACTATGCACACACCTATAGAGGGATGCAAGTTTAGGACACTCAGTTAATATATGTCTTACGGTCTCCAAATTACCTTCTATTTCACATATTCGCCAATACTGTTGGTTGTGAAGCAATTGCAATTGGGTTCCATGTGTAGCTCTCACCGGAAGTTGCCGCATAAATAGCCGAAATGTAAGCCCAGCCGGACACGGACATCGTACTGAATGCATTTGGGAGCAACAATATGTATAAGTAATCCCTTCAAAATGTACATAATTATGGAGCCTATTTGGGTGTCCAAAATTGTCTTCCCAGTCTTTTCTCTGTGATTTGTTTTTAAAGGCCTTTTTAATGGCCTCATATCTTCCAAACGGCGAATGTTCTAGCAACCAATTAAGTGCCGCATAGGAATACATACATGATACATCATACTTTTTTTATCATTATTTCTTTTGAGGTCAATTCCGTTCTTCCCCATGATACTAAGCATTTGGCTGACCGGATGACATAGTGCTTTCAAAGGGAGCATGTCTCTTTGATATTGGATAATAGCCTTTAGAGATGTAAAGCCAAACTCAACTCTTATATATTGTATTGGACAAGTAGATGGAAGGCTTAATATGTTCCACCAGAAATAGCCTTCCACCTTGTCAAGCTAAGACAGATTTTCAAGTGTGAGGCCTTCAAAGCCATAGGCCAGCACTGGTATAAACCATTGGGTATATAGCAACATATTGCCTTTCAACGTATACCCCGCATACTTGGAAACATAATTACGTACAAACATGGTAATTTGTCTGGCACGTTGGATTGTACTCACGATTAATGGTAGGTAGCCAGTTTTACTATCCATGTCTACACCTAGATATTTATAGCAGTTTGTATAATCAATTATACCCCAGCTTCTTCTCATTGCAGGCCTATTAGCTTTCTATGATGTAAATAGCATGGTCTTCATCTTTTATAAATTGATTGTCATACCATGTTCGCTAGCAAAATGGACCAATTCTTCCAATGTTGCTTTCATGCCCTTTATCGTGTGATCAACTATCACAATGTCATCTACGTACAATAACACTGTGACCTTGTTAGTTTTAAATCTTACTGAACAATGGGCATGTTTTTCAAGACGCCAGATTAATTCAGCAGTATACACATTGAAAAGGAGGCCCACCAATAGGCATCCCTGTTTAATTCCCTTATTCATTTTTAGTGGACCAGTTAATCTGCCATCATTATTAAGTCAGACTCGAGCCGTATTATTCTTATGTAACTTTATTAGTATTTCCAGTAACCATGAAGGACACCCATAAGTGTGAAGAATCTCCCATAGCTTATTACGATTAACCCTGTCAAAAACAAAGCTTAAGTCTACAAATCTGACATATACAGATGGATTGGGACGCTGTTTAGCCCTGGTCATAATGGCATTGACATGTCTAATATTGTACATAGTACTGGAGCCAGTTTGAAATCCAGACTGAAAAGGATGATCTTTTTATCATCGGTCCAACATACGAGATGATTTATAACTATGGCAGCCAATATCTTACTTGTGGTATCGATTAGAGATAGGTCCGATCATTTTCAGGTATTGTTCTAGAGCCTGCTTTATACACAGGGATCAATATAGAGTTGGTCCGTGATGCAGGTATTCTTTTTTCATGGCACACCTTTTTACATAGTGACATCAAGAACAATGACCAGTTTATAGGATCATGTTTGATAACAACTAAAGCAAGACCATTTGGACCAGGGGCTCTCAAGTTATAAAGCTTACCTATGATGTTAATTATACCACTTCTACTAAATTCCAACGGCCAGACTTCTGATGTACGGAGAACTTTTTCTTCCAGCTGTTTATCATACATATGTTCTGTGGGGTATTCAACCCATATCTCTTCCTCAATCGCATTAAGGGGGTGGGGCAGGCAGTTGCTTCTAACTTTATTTAGCACTTTCCATATAGATCTACTGTCTGCTATTTGTATGGTTCCTATCAGCTTTTGCCACTTGGAATACATTTTTTCAAAACGATAACTCTTACACCAACCCCAAAATGTTTTGTTCATACATTTTCTTTGTGCCATATAGTCATGCCAGGGCATTGTATTATCTATCTGATTATTGTTCCATGTATGTTCACCATGATCTCAGGCCAAACCCTTAAGAAAGTACCTTACGAACATAGCACACGGTTATGGTCTACATATACAGCACATTTAGAGAATGTGTATCATGGTTTTAATGTAGTATGACCAGATCAAATCCTCTGCTTACAATTCTTACTGTCAGTGAAAAATATAAAATGGCCGGATATCTGATGTCACTGATGATGCCATTTGTGATGTCATCTTTGATGTCCAGGGTGTTAGTCTTTGCAGTTCATGGTGGTAGCAATAGCTATGGTTGCATAGCTTACCATAACTGGAGAATTTCTTTGGTTTTTCAATTGTACATTGCAACTATAATGTCGCTTAAACAAAGGTTTTTCATTGAATTTCATAGGTTTTTATTAGTGCAACTTAACCATAATGTCCCTTTAACAAAGTTTTTTACACCCAAATATACTTTTTTTGTACAATTCAGCATTTAAAAAAATCATTACCATTCATTATATAAACATTTCTCAAAAGCAAATAACACAATTTTTAATTTTCACAGAAATGGTGAACACACTACAGTGGCTACAAGAAAACCTTCCCAAAGAAGAAATTGGTGATGATGAAATCTCTTATGGTAAACAATACATCTTTGAATATAAACAATAATGTCATTTATTCATAGCTTATTGAATTAATAATGTCTTCATTTCTTATAGTACTTAATCTTCATGAAGAAACTGTACTGCAGATTAATTATGGAGAATCCCAAAAATCAGAAATCTCAATCCCCAACTGTACACAATGAAAACATGATCTTGTCTTCAAAAATTGGATGAGCTTAGCGGTGACTTCAAGGAAGTTCTAAATGATGTTAAAAATCATGTTATTAGAAATGTTGATTATCACTGTCCTACTTATACCTATCCTCCTTTCCCCCAGTGATCACCCCAGTCAAATTCACAAAATACAGTTTGATGAAACTTCTCTGCCTCCCTCCCCTGATGGTGACTTTATCTGATGAATTTTTAGAACTTCAAATTCTCTCATTTATGTTTCCCATTTGAGTACCCTGCTGCTTTCATAAATACATTTATTTTGTATACTTAACATATCTTGTATATTATTCTCTCACACATTTTAAACCAATTAAGTCTGTGGACCATGATATGATATGGCATTTATAATGCGCTTATACACAAGTGTTTCAAGGTGCGACGAGGCAAGGGAGGGGAACAGAGGGAAGACAGACATCAGGATGCTTCCTGTGCTTCCTCTGGACTCTTTGGTGACCTTTGTGACTCTCTCTCACTCTCTATTCTCCCCTCTGGCCCGAATCACACTGCAGGGCACACTCTGGATGTTCTGATCTCCTTAGACCATGCCCTTTCTATCCCTCTCACCACTCCTCTCTCCTGGATTGATCACTTTCTCCTTTCCTCCCAGCTCACCCTCTCTACCCCTCAGGCCAAGCCAACTCCATCACTGCCACCCACCTTCACGGCCAACCGACCCATGAAGTGCGTGTCAGTTGAGGCTTTCACCGCCATGTTCTCATCCTCCCCTCCCCTCCCCCTTTGGCTGACTCACACCCTGACACAGCCCTTTCCATGCTCCACTATATCTGATACTCTCGATGTTCTTGCCCCTGTCATGGGCATCCCCCTGAAGCCCAAAGCCAAGTGAAACTCCTGGTATGAGTCAGACCTTGTCACCCTTAAACACAAGTGCAGGGTGGCTGAGAGGAAATGGTGTGCCTCATGTACACCCTCTGACAAACTGGCCTGCCACATGCTCCAAAGGCAATGCCAACTCTGTCCTCACCAAGAAGAGAGCTCACATCCAAGCCTGCATCTCTGCGGAATCTAACAACTCATCTGAACTCTTTAAAATCTGCAAGGAACTGGCCAATTCTGCCACAGTCTCTACCTTTCCTGTCCCTTCCCAGGCCCTCTGCATGGCACTGGTTTCTCATTTCATCTCTAAGACTCAGGACATCCTGTCCTCTGGTTCCTCCTCTCCGCTTCCTCCCTCTACTCCCTGCTCTTCCTCGGCCCTTCTTCGGCCACCTCTCCTCCTTCCTTCTCTGCCTTTCCTCTGTTTTCCCCAAACAATGTTTCTATACAAGTCTGATCTATGTAAGTCTCGTCAAAACAAGTTCATCCCTCTTCCTCCAAAACCATCAAGAACTACTTTGACTCCCTGGCTCCTGCTCTGGCCGAATTCTGCAACCACTCCTATGCCACTGTAGACTTCCCTTCGCTGCTGAAGCACTCCCTTGTGCACCCTCTTCTTGAGAAACCCTCTGCTGACCCATGCTGCTTGGCTAACTATTGCCCAATCTCCATCATCCCTTCCTGGGCAAACTCTTGGAAATGCTGTCCATCTCCCAGCTCAATCTTCACAATTAATCTGTTGGTTGTCTCCATGATCATCAGTCTGGATTCAGAGCTGCCAGAAGCATGGAAACTGCTCTCCTGAACATCCGTGAAGACCTGCTATCCAACCTTGATTCCAACACCCCTTGTGTCCTCATCCTACTTGATGTCTCTTCTGCCTTTGACACAGTCAACCATGCCATCCTGCTCAACCCTCTCTGTGATAAACTGGGGATCACCAGTCAGGCCCTGGCTGGCTGACCTCTTTCCATTCTGACCGACTCTCCCAAGTTCAACTTGGTTCCTTCCTCACCTCTATCTCTATCTCTACCTGCGGTGTTCCCCAGGGGTCTAACCTCTCTCCCTGGATGTCCAACCAATACCTGGCACTTCTTGCCCACCGCATTGCTGTGCTCTGCCCCAACTTCCAGCAGTGGTTGAAGTGTACAGAAAGAAGTAGTGTAACTATGTTCCCTCTTGGCCTGCATCGCTCCACACAAACCCCATCGCCCAGCCCCCTCCCAAGCACAATACAAACCCCAAAACACATGTGCCTGCTGTTTAGGGGGATGTTCAGTGCAATGCACTGAAAGTGCAGTTTCAACTTCTTCCTACACTTTTATTTTAAAATGAAACCTTTCTGGAACGGTTTATTTTTAAAATAAAAGTATAGGAACAGCAAAACTTAATTAACAGAAGTAGAGGAGCACCGCTCCCGACCACTCCCACTCCACTTCGACCACTGACTGCCATTGCCTGTTTTTCCCATACGACTGTTCGGAGTCCGTTTATTTATGCAATGGATGATGTCCGTTCTCGCATGATGCACTTTTAAATGGTTTGCGGACAGCACGCCCAATTGCGGACATCCTTGCGCATATGCCCGGCATGGTCCGTGGACAATCATCAGCTTCATGGACGTCCCCAGGCATCATCTTGTGACAGCACCGGTGTGGCATAATGACAGCATAGTGTCAGTGCACCACGGACAGTTTGAAACTGCATTTTTGGCCAATCTAGGATGTTTCAAGTTGAAGGTTTACCCTTCCACAGCTCCTAGACCCATTCTTATTTGATCTGTAAACTTATGGCAACTTCCCAAGACCTATTTTCAACAGTCATGTGGTCCACGTACGGGTCCTCTGAAGAGACCCACCCATTACCTTTAGTCATTTTCAATCTGGTTATCCAGGAGAGAGCATCAGGCGTGACACCTGCTTTGCAGACCATCTTATTTGCACCAACGGCATATGTTATGGCCATCCCTGCTTCCCAGGGGCGACCACCACCACAACCATAACCACTTGGAGGGCATGGACAGGGGAACAGGTGTGATGTTACACAGGAGGATCAGAAGTACCAGGAACATGAGGTAGATGAAGTTCCTACCTCCAGCACCTGGAGAGAGTCATGGGTGTGACAGTTTTTTTATTTTACAACCATTAGTGGTGTACCTAAAGCTTGGGGTCAAACTCAGTCATGGACAACCTGGGCAGTACTCTTTTGGGGCCACCTCCATGCGCCACCACACTTGATACAACCACCCGGGTGCTCTGAGAAAGGCTGTTCCTTTCTCAGCGAGAATTAGGCTATCTTCCTCTACAACATCTTCCTTAACCGCTCTTGCCACCAAACAGGGTACACCTGTGGGGCAGTTCATGTCACTGGCTGCCTCTCTGGCCATACAGGATGCTGTCGATCCTTACATTTTGAGGGTCACAGTCTTCTGTTTGTACTGTGACAAACTGCTCTGCAGGGGGAGCAGTTTTGGAGTGGTTTCTAGGCTTCAGTCAAGGAGCATGAGAAACACTGTCCCCTATCTTAGATTGAAGGCATGCCCAACATCTTCCCCTGTCCTCCTGTCCCTCTGTATTGGGGGTTGGTGCCCCTTCCCTCTCTTCCCTCTCCCTCCTTACCTCCTTGATTCTCCTAGAAGAAGAAATGCAAAACAAAATATAAAAGCTAGAAATACCAAAAAAAGCTTCCATTTGGAGCCACCTTTCAGAGTTAAAAAATAGAACTAAAAAAAACCAATCAAAGCACCATTTGCAGCCAGCATAATCCGAAGACAGTATGCTGGGGGGCAATGAAAATTAATCAACTCTTAAAAGAATATTTTTTTATTGTTTGGGGTTTTTATATAAGGAGCTAATAAATGTTCTACAAAAAGTAATTTTCTTTCTTCAATTTTCACAAAAACGGCTTCTAATTTTGTTTAAATTGCATGTTGCTTTCTCGATTTGATGACAAAATACATAAGAACGCTTCCACATTTGTCTTTGAGCTATCTGGGAAAAAACTATCTTCGAGTATTAAAACAGTTCCTTTAACTTTGCAAATTTATCCTTCATGGCAAACTATAAGGACATTTTCGGTGACATAGGCCAAACTGTTGCTGCTACACTGAACTACAATGATATCTGGATGTTTCACTGCACACAACAAAGATAACTATGGTCGCTGTCAGAAATATCTATTGCCATCAGATCATTCGCTAAAATTTCCTTTAACGCGTATTCCTTGGAGGTTTTATCCGGGGCATACACTTTATGTCCTATCGTACCTATCGCTTGTGCGTAACATCTCCCCAGCATCGAACATATACTAGGCAGACATTGGAAACAACAACAAAGGAACAACAGAATTCCCAAAATGATCAGTAAGATCGAAAGTACCTTCCAACCCCAAGATCGCAAGAAGTCCCAGAACCAAGCGCTAAGATCCCAGTTTCCCTCGGGAACATGCACTTCTGAACTAAGGACGTGCAGATTCTGTATTTCCTTGAAGATAGTTGGGGAGGAATCTGGTCCGAAAACACAGCAAGCGGACCCCACTAATTTATATACACTCCACCATGTTCAGCCAGAATGACATCTAATGCCATCCGGTTCTGAAGCGCTACTAGTCTTATCGTTTTCTGTTCTAATGTCATATTATAGAGTATGTCCGTGGTCCGGTTGATGGTTCTCTCCAGTACTCTCGCTAGTCTTCTGACGTCCTCGGAATTCGCTATCTGCCCCCAAAATGGCACAAATGATTTTGCTACATCTCCCAAGACCTGTGCTGGAGTGTCACCGTTCTCGTCCCGCCGTGGACAAACCTTTGAAACCTCTACTGTACTAGCTATAAATACCCCAGGTAACAGGATCGCAAAATAACAGGTTCCCTGCCAATCCCTGGGCAACCATGGAAATGCTACATTTCCGCAAACAAAGTAGACAGGTTGGCCTACATACAAAGGTCTGTCTTCCCCAGTCAAATTTGCAATGTTGGCACAACCTCTAAAATCTCCCATTGACTGAGTACCATTCCTCTGTATGCAGAAAGAAACTGAATTGGGGCTATGGTTAACAGTGTAAGAAGGAGGAATGGCATCCTTATTGCCTATTGGATCCATCTTGAAGGAAATCAAAAATTGGAAAGGGCGAGACAGTCTATCAGAAGGCCTAGTAGAAGCAACGTTGAGATAACTCCTATTTGCGAAAAACGAGCATCCCAGGGGAGTCAGAACACGTTTCTCAAAGCTATTCAAATTAGTACCATAAAAGTTCCCCGAGATGCTATCTTTCCAACGGCCAAAGAACAGTGCTCTAAGAGAAGCATAAGAAGCAGTTGTCAAAGGTAAAGGATGAATATACCAACCTAGCCCCTTATCCCTGTGTTGTGGTAAATCTGAGCAGACCCAACAGTTGGACTTATTAAAATTGGCATGCGTGGCATTCATGACAAGTAGCAGAGTATTGTTGTGGTACCTTTGTCTATGCTGGAAGTTCCTAGGGGACAGAGTATGCAAATGTACGAAGGGAGTAGGAACAGTAGGTACATTTTCAGTCGGTAACAAGGACTCTAAAGGATGAGTTTCCTCGAGGTACCATAAGCCTAAAACAGTGACTATTATAAAACCATATATTATTATAAGAACACAGCAATACGTTTTGGGGGCCCAAGTACTTTGTCCATTATCCCGGTTGGTCACACAATCATTTACAAGTCCCATACGAGCGGTAGTGGTGGCAGGCATTGTAGTCTTCAAACGGAAACCCCCAATGTTTGTTGCTGGCGACCTCCTGCCCGCGTGACTTCTTAGTCCTTCCACAACCCTAGCCATCAGAATCCCCTTTCTCAAATTTGGGCAAAAATAAGCCCTCGATGATCCTTTCCTTCTCCGAATGCACAGCCGAACCGTGCCGTAAGCCTATCTTCTTGGACGCAGATTGTACCTTGCTTTTCCCGGTACTGATTGATCCGGAAACAATGTGTTGTCACTTCCCGTTGGCAGCAACGTATCAGAAGCAGTTGAAGATGCCGAATTTGAAATGACACTTTCCGGAAGCAAAACTTTTGGAGAGTGTGGAGACAAAATGGCAGGTCTCCCAAGCCTCACAGGCTTAGAAAGATTCTCTGATACACTCTCAGCGCTATCTACTGCTTTGGGATCGTTGGTTGCAGTGTTAGCGAGGGGTTCTGTTTCTTCTGTATCGTGTGGCACTGGGTGAGGAAGTTTCTTGATGTGCGACGCGTGGATCCAGTTCTTTCTGCCTGAAACCTGCACTGCCGTCTGTGTGACCAACAGGACCTGTAATGGGCCCCTCAAGCGAGGTGCAAGGCAGGAAGAGCGCTCAAATGCATTGATTAGCACCCAGCTCCCAGGCCGTATGCTGTGGCCCAGGCACTCGTATCGCACAGGTAAAGCCTCTCGCACCTGGTGATAAATCAAATACAGGTTTTTTAGTCAACTGGCTGCAATAATCTGAAAGTAATACATTTTCAACATTTCTCAAAAATCTACGTTTAGGAAGGTTCCAGATATTGGCTGGTCTCCCCATTACCACCTCAAATGGAGAGAGCCCAGTCTTAGTTTGAGGGGTTGTACGCATGGCTAATAACACGATCGGTAAGGCGTCCAGCCATTTTAATTTAGTGCCGGCACACGTCTTAGCGAGTTTGCTCTTGATGATACCATTGTGTCTTTCTACTAGTCCGGCGCTCTGAGCGAGTCTGGCCAAATGGAACCATTTGTCTCTCTGTAACGCCGTACATATCTGCAGAATTACAGCAGCGACAAAATGTGGACCATTGTCCGACCAGATGACTCTTGGTAGTTCGAACCAGGGAAGTATTCTTTTAACATGGTTTTCACAGTAGTCATGGCTTCAGAATCTTTGACAGGGTAAGCCTCAACCCATTTACTAAAAGCACAGATGACCACTAAGACGTACTTCATATTGTTGTACCGTTCCATTTCAATAAAGTCGAAATAGATGACTTCGAAGGGGACAGAGGGTGGCCCAAAAATTCCCCTTGGACTTGCTGTCCCCTTTCCCACATTATGTTGCAGGCAAATCATGCAGTCCTGAACATAGCGCTGGGCAATTTTCAAAATTTTGTCATTTGCCCAAACTTTCTCTAACATTTCCGTGACTTTCTGGGCACATATATGCGTAGGACCCTGGGCCATGATGACCATCATCATTACATAAGCGTCAGGGAGTAGCCATTTCCCTTCAACTATGTCCACCCAACACCCATCATCATCGAGTTTCCCCAGGCCTTCAGTCCACCTCTTGGATTCTTCTAACGTGGCATCGGCTTGAATATCCCGTACCGACCCAACACCCTCGTCCATTGCATAGGCATTTACAGTCTCCCTTGAAACATACAGCTCCGTAAAGAGATCGGTAGCAGTTTGTCTAGCTATCTGATCTGCTAATGCATTCCATTTTCCTATATCATCTGTAATCTTTCAATGTGCTGCATATTTTATGATGGCTAACTGAGTAGGGAGCAAAAGCGCTGAGAGCAGTTGTACTATTTGGGAGCCATGTTGGATTTTGGTGCAATATGAAGTTAAGAACTCTCTCTCTGACCAAAGTCTCCCAAAGTTGTGAACCACCCCAAAGGCATACTGACTATCAGTATATATGTTTACTGTAAGCCCTTCGGAAAGTTCACAAGCTCGGGTCAATGCTATAATCTCTGCGGCCTGCACGGAGTTATGCGTGATTCTCTTGGTTTCCACAACCGTGCTTAATGTGGTGATTGCATAAGCAGCTGTAGATGTACCATCCGGAAGTTTGAAGCAGGAACCATCACAAAACAGCTCTCATTGCTGATTGTTCAAAGGAGTGCCTTTCAAATCAATTCTACCCTTTGTCTCTTGTCCGGTAGTATATAGACAGTCATGTGACTTTTCATCGCTGCAAGCCATACCTTGCAGGACAGGTAGGAGTTCAGCCGGATTAAGAATACAACACCTCTTAATATGGAAGTGAGGAGCAAACAAGATCAATTCGTATCTCGTCAACCGTGTGGAAGTGAGGTGTTGCGTTTGGGTTCGGTTCAGTAGAACATCTACAGAGTGAGGCACCATCAGGGTTAGATCATGGCCTAGGACCATTCCCTCATTCTGTTTTACAGACGCAGCAGCAGCAACGACAGCTCACAAACATCTTGGTAAAACGCATGCTACAGGATCAGGGGCAGAAGAAAAGTAGCCGCACAGCCTATTCTTCCCTCCATGTTCCTGCGTTAATACAGCCAAAGCACATCCATCACATTCCTGCACAAACATCACAAAGGCCTTTTCATAGTTTGGTGTGCCCAAAACTGGTGCCAAGTATAATGCAGTCTTGAGCAAGTCAAATGATTGCTGGTGTTCCGCATTCCACGGCAATGGCGAAGAAATGCCCTTCTTCGTCAAAGCCAACATCGGTTTGAACACTAGTGAAAAATTTGGGATCCACAACCTACAGTAAGAAGCCATACCTATCAAGGCTCTAACTTCCTTCTGTGTATTTGGGACAGACATGCCAGAGATGTGTTTTATTCTTTCAGGTGTCAATCTTCTTCCCACCTTTGACAGGAGATAGCCTAAATAGGCGACCTCCTGGCAACAATAAAGAAACTTTTTAAGCAAAGCTTTGTGACCATGTTTAGCTAGATGAATAAGCAACAACACAGTGCCCTCCTTACAGGCGCTCTCAGAGTCAGCAGCTAAAAGCAGGTCATCAACGTACTGAAGCAATGTACAAGTAGAGGGCAGTTCAAGGGTATCAAGCTGTTCTTTCAAAGCCCTACTGTAGATTCTAGGACTCTCTGTGTAACCATGAGGTGCACGAGTAAACGTGAACGAGCGTCACCCTAAGGTGAACGTGAACAAGTATCTACTATCCTTGTGTATAGGAATACTAAAGAAAGCCTTTTTCAGGTCCACAACACTAAAGTAAGTAGCTGTAGCTGGAATCATTGTCAATATTGTCGTCACATCAGGCACAATTGGAAATTGCAGAGCGATGACTTTATTAATGGCACGTAAATCAATTATAAAACGTAATGGAATTGCATTATTGCCTTTCTTCTACACGGGTAAAATCGGACTATTGCACAAACTTCCTGAAATTTCCTCAATCACCACGCGATGCACAAAATCGGAAACAATGCATTTCAAAGCTCGCTCGCCCGCCCTCAAGTGAAATCTTATACTGTGGAATGCGTGGTAGCTCAATTCCATGTTTCAAGACTATTTTAACAGGCTCAATCTGTAAAACACTGACATCATTGTCGTCAATTGCCCATAAACTCTCTGGTACATCAATGAATTCTGGCGGCAAAGATCTAGTTAAGAATTGAGAGACAGAAAGTTGCTGTGGTGAAATCGTCAAGCGCACTCCATCGGAAGAACAATACATTATTGCATTTAATTCTTTCAATAGATTTAAGCCCAGCAAATTCTTTCCACAATTTGAAGTCAAAAGGAATGGACAGTGGTCCGTAAAGGGACCCAAAGAAATAGGTACCGGAGAAGAAACTAGACAAACAACTAGTGTGCCAGAAAACCCTACAGAAACGTTGGTTTGCCCTGACAGTGGAATGTTTGGAACCCGTGAATGATCAATGGAACACTTCTGTGCTCCAATGTCTATTAAAAACAAATGTTTCCTATTTCCCACTACCATTTCAACACAGGGACCATTCTGATTGACGGGAATAGGTGTAGGTTCCAAACCCTGCTTCGGGCAATCCTAACGAAACAGAATATCATTAAAAGGAAGCTCTTCAGATAGATATGCAGCAGAAGGATGATCAAATATGTTCCTAGTATCCACACTTGGAGCCTGTTTATCCTGTGAGAAAGGTTGCTCAGGATCCTGTGCAAACTGACCTCTACCAGGGCCCCCTACACCCAGGCGACCTCTGGATCATCTACCCATATTCCCAAATGTGTTAGTCGACCTCTGTCGAAGGATGGGGCATTGTGCACACCAATAACCCTCTTGTCGACAATAGGCACACTGGTTAATGTTCACAGGACCCAAGGGCACATTCCCTTGTGGAACATACTGACCTCTAATCTGCGAACTACCCCCTTTTGGGGACTCTAACAATTTGCTGTAATAATACTTTAGTCTTTAAATCACCTTTTCGTTTTTCAACTCTATCTTGTTCATTGTTGACACGATTCTCGTAGTATTGAGCCATGTGCAGTACTTCTGAATGGAACTTCGCCTGCCAAGCACTCTCAGAAGACATAATTTGTGACTGGATGTCAGGCAGCAATCCACGCACAAATATGTCCACAAATAATCTTTTTCCAGACTATGTGCCTAAGTCTTGTCTGCTGAAATCCGAGAATACCTGTTTGAACCGATTAAAGAACTCGGTAGCACCCTCAGACTTCCCTTGGACACAGGCCGTAATTTTGGCCCAAATAATTCTTTTCTCACGAATTATGGTTTTCAATTTCGCAATGATTCTATCAGGCAAAGTTAGTATCACCTGGGGTGGTCTTTCACCAGCTGGCCTTTCTCCATCGAATCTAGTCATGTTCGCCCATGTATCTCCCAACCCTGGTACGTCGTCTATAGTCCTAATTTGTTTCCACAAATCTACGGACAGGAATACAGGAAATAACAAATCAATATCACCTAGGGTGAATACTGAGGACTGCAAGACAGACTCTATTTCTTTATAGAATCCTGTCAGATTTTTCCTAATATCACTTCCTGTCTTGAGAATGGAACATGAACAAACTGCGATACATAATGTGCAGGAATGTTCATAGCGACTATATTTGCTGCAGGATCGGCTGCAATCTCAACCTTCGGGACAAATGTCAGAGGAACCTCTCTCATAGGCAACTGAGAAGTAGGCAACTCCGAACGCTTACTAAGCAACAGAGCTAAGTCAAGCGCTAAAGCAGTTGAAGAAGTGTCAAGTGAAAAAGCTCTCTTATAAATACTCAATAACTCTGTGGGACAACTAATTTTTCTCTTTACACAATCATCCTGTATGTACTCTATCATTACCTGTATCACTTTCCTCTGCATTTCTGGCGTATACTGACTGTATGTGTCATGTACCTCAACTGGAGCTATCGACATATCTGAAATCCATCTAAGCGCGTCTTTTGTACAAATTCGTGCTTCCTCAGATATCGATTTACGACAAGGAAGGAACCGTTTCTGTACATACACACTTTCTCCATCGCCATCCTCATTCTGTAACCTTTCCAACTCCTTTCTATACTCAAATAATCTCTCGACATGCTCATTTACTTTCTCCACAATGTCTCTTGAAAACACTAAAGTGTTTAGATCCCTTAACCCTTGCGGGAGATCTGTATTTTTTAATTTGCCCCACATTACACATAAATGAATCCCTAAACCTTCAATAAAAACATTTTTCTCAGGAAAATTATCCATATTAAAAAGTGTGGCAAAAACATTAGCTTGATCATCTCTCTCCATACAATGCTTAGCCCATGCAATCAAATCCTGTTTCTTCTTTGGTAGTACAGTATTGCGAGTGACACCCCTTGACCCCGTACCCTGATCGACTACAAGCGGCACAAGACCACTTGGAAGAGGGGGAGCAGGCAAATGCAATGGAGGTACTGTTACTGGTGCAATAGGAAGGGGTGGAGGAGTAGGTGGAGGAACAGTAACTGGAGGAAGATGAACATTAGAAGGAGCAGGAACAACAGGAAGAGGCATAGCAGCAGGAAGAGGAACATACGGAGGTGGCGCAGAGGCACCAGGCCTTCGTTCATTTAACAATTTGTCGATGAATTTGTCTGAAATATGAAGGTCTTTAGAAGGATACATTTTCTGAATTCCAAGTGAGAAAGCCCTATCCATATTCCTAGTCGACTCAGAATGTTTATCTTGGTCATATAATAATGCTTTTTCAGTGTTCGTCTTATGACGGCGCACATGTTTTTCTCTACTCTTAAGTTGCTGAAACGCTTCTTTTTTCCATTTCTGCAAAACATTGAATGCTGCAGGTCTAGCCTTTTTCTTTAATAGAATTGACTCTAAATACTCAATACGAGGGATTTCAAAACTACCATTGGTTGGCCACTGAAGTTCGGAGGCATGTCTGGTTTGTCTGTGCCAAATATCATTAAACACTATACTTCCAATGCCATGCATACAGTACATAGTACACGCCGGTGACCCCTCCTGTGGTTCTGGATGGCTAAATTCCAAAGATTGTCTATTACTGCGGAACAACGCCCAGAAGCAGGTAGACAATTTCCCAGGCATATCAAATTATTGGTGTTACCTGGTCAATAATTGTGTCTGCAAATACAATACGCCAAAATCAAATTATCAGGATATATAAGAATCGGGTCACGCCTCACCTCATCAGTCCTAAGGAGGTCCGATCAGATTACAAAGAATATTACCTAACTAATCTTACCTCGTGTTTGGTGATTTCGGCAAATCTGCCCGCCTCGATAAGTGGACCCTCGTCAAGATGCCATCTCGGACCACAAGCTAATCATCCAGGGATCGGGTCGTGCAGCGCTGCTGAGGTGTCGCGTCTTGTTCAGAAGGGGCCCCTTATTTTGTCACACTGTCCGATCCCGGTCCGATTGCCTGCGTCAACCTTCGACAATCCGGCATCAATCTTGAGGGTCCCTATTCGGGTGCCAACTGTGAAAACAAAATCAAAATATCGAGGCTGAGTACCCCAAAAGGAAATCCACTGAACACGTGTTACAAAGGAACATACAAAGATTTTTATTTTATACTGAACAGTTTTCCAAGAAAAGTAACAGATAGCTATCGGCCCTCGGTACAACACAACTAACTCCAGCGTGGTTCAGTGTGCTTAGTGAGAGACGCTGTACATTAGAATTCGTTGTTCTTTCATACCATTTGTGAACATGATGTCCAACCCTACTTCGGGTTAATATTCCTCTAATACATTACTGATCTAGGGTTCATGCCGGGTTCGTACCGGGTCACGGTCAGCCGCTTCTCGAAGCAACGAGCTGGGGGTAGATCTCTCTCTGCGGCAGGGACCTCCCTCTGGAACAGCCTTCCTGCCTCCCTGAAACTTGAGGAGAACCATCTCCGGTTCCGGAAGCACCTCAAAACCTTCCTCTTTGCTTCTGCTTTCTCTCTCCCTCTCCCCTGCTGAACATCTAATATTCTTCACTGAAACTGCACTGATTCTGCAACTGGACCACTCTTAACAGCCTCGGTCCTGGGCCCAGTCACTCTCCACTTGCACTGATGCCCTGGAACCCCTCTGCACTGCGGGACTGTCTCTGTATCCCTACAGCCCCCCCCCCCCTTTTCCAGCACTTGTTCTGCACTTACCTTGCACTTGCCACCAGCTGGCCCTAGTTATTTATTACTTTACGCCACCTACCTTGTACTGCACTTCCCCCCCTCCCCTTCCCCTTGCACTTTTCCCCCTCCCCCACCCCTGCACTTGCGCGATCTGAATGACACCTGGCCTAGTAGGATCGTTGTCTGTCTCCCCTTGTATCTCCCCTCCCTGCCTCGTCGTGCCTTGAAACACCTGTGTATAGTCGCGTTACAAATGCCATATCATATCATATCATATCATATCATATCACTATATGCATAGGGATTGCCTTTAATACATTTGCCAACAAGCCTACACGCTAGCAGTGTAGTTTAAGTTTTCGCATAACGGTCTTCTCAAACATTAATACAATGTAGTTAAACAAGTGTTCTTAGTTCAGTATTTGGATACATTGTTCTTAACATATGCTTGTGGATTAGTTTCATTGCACGAGTAATCCTTTACACACAGGTCAGTGAAGGACAAGGTCTCAGTTCACGACCCCAACAAGTGGCCTGCAGGCAAGTTACTTATTAATTACACACAGAGGTCAAGACGGCCATGTTGTATTTCAGAATGACATCGTCCACCATTCTACTCACAGGGTGACTTTACAGAGAGAACCTAAAATGGCGGATTGACCTAAAATGGCAGCTTACATTGATTCTAAGGCCAGGACCTTGCAACACGGATTTCTTCGCAAGTGGCTTACAAGCAGCTTGGCATAGGCCAATATACATATATTTGTTGCAATAGGAGGTACGATATAATTTCCCGTTTGACTTGTAAGCGTCTGTCAGGATGAAGCGCTAGTGTAGGAATCAGTGATACGGAGGTCTGGGTTGGAGACCTGGATGTTCCTTTTGAACTTATTCCTACCAGACTTAGTGAGAGGGATAGGATAGGTGATAGAGTAGCAGTTAGAGAAAATGAGAGAAACAGCTAGCACCATAGAGGTTGCGAAGAAGGAGGTAGGAGGTAGAGACAGGCCTGAGGGAAGGGAGAGAGACGCACACCCCTGTGGCACACAAATCGGGATGAGCAATGGGGGGTGGGATGACAACAAGAAAGGTACAGGGGGAGAACAAGTAACACAACAGTGCACATCATGCCTTTTGGGGGGATCTACGGGGGGGAGGGAACCTAGAGAAAACCAGTAGCAGTGCCACAGTTACCAGAATGCAAACACCCAGATTCAACTTGCACAGAAGGTGGAAAAGGCTCTGTTTTTTAAAACAGCACAATGAAAAATGCCCAGATTCAAATTGCCTGGAGAGTTGCAGCAGGTTTGATGGCTGCAGCCCTCATGCTACCACAGCAGGTACTGGCAGACACCATGTGGAGCTGCCATACTGGGGCAGTCCTTAGCCTTGGCATCCTTTGCCATAGGACTGCAACAGGCAGTGGGCTGCCTTAGGGACCACAAACAAGCACAAGGGGTAGGGAAGGGGAAGGAACCAACAAGGCCACGAGGCAGCTGAGTAAAACACAGGCAATCAATGCATACAATTGCAGTAGGGTAATGTAGTTTTAAATTTCTTTGCAGATGGAACATGCAGAACAAATAATATCCCCCAAGACTCCCAAGCAGTAGAACGCTTGTTCTAGTCTCACCATGTGCTTCAGCTTCACTCGTTTCCTGGGCAAACTCCTGGAAAATCTGGCCATCTCCCAGCTCACTCTCCACACTGAATCTTTTGGTTGCCTCCATGACTATCAGTCTGGCTTCAGAACAGCCAGAGTCATGGAAACTGCTCTCTTGAATACCCGTGAAGATCTGCACTCTAATCTTTACTCCAGCATTCCTTCTGTCCTCATCCTTCTTGACCGTTTCTCTATTTTGGCACTGTAAATCACTCCATCCTGATCAAGCAACTCCATGTGAACCTGGGCATCACGGTTAAGGCTCTGAAGTGGCTGACATCCTTTATTCTGGACCGACCCACCCAGGTCCAACTTGGGTCATTTCTCTCCACCTAAGAATAGGTCTAGGAGCTGTGTAAAGGTAGATTTTCTGCACGAAACTTAGATTGGCTGAAAATGCAATTTTGGACTGTTCGCAAAGCAGAGACCTGTTCGCAAACAAGTCATCATGCTGCATGTATGCTCATGGTCACGAGACGCTGTTCGAGAAGTCTGCGGTGACGTCAGACGTTTGTGAACGTCAGCAAACAAAAATGGTGTAGAAAGTTGTAGAAAGTTGATAGAAATGTTTAGAATGTTACTAGGAGTTGGGGAATGGCACAGTTTTTGCTTGAAACTGCTAGATTGGATGTACATGCTGATATATTGGGTGTGAGTATGATATTAGGAAGATGTAGCTAATTAGGGTGCACTCGTTAATACCTATGACATTTAGGGAAAACACTGTGGGGGTAATTCATAGAATTCAGCGCACAAGTGGCGCACGCGGCTGGCGCACAGTGTGCGCGTGCGAATCCCTGCGCCAGCCGCGTGCGCTAAAATCCATTTCCGCGCACAGCGTATTCATGGATTCCAGCCACCAAAACCAGCCGTGGCGCACAGTGGCGCAGCGACCCTGCAGCAGCGCCAGTTACGCCTCCAAGAACGCCTCTCGCGCAGGGAAAAGCCATCAAAATCCCCAACCCAGCGCAAAGGACAGCAGCAAACGCAGAGCTGGGAGCGTGTATTCCAGGGGTGTGCGGGTGTTTCCACACGCGATTGGCCTGGGTACGTGTATTTCAGGGGTGCGCGAGAAAGTCTACACGCGATTGGCCTGGGTACATGGATTTCAGGGGTGCGCGAGAAAGTCTACAAGCGATTGGCCTGGGTACGTGGATTTCAGGGGTGCGCGAGAAAGTCTCCACGCGATTGGCCTGGGTACGTGGATTCCAGGGGTGCGCGAGAAAGTCTACACGCGATTGGCCTGGGTATGTGGATTTCAGGGGTGCGCGAGAAAGTCTACACGCGATTGGCCTGGGTACGTGGATTTTAGGGGTGCGCGAGAAAGTCTACATGCGATTGGCCTGGGTACGTGGATTCCAGGGGTGCGCGAGAAAATCTACACGCGATTGGCCTGGGTACGTGGATTTCAGGGGTGCGCGAGAAAGTCTACACGCGATTGGCCTGGGTACGTGGATTTCAGGGGTGCGCGAGAAAGTCAACACGCGATTGGCCTGGGTACGTGGATTTCAGGGGTGCGCGAGAAAGTCTACACGCGATTGGCCTGGGTACGTGGATTTTAGGGGTGCGCGAGAAAGTCTCCACGCGATTGGCCTGGGTACGTGGATTCCAGGGGTGCGCGAGAAAGTCTACACGCGATTGGCCTGGGTACGTGGATTTCAGGGGTGCGCGAGAAAGTCTACACGCGATTGGCCTGGGTACGTGGATTTCAGGGGTGCGTGAGAAAGTCTACACGCGATTGGCCTGGGTACGTGGATTTCAGCGGTGCGCGAGAAAGTCTACACGCGATTGGCCTGGGTACGTGGTTTTCAGGGGTGCGCGGGTAGTTCCACACGCGATCGGGCCTGGGGGAGCGGGGTGCGTGGATTTCAGGGGCTCGCGGGTGGTTCCACACGCGAAAGGGCCTGTGCGAGTGGGGTAGTGTATTACGTGGGTGTGCGGGAAGTTCAAGACGTGAGTTGGCAGTGTGGGTCCTCCCAGGTCTCCCCTCTACCCCCTCCACGACCTCTGCAGGCATCCCACACCACAGGGGACTACCCTGCACCCCTGGTCATGTCCCGCAGGCAGCCCATCCACCATGGCCATGCCCCCCAGCCAAGCCACATGTCCCCTTGCACCCCCACCCCCCAGCACTGTGGGGCACCTGCCAGCAGGCCCCCACCCATGTCCAACTCATGTTCCCCACCACCCCCACCCCCCAGCAGTGCAGGGGCAGCCTCCACCAGGCCCCCACCCATGTCTCCCACCACCCCCACCCCCCAGCCACCAGGGGCAGCCTCCACCAGGCCCCCACCCATGTCTCCCAGCACCCCCACCCCCCCAGTCACCAGGGGCAGCCTCCACAAGGCCCCCACCCATGTCTCCCACCACACCCACCCCCCAGCAGTGCAGGGGCAGCCTCCACCAGGCCCCCACCCATGTCTCCCACCACCCCCACCCCCCCAGTCACCAGAGGCAGCCTCCACCAGGCCCCCACCCATGTCTCCCAGCACCCCCACCCCCCCAGTCACCAGGGGCAGCCTCCACAAGGCCCCCACCCATGTCCAACTCATGTCTCCCACCACCCCCAGCCCCCAGCAGTGCAGGGGCAGCCTCCACCAGGCCCCCACCCATGTCTCCCACCACCCCCACCCCCCAGTCACCAGGTGCAGCCTCCACCAGGCCCCCACCCATGTCTCCCACCACCCCCACCCCCAATCACCAGGGGCAGCCTCCACCAGGCCCCCACCCATGTCTCCCAGCACCCCCACCCCCCCAGTCACCAGGGGCAGCCTCCACCAGGCCCCCACCCATGTCTCCCACCACCCCCACCCCCCAGCCACCAGGGGCAGCCTCCACCAGGCCCCACCCATGTCTCCCAGCACCCCCACCCCCCCAGTCACCAGGGGCAGCCTCCACAAGGCCCCCACCCATGTCTCCCACCACCCCCACCCCCCAGCCACCAGGGGCAGCCTCCACCAGGCCCCCACCCATGTCTCCCACCACCCCCACCCCCCAGCCACCAGGGGCAGCCTCCACAAGGCCCCCACCCATGTCTCCCACCACCCCCACCCCCCAGCCACCAGGGGCACCCTCCACCAGGCCCCCACCCATGTCTCCCAGCACCCCCACCCCCCAGTCACCAGGGGCAGCCTCCACAAGGCCCCCACCCATGTCTCCCAGCACCCCCACCCCCCCAGCCACCAGGGGCAGCCTCCACCAGGCCCCCACCCATGTCTCCCACCACCCCCACCCCCCAGCCACCAGGGGCAGCCTCCACCAGGCCCCCACCCATGTCTCCCACCACCCCCACCCCCCAGCCACCAGGGGCAGCCTCCACAAGGCCCCCACCCATGTCTCCCACCACCCCCACCCCCCAGCCACCAGGGGCACCCTCCACCAGGCCCCCACCCATGTCCAACTCATGTCTCCCACCACCCCCACCCCCCAGCAGTGCAGGGGCAGCCTCCACCAGGCCCCCACCCATGTCTCCCACCACCCCCACCCCCCAGTCACCAGGGGCAGCCTCCACCAGGCCCCCACCCATGTCTCCCACCACCCCCACCCCCCAGCCACCAGGGGCAGCCTCCACAAGGCCCCCACCCATGTCTCCCACCACCCCCACCCCCCCAGCCACCAGGGGCACCCTCCACCAGGCCCCCACCCATGTCCAACTCATGTCTCCCACCACCCCCACCCCCCAGCAGTGCAGGGGCAGCCTCCACCAGGCCCCCACCCATGTCTCCCAGCACCCCCACCCCCCCAGTCACCAGGGACAGCCTCCACCAGGCCCCCACCCATGTCTCCCACCACCCCCACCCCCCAGTCACCAGGGGTAGCCTCCACAAGGCCCCCACCCATGTCTCCCACCACCCCCACCCCCCAGCAGTGCAGGGGCAGCCTCCACCAGGCCCCCACCCATGTCTCCCACCACCCCCACCCCCCCAGTCACCAGGGGCAGCCTCCACCAGGCCCCCACCCATGTCTCCCACCACCCCCACCCCCCCAGTCACCAGGGGCAGCCTCCACCAGGCCCCCACCCATGTCTCCCACCACCCCCACCCCCCCAGTAACCAGGAGCAGCCTCCACCAGGCCCCCACCCATGTCTCCCAGCACCCCCACCCCCCAGTCACCAGGGGCAGCCTCCACAAGGCCCCCACCCATGTCTCCCACCACCCCCACCCCCCAGCCACCAGGGGCAGCCTCCACCAGGCCCCCACCCATGTCCAACTCATGTCTCCCACCACCCCCACCCCCCAGCAGTGCAGGGACAGCCTCCACCAGGCCCCCACCCATGTCCCCCAGAACCCCCACCCCCCCAGTCACCAGGGGCAGCCTCCACCAGGCCCCCACCCATGTCTCCCACCACCCCCACCCCCCCAGTCACCAGGGGCAGCCTCCACAAGGCACCCACCCATGTCTCCCACCACCCCCACCCCCCAGCAGTGCAGGGGCAGCCTCCACCAGGCCCCCACCCATGTCTCCCACCACCCCCACCCCCCAGTCACCAGGGGCAGCCTCCACCAGGCCCCCACCCATGTCTCCCACCACCCCCACCCCCCCAGTCACCAGGGGCAGCCTCCACCAGGCCCCCACCCATGTCTCCCAGCACCCCCACCCCCCCAGTAACCAGGGGCAGCCTCCACCAGGCCCCCACCCATGTCTCCCAGCACCCCCACCCCCCAGTCACCAGGGGCAGCCTCCACAAGGCCCCCACCCATGTCTCCCACCACCCCCACACCCCAGCACTGTGGGGCACCTGCCAGCAGGCCCCCACCCATGTCCAACTCATGTCTCCCAGCACCCCCACCCCCCAGCACTGTGGGTCACCTGCCAGCAGGTATGGGCCATTGGACGACGGAATTCCTGACCCGTTTGTTGGTGCCCACATGCACATGTGTGCACGAGCAGAGCCACAGTGATTGCAGACCCACATCCTAGAACTGCTGACATGTTCCAAGGAACTCGAGGCAAGGTGAGCATCACAGGGGGGCCACGAGACAGCAAAGCTTGCACCAGGCGAGTTGCACATGCAGGCTTAGTCACAGCACTGAGGGTGAGCTTAGACAAATATTGGTGTTGAAGCACACAATGCAGCTCAGATGTGTTTGTGGACTGATGGCTGTTGATAGTAGGGTTGTCTGGGACACATGCAGGGGCAGTGGCACATACCCTGCGGTACACCAAGGTTCATTGAGGCACTTGTATCAACCATGTAGCCTTCCAAGACATGGAAAGGGGCAGCTCACAGGGACATACAGCAAGGGACCTACTCGGGTGCAGTGCATGTCTATTCCACGTACTTCATGATAAATGCACTGGCAACTTTGTTTTGGTCATGGTGGTACGCAACTTGCTCTGTAGTCATGGCTTGCCATATGGGTCTGTCTGCTTAACCAGGGAACATTGCATGTTGTGTGAATTTTGACACATTGGTGTTCCATTTGCCACGCACCCACCAGCGGCTGACTTACTGCATTGACTGTGAATGACCCGTCACAGGGGCGATGTTATATATGGGTACGAAGCATGGAGCACAGATTGTCTGTTTGTAGAGTACAGGTTGTTGACTGTGTCTCTCTTTGCAGCATTGCAGTGCTCCTGTAACCGGACCTGAGAGTGCGCAGGCAGGAGGCCAGCACTCAAAACCAGAGCTAAGTGTGTTGTTTTTCTTACAAACTGCCCTGCATAGGCTTGCTGGGGAGTGTACTGATGCATGGATGTATGCATTGATGTATGTGTGGTCCTATTTGGTATGTTTTTTACCCTAATCACCCGTGATCCTATGCAATTTTGAAACCTGTACCCTCTACCCGGTGTTCCTGCTTCCCGTGCCTATCCAAGCAACGTTCCCTGACCCTCTTTCCCCACTGGGGTTGCGGATACCTGTGTAAGCCCCGAACTTGCAGGCGCCAAAACCCTAGAGGGGGTGGTTGGTTCGTACCACTCCTGAGCCTGGACTACAGAAGGCCATGACAATGATGTCCAAGTTTGTTTGGATTGTGCATGTGTTCATGCAGGTTGTACATTTTCGTGCATTCCCTAGTTTCATGTGTCATTCCTACTCCCCTCACCTGCCACGCATTCCAGTCATCCAGTGTGTCTACACCTGTCCCGACTGCATATCCCTGAACCTCATTCCCCACCAGGATCTCAGGGGCCTGTGTGAGTTTGACCTTGCAGGCACCCGGGACATGGTGTGGGTGGTTGTTTCATGAGACTCCGGCGCCTGTACAGGGGACCTGTGACAGTACACATCCATTCATGGTGCATCATCCTATGTCATGTACCACACATGTCTCACATCCTGTCGTGACATTGTTTTGCTGTGCTACCTTGGTTGTTGCATCATTGTGGTAGTACTTGGCCTTTGAGACGCACTGCTACGTCAAGTCATCTACTGGAGGGTGTTTGGGTTCCTTTTCATGCCTTGGATTATGTGATTTTGGAAATGAGTGTGGATTCTGAGGGTTCAGGCATCTCTTTACACACAAGGTGGGAGATGGACACTAAGGTTAAAGGTGATCCTGTGGCCAGGTGGGAATGAGGGTTGGAGGCTCCATGACCCAGGTGCAGTTGTTCAGTGGGTCATGGTCATTTGCGAGGGGGGGGTTGTTGTTGATAGTTGCGTTGCCCTGCAGTATGATGGGAACTCTGACATTGTAATGTTGTTGTCCTATGTACATGTTGTGTTCTGCTGATCAATGCCTGTTCATGTGTTGTGTTTTCCTTTCAGGTGCGAGGGGATAGTAGTGGTTTGACATGCTGGGGTGTACACATGGTGGATGTTCACATGTGATGTGTAGGGAACACTGATGGTCACTTGAGTGCACATGCATATGTGGAGTGCATGTCCTTGCAGAACCACACACTTGCACTCGGATGCACTCCATGTACTCCCACCCTTGCATATCCACGTGTACACTGTTTGCCTTCTGGTGCCCACTGTGTCCCGGCAGCACATGTTCTGTGACCGATTATGGTTCCAGTACATGCCTAATTTGATGTTTGATGTAGTCTGTCACTTAGATGTGATGCTCAGGGTGTGCATCACACGCAATGGCTGTTCACTGTGCTGTGCACTGAGCAGTGTGATGCAGGAGTAGGACACTGCACACATGAGCTGCAGTGTTGATTTTGCAATGCATAATGTGCATATAGACAGGCATTCATTGTGATGTTACGTCTACGACTGTTGTAATGCATTTGGAATCGACTTATTTTGGGTGGGACATTTTGTTGGTCTGTCATTTCATCGGATTCCGGGTCAGGCATCATTGTCCGATGCCACTGTACATTTAGGACATGGCAATGTGTACCTTATCGTTACTGGGTCGGTGTATGGGTATTGCTTGCCATGTCATGTTGATGTTTGGGAGGGTTTGACTGACATGACAGTGATGGCCATGGCCTGTTTTGCAGGTGTGTGTGATGCACACCTTGCATGTCCAGGTCATCCGCTTCTCAGAGCAACTAGCTGGGGGTAGGTTTCTCTCCGCAGCAGGGCCCTCCCCCTCGAACAGATTTCCTGCCTGACTTGAACTTGAGGGGAACCATCTCCAGTTCTGGAAGCACCTCAAGACCTTCCTCTTTGCTTCTGCTTACTCTCTGCCTCTCCCTTGCAGAATTCTTCACTGGAACTGCACAGGAGCTGCAACTGGGACACTCTCACCAACCTCGGTCCCTGGGCCAGCCACTGTCCACTTGCACTGCCACCCTGGCAACCCCTGCACTGCAGTACTGTCTCTCTATCCCTACAGCCCTCCCTTCCCAGCACTTGTCTGCACTTACCTTTGCAGTTGCCACCAGGTGACCTATGTATTATTTTTTTGGCCTACTTCCCCTGTACTGGACTCCCCCCCACCATTCCCCTTGCACTTTTCCCTTCCCCCTACCCCTGCACTTGCACAATCTCAATGACACCTGGCCTAGTAGTACCGTTCTCTGTGTTCCCTTGTTCCCCCCCCCCTGCCTCATTGTGCCTTGGAATACTTGTGTATGGCTCATGTCATGTCACATGTCATATGTGTGCATTTTGGTTGCACAGGATAGCTTGTGTTTAAGTAGCTAGGGATGCAGACGATGTGGCACTTCCATGGCAACTATCTCAGGGTGGTAGGGTTGTGACAGTTGACTGTCACTTTGTCATCATCGATTGTCACCTGGTATGTGCCAGGCCTGTGTGCACTCCGCAGGGGTGGGAGTTTAGGTGAAAAATGTGGCCACAAGCTGGGTCCGGGCTTCCTCGCCACGTGCCCTGTCCCCTCCCATGGGCAGCGCCTGTGCCTGTAGTTGGGGATGTGGGGGCACCACCATGTCCACCGGGACGCCCTGCCGTGTTGCAACATTGTGCAGGACACATGCTGCCACAATGATCCTGCACACAACTGGTGGTGCATAGAGTAGTTGCCCACCAGAGCGGTCAAGGGAGCGGAAACGTGACTTGAGCACTCCGAATGTGCGCTCCACTATGCCCCTGGTTGCAATATGGGCAGCGTTGTATCTTACCTGGGGTGGTGTGGTGGGGTTCCGGATTGGCGTCATCATGTGGTTGCTCAGAGGGTAGGCACTGTCCCCTGGGGAGGTGATAATTATTGAGATTATTAGGGTTGGTATATTTGTCTGTGTGTGACTTGCATGCATGTGCAAGGGCATTTGTACTGACCTAGGAGCCATGTGTCGCCATGCTGCCCAGCTTCCAGGGCCCGGCTCAGGGCGGACATTCTGTATATGAAACTGTCATGGGTGGAGCCAGGGTAGTTTGCATAGACAGAGGTGATGATTCCCTTTGCATCGCATACCACCTGTACATTGATGGAATGCCAGTGCTTGCGGTTTCGGTAGATGTGCTCAGTGGCCCTAGGTGGACGTAGGGCCACATGGGTGCAATCTATGGCACCGAGCACTTTGGGGAAGTGTGCCACCCTGAAAAAATTCAGGACAACGGCCTGCCTTTCTGCGGGTGTTCTGGGCATGTATATGTGCCTGCGGACTGAGGGGCGCGCTGTCATGATTGCCAGTACCTGGTGTAGGCAGCGTGACTGCGTGGCCTGTGAGACCCCCCCTACTATGGCAGTGGTCCGCTGAAACGACCCAGTGGCCAAAAAATGCAAGACATTGAGCAGCTTCTCCAAGGGGCTCAATGCTTGGGAGCAAAGGGTGGGGGATGTGAGGTCATCTTCCCACTCCCTGACCAGGTCTAGGATGATATGGGGTGGAAACCTATACCTGCCGTAGACCTGGTCGTCAGGCATCCCAAAAAGGCTTGTCCGTGGTGCAAACATGCGTGCCCTGGCTATTCTCCTCCTCCTGCGGTGTCCCACAATCAGTGCAGCAACAAATGGGGCATTCATCGTCGCTGTATATACGCGTTTGTTGTTTGCGCGCACTTTTATGCTGTGCGCGGGCGCGGGACGCCTCCGTGTGGGCGGACTCGTTGGTTTCCCGTATTCGGGTGTCATCGCGTGTGATCGGAGGGGAGCGAGCGTACACGCGATTGGCCTGGGTACGTGTGTTTCGGGGTGCGCGGGTAGTTCCACACGCCATTGGCCTGGGTACGTGTGTTTCGCCATTGGCCTGGGTACGTGTGTTTCGGGGTGCGCGGGTAGTTCCGCACGCCATTGGCGTGGGTACGTGTGTTCCGGGGTGCCGTGAACTTTCACACGCGATTGGTTGAAATCCACGTGTGTTCTGTCATCACGTGCAATGAGGGATACTCCCTGCACGTCACGTCACAGACGCGCTCACGCGCTGAGGGCCTTTGGTCCAATGAAAATGCGTATGCGTGCAGACGCGCTTACGCTCTAAGGGCCTTTCCTCGAATTACACGCTGACGTGCAGAATTTTCACGTGCCAAATCACTCCGTATCAAGCTGGCCACGCGTAAGCACACGGAAGACCACGCTCCTGCCCAGAAGGCCGAACTACTGCCCCCCAGAGCCCCGAGCACGCTCCCACCTGCCATCTGCTGCTGCCTGACTGCCTGCTGCCCACGTGCCCTGCCATTTGCTGCCTGCACATCAGCCAGGGGTGCTGTTGGTGTGACCACCCCTGCTGGAACCAAAGACTCCCGACTGGGATTCCATCGCTCCACAGCCCAGCCCCAGGACCCAGTTGCCCACCCACTCCTGCCTCTGGGGTTGTCATGTCGGGGCAAACTCCATCTGTGACCACTGACAACCCCCGGCCAGAGAGGCAGAGGGGCACCAGCTTCAGTGCCACCGAAGTTGGTGTCCTGGTGGAGCAAGTCCTGGGGCAGTATGATGCCCTCTTCGGAAGTTCCCGCGCCGACAAGGAAGGACGGACTCGGATCTGGACTGACATCGTGACTGCCATCAACGCGGAGGGGGTGGCAGTCCGCGACTTCCAACATGTCAAGAAGCGCTGGGAGGACTTCAGGTCCAGGACCCTGAACAAGGCCCGGCGCCTCTTGAAGGCAGCGGATGCCAAGGGGCGCCGGGGCCACTTGTCGGGGGAACAGATGAGGGTCCTGGAACACATATCCCCAGCGCTCCACGTCCAGGTCCTTGAGAGGCATACCCGTCTGGAGTCGAGCGGTGAGTGTACATGCATCCTGATTGTGAGCAGTGCGTGTGGTGATTGTTCAGTAGTGTGCAGGTTGCACATCTGTTTGTATGGGGTCGAGTATGGGTGCGGGTGTACAGGGCCGTGGGGCTGACACATGCGAGGGCTGTAATGTGTGAGACATGGATGGTGCCTGTGTGTGTGGGCTTGCATGCCAAATGCAGTTGTGTGGGCACACAAGTTTGTATGAATGTGTATGTGAGTAGACATGTCCGTGATGTCACGCATGTATGTTGTTTTCAGCTGCATGTATCAGCGCTGTGTACTTGTGCATGTGTGTGTATTTGACAAGGGTGCAACAGTGATGCAACATGGATGCATGTGACAGCGGTATGTGGAAGCCTGATGGGCAGATGTGACATGGATGCCCGTCTGAACACTGCGACACTTGCCAGAGGTGTACACATGCATGCAAGTGTGGTGGTGTGTGTACATGTGTGGTGCACTTCCTGTGTTGCATGTGATGTCTGGCTCACCTTTGGCTGCTCATGCTGTTGTATGTGTATGGATGGTGTAGGCAGTTGCGATATGGCTGTGGTATGGCTCGTGTGTGCGAGTTGTAATGACATGTGTGTTGGGGATCGTGATGACATGTCTGAGGTTTGCCAATGCCACTCATGTACAACTGTCATGTGTGTATGTGTCCATTGTACATTGCCCTGATGCGTGTGTTTTGTTTCTCCCTGTCTGCAGCGTCAACTGATGAAGAGGGCGGAGAAGGTGCTGTGGTGCACAGCAGCGGGGATCCCACCGCCAGCCGGAGACGCAAGGCCCGGCTCCCCTCCCATGTTGTCATCTCGTCTGGGAGTGAGGAGTCCGGTGCCGCGTCCCAGGCCGCAGCTGCCGGGGGGAAGTCCAAGAGGCGGAGGTTGCAGTTGGACTCCTCGGCAGCAGAAGGGGCAGCTGGGACCCCACAGGGCCCAACGGGGGAAGATGGCACAGAGTCATCCAGGTTGGTGGGGGGTTTGGTGGAGGAGGAGGCCGTGCAAGCACCAGAGACGGGGTCTGGGGGTGGGGATCCCACTGGTGCTAGTGGTGCAGTGCAGGACCAGGGACAGGAGGCAGCACAGGCCGCCGCGGAGGTGCCTGTGTGCAATCCTGTCCCTGATCCTGTCCCTGCATCATCTTGCACCAGCAGGGATGCCGATGTCCAGACCAGTTTTCAGGCAGGGGATGAGCTGACGTCAACTGGCCTTCCTCTGCCTGCGGACGTGGCTATCCAGGCCCGGGTTGAGCCTGTCCTGGCTGGTGTGGCGTTGCGTCAACGGGCCATGCGAGGTGACCTGCAGTCTTTTCATGAAGAGACTGCACGTCATCTCGAGTGGCTCGTTGACCACGTCAGCCTGCTGGGACAGGTCACCCAGGCCGGATTCCTCCGTCTGATGGGGCTTGCCACGACCCCCTCCTCAGCTGGACCCCCTACGCGCCAGTCGTACTCTGTGCCATCTTCCCACCCATCAGTCACCTGGGTGCCCTGTGGAGCTGCCTCTGACGGTGCGGCCAGGCTGGTGGAGGAGGCATCCCTGCCACAGTCGGGAGTCGGACGTCCAGCAGGGGTGGCCACGTCAACGACTGCACCCCAGCCGGCGGAGGATGTGCAGGCAGCAGGAGGCAGTGCAGGGGCAGAGGCACAGCAGCAGCAGCACCATGGTGGGAGCCATGAAGGCTCGGGGCCTTCGACAACGGAGGGGCAGGCATCGGCCGGAGGGCAGGAGGACCCAGGACAAAAAGTGTCTTCCGTGTGGCAGCGGTTGGGCCACGCCATAGATGCGGAGCGGCAGCGGGCGGAAGAGGCACGGCTCTCAATGGTCAGGGCGGAGAACTCCATGCAGAGGGCCCTGAGGCGGGCCGAGTGCCTCGAGGCAATCCGCAGGGGTTTGGAGGTGGACACGTCGACGGCCCTGCGGACCCTCGGGCCATGGAGGAGGACCGCCTCCGGGACATTGAGGAGGAGTTCGATGATGCCCTGGCCCGCCACATCCAGAAGTGAGCCGTGGAACTAGCCCGCTGCCCTTGTACATAGTTATGTAGGTAGTGTTAGGTTTCATTTTTGTTTTTGTTTCATTTGGACCTTTTGGACATTGGCCACATTTTTGTATATATTTTTTTTATTAGTTAGTGTAGTTAGATAGGTTTCCTTTATTTTGTTGGGATAATGGACCCTGGCTTCTTGCATTGTACATAGTTGTAGACTTGTACATACTTTCTTTTTTAACATTCTCCATGGATCAATGGCTTTTATTTTTATTTCCCATTGGATTTTGTTTTGTGGACATTGACTTTGTACAACATTACTTTGGATTTCAATATTCTTTTTTTTTTTTAATTTTGAACGGACATGCTTCTTTTCATTTTTTTACATTCACATTTCTGTTTCTTAATTTTTGATTCTATTCATGTTTCCTTTAATACATTATTTTTTTGTTGAACTTCAATGTGTGGTATCTCATTGTTTTCATGCATTTCATGTTATGTGTTTTGAGATTCACTGACACCCATTGGGTGTATGTGAGGGACATGTGTTTGTTTCGGAACTTGCAATTGGTGTTCTGTGATGTAATTGCAAATTATGAGTGGGTGGATGCAATACTCGGGTGGGTGTTTTGCATTTGGGGGCTGACCATAGAACCAGGGTTCTGGATTGTGATGACATGTTGGGTGGGGAACATGAGTTGGACATGGGTGGGGGCCTGGTGGAGGCTGCCCCTGGTGGCTGGGGGGTGGGGGTGGTGGGAGACATGGGTGGGGGCCTTGTGGAGGCTGCCCCTGGTGGCTGGGGGGTGGGGGTGGTGGGAGACATGGGTGGGGGCCTGGTGGAGGCTGCCCCTGGTGGCTGGGGGGTGGGGGTGGTGGGAGACATGAGTTGGACATGGGTGGGGGCCTGCTGGCAGGTGCCCCACAGTGCTGGGGGGTGGGGGTGCTGGGAGACATGAGTTGGACATGGGTGGGGGCCTTGTGGAGGCTGCCCCTGGTGACTGGGGGGGTGGGGGTGGTGGGAGACATGGGTGGGGGCCTGGTGGAGGGTGCCCCACAGTGCTGGGGGGTGGGGGTGGTGGGAGACATGAGTTGGACATGGGTTGGGGCCTTGTGGAGGCTGCCCCTGGTGACAGGGGGGGTGGGGGTGCTGAGAGACATGGGTGGGGGCCTGGTGGAGGCTGCCCCTGGTGACTGGGGGGTGGCGGTGGTGGGAGACATGGGTGGGGGCCTGGTGGAGGCTGCCCCTGCACTGCTGGGGGGTGGGGGTGCTGGGAGACATGGGTGGGGGCCTGGTGGAGGCTGCCCCTGCACTGCTGGGGGGTGTGGGTGGTGGGAGACATGGGTGGGGGCCTGGTGGAGGCTGCCCCTGCACTGCTGGGGGGTGGGGGTGGCGGGAGACATGGGTGGGGGCCTGGTGTAGGCTGCCCCTGCACTGCTGGGGGGTGGGGGTGGTGGGAGACATGGGTGGGGGCCTGGTGGAGGCTGCCCCTGCACTGCTGGGGGGTGGGGGTGGTGGGAGACATGGGTGGGGGCCTGGTGGAGGCTGCCCCTGCACTGCTGGGGGGTGGGGGTGCTGGGAGACATGGGTGGGGGCCTGGTGGAGGCTGCCCCTGCACTGCTGGGGGGTGGGGGTGGTGGGAGACATGGGTGGGGGCCTGGTGGAGGCTGCCCCTGGTGACTGGGGGGTGGGGGTGGTGGGAGACATGGGTGGGGGCCTGGTGGAGGCTGCCCCTGCACTGCTGGGGGGTGGGGGTGGTGGGAGACATGGGTGGGGGCCTGGTGGAGGCTGCCCCTGCACTGCTGGGGGGTGGGGGTGGTGGGAGACATGGGTGGGGGCCTGGTGGAGGCTGCCCCTGCACTGCTGGGGGGTGGGGGTGGTGGGAGACATGGGTGGGGGCCTGGTGGAGGCTGCCCCTGCACTGCTGGGGGGTGGGGGTGGTGGGAGACATGGGTGGGGGCCTGGTGGAGGGTGCCCCTGGTGGCTGGGGGGTGGGGGTGCTGGGAGACATGAGTTGGACATGGGTGGGGGCCTGCTGGCAGGTGCCCCACAGTGCTGGGGGGTGGGGGTGCTGGGAGACATGAGTTGGACATGGGTGGGGGCCTGCTGGCAGGTGCCCCACAGTGCTGGGGGGTGGGGGTGCTGGGAGACATGAGTTGGACATGGGTGGGGGCCTTGTGGAGGCTGCCCATGGTGACTGGGGGGGTGGGGGTGGTGGGAGACATGGGTGGGGGCCTGGTGGAGGGTGCCCCACAGTGCTGGGGGGTGGGGGTGGTGGGAGACATGAGTTGGACATGGGTGGGGGCCTTGTGGAGGCTGCCCCTGGTGACTGGGGGGGTGGGGGTGCTGGGAGACATGGGTGGGGGCCTGGTGGAGGCTGCCCCTGGTGACTGGGGGGTGGGGGTGGTGGGAGACATGGGTGGGGTCCTGGTGGAGGCTGCCCCTGCACTGCTGGGGGGTGGGGGTGCTGGGAGACATGGGTGGGGGCCTGGTGGAGGCTGCCCCTGCACTGCTGGGGGGTGGGGGTGGTGGGAGACATGGGTGGGGGCCTGGTGGAGGCTGCCCCTGCACTGCTGGGGGGTGGGGGTGGTGGGAGACATGGGTGGGGGCCTGGTGGAGGCTGCCCCTGGTGACTGGGGGTGGGGGTGCTGGGAGACATGGGTGGGGGCCTGGTGGAGGCTGCCCCTGGTGACTGGGGGGTGGGGGTGGTGGGAGACATGGGTGGGGGCCTGGTGGAGGCTGCCCCTGCACTGCTGGGGGGTGGGGGTGCTGGGAGACATGGGTGGGGGCCTGGTGGAGACTGCCCCTGCACTGCTGGGGGGTGGGGGTCGTGGGAGACATGGGTGGGGGCCTGGTGGAGGCTGCCCCTGGTGACTGGGGGGTGGGGGTGCTGGGAGACATGGGTGGGGGCCTGGTGGAAGCTGCCCCTGCACTGCTGGGGGGTGGGGGTGGTGGGAGACATGGGTGGGGGCCTGGTGGAGGCTGCCCCTGCACTGCTGGGGGGTGGGGGTGCTGGGAGACATGGGTGGGGGCCTGGTGGAGGCTGCCCCTGCACTGCTGTGGGGTGGGGGTGCTGGGAGACATGGGTGGGGGCCTGGTGGAGGCTGCCCCTGCACTGCTGTGGGGTGGGGGTGCTGGGAGACATGGGTTGGACATGGGTGGGGGCCTGCTGGCAGGTGCCCCACAGTGCTGGGGGGTGGGGGTGGTGGGAGACATGGGTGGGGGCCTGGTGGAGGCTGCCCCTGCACTGCTGGGGGGTGGGGGTGCTGGGAGACATGGGTTGGACATGGGTGGGGGCCTGCTGGCAGGTGCCCCACAGTGCTGGGGGGTGGGGGTGGTGGGAGACATGGGTGGGGGCCTGGTGGAGGCTGCCCCTGCACTGCTGGGGGGTGGGGGTGCTGGGAGACATGGGTTGGACATGGGTGGGGGCCTGCTGGCAGGTGCCCCACAGTGCTGGGGGGTGGGGGTGGTGGGAGACATGGGTGGGGGCCTGGTGGAGGCTGCCCCTGGTGGCTGGGGGTGCAAGGGGACATGCGTTGGTGGGCAGTAGTGCTAGTTGATATGTGGGTTGGCTGGTGGGCATGGCCAAGGTGGATGGGGTGCCTGCAGGACATGTGCTGGGTAGGCCCCTGTGGTGTGAGCCACCTGCAGGGGCCGTGGAGGGTGTAGAGGGTACACCTGGGAGGACCCACACGTGCAATTCACGTGTGCTGCTCCCCGCGCACCCCTGTAATACACATACCCTGATAATATCGCGTGTGTAACTTCCCGCGCACCCCCGAAATACACGTACCCCGCTCAATCGCATATTTGACTTCCCGCGCACCCCCGAAATACACTTACCCCGCTCAATCGCGTGTGTAACTTCCCGCGCACCCCTGAAATCCACGTACCCGGCCAAATCGCGTGTGGAACTTCCCGCGCACCCCCGAAATACACGTACCCCGCTCATTCGCGTGTGTAACTTCCCGCGCACCCCCGGAATACACGTACCTCGCTCAATCGCATATTTGACTTCCCGCGCACCCCCGAAATACACGTACCCCGCTCAATCGCGTGTGTAACTTCCCGCGCACCCCCGGAATACACGTACCTCGCTCAATCGCGTGTGTAACTTCCAGCGCACTCCCGGAATACACGTACCCCGCTCAATCGCGTGTGGAACTTCCCGCGCACCCCTGAAATCCACGTACCCGGCCAAATCGCGTGTGGAACTTCCCGCGCACCCCTGAAATCCACGTACCCGGCCAAATCGTGTGTGGAACTTCCCGCGCACCCCCGAAATACACGTACCCCGCTCATTTGCGTGTGTAACTTCCCGCGCACCCCCGCAATACACGTTCCTCGCTCAATCGCATATTTGACTTCCCGCGCACCCCCGAAATACACGTACCCCGCTCAATCGCGTGTGTAACTTCCCGCGCACCCCCGGAATACACCCACCTCGCTCAATCGCGTGTGTAACTTCCCGCGCACTCCCGGAATACACGTACCCCGCTCAATCGCGTGTGGAACTTCCCGCGCACCCCTGAAATCCACGTACCCGGCCAAATCGCGTGTGGAACTTCCCGCGCACCCCTGAAATCCACGTACCCAGCCAAATCGCGTGTGTAACTTCCCGCGCACCCCCGAAATACACGTACCCCGCTCAATCGCATATTTGACTTCCCGCGCACCCCCGAAATACACGTACCCCGCTCAATCGCGTGTGTAACTTCCCGCGCACCCCCGGAATACACGTACCTCGCTCAATCGCGTGTGTAACTTCCCGCGCACCCCCGGAATACACGTACCCCGCTCAATCGCGTGTGTAACTTCCCGCGCACCCCCGGAATACACGTACCCCGCTCAATCGCGTATTTAACTTCCCGCGGCGCCACTTTTTTGATGCGCTGGGACTCTACCGCCTGCCTTCGTGTGGCGGCCGTGTTTTAGCTTGAGCGTGGCTTTGGCTGTGCGTGGCTTTGCCCTATTCCATTCCATGAATACTTGTGGTTCGAGTGCGTGTGGGCGTTCCCTCTGCTTCCGTGCAGTACATCCCCAGTTACGCCCTTATTTTCGCGTGTTGTTCCCCATTCCGCGCGTTACGCCCTATGTCCCGCCCACTTTCTGGTGTGTGCGCTGAGGTTGTGCACTTTCACTGAGCGCGTCGCGCACGCCTTTCGCGGTGTTGCAGTGACTTGTGCGCCATGCACGGGTTTGGCGCACATCCTGCGGTGAACACGCGCAGGGACTTCCATGAATCGCACGCGTGCGTGTGCGCCTGTTTTTTTCCGCTTGCGCATGCTTGCGCCTAGATTTTCGGCGCACGTTTGTTCCATGAATCGGCCCCTGTGTTTAATGGACGTTATGGTTAAGTTGCACCAATAAAAACCTATGAAATTCAGTGAAAAAACATGTTAAAGGGACATTATGGTTACAAGTAAAACCAAAAAAACACAGAAATTAATCACTTATGGTAAGCTAAGCAGCCTTAACTCGCACCACCACCAGGCACTGCTAAGACTAACACCCAGAACAGCAACAGTGACATTACAAATATCAAAGGTCTTATTTATTTTTGCTGTGTGTTTTTAGACTTTCATAAATGTGAGACTGTGGGGAAAAACAGAGGAAAATAGTTTTTAAAAAAGTATACAGAAATGAACCACCCTACTCTAGTTTTAGATGCCCCATATAGTGTATTTTAGTCTGTGTATTGTCATTAATGATATTATATCTTGGGCCCATATGTTTCCCTACCTAGTTTACTATTATGTATTATTCTCTGCTTTCATTATCTTCAACTAGCTTACATAATTACATGAAAAGTGTTGTACTTTATTCATAGTTTTAGTTCTGTGAAGACCTGCTCTTCAACCTTGATTCCAACACCAAATGTGTCCTCATCTTACTTGATCTCTCTTCTGCCTTTCACATGGTCAACCATGCATCCAGCTCAACCGTCTCCATGATAACCTGGGGATCATCGGTCAGGCCCTGGCATGGCTGACTTCTTTCCTCTCTGGTCGACCCTCTCAGGTTCAACTTGGATCCTTCCTCTCCTCTATCTCTACCTCGACCTATGGTGTTCCCCAGGGGTCTAACCTTTCTCTCTGGCTGTTCAACCAATACCTGGCACTTCTTGCCCACCGCATTTCCATGCTCTGGCCCAACTTCCAGAGCTATGCGGATGACACTCAGTTCGCTCGCTCGTTCGCTCTCTCCGCCACTTGCAAGCACACGCTTTCTGTGCATTTTGCATTGTTGGACGAAGTAAAGTCACCAGCTAGCCGGCAGCCCGAAGTAAACTCGAGGTAAGGAGTACCTGTCTCCTCGTAACTGCGACTAATCCCACACGTAATCATGTTTATCTCTGCATGTATCTGTTTTGACGCAGTCCCAGGAAGTACTATTTATGCCTCCATTTGCCTTCTTTTCTCCCTCTCTGTTCAGAGGCAGCACATTTCGCTCTCCCCTCTGCAGGCAAGAGGCTATCTGCCCTTCGCAGGAAACAACATACCTAACCGCTAGCTGGATGCACCCCCTTTTCCCTCTAAGGTAGGCATATGCCATTTTTTCACTGGGACACGTAGCAGTTAAAGGGGTTCTCTAAAACCATGCATATTTACATGCACATTTAATTTTTTAGGTCAATTAATTTGATGTCAACTGACGGACCTTAGGAGTCATCCCAGGCACTCTGCGGAACGCAACATTAGGAATTCATTCCCTCCAGCGTTCCCGATTAAACATTTTTTGAAAGGTAGTTACCCACTTTTGAACAATATATTACCTGTTTAGCAACATTTATGCACCCTTGTTTCGCAAACTTCTTTCATTTAATTGCCAGAGAGCGTGTTTTCTCCGATGTGACCCCTTGTCTGTTGATGTAGCCTTGCCGTGAGTCACCCCACTTCCACACATCTAGACGTTCTGCGCTGGGATTCCTGACTCACTATACGCCTGGCTATCTCCACTCACCCCCAGCGAATTGATTTGGTGATTTTTATGCCTTTGGGCGTTTGACTTTCTCTTTAATCAATATGGGTAAACATTTTTTGAAAGGTAGTTACCCACTTTTCAACAATATATTACCACTCCCTCCTACTCCATGGTGCTCTCTATCTCGCCTATCTTCTCTAACTGCTTCTCTATTGACTATCCTGCTCTCCTCACTAAATCTGGTAGGAAAAAGTTTAAAAAGGACATCCTGGTCTCCAACCCAGGCCTCCCTATCGCTGACACCTACACTAGTGCCTGCTCCAAGGAAACTCTTACTGACATCCTCTTTTTCGTGCCTTCGCCTGACCTATGGACCCTTCATATGGTCTCTGTGCCCTCTCCTTTCTCCTCTTCTCCCATTAATGGTGGCACCCGTTGGGATGTCCTCTTGACCTCCTTCTACTCCTCTAAGGCCATCATTAATGTCTACGCTAATGGGACTGTCTTGGTCCAAGGTCCTCAGGCCAACCTTCACCTCTTTGATAGACGCGTCCCACGCCTCATCACCTTCCTTTCCTCTCCTGCTGTCCCCACTCCTCTGTCCTCGGCTACCTTGCCTCTACCCTCCCTCCCTGCCCCCTCTCGTGCTCCTTCTTCACCTCCCTCTTCTACACCTCCGCAGGGCGTACCTCTGATCTGTACCCCTCCACGGAAGTCCTTCAAGGATGGCAACCTTCTCCACATTGCCACTCTTAACTCTCGCTCTGCCATCAAGCATTCTTCTGATATCTGTCACCTTCTTGAGGAACTGGACCTTGATGTCCTCGGTCTCACTGAGACATGGTTCACAGCCAGCTCTATCACCAGCTTTGATACACTCCTACCTGATGGTTACAAGATCCTATCTGTGCCCAGACCCAACTGTGTAGGGGGGGTGTAGCCCTTATCTTCCCTGAGTGGATTCCTGCCACTGTCACTCCTACGCAGACCTCCTCCTCTTTCGAATGCCTTGTCTGCCGCCTCTCTCTCTCTCCTAGCCATTCCCTTACCGTGGCCACTATCTATCGACCACCTGGTCAAATCTCCTCCTTCCTCTCTGAGTGGGCTGACCTCTCCTCCTCACTCCTGTCCTCAACCACTCAACTCCTCCTTCTTGGTGACTTCAACATCCACTTGGATGCCTCCTGTCCCCCCACGGGACTCTTTTGTGACCTCTGCGACTCTCTCTCACTCTCTATTTTCCCGTCTGGACCTACGCATTCTGCAGGGCACACTCTTGATGCTCTGATCTCTTCCGACCTTCCCCTCTCCGTCCCTCTCTCCACTCCTCTCTCCTGGAGTGATCACTTTCTGCTATCCTCCCACCTCACCCTCCCTACCCCACAGGCAATGCCACCCTCATCACTGCCACCCACCTTCTCGGTCATCCGACCTATGAAGCGTGTGTCAGTTGAGGCTTTCGCTACCACCTTCTCGCCCCCTCCTCCCCCTTCGGCTGACTCCCACCCTGACACAGCCCTCTCCATGCTCCACTCTGCTATATCTGATACTCTTGATATCCTTGCCCCTGTCATGAGAGTCCGCCTGAAGCCCAAAGCCAAATGTAACTCCTGGTATGACTCGGATCTCATCACCCTTAAACGCAAGTGCAGGGTGGCAGAGAGGAAATGGCGTGCCTCATGTTCATCCTCTGACAAACTGACCTGCCGATTGCTCCAAAGGCAATACTGTCTCTCCGTTCTCACCAAGAAGAGAGCCCTTATCCAAGCCCGCATCTCTGTGGCATCTAACAACTCGGCCGAACTCTTTAAAATCTGGAGCTTGCCAACCCTGCTGCTGTCTCTACCTCTCCTGTCCCCTCCCAGGCCCTCTGCACTGCACTGTCCTCTCACTTTATCTCTAAAACTCAGGACATCCTGTCCTCACTCTCCTCCTATCACCTCCCTCCCTCCCTTCCCGCCTCTTCCTCTGGCCCTTCTGCAGCCACCCCTCCTCCCTCCTTCTCTGCCTTTCCCCTTTTTTCTGCTGACGAGGTTTCCAGACAAGTCCGATCTATGAAAGTCTCGTCTAAACAGGTTCACCCCTGTTCCTCCAACACTATCAAGGACCACATCGACTGCCTGGCTCCGGCCCTGGCTGACTTTTGCAACCACTCCTTCGCCTCTGGAGTCTTCCCATCCCCCCTTAAGCACTCCCTTGTGCACCCTCTTCTTAAGAAACCCTCTTCTGACCCCTCCTGCCCGGCTAACTATCGCCCAATCTCCATCACTCCCTTCCTGGGCAAGCTCCTGGAGAAACTGGCCATCTCCCAGCTTAACCTCCATGCTGAATCTGTTGGAAGTCTTCATGACCATCAATCTGGCTTCAGAGCTGCCAGAAGCACGGAAACTGCTCTCCTGAACATCCGTGAGGACCTGCTCTTGCATCTCGACTCCAACACTCCGTGTGTTCTCATCCTGCTCGATCTCTCCTCTGCCTTTGACACTGTCAACCATGCCATCCTGCTCAACCGTCTCCGTGATAATCTGGGTATCACTGGTCAGGCTCTGGCGTGGCTGACCTCTTTCCTCTCCAATCGACCCTCCCAGGTCCAACTGGGGTCCTTCCTCTCTGACATCTTTTTCTCAACCTGTGGTGTCCCCCAGGGATCTAATCTTTCCCCCTGGCTGTTCAACCAGTATCTGGCACTCCTTGCCCACCGCATCGCCGCTCTCTGCCCCAACTTTCAGTGCTATGCGGACGATACCCAGCTCATTTTCAGGCTACCCTCGGCCTCCTCCTCTCCTTCCCTCTTCTCTGACAGTCTGTCTGCTATCCAGGAATGGTGTGCCGCCAATGACCTCTGCCTTAATGCCAGTAAGACTGAGATTCTACTCATCGGCACACCCACCCCCTCCTTCCCTGCAGCTCTCTGGCCGGCCTCTCTTGGCCCTCTTCCTGTTCCTACCTGCAAGGCAAAAAACCTCGGGGTTATCTTCGACTCCACACTCTCCTTCTCTCCGCATATATCCGACGTCTCTAAGAAGTCACACTACCAGCTGCACCTCCTCAGAGGTATTCTTCCCTTCCTCTCCTTCCCCCAGAAGCTCACTGTCTCCCGAGCCCTGGTTCTCTCGAAGCTGGACTACTGTAACAGCCTCTATCTTAATCTGCCTGCCTCCACTATCCGCCCTCTGCAACTCATCCAGAACAGAACTGCGAGACTTGTCCTTGGCCTCAAGCCCAGGGACCGTATCTCTCCAGGACTGAAATCTCTACACTGGCTCCCAGTGGCTGCGAGGATAAAGTTCAAAACCCTCTGCATTGTCCACAAGGCCTTCTGGGGCCTGGGGCCTAAATACCTTCAACTCTCTCTTCCTAAATATCTTCCTTCCCGATCCCTTCGCTCATCCGTCTCCAACTCCCTCAGGGTCAGCCGCTTTTCGAAGCAACGTGCTGGGGGTAGATCTCTCTCCGCGGTAGGGGGCTCCCTCTGGAACAGCCTTCCTGCCTCCCTGAAACTTGAGGAGAACCATCTCCAATTCAGGAAGCACCTCAAAACCTTCCTCTTTGCTTCTGCTTTCTCTCTCCCTCTCCCCTGCTAATTCTTCGCTGAAACTGCACTGAATCTGCAACTGGGCCACTCTCCCCGACCCTGGGCCCAGCCACTCTCCACTTGCACTGCCTCCCTGGCAACCCCTGCACTGCGGGACTGTCTCTGTATCCCTCCAGCCCCCCTTCCCAGCACCTACCTGCACTTACCTTGCACTTGCCACCAGCTGGCCCTTCTTATTTATCTATTTATTATTTATTTTATTCTACTTACCTTGTACTGCACTTCCCCCTCCCCCCTCCTTGCATTTCCCCCCTCCTCCCCTTGCACTTCTTCCCTTCCCCCTACCCCTGCACTTGCGCGATCTGAATGACACCTGGCCTAGTAGGATCACTCTCTATCTTCCCCCTGTTCCCCCCTCCCTGCCTCGTCGCGCCTTGAAACACTTGTGTATAGGCGCGTTACAAATGCCATATCATATCATATCATAATAGAAAGGGTTAATCTCTTTCATATTATTTACTTTGTTTATGTCTGCTTCCCCACAGGGTCCAGTTGTTGTATGGTATTTCGCCCCGAGGAAGGCAACTTTAACTATGTCATGGAACTATTGGCCAGACAGGTGGCACTTTTGCCGAAACGTGATCTAATTATGTCAATTTAAATTTACTGTTTATGTCACTAACTTTTGATACGCACACGTAGGCAGACCTGTCAACAAATCATAGGACATAGAACAATTTTACTCCTGCCAACTATTTTGAGAACAACTTGTGCAGTGGCCCAATATAAGCCATAAATAAGAATATTGGCTGGGATCTAGGCCACCATACTGTTGGCAGTTTGTTGTCCAGTTTCTTTTAGAATTCTTTTTTGTCTACCTTGTTCAAAAGTTTGAAGAAAAACCTATATTTAGGTTTTTGTGTTTGGTGTCTCTTGACTATTAACTTTCCAACCATCGAACAAATTAATTTATATGTTTGTTATATCGCTTTATGTTTAGTTGTTTATGTATTATTTACACAACTATTTCTTTGTTAAATAAATATTTTTTACGGTTTTTCAATCATCAGACTACCCTGTTTGCTTTCAGAGTCTGCTACAGCCTATAAATTTGAGTGATACCCTTGTGGTGCACCCTGACAAATAACTTGTTACTCGAACTAATTATTAATTAAACCCACAGCAGTGCGGACCCTCTTGTTTTAGTCTAGTTCTTAATCCCTCTCCTCACTGCTAATGGGATAATTCCCCCTTTTTCTTTGTGTTAGGACACTCAGCTCATTTTCAGGCTACCCTCAGCCACCTCTTCTCCGTCCCTCATCTCAAACTGTCTCTCCGCCATCCAGGAGTGGTGTACCACCAATGATCTCTGCCTTAATGCCAGTAAGACTGAGATTCTACTCATTTGCACACCCGCTCCCTCCTTTCTTGTCACTCTGTGGCCGGCCTCTCTTGGCCCTCTTCCTGCTCCCACCAGTGAGGCAAAAAAACTCTGAAACCTAGATCCATGTTAATATTTAGTTTCTCACAAAAAGTCAGCAACCAAAACAGCCAACTGTCTCCAATCAGCAACACAGTTTTCAAACCAGCCATAACATCTGCAGTCTTTCTCTGTTTGGAGGGAAAATTATTCCTAGTTTGAATTTCCAGTAGTTTGCATGAGCAGGGTATGTATGATGCATGTGCTTTCCAGTTATTAACTGGTTGATGGTACTGTTGTAATTATCTGCTGCTATACAGCAGCCACTAAGTGAGTGGTATTGCTACCCACAGGTAGATTTGCTACCAACTATATTGTGGCAAATGGCACATCATGTGTTTGTTGATGTGTGGTAGCTGTGGCTATCCGACATTTTGGGCGGAGAAGCATCATAGATGCATTGAGTGTTTGGGGGATTTGGAGATGCCAGGAGAGTGGTGGAGGGCCATGTGGAGTGGAGTGGGGCTAATTAGGCATGTTAGGGACACTTGTTTGAAGTTTGGGGGAGTGGAAATGCATATTTTTAGTTGTAGTTTTTAGTATAGACACGGCTAACAGCAAATTGCCATTTAGGGCTTTTCTATAAGCCTGTCTATTGAAAAGCACCTGGATAGGTATGTAAATGATTTACATCATTTTGTTGGTTGTACTCATAGGCACAGTTATATTTAAAGCTGTGTCTGTGTACTATAAATTGTCTGTGCAATACTCATAATTTATTTTAACGATACAGTACAGCATTTTATTTATGTGTGATATTGTATCTGCGTAGGTGTTCTCTTACATCATTTGAAGGTTTGACGCCCAATTTAGTTTGGTTTTAGGCTTGCAGAAAAATGTACGTGAAGCCACGGATACAAAGCAAGATCTTCATCTGCATTGAATAGCCATGGATATGGAAGAGCTGGGTGGGAAAAAATAGATTTCTGTGAGTTTCATTGTCTGTTATTGGTTGTTGTTACTGTCCTATTTCTGTAGCTCTTTGTGATTGGTTGTACTGAAATGTGCCATTCATTTTAGTAGCTTTACTGGTAGATAGTTCTCTATTTTTGGTATTTGTTTTGGAAAGTATAAAAGTCACAATTTTCTGCAGTTTTATCCTTCTGATTCCAGATTTCCCACTGTACATGGCAGGCGTGTGGCTGATCTGAAAGTAAGGTTTAATAAATATTGATATATTTGAAGGTTTATTTGTGTTGGTGGGTGTGTTCGCTATATTACGCACTGCTATCAGGTGGTGTTTATTATCATTTTTTTCTTCTGCTCTGGGTGTGTGGCAATTATTTGTTCATGTATTTTTTCAGTAACATAGACCTATAAAATTAGATTTGCCAATCAGTGGAATTTATCTGCAGGCATTTTGTTTTAGTATCCATGTTAGTGATGTTGAAGGTTTATTTGATCATATTTGTTTTTAATTCAAATGCTCTTTCAGCTATGCTGTACTCTTAGCTGTTGTGAGTTGTCTGTGAGTTAGTACAATTGATGGTGCTTTGTGTTTTGTTTTAGATGAATCGTTCCCATTATCCCAGTGTACTTGCAGCAGATGCTGTACAGTTAACTCCTGTGAAAACGCCAACGCATATTCAAAACATAGTGGTAATGCTAGAGATGTTAGTAGTACTTCTATGGTCAGTTAATGAAAAGCGTCCTTTGAGAACCTTTTTAGCATTTCTGATGCTTTTTCAAATGGAGTGCTCCAGTGATGCAGGTGTTTTAAGAATCTGGCTGTTGTGTCAGCAGCTTTAATGTATGATGGTTGATTGTGCACAACCACCACTCACAGCTCCGTTGATGAGGGAAGACCACATGTAAGTCAAAAAAGGTGGCAGCCTTGTATGGGGCTGACCAGCTAGAAACATTTGAAGGTCGATGTCTTACAGTTTTCTTTTGCAGACGTGCATTGGATTTTCTCCATTTCTTTTTTTCCACAAAATATGAAAAACGATTTAGGTACTTGTTTGATTTCTTTCTATCCCATGTTCTCCAAGTGCACTTATCCCACCCTGTTCTCTCTTGTTCTCCAAGATTAATTACCATTCCCCATCCTCTGTCCTTCAACCACCCAATATAAAGTCATGTGTTTATTCTTATCCAGTTTATATATCCCTATGTGTTTATTGCAGTGGTATTTTCCTATACGTTTTTATAGTATTGTATATTTTTTTTGTAATCCAAATTGGATTTTTTCTCCCAATGACTCAATGATTAGTATGTGCAAAGAGAACACCCGTGTTGTATGCACACATGTTGTATATTATAAAGTGTCTGTGATGTACTGTGTACAAGATATGAGGGTCATAAAAACGTGTGTATTAAATTGTGGTTCTTGAACTGGTAATGAGTTTTTTTCAGATAGAAGGATAATATCATAAACAAAACATAGATGAATAAGCCCTGCTATGGTGTAACACAATGGGTTGTTGAGTATTGGAGGCGTGGTTAACTGCAGCAACGACGGGGGAGGGTCATAGCCATGGGTTTGTTGGACCATACCCGTGGCTATAGTTCTCAAAGTGCAAATAAATACGCTGATTGTACCCAAAAGACTCCTTTATACGAATGATCTTTCAGGTATATATGCATGATTTACCTGCAAAAGTTTCATAATGTAACCACAACTAGAAAAAAGTCAATGAACAGAGTGATGAGTAATTATGTACTTTACATGCCTCTATGTATGTACTCTTTTTACTGTCTCTACTTTGTTATTCATGTGCTATACTCAGTTTCTAAAAAGAAAACACACAATCTTATGTCTGCGGCTTCTATAAATGGGGCACCATTGGTATATTCATGATCTCATCTATCAGCATCAACGACTAAGGGGTGTATGTCCGTGGCAATGCCAAACCCAGCACATGTGCTAGGTTGGTAGTTTTTTAGAGAAAAAAATAATTGTGGCTTGTATTGAGTGTAGTGTTTGTAAACAATTAGTGTACCATTTGAAATACTTTTTTAAATGAATTAATAATACATATAAGTGTACATACTTGCAAAATCTAAATGTAAATAAAAATGCAAAGTTTGTTGAAAACAGGTTTCTTTGGGGGGATGTAGTTGTAGGTTTTCTTTTTCTTTTAGTTGCAACACATGACACATATGCTTTTGCCCAATTATCTGGATTTTCACTCTACATGATTAATGTCCTTTTTCATTGATTGTACTTCTTCTTGAATATTAATTAGTAGTTGTTTAAATTCCGTTAATGAATCTATGATTAGAATTGTGGATATTTGAAGTGGTGCTTCTTATTTGATTCTTCTTGATACTTGAATGACTTATTCATCTGTATGAAAATATTTGAAACGTTTTTAAACAATATAAGATATAATACACTTTACAAATATTTGTGTTGGTTGAATAGACATTTGATTGTAGGTAGACAAAATATATCTGTTTGTTGAATGATATGTGTTCCTTAAAAATAGTATTGTTAGTCTCATTTTACATAAATATCAATTTATTTTCTTCTGGTTCATTTTCTTCAGAGTCTTCTTTTTTAAGGTCTTCCTCTGTAGGATAATTGCCCTCTGGTCATTTCATGTAGTTTTCCATTTTAGTGTGGTAGAAGGAAATAATATTTGTCACTTCAGAATTAAGAATTTTCTATGGAGGAAGAGTACATGAGGAGAGAATGTAGAATGTTTATATTTACGTACTTATTGGTTGTTCATTGTCTATGTGGTGGGTGGCTACCAATAGGATGTCAATTACCTCAGATGCTGTTGAATCGTTGAACCTGTTAGAGAATTTATTTTTTGAGTGATATTCATGTATTCCAATAAAACTGTAGATCATATTGTATCATTTTATTAAGAGTTTTTCTCCATAGTAAATGTGTATTGCCTGAGACGTAGTTTTAGGCGATAGTGCTACTGTTGGAGTATATTTATTGTTTGATTGGATATTTAAAACATGCAGCCAACTTCAGAAGGAGAGGATTTTCGTTGTTCAGAAGACTGTGTAGAAATTGAGAATTTTGAGAATGGGGTTCATAGTGATGTTGAGGACATAGATGACATGTTGCCAAACCATTGGCTTACAAATTTCTTTTGGCTCTATAATATTATTTTAGATGGAGTGTTTGAAATGAGAGGTTTCTGATGCTATTGTGGAGAAATATTTTGATAGAGAACACAGGTTTTCTTTCTCTTTGGGAAAATAAAATTAATTAATCCTTTTAAGAAAGAGCACATGGACATTTTCCAAGATTTCTTTAATTGTAATAGAGGTGAAGAGTATTTCTCTGATTGAAAATATATTTTGAAGTTATATATCGGTAATAAAACAAAAGTTTCTTCGAGCGCCACTCAGAGAATTTTTTAAGTATATTGGAAAAGGAAAATACCTTTGATGCTTTTATTTTTTAAATAGCTGTGGTTACAACAGCAGACAATGAAACACGGTGCCTTGTCAGATGGAGTATAGCCGTGGCTACCATTAAGCCAATGGGAGGTTGTGTATTTTTGGTGGGTATATTCATGTATAGGACTACCGCTTTAGCCACAGGTATGGCGATTCCAATTTCTGTGCATTGATCATGTTGTTTCATTGCATTTACACTACACAATTGTACCTGTGTTCCTTATTCTATGCCCTCTTTTGTACCTTTATACTGTTTGAATTGTTACACCTTGTTAATATGTCTTTTTGAATCTGTTAAGATGTTATGGATAGCCACAACTACTGGCAGTTGACTTGATACGTGGCTTTGAATGCTCAAATTTTATGTCAGACTTCGTGTAAGGCTTTGGTAGCCACAGGTATGAACCTGCTCATTGTACCCGTGGTTATAGGTGTATCTATTTTGGTGCAGTGATCATATTATTTCATGGATGTTTTAGCAGAGATATTTACATGTGTTTCTGTTTAGATGTTCTCACCTTATGACATGTGTGATGTAAATCTGAATGCTTTTCAATATGTGTTTTCTAGTGCATTTGAAAAATACACATGTACCCGCATCTATAGGGGTGGGGGTCCTTGCTGTGCAACTGGGGTTATAGCTGCAGTTATGTAATTTGTCCAATTACGAAAAAAAGGTTTTATTTAATTGTGTTTGTACATGTTCTACAAAGTATTCTTTGGAAGGATTGTGTTGGGGTTTATTGACTGTTATAGGTTGCAAAAAAAATGTGTTGGCCATTTTACTTGTTTGCTTACTATAGTCCTCTTTTTGTGCTATTGATTTCTGAAAGCCATGAACGTGACCTTTTTGTGAACTTTTGACATTCTGATTGCAGAACTAAAAGTGTGCACATGTTCTGTGTTTGGCTATTGTGAAGATCCATTCATTATTTGGAGAAGCTGAAGGTGAGTGATTGTGTGTTTTTTTTAAATATTTTGTGTGTATTATGAATTGTATTTCTATGATAAATTAGGTATGTTTTGGTGTCTGATTTAGTCAAGTTTATAAGTATTGTTTTGAAATTAAAGGTTGTTTCTCACTGACATTGGAAGATCTGATATGAAAGGGGGTGTAAAAGAATCCCTGTTGTCAACCAAGCGGCATATCTCTAGCCTTGATAAATATTGCAGCTCTGTGTGTGCTTTGTACGTGGATACTAGGGTGTTTATTGTGACCGCATATTGGTGATTTTCTACTGTGTTAGAATTGTCAAAGTGTTTGAATATGCCTTGAAATTTGAGAAGTTTTTATGAGGCAGTGCACCTGACGAATGCTAACTTGGTAATGATGTTCGACAATGTTCTTTTGCTTATTTGTGGAGATTTGCCTTTTGCTAGCTTACTGGAAAAGTTAAATTGAACTGGTAAGTTTGGAGTGAACATCTTTTCTCTTGAGAAGTAGTTTGGGAATTATTGTTTATGCCAGGTATTATTGAAGTCTTTTGGCATTTCAGGCACAATGAAGCAGGTTAATGGTTTCTAAGAAATTATGAAGCAAAGTGAAGAAGGTGAATTCATAGCGGCTAAGTGGGTAGGGTCTTTTAGTTTGCATCTCAGCTGTTATGCAGTAATGTATAAAATGTGTTTGACTTGCTATCTAGGTAAGAGTTTGCAAATGACATAATCTATGCATATTTTTCTCTTAACATGTACATGCTTTATCATGAATTGTTAGGTTTTGGAAGAAGTGGGTACTGTGGCATATACAATTAGTTCACTTTTCATTTAGGCTTATCATTCAAAAAATGTACTATGCAAACCACAGATATATCACAACCTGAAAACGTAATGCCCACCTAGTGAAACTCTACTTTTTTCATCCTATTTACCATATATGAGCTGCTGAATAGCATTCCGCATTATTCAAACACTGAGAGGAGAGGTGTACATGGGACATTGTTTTTACGCTAGGATTTCCACTCCCATCTAATTGCTGGTAGTAATTTAGGAAATTCAGCAACCACATTTGGCAGTTTCACAATTAGCTTGGAGCTATTGTACTTTGGAAGGGCTGGAACCTATTTGGGTTCCATGCTATGTCATGTCATATATTGTTACACAGTTAACTGACATAGGAGATGTAAAATAAATAGGGGTGCATAGTAATTTGCATCATTAAACAAGCAGCATGCCGCTAACATTGAAAAGTATTGCTGCTTTGTTTGTATTTTGACATTGGATAGCAATCTCTTCACTACAATCCCCTATTTTGTAAATACTTTTGTGTTGGATTTGTGGCCAATTTTGAATGTGGCCTTAAATATGACAAGTCTTATGATGGAGTGCAGCTGATAAATGCTAACTTGGTTTTGATGTTGGCAAATGTACTTTTTTTTATTTGTGGTAATTTGTGGATTCTGCCGTGTTACAAGGAAAGTTAATTTCAAATGGTAAGTTTCCAGTGAACATTTCTTCCCTTTAGAAGTGATTTGGAAATTGTACTTTTTAAGATACAGTTACAGCTTGTCAGGTATTGCTGAATAAATCTTCAGTGGAATCGGTTAAAGGGTATTATTGATGAGGTGCGATAGGGTAGCGTTCTGGGGATGCCCGGGGTACTTGGCCATTCAAACCCAAGCGAAAGTGTGGATGGGCTGTGGAGTGAGGACATGCTGATACATTTTCTTGAAATAGCAATCATGCTGATTAGTTTGTAGGAGAAATGCAGTATAGCGGGTAAGGTCATTGGCCCTATGGTACATAATTAGGTGGTGCTTGACTTTGCATGTTCTTTGATGAAGACGCCTAAGTAGGACTGTTTAAATGGGTGATGGAAGGAGCAAGGGTGTGGCAAGGTCCATTTGTGTGACCAGCAATATGCTGAATGTTGTCCGCCTAGAGTTGGCCTACAGTTCCTATGTAGAGGCTTGTAAGGAGTGAAAACTGAAGCTGGGTCGAGTAACTAAATGGCAGTGCATTATTTTACAGCTATCCTCCCTTATCCTCCCTTATCAACTTCCTCATGAATTGAGGACACGCCAGAGATGCATGAATGGTAGTTTTGTACATCAAAGCAAAGATGTGCAAGATGTGTAACAAATTATCTGGCCGCTACCACCATGTTTGTTTCCCCCAGAACCTAGCCCGTTGACTGACTAAATTAGCTCGGAGATTCAATATGAGTGATGGACCGTTTCACATATAAATCTGCGTCTTTTTGCCCACTAACAAACCGTACTAAGTTGGCCGCCATCTATGCGGTCGACTTCCAGTCCTTTTTTAGTGTTCACCATAGCCTTCACGTAATTTGTCACGTGACTGGTAACACGGTGTAAATACGCCAATTGAGGCGCCGTTCCATGTATCGATATCGGACTCTGTTTGGAACCTTGAGGGGTACCTTTAATCATCCGCGAAGTAAGCAATACCTGATATGCATATCCTCACGCTGTACATTCACGACTTTACAGACGGTTTTGCAGCCGCTTTTTCCTTTTACTTGACTCAAACCAAACACACAGGGTTTTCTGTATAACAGACATGCGTTATACGCGGTGAGATCTTAGCACTCACAATAAGGCGACTCGTGCCCTGGGATGCCTTCCCTTGAATGCCATACCTTGAAATTGTTGAATATCTTTCAAAAAATCCTTATCTGCATTGCCCTAGAGGCCCCTTCGCTTTAGGTAACAGGCTGGCTGGGGAAACCACAGTTTGTCTTAACTGCCAGTACTAAATGGGCTACAAACAATATCGAGTGACTAGATGGGTTGCCACATGACGAGGTTATGTGGGGATGTTCTGCCGGTCCTGTGAGCCCTACGGGTCAAACTCCTCAGGAGTCGACCCGTAAATTGAAAAAAGCTAGTTTTTAATAATATTGAAAAAAGCTAGTCCTTAATAATTTTGTGTTTTAAATGCTCTCAGATGCATACACAGTTATCCTTCAAGTTTCCCTTCCATTTCACCCAAACTTATAAGAATACATTTCTTCTATAGGAGAATAAGGAATATACGATCATCTCGGATTCGGGAATCTGTAAACAATTTATCCGCCCGCATCCAAGGACCCTTACATTGGGGTGTTGTTCACTTGTAAAGGGTAAGATGTGCACATTATGACCTCCTATGTCTATGAGTTTATTCACGGGATATGTATCTAATGGCACTCTCCCGTTTTTTCTCTTTTCTCCTCCTGTTTGCTCTCTCAACTTTAGAGCAATCTCCTATTCTGAACTTAGAGATTCACCATCACCAGCAGAAGTAATCTGACCACACACTAAGGGGTGTTGGTCCCTAGCCCTGAAGAAAGTGGTTCTAACAACCTTAATACCACTGAAACCGGTCGGCTTCTATGTGACCTGATTGGAATAATTATGGATTAGAGATATCCCCAAATCAAGTCACACCCTTGATCCCAACACGAAAAGGGATCATGTAAAGTAAATTAAATTTTATAAAAACTTGAGGTTCGGAGCTCACATTAAGAAATACACCTCCGGATCACAAGGGATAGGAGTTGTTTTTCGACTAGCCTTGGTCCATACACTCTAAAGAATGTTTTTAACAACTATGACTTATGATACAGTTTCATGAGTTCCATCTCTCGACATATATAATATCTTCTACAGTCGAGAAGATATTAGATCAACACCTCTAATTTTTTAATAAAGGTTGCGTTCCAAAGAAACAAAATAAACATGTAATGTTTTATTTGGGAAACAACAGACCATGTGAATAAACCTTGAAGGACAAAGTAACAACAGGAATCCAACAGTTTGGAGCAAACAAACCTCATGAGAAAAAGCAATATTTGAATTAAATTGACTCAAATCAAATTGTGATATAACGATAGGGAAGATTTGAGTTTCAGATCCCCCAACCAGGTTCCTATTTTGTGGATACTTTTTCTTCGGACAGCCAGTGGCTGTGAACCTATGCCATAAAAAGGCATTTTCTTCAAACTAGCTGTCAGAAGCACAGAGGTCCGGCAGAACCTCTCCAGCGCTCCTCGCCTGAACAATCCATCATAATCACGGAGGTCTGAGATATAGACAGATATGGCGGAGGCCAGGTACCTGGCTTTTGCAGAGGACTTAGTGGAAAATATCCTGGCCAATCCATCCATCCTAGGCACAGAGGGCATATCGGAAGCAGGAAACAGTGGCAACGAATGGAATGAACTTGAAATATTGAAAAAACAACTGATCCGCACCGAACTGCACGGTACAATAATGACAGAATATCTGCGTGCACATGCAGCTCCAATGGGATTAATAATCAGAATTGAACCTCGCATTTTTTTGGAACAGGTCCAATTTAGAAAACATTGGTCGTACATATCCAATAAATGTACAAGAGACTGGCTTGTGCTTATTATAAGCACAGCCAAGACAGTCTCCGAAAAAATGATGAAAGAGATACCAGAGAAACAAGACTCTCTAAAAACAGCTACTGTCATTGCCATCTACAAAAAAAGCATCAAAGATCTCGATGCCACAATGAAAGTCTTCAAGGATTTCAATTTCAATAAAAAAGTTGCAAAACTAAGAAAAGATCTTTCAATTGTTACACACGAGAAGGTATACCCTTACATAAAGGATGCCTATTATGAAGATCAGAGCCAAGCACCTGCACAATCTGGCCAACAGTATAATCAATACAATAGGAAGCGAATACAATCACGCCCAAGACCAGCCAATTGGACCTTTTCAAGTGGGAGTTCCAGTGGAAGCAACCAAAGCTTAGCAACAGCAAGTGGCTCTAACTTACCCAACAGCAACACCCCTGTAGCTCCCCAGTTTTTTCATCGGGGACAGGGAAAAACAAGGAACAAGGGAAGAGGACAATGGAACGCCCAGTGGCAAAACCAGTCACCTCGTGTCACCCGCAGCAGGGGACGGGGTTGGTTAGGCGCTCCGCCATGAAAAAGAAAACAGTCACTTGGCAGCCAGATATTGGCATATCTAATACAAGATGCCTTAATGACAACCCCACTGAAGAAGTACAAAAGCATACACACCTGATACAGCCATCTACTACAGGTATCACTCCCATTTGTGACAAATCCCTGGTCATAAACCTTTCCCAATTGGTCCTAACACGGGAACATCACATGCTGTTGGAGAAGGGCCTCTCTTTCGTACCTACCTCGCAACACAATCCTTTCCAAACTCGAATTGAGGCTGCTCAACTGATACGCAAGATAAAGCTAAAACAATACTTTGGTACTCTAACAGAAACAGAACCTGTTCTAAGGGCCGAAAAATGTGCAACAGACCTAAAAAACAAATCTACCTTCTTTTTTTTTTTATTGATAGTTTTATATGGTTTACAATAAGTAGAAACCTTTAAAACAGAAAGCAAAATACATTTTTCCTACATCTTTCACCAGATGTATACTGTTTAAACACTTCAGTCGGCTCTTCCTACTATCTAAATCAGATCTTTTAGCCGGAATTTCAGCTCCTTTAACAATTGAACTAGACCAAACATGATTTTTCGATCAGTACCCTCAAACATAATTCTCCACCAATCATCAGCTGTGTAGGTACTTCGTGCCTCAAAGAGTGATCCGAATAGCTTTGTTCGCAAGGAGCGAAATTCAGGGCAAAGTAGCGTCAGGTGTTTTAATGTCTCTGTTGAACATTTGCAAAAGCGGCAGATTAAATCTCTCGGTTCCTTATGTTGCCAAGTGCCTGTACGATCTTTTGTCATAAACAGATTGAGCCGGAAGTGCAGATATAGTAGTCTTGAGTTCTGATCGGGAAATTGTACCAGATACGGTTGTAGTTTGTCTAGCTCTCTGGCTTCTGGTGGAGCTTCTCTTAGAAGACGAGAGCTAGATCTGTCGATACTGGTTTGGTGCCAATCCGCATTCCATAATTTACGTTTGGCCTTCTCAGGATTTTCAAGTAGGGTAGTTATGGTAATGTTATTTGCGTCCAGAATTTCAGTGCATTGCCGATTCCATTTAGCAAGCATTGTATATTCGGGCTCTGAGTCTGGCTTGTGTATTATTTTGAATTGAGGGGCTGCATTGGCGAGCTGTGACTTTCTGTATAGAGTTAAAGCATTCCAGCAAACTCTCGCTTGTATGGAGGTCAGTCCCAGTTCAAATCTTATGTTGCTAGTCGGACATCCTTTAGAGATATGTAACGCTCTAGTCCAAAAATTGTTTTCGAGTGTGTTCCATAACTCATATGGACAACCGAACATATTTTCCGCACCGTAGATCAGGGCCGGTATTGCTTTATTTCTGTAAAAGTTGATCACTGGTTTTATAGAGAATTTCCCGAATTTTTTGTTTATGATCGCTGCCTGACAAGCCAATTGTTGACATTTCCTTTTTGTGGCCTCAACCCAAGGATTATCATTTATGTGTGCACTTATTATGGATCCCAAGTATTTTATGTGAGTGGAGATTCTGAGTGGTGTTTTTTCCAAGTGCCACACAAAGTTGGTTGATCTCTTTTTGTAGGCTGACAGGTTACGCAATATCAAGATTTCACATTTCGTCTTATTTAGGCAAAGCTTGTTTTCCTTTACGTATTTTTCTAAGGCATCTAATTTTCGCTGTAGGCCGACCGGTGTGACATCCAGAATTAATAAGTCATCAGCATACAACAAGTGACCCAACTGCGAGCCGTGAATCTTGGGTGGAAAAGCTGTTACCTCGTTTAGTGCGTCTCCTATATCTGAGATAAAGAGGTTGAACACAATTGCAGCCAAGGGACATCCTTGTTTCACTCCTTTATAAGTTGGAATCAGAGGAGATAAGGAACCTCCCTGGCCGAGTCTGACTTGTACAGTAGTGTTCGAATGGAGCTCTTTTATTGCGTCTATAAGATCCGCAGGACACTTCCAAGCTTTGAGTTTTTCCCACAGAATAAGACGGTTAACACTATCGAAAGCGTGTGAAAAATCGATAGATGCGACATAAATGGAAGTGTTGGTTCGTATAGACTCCATTTTTAAGAGATTCAGCAAAAGGGTGTTAAGACCGCAGCCTACGCCTTTAACAAAACCTGCTTGTCGTGGATCATTACGATCATTTTTAAGTGCCCACGATTTTAAGGTTTGTTGAAGTTGAGTTGCGTAGATTTTTCCTATTACGTCTAACAAGGCGATAGGTCGGTAGTCTCCCGGGTCCAATCTATTCCCCTTTTTAAAGATTGGCACAATTATGGCATTTTTCCAAGATCTTGGGGTAGCTCGTTTTATTTTTATTCTTTCGAAGAGGAGTAAACAGAGCTTTGCCCATTCATTCGGGTTTTGTTTCATTGTATAGTTCGTGAGGCCATCAGGCCCTGGAGCTCTTGAAGCGTTGGAGTTCTTAATTGAGTTTGTGATGTCGTTAATGTCGAACTCCAGTGTCCATGGGATTTTATGCTCGTTTGTAATTTTATCTTCCACTTCAAGTGTGTAAAAGAGGTTCGTATAGCGTTTAACCCAAGTTTCTTGGCAAATTGGGGATACCTGTAGCGCTATTTGTGGTGCGGCTAGATTGTTTATTATACGCCAAAATTCAGCTGAGTTTTTGTTTTTGAGCTTGCTCATCATCTCTTCTGAGTCATTCTGCAAGATTGTAGCATAGTGATTATTTCTCCAATTTCTGTATTTTTGCATTATACGTTTTTTCTCTGCGGCGTATAGTTCCTTGTTACTTCTAGGTAACATCCTTATTTCTTTGCGTAACGTTCGTTTTCGTTGCAATACTTGTAAATCAAACTTATGTTTGTGTAGAGTTTTTTGTTGTTTAAGGCCTTGTTTACGTTCCGCAAATTGGATCAGCAGGTGTTGATATTCAATCACGCCTTGAGCGTCCTCCAAAGCGGATGTTACCGAGTTTATGTCTTTGGTTTTGAGGTTAAGACGAATTCTTCCGGATCGGTACGTAATATCATGGGGCCATAATTCTCGGGATGTCTGCCTATTGGCATTGAACGACATCTTTAGCATGTTGTGATCGCTATATTTCATTTCGGTAATCTCGAGCCGATGTACTTTGGCTGCAAGGTCTTCAGACACGAAGAGATAATCTATTGTTGAAAATTGAGTTTCTCGTCTCCATGTGGGCTGTGCTGGGATGTCACCCGGTGTGTTCCCATTCAAAAGTGTAAGGTTTCTTAGGTTCATTTCGTTCATCCAAAGCTGTCCCGTTTTTTCGTTGACCTTGTAATTCGCGGAATTTTTTTTTGGCACAGTATTCGGATTCAAGCAGTCTATATTGAGATCACCGCATAGAAGAATCGATAGGCTGCTAGAGTTTTCCATTAAGTTGTCCAATACAGCGGTCACCTGATCTATAAACTTGACCGCACCGGTGGAAGTGCGATTCCAATAGAGATTAATTATGTACAAGTACTCTGATTTGTCAAGGGAGGTAATACCCACTTTAGCAATTTGTTTGTATGATGAAACATTTTTAGTCTCGATTATTTTGAGTCCACGATCCTTTTTGACCGCTATCAAAAGGCCAGACATTGGCCTGCCTTTGGGTGGCTTAATGGCTGGATTTGCCACTATCTCAAAGGCAGGCGACATCGGACAGGTTGTCAGCCAAGTTTCCTGTAGACAGATCAGGTCTAAATTGTGCATCCAAGGGGAGTTGAATAGATGAACAAAGCCCCGTGTGTTCCAAGATCCGAAGGTATAACACTGAGGTGAGCTCCGCTTTGAGCGTTAATCATGGTTTTTGTTATTTAGGTTTGCCGCTAACCAGGACCAGTTTCCATTTTCTACGTCATTCTTTAGAGTTGTTCCGATGTTTTTATCCATACCTTCAATAGTTATTTGGATTTGGTCATTTAAATATGACTGAGTTGCTTCCGAGTCCTTTGGTTTGGACTCAGTTCGAGTTGATGTGTCGAATTTCGTGTCTTTGTATTCTTTGGGATTTGTATTCGAAGTTGTTCTTTTCTTTATGGTTTCCTGGCCTTTGTCATGTGTATTGTTTAGAAGAGACTCTGAAGTTTTTTCAACGAGGCATTGTGGGTATAGGTCAAAACCTAGAGATAAAAATGCAGGTACCGCATCCAGCAGTATCTCACGAATGATTTTGGATGCAAGGTGTAGGGTCACCATATCGTTTCTTTCTTCACAGTGAAACTCTACTATTTTCACGTCATCGGAGTTAAGTGTTCGCAGACTCGGTATCAGGTAAAATAGTTTGGATAAGTATTGTCGATTTAGGATCATGTTATCACAGGAGTCGAGCCTTTCAAGTATTAGTTTATCGAAGGAAGGTTCCTTTTTTGTTATTTTTGATTTAGACGACATGTTTTTGGCGTTCGGTTTCGTTTCGTCTCTATGCTCTTTATACACAGCTTGGTGTTGGTGGCTCGAGCGTCCTAGACAGGTCAAGCCACTTTGTCCAGTTTCTGTGAATTTGTGGGAGGCTTCCTCTTTACTGCTAACGAAGTCACCATCTTTCAGATTCTTCGACGCCAGCTTTAGCCGCCTTTTAGCTAGTGTTTCAAATGGTGAATCAGGATTGCCGTTTACTTCAAGGATCATTGAAGTGGCCTTTTTTATAGACATTTTGGAAGCCGTGGATTGGTCTAATACCGATTCAGAATCCTTGGTGCTTAAGGTCGCCAGTTTGGCTCGCCTTTCCGCCAATGTTACAAATGGTGAGTCCTGGTTGATGTTCGGGTTAGAGATCGTATCGGCAGTGCTGATAATAGTACATGTGCGTCGTGTCTTTGTTGCTTTTTGAGTGTCAAGTAAGACGTCGGACTGATCCTTCTCTATGTAATTACATGGATGGGAGTCTTGCACTCCTGCATGTTGTGAGGGTGAACTCTCATTTGCAAGATCTATCAGCTCGTCTGTTTGGTTTACTTCATCACCCTCGTATGTAGATAGATTTATCAAGTCCAGATCGTCATCAGAAGTTCTTTCAGGAGAACAGGTTTTGTCATAAGTGTTTACACTTCTTTGAGTGATTTTTGGGTTAGCAGGGTTGGAAAAGTTGCATCTCGTACCATCAACTGTTAGTTGCACTGTTTTCAAGTTTCGTAGAAATTTTCTGGATCCATTTGCACGTCTCATATTTTTGGACGGTAAGTTTTTAGATTTTTTCTCGCAGTTGACAGACTTCCCAACAGTGAGTGTGTGCTCTGGTTTTGACAGCCGTTTGTTTTTTTTAAATATGTCATATACCTCCACACTAGCGGTGGTCGGCTCGACACTCGGTCTTGTCGGTGTTATGTCATCATTTGACCCCTTTTGTTTCGAGACCGATTTGGTTCCTGAAGATGATGCCAGTTGGAGTTCAGCCGTTGCAAGATTGCATGATTGGCGACTGATTTCGACCATCTCGTCGAATGAGGCTGTCGTTTGCGAGGAGGAGTCTTTGTCACACACCTTAGACACATAGGGCACGCACTCTTTCTGTGACTGAGATCCGTCAATCTTGTTTGCGTTCTTGTCCGACTGAGTCGTTTTATTTTGTTTTTGAGTGACAGAGTTATGGTTCGTCGCGTTACGATTTCCTTGTTGTGTTATAGATGTTGCCTCAGTTGCATTGTCTGTGTCGCTATGCGTCTTAACTGAGTCAGTTTTTTCCAAGTTTGTATTACACGTCAGCTTCCCAGGATGTTCTTTGAAAAGTTTTAAGGCTTCCCGTGCTACTTCTGCCAGCAGTTTCTTGTCTTCATTATTGTTTGCTGTAAAGTTACAGACAGAGTTTAGAATACAGTCAATTTTGTCGTTAGTAGAGCTTACTTTGGTACGGTATTTTGTTTCATTCCTTTCTAGTTCGATTATTTTTGTGTTTAGTAGGGCGGTTAAGGTTGTAAGATCTTTTATGTTTTCATTCATCTGTTCATACAGTTTTAAGAAGGGCGCAATGGAGATTCCCATAGATGCTATAATAACAGCTTGTAGGTCTTTAGCAACAGGTGCAGTTCGGGGGATCTCATGTGTATTGGACGTACGTATTTGTTTTGAGGAATTTGATCGTCTGCAAGATCTGATTTTCGGGTAGGGACGCTCCATGATTGAAGAATCCGACGAAGAAGTTTCTGAAGTCGGACTATTTTGTAGGTGTTGGTGTCTAATGGTTTTAGAGCGATCGACGTGTTCAACTGAGGAGAATTCGGAACTCGTTTGATCATTGGGAAGATTTAAAGAGGAGATCACTTTTGTTTTTTTTACCTGGGAACAGCGTATCGGTGATAAACTGTCTGTGTTAGACCACCTACGTTTAGTTCTAGTAAGTGGTGTACGTGTGACGCTTTGGGGGCCACATGGTGTCGCTTCGTGCATTACTTGTTCTGACCGTTCATTTGTGAGCGTCAAGTGGCCTTGGTTCATTATTTCAACCTGTCGGTTTTGTTGGAATTTGGTCATTAGTGCTAGATCTGTAATGAGCTTGTTGGCAATGTCTAATGAAGGTCTACGATTCCCGGGACCTTGTGTTTTGGCTGCTTCAGTACAAGCTTCCAAGTTAGGTAAAGTAGAGAGCATTGGTGACTTTCTGCTCAAATCATCATCTCTTTGAGGAATTTCGGCACCGGAGATGTTTAATGCATTTGTTGTTGATATGGCCAGTATTTCATTGAAAGAAGAACCATCATGATTGAAGGCATCTGCGGCATCAGTGGACGTACAACACGGAGAAAGTAGGTTTTCTCCATCCCTATCGACCATGGTATCAGGGTTGATGTATGTTACGTATGATTTACTGTTGCATTCATCTGGTTCCATAAGATTCGTTACGCCGTTTTCCCCAGTATTACGTTCCATAGCACCCATTGTGTTCAAACAACTTTCGTCGATACCACTATGTTTTCTACTGTGATCAACAACCGACATTGACACCTGTGCCTCTTCCATGAAGTCAGACTTTGGGTTTGCCGTTGGGCCGAGACTAACATGACCGGCATTAACCACAAGGCTATCTGAACGCACAGACATTAAGGTCGGGTCAGTGCTATTAGTTAGATTGTGAGGTGGGCACTGCACATCGGTCTTGTGTGTTGGGGCGTCGTAATCACGTTCGACGTTTATTTCAGCGTTGTTGATAGCAACGTCGACCGTTGGGCGTGTTCGTGTAGCGTCACCTATCTCAACACAAGCTTGTGTGCTTAGAGTACTTACGGTTGTTAGATTCAGCGCCCCACTGCATGTTGCAGCTGTCTTCACGGAGTCTAGGAGTCCGTCCATTGCGGTCCTTTTCCTGGTTTGTGCGCGTGTCTTGGCGGAGTGCATCAGAGTTGGTGTTATTTAAGGCAGATTAGGTCAAGGACTCGGCAAACGTCAAGATCACAATGGCGTAATGATTTAGTTCGGGTCGTCCGACAGGGACTCCTGCCGCAGACCACGCAGAACAGCAAAACAGCACAGTACTCGCCCTTTCGCCGAGGGCTTACGCCGCAAGGGCGTGGAGGCGGCTCTTTTAAAGTCAGCTGATCCTCCCGATCCTCCTGCTTCCGCTGACTTAAAGGCACACGCACCTCCAAATAGATTTTCCACAGTTTCACAGTTTGTCTCACCGCAGCAAAACAGCACAGTACTCTCCCTTTCGCCGAGGGCTTACGCCGCAAGGGCGTGGAGGCGGCTCTTTTAAAGTCAGCTGATCCTCCCGATCCTCCTGCTTCCGCTGACTTAAAGGCACACGCACCTCCAAATAGATTTTCCACAGTTTCACAGTTTGTCTCACCGCAGCAAAACAGCACAGTACTCGCCCTTTCGCCGAGGGCTTACGCCGCAAGGGCGTGGAGGCGGCTCTTTTAAAGTCAGCTGATCCTCCCGATCCTCCTGCTTCCGCTGACTTAAAGGCACACGCACCTCCAAATAGATTTTCCACAGTTTCACAGTTTGTCTCACCGCAGCAAAACAGCACAGTACTCGCCCTTTCGCCGAGTCTATCTACCTTCTATCAACCACCAAATGGGATTTCTCCAGAATCCATCACTTTCGAAAAAGCCCTGTTTAAGAGTATTGAAAAACTTGAAAAAGAACAACATCAAACTTTTCATAACTTCTCAAAACAAGAACAGATAGCCCTGAAAACTTTGGCAGACAATGACCAGATTGTAATAAAACCAGCGGATAAAGGTGGAGCAACTGTAATACAAGATGTGGTAGATTATAACAAAATTGTCCTAACTCTTCTAAAAGATCGAACGAGTTACAGACAGTTAGGAAAAGAACCCACTGAGGAAATCCAAAGACTGACCTTACCAATTCTGGAAGAATCCATGGCTGAGGGCCATATTAGTCTGAAAGAGTGTGAATTTTTATCTCCAAAAACACAGAGAAGACTGGCATTCTATGCCCTACCTAAAATTCATAAGGAAAAAATACCTATTCCAGGAAGGCCTATAGTATCAGGCATAGGATCTGTCTTGGAACCGCTCTCGGAATTCGTAGATTTCTTTTTGAGTCCGAGAGTTAATAAAATGCGCTCCTACCTCAAGGACACCACTGCGGCATTACTGCTTCTCAAAAACCGGAACTTTGATCCTGAAACTCATCTACTTGTCACTCTAGACATTGAGTCATTGTACACATGGATCCCACAAATGGCCAAATTACAAGTAGTAGAAAATATTCTCAGAAATCTGGATCCACCTCTAGACACTCCGGTTACTCTAATCATGCAGTTGGCAGAAATAGCGCTTACTAAGAACAATTTTTTGTATGAACAGACATATTTTGAACAAATATCGGGCACAGCCATGGGCGCAAACTTTGTGCCATACCTTGCTGATCTGTATGTAGCAGCCTTCGAAGAGGATACCATCTACCCTGACACAAATCCCTGGAAAGCCCATATAGAACTTTGGTCACCCTACATCGACGACGTACTTATGATTTTCAAAGGCACTGAATCTGAACTAACAAGATTCATGATCTGGCTGAATGAACTAAATAGACATCTGACGTTCACTGAGATGCATAGCAAATCCGAGATACACTTCTTAGATCTTCAACTTGAAATCAAAAACAACATCATAAATACCTCGGTATTCAACAAACCTACCAATAGGAATTCTTTGTTGACATTCTCAAGTTTCCACCCAGCTTGCCTCAAGAATAATCTGCCATTTGGCCAATTTTTAAGATACAGAAGGAACTGTTCGAACATCACAGATTTTGGAAATCAATCGGAACAGCTGGCCAATAAACTAAAAAAGAGAGGATACCCTAGAAAAACCATCCAGCAGGCAAGAAAGAGGGCACGTAAAATCCCATGTGACATCACGTTAGACCAACACGCTAAAAAAAAAAGCTCTGATGATAAAATTACAGCGGTGTTCACCTTTTCACCACTTACTAATAAACTCAAACAGGAAGTCCTGAGACTATGGCCAATTTTGAATGTGGAAGAATCGAATCTGCCTACCCCACGTTTTGCCATGAAAAGAAGTAAGAACTTGAGGGATTCCCTTGTAAAAACCTACAAAGAAAAGAGCTTGTTTCATGAGACACTCTGGAATACTGAAAAGCCGACTGGACATACCCCTTGTGGTTCATGCAGTGCCTGTCCTGGAACCACGAGAACCAAAACCATAGACATTGGATGGCATCATCCATGGATACAAAAAGAAATGACCAATTGCAATACTAAAAACGTTATCTATCTGATCACCTGTCCATGTACACTCAGATATGTAGGGATAACTACTCGACCAATCAGAACGAGGCTGGAGGAGCATCGCTCCTGTATACGAACTAAAAAGATCACAGCCCCCATGGTGGAACATTACTTAGTAAAAAAGCATAGCCCCGAAGACATGCAATGGACAATCCTTGAGAAAAGGAAGATACCAACGAGAGGAGGGAATATTCATAATCTACTGTTCAGACGTGAACAATTGTGGATATTTAGACTAAGAACCGATGTGGAAGGCCTAAATGAATCGATGTGTTGGCAATCCCTTGCTACCCTTTAACTCTTATCTACATGGTTTTTGAATGTAATCTGTGTACCACTGGCTATCTGCTATATGTTTTTGCCTTTGCCTCATAACCTACATATAGAGCTTGCAATTTCCCGTGATACTCCATTCCTTTGGAGATACCTTTTTCACTCCCAATCATTCTACTCACTGCATCAATGTATATCAACCCTTATTTGAATCCTTGTGATGATAAAGGATACCATTCAGACTCACACACTATGAGACTCTACCACTATTAGACATTTAGGCACCCAATATCAGTAAGCCAATTTCCCCTTTTGTTTGAGTCTGCACTGTAAATATTCCTTCGAATATGTCATCTTAAAAATGAACTGATCTGGCCGCTACCACCATGGGCCTCATTATGAGTCAGGCGTTAAGGGGTTAACGGCGCCGTAAATGGCGCCGACCCTTAACGCCTGATTCCGAGGTCCCTTTGCGCCATGGTGAGTTTAACGCCTGCTTTTTGCAGGCGTTAAAATCCATGGCGCTAAGGGACCATGGTGCTAATTACGCCACCGTAATTTACGGTGGCGTAATTAGCGCCTTCCCCACTCCCATTATGCCCTATGGGGCAAAAATGGTAATGGGGAAGGGTAAATTTGAAATGGGGATTTACCGCCCCACACACCTTGGAATGGGGCAGTAAATCCGCCATCTACCATGGTGCAAACGTAGTTTACACCATGGTGGTAAGGGTATGACCCAGGCGGTAACTCACCGCCTGGGTCGTAATGAGGCCCCATGTTTGTTTCCCCCAGAACCTAGCCCGTAGACTGACTAAATTAGCTCGGCGATTCGATATGAGTGATGGGCCGTTTCACATATAAATCTGCGTCTTTTTGCCCACTAACACACCGTACTAAGTTGGCCGCCATCTATGCGGTCGACTTCCAGTCCTTTTTTAGTGTTCACCATAGCCTTCACGTAATGTGTCACGTGACTGGTAACACGGTGTAAATACGCCAATTGAGGCGCCGTCCATGTATCGATATCGGACTCTGTTTGGAACCTTGAGGGGTACCTTTAATCATCCGCGAGGTAAGCAATACCTGATATGCATATCCTCACGCTGTACATTCACGGCTTTACAGACGGTTTTGCAGCCGCTTTTTCCTTTTACTTGACTCGAACCAAACACAGGGGGTTTTCTGTATAACAGACACGCGTTATACGCGGTGAGATCTTAGCACTCACAATAAGGCGACTCGTGCCCTGGGATGCCTTCCCTTGAATGCCATACCTTTAAATTGTTGAATATCTTTCAAAAAATCCTTATCTGCATTGCCCTAGAGGCCCCTTCGCTTTAGGTAACAGGCTGGCTGGGGAAACCACAGTTTGTCTTAACTGCCAGTACGACATGGGCTACAAACAATATCGAGTGATTAGATGGGTTGCCACATGACGAGGTTATGTGGGGATGTTCTGCCGGGCCTGTGAGCCCTACGGGTCAAACTCCTCAGGAGTTGACCCGTAAATTGAAAAAAGCTAGTTTTTAATAATATTGAAAAAAGCTAGTCCTTAATAATTTTGTGTTTTAAATGCTCTCAGATGCATACACAGTTATCCTTCAAGTTTCCCTTCCATTTCACCCAAACTTATAAGAATACATTTCTTCTATAGGTGAATACGGAATATACGATCATCTCGGATTCGGGAATCTGTAAACAATTTACCCGCCCGCATCCAAGGACCCTTACATTGGGGAGTTGCTTCGCTTGTAAAGGGTAAGATGTGCACATTATGACCTCCTATGTCTAAGAGTTTATTCACGGGATATGTATCTAATGGCACTCTCGCGTTTTTTCTCTTTTCTCCCCCTGTTTGCTCTCTCAACTTTAAGGCAATCTCCTATTCTGAATTTAGAGATTCACCATCACCAGCAGAAGTAATCTGACCACACACTAAGGGGTGTTGGTCCCTAGCCCTGAAGAAAGTGGTTCTAACAACCTTAATACCACTGAAACCGGTCGGCTTCTATGTGACCTGATTGGAATAATTATGGATCAGAGATATCCCCAAATCAAGTCACACCCTTGATCCCAACACAAAAAGGGATCGTGTAAAGTAAATTAAATTTCATAAAAACTTGAGGTTCGGAGCTCACATTAAGAAATACACCTCCGGATCACAAGGGATAAGCGTTGTTTTTCGACTAGCCTTGGTCCATACACTCCAAAGAATGTTTTTTAAAAACTATGACTTATGATACAGTTTCATGAGTTCCATCTCTCGACATATATAATTTCTTCTACAGTCGAGAAGATATTAGATCAACACCTCTAATTTTTTAATAAAGGTTGCGTTCCAAAGAAACAAAATAAACATGTAATGTTTTATTTGGGAAACAACAGACCATGTGAAAGATCCTTGAAGGACAAAGTAATAACAGGAATCCAACAGTTTGGAGCAAACAAACCTCATAAGAAAAAGCAATTTTTGAATTAAATTGACTCAAATCAAATTGTGATATAACAAATTATCTTGCAACACCTTTATGAATGTGAATTAAGAAATTATGCTAATTTATGCTATGTTGTTTCCAGGTAACATTTCTTCTCTTTACAAGTGGTTTGAGAATTGTACTCTGAAGTTATAGTTGCTGTATGTCAGGTATTACTGAAGACATGTTCAGTGGGATGGGGACAAAAGTATTATTGCTGAGGTTCACTAGGGTAGCTTTCTGCGGCTGCCCAGGGCACTTGGCCATTCAAATCCTAGCGAGTGTGTGGATGGGCGGTGGAGGGAGGATATACATGCTGATATCTTTTGTTAAGTAGCAGTAGTAGTGATTAGTGTGCAGATGAAATGCAGGATAGCGGGTCAAGCCATTGGACCTATGATGTTTCAATAGGTGGACATTGGTGAGGTGCTTAGCTTTGCACGTCTTTGATGAGGATGCGTAAGGAAGACTGATTAAATGGGTGGTGGGAGAAGCAAGGGTGTGGGAGGCCAATTTATGTGACCAGTCAATGATGTGTGCCTGGAGTTGGCCTACAGTTCCTAAGTAGAGGCTTGGAAGGTGTGAAAACTGGAGCTGGGTGGAACAACTAAGTGGCAGTACATTATCGTTCAGCTCTCTTCTCTTATCACCTTCCTTTTAAATTGAGGACACAGCAGAGATGAATGAATGGTAAGTTCGTACATCACAGCAAAGATGTATAACAGATTATCGTGCAACACCTTTATGAATGTGAATTAAGCAATTATGCTAATTTATGTCATTTTTACTGTACTCAGTCCTAAGATGCCCACTTTGCATCGTTAGTTTATAGTAATCAATTAATGTGCCCTTCTTTGAAATGTCTGGTAAAGAAATGTCTTTTGTCTAGTAGGCTGACATACCTTTTGTAGATTAGCCAGATATGTTTGGAGAAAGTGTGTGAAGGATTGCATGAAGTGTAAATAAGATGAGCAAAGTACATTTTGAATGGATGGTAACTGAGATTCTCAGTTTGTGATGCATTTGTTGGTGGAACAGGATATTTTAACGGTGGTAAGACTGCATGGAACCTAAGGTAATTGTGTAGATGATAGTGACCATTTGTTTTACAGCCTTAGAAATCATGATAAGGGATGCACATATGAAATGAAGGGTCAACTAAGGGAATTGCCAGGTTATACATATAGAAAAAGATAGAAGGACATTTGATATGTGAAATGTCTGTTTTTCATACATAAACATAGCATAACATTTACTACTGCTTGATCCCTTTTCAGAAAACACTCATATTGAATATTGAAAACCGTACTTTACAGCTTTTTTGTGTGGTGCCCTCTTGAAAGCAACAACAATGTGCCATAAGAAAGAATTGTGTGCAGGGAAGTCAAGTTTTGAAATATATTTTAAAAAGTAGTTTTCGTATATCGGTGTATAAAGATACTGTAGATAATACAATACCTGAAATCGATAATACTTTTAAAAATCTGCAATTTCAAACAGATGTGCAAACTGAAAAAATTGATGGAACAGAGAATGTTTTTAGTGAAAGTAAGAAAAGAAAACATGTATCAAATCTGTTAGTAGCTTGTAAACAAATTGTGTCATTTCTGAAAAAGAAAAAATCCTAAGGTCTGATAATACATAAATTGAATGTTTAGGTCAGTCTAGAATTAAACTTAAAAAGCATTGTGAGTTATGGACCGGCAATTTTTTTTGCGATATTTTTTTATATCAGATACATTTTCTTGTAAAGTCGTAAAGAGATGTTTGCAAGTTTTGCACAAAAATAATAATGTTCAAAGACAGATCAAGATGCCACAGTGAATAGATGGCTGTGAAGTTTGTGAAAAAAACAGGACTTCTCGGCCACTCTCTAGCTTGTTGATAAAATTAGATGTAAGAGTCAGTTTCAACATATACAGATGCTGGCTGCACATACTAATACAATAAGATACCATCTAGTTAAACTGTATGAGTGCAAACACCAAGTATGTTTCTTGCAATTTTAAATCAAACACTTCTGAATGGAACTGTAGAAAATTTAGTTTCTACAGTGCAATTGATAAATATCATGCATTTAAAAGAGTATGTGTATGTTGATGAAACACTTACAGGACGGAAGTGGAAATGATGATCCTATGCTTTCAATGGATCTGATTTTTCTGTGTTTGGTTGTGTAATCAAAGAAGAATTCCCCCTAGAAGTATCTTGAACAAAATGGTAGTACTGGATATCCCTGCTGTGATTTAAAAATGTAAAATGTTTGAAGTAATTACATTGCAAACTGTTCATCCTTTCCAAGTTATTGTTAGATTGCAAACAAAGATTACAAATCTGCCCAAAAAATCATTAGAGCAAGGTGTGAGAGGCAAAGTTGTTTATATACCTCTTAATTTAGAAGTAAATGTGAACAATCTAGTAGTGAAGCGTGACATTGCAAATTCTTCGTTTGTTTTAGCAAATGGTGTTGCCAAAAAAGATACAAGCATTTGCAACAGCTTATGGTAATTGGAAAGGGCGAAAAACGCATTGTCATTTCGATTGGTGCACAATGATTTACCCAAAGGCAGTCTGACAGTACCAGAATTGTCTATGCTTGATGTTCAATCAACAAACAAAAGCAGTGAAGGTCAGTTCCAATATCTACATGTTGCAGAATGGAATAGTTTTTATGAACATTACACTATTCATCCTTGAAGTCATGGGTGACAGTTTAGAATTGTACCAAATGAAAGCAACAAACTATACACCAATCAGTGTCTGGGAAAAGACGTTAAAAGCTCGTTGTTGGACTATGCTTTTTCCTACTGGTACAGGAGGCAGATTGGATGATCGGAAGGTTCAAATCTCTTCTTCAGAATGACATTGTACAAGAATGTATTCTGAAGATTCCTGATTCTGCACCAATGTGGAACATATGTTTCCCTTACTGTATGAAAGTGAATTTTCAACATCATGTTATGCTGTTCCTCATACACTTCAGACCAGAACTACATTTCAAAATCATTCTGCATGTGAGATGTTGCTACATGTGAAAGAAAACAAATAAGTCTTAGAGGTTAAACTTACCAATATTCTTGCTACAATGAGAGCAACAAAGGAATATTAGTATAGGAGGCACTGCGAGGTTAGATGCATGATTAGAAACTTGGGCCCTCCAACTTGGTTTGTGACTTTAAATTGTGCTGAGTATGGTTGGGATGATCTTGCAGAGTGGATTTGTGAAAGTAATCCACAGAAAGAAGACATAGAACACATAACACCAAGAGAATTGTGTTCCATGGATTCTGTAACAGTATCACAGTTCTTTCATCACAGATATTTAGCCATGTTACACTTCATATGTAATAAAGAAAATGGTTCATTAGGCACTGTCAAACATTTATTTTGGACGAAAGAGTACCAGGCGCATGGGACTCCACATATACATATACTATTGTGGGTTAAAGATGCTCCTCAGTTTGGTAAAGAAAGTGATGGCTGTGTGATTGAGTTCATAGAAACATGTGTTACATGTTCCATTCCTGCTCAGCATGAGAATACTGATCTATGAACAAGGTGGAAAGGTTTCAAAGTCACTCATGTGGAAAGTACTGTCAGAGAAAATACAAAAAAAGTAAAGACAATTACTACAATCAGTGCAGATTTGGCTTTCCAAAGCCTGTGACACCAGTTGCTCAAGTGAATAGTTTGATGTTATATGTTCAACACCATGTTACGGGCAAGTCACCAGGAAATACATATCATTTGAAATAAATAAGGAATGCCACTTCATTAATGATCACAATCCTGTCATTGCTCCCCTTTGGAATGCAAATACCGGTGTAGGGTATAATGCTGATGATGCAAGAGCTGTTGCTCATTATATTGCAGTATATGTGACAAAAGCTGAAAAGAGCAATGCAGCTGAGGTATGGGCAGATATATCAGCAGATAAAAGTCTTAATCAAACACTTCTAAGCTTTGGTCTGAAGATGCTCACACATAGACAGTGTGGTAGCTACAAAGCTACATATCGGCTAACTACTTTGCCGCTGTATGGACGTAGCATGAATGTACTTTTGTTAAGTCTTAGCCCAGTTAGTATTAGAAATTGGGTAATGAAGTCTTGAGTGAAATTCAGCAGTTAGCTGAAGGAGTACCTGGCAGTACAGAGGTTCTGAAAACCAACTTGATTGATACATATTATACATATCGATTGGCAGCATTGGAGGATTTTTGTTTATATCAAGAAGCAGAATGTTAATAATATCGGGATATTGAAACAAACAGTGACAGAGGACACTTTAAACTGCATGAATGTACTGTTTGGGTAGTGAGACATGAAATGGCAAATCTCATCAACCACATGAATCTGTCTTGCCAAACTGCAGAGAAAAAGGAATAATTTTATTTTTGTCTTTTGCAGTTGATCTTCCCATGGGGAGCAGAGAGTGATTTGATTAGAAGTTTTGAAAATTTTGAAGAATCAATCTTTGCTAAAAAAAAAAAAAAAAAAAAAAACTTACTTACATATCCAAAATGTGAGCAGTCCATGAAGTTACTGGAGTTACTGGAGAAATAATTATATGAAGAAGATCTTTTGGCAGCCCGCCTCAATGCCCGGTGAATGGAGTTCTCCGCCCTGAGCACAGTGAGCCGTGCCTCCTCTGCCTGCCGCTGCTCCGCATCTATCTGCTGGCCCAACCGCTGCCACACGGAAGACACTCCCAACCCAGGGTCCTCCTGCCCTTTGGCCGATTCCTGCCCCTGTGATGTTGAAGGCCCCGAGCCATCATCCTCCCCTCTTGACTCCTTTGCTCCTCTATGCCACACTCCCTCAAGGTCAGTCGTTAATGGAAAAAATAAGGTGGGAGCAGATCTGTGTGTACAGCTGGGAGCTCACTTTTGAACAGCCAATTGACCCTGTTGAAACTTGAGGAGAAATATATCTTCTACTGGAAGCTCCTCAACACCTTCCTACTTGCTCCTGCATTAGCCCCTCTTCTACCCAGCCAAACAGTTTCCTCTGTTGGCACTGTGCCCTTGCACACACTCTGTCCATCGGATCAGGTACCTGCTCACGCTGCCTCCCTGCTGCACTGCCTACAGGCCTCTCATATCAATGGTTCCAGTGCTTGTACCCATACAGTCTAGCACTCTTAGTCTGCACTCATCAGATTTGCCCTGTCAAATCATCTTGCACTTACCACTTGCTGGCTGCACTACCACTTTTCAAATGGACATTCTATCATTGGACTTCATTTTCCTTCTTTGGTCTCCTCTTTTTGGCACGTTCCCCTTCTCCCCCTTCCTGGGTCTTCAATCCTTTCTCCCTTCTCCATGCACTTGCGTGTTCTCAATGTCACTGTGCCCAGTATGACAGTTGTTTTGAATTACTTTTCTCCCTTGTTCCCCTCCCTCTGCTTGTTTGCGCTCTGAGCCACTTGTGTACGAGTGCAATCTTGATGAGATGTCACATCATGTCATACACATCCTTTGTCCTTGGTGTAGTGTGGCTCACTCTGAGTGTGCTGATGGCAGTGGCTCCCCATGCACATATGTGCCTGATCATGTTGCATGTGCATTCCATGTATGCCCCTAGGTGTCCTTTACCACCTGCTCATTGTTGTATTTGTCCAGGATGATCCAAGTGTCATCTCATTTGGACAGCCATATCATGCTCACTGTAGGTTTGTTTGTCATCATGCATGACTTTAGTCTGTGCACATCTGTATCATGCACAAGGCTCCCCCTGTTACAGGCCCACAGCCTCTTTTCAACTGGTGTTGTCTTCTACATGCATGGATGTACTATGGATGGTTCCTCACCTCTCCTCCATTATGTCAACTTCTCATCAGCTGTAGTGACATTTGATTGATGAAAGGCAATAGACGCACGCCTACACTGTCTGGCAATGCACAGTTCTGCGTGGAACATGTCATTGCCATGCAGTGCCTCCCTGCAATTGGCCAGAGGGCGGGTGTTTCATGGAAACCATGCTACCTGGTGCATGCCATTTGCACATGATGGCTGCAATTGCCGTTACACTGCCATAATGTTTGAATATTGTCATCACTACCTACGTGTTGATGTTGTAAGCTGATGGGCTACACATACACTGCACCGCACACACCCACTCCTGTGCCAAGTTAAGCCCTTCAACATGCAATCATGATGGTGCTGTGTGATGTTGACCTGACATGTATGTACCCATGTCCCTCCTTTCACAGTATGGAAAGGCAATAGTGTAGGTGCCTCCTATGACACATGTACTGTGCATAGTTGATTGTAGTTGCGTGCTGCACATGAACACGCATGTTACATGATTTCTAGCTGTGTCTATTTGTGTGTTCACACATGCTTATGCTAGGTGCCGACTATTTGTTCCCATCTCTCATTTTGGCATTGGATATACGACTTCTAGAGGTTGTGTGTGATGCAGGTGATGTGCAACATGCAATTCATGTGTTGCCTTCAAATGCTGCACACATAATTTTCTGCTTTTGGGATGGCCTTGCATTGCAATGCAACTGGATGCATGTTGGGGTTTCAGTTGCCTGTGACATGGCTGTTTCATTATTTGGCTGTCAATGTTGTGAACTGTATGTGTGTGGTATGTGCTACTGACATGCGTGTCCTTGTTTCTTTTCTTTATGTTACAGGTGATGACGTAAAGGCGGCAGAGGATGAAGATGTCATCTCAGACACAGTGGTCAGTTCACATGACCAACCAAGCACTAGTGGTGGTCGTGGGGTGGCAGCCCACGAGAACCCATAGGTGCTCCAGGACATTGTGTCCAGAGTTGACTCTGAGTCAGGCTCTGATGTATCCTCTGACCACTATGTTGAGCCGGATCTGCATTATGACATGTTGTTGCCGGTAAGTGATCCTGTGTTGGATGATCTTCTGTCTGCGACACCTGCAGTAGGGGGCCAGGCAGGGTTGGAATGTCCGCCTGTGGTGGTTACGGGTGCACAGTCACACTCGACACCAGTTGGCCATGTTCCTGGAGCATCAGGTCGACGCAGGGATGCAGTCCTTCAGCCACAGGCTGCACCAACCCAGCAAGGACCGCGGCTCCCTGGACCCAGCAGGTGTGGTATCCAGCAACGCAGTGGCCGTGTGCCACTGGGGTCAACTGAGTGGGAGCGTTCCATGATTGCCACAGCGCAGCAACAGGGGGAGCAGTTGCAATGATTGCTCAAGGTATGGAAAGTGTGGCCCATTCCATCCTCCCCTCTGTAAGGCAAATGGTGCACCAGCAGCGGGCTACAGAGTCCACGTGCTGCTCACTCAGGCTGGGCATTGCAGCGTCTGATAGGGCGTGCCGGGCTGAAATGGTGGCTCTGCGTGAAACACTTAATGCTCAAGCAGATGCACACTGTGAGGTCCTGAGGGTGGAACAACAAGGCCTCCGATCTACTCTAGCTGACCTCCTGATGGATGAGAGTAGGTGGACAGAAGACAGGGTGGTACAGCTTGAAAGAACCATCTCGGCTGAACTCTGTGCAAGCCGGGAGTCACTCCGTTTGTCATGTGAGGCCATGCAAGCAGAACTCCCTCTCACACATCAGTCCCTGAAGGAGGAAGCACGTGTGACACGTGAGGTAATGCATGCTGACCTCAGTCTCATTGACAGCCAGGATCCGGCTTACCAGACCCGCATGCTTGCTGCCATTGAGGGGCAAGGCACGTCTAGGCGTGGTGAGTCAACTGCACCACGTCCACCTTCTGATTTAGATCCAGAGGGTGAGGATGACAACTTATCTTCCACATAGGTCGGGCCATGCAGGCGCTGAGCCCAGTGAGATTTGTTTTACCTCGACATCTACACATGTGGGTTTTGAGGTGCACCCTGTACTTCCCACTTCCTGGATGCCCCTCCACTCTCTCGGTCAAATATGGGCATTTTTTTCCTGCCAATATTTTTTTTCTCCAGCAGTTTTTTTTTCTTCAAAATCTTTTTGATTTTTCGTCCAAATTGTATGGTTTTTGGTAAGTATGTTGGTAAGTATGTTCTCTTTTCATTTTAATTTTTTCTCTTCCTTTATTTTGTTTTTGTTTTACAATGATTTGACTTTGTTTGCTTTTGAATTTTTATGATGTTTTCTGGTTTTCTTATTTTTTTATCTTTATCTTTCTTTCATTACTCTTTTCATTTTTTTATTTAATTTGATTTTTTAATTTTATTGGTATTTAAAAAAAAATCACATTCTATTTTGTCTATTGTGCATAGTGGCATCGGAAGGCATCCACTGTGTGTTCCAGCTGGGCCCATTCAGGCTTGTCTTGTGTATGTGTTTTGCTTGGGGTCCTGACACATATGCTACTCCTGCTTCCCTTTTCCATGGGCTCACAAGGATGGCTTGGTGTAACAGCATATCACACATGGGCATTGGGCTTCTGTCATATCTGTGGCCAGCCTGCAGTTCTACTTGTGTGCGCACCCCTAGTGGGTATTCCAGATGGTTTCTCAAATACATGTCTGCACTTCACTTTGGTGAGAATTATGCTGACTGTGCATTTCATCATGTTGTTTGAGATGTTTGTTATGTATTGACTGTCTATGTTAATGCACTTCCGGCTGTAGCTGGTAACATGCACTCTTTGGCTGTGTACTACACACTGATGGTGGGAGGGGTCCATGTGCTAAGAAGGTTGAATTGGTACACTTTCCCACCAGTGATTTTGATATGCCACATGAAGGCTGCATGCTGAGTTACCCCTGTCACCACGCATTTCAACAACCCCCCATTCCTTGCTAGCACCACTTTGGCCATTTTCCAGCCCTGGCTAGTGTTTGGATGTATGTAATACAATAAAGAGCAAGATGATACGTGTTGTTTACTTGCCTCCAACCCCCTCACACAGGAACTCTATAAGGTTTTCCAGCATCACTAGTCCTGAAAAAATGGACCGTCTGCTATAACTGATTTACACAAATGTATAACAAGTTTATTATTCAAATAATTCAAACTGAATTTAAACAAAAAACACTACCCTCACCTAACACAGTGTACTTAGGTGAGGGTTTTTTGGGATGTGGAAGTGACGTGTGTGCTGGTGTGCGCCACGCGTGGATTTGGCACACATCCCGGAAAATACATGTGCAGGACCTTCCATGAATTGCGTGCGTGCACCGGATTTTTCACGCTTGCGCCAGTAATTTCGGCGCACATCTATTCCATGAATTACCCCCTTAATGTAGAGCAAAAACAAGTTTATTATGAAATTAAAGATAGGTTCATACATGGTTTACAGCATGACAAGCATGCATGTTTTTATATTCAATACAAACCTATATTGTTCTATGCTAGTGGAGAAGCAGGAACAGGAACACTTTTTTAATTCATGCAATAAGAGCTAAGATCCAAGATGTAATGGATTGCTCTTTGTCATGTATTGTAACTGCTTCAACAGGTTTAGCAGTATTTAATGTAAGAGGTTTTTTTATATCGACTGTTGATGCTACCGGTGGAACATGAAAACAAACTAGTGTACCAAACACATGTATCAAATGCAGCACAAGAATAGGAAAAGTTATTAGATAATAAAATACCTTGATGGTAGATGAAGTAAGTATGGCCTCTAACCTGATGCTAGCCCTCATTCACTTGCAAATGCAAGAATTTCTGAAGACTGACTACAGCATTTTGTTTGGAGGTAAACATGTACTTGTTTTTGGAGACTTCCTACAATTAACTCCTGTGAAAGGTCTACCAGTTTTCAAAATGTTGCAATCAAAGTATAGTCAAAAAAGTATAGGGAGGAGGCAATCTGCATACTTGGAGAATGCAGAAATGCATAATGAGATTAGTGTAAGTGTTCTTGAGGAGAATGTGAAAACAGTCTCAAAGTAAAAACTGATTTCTAGCATGTTTCTTGCAGATTGTAGTGCATCTGATGTCATGTTGAGTGTTAAGGAAAGTAAAGAAATGTTGTGTTGCTTTGATGTGCACAGTTGCAGAGTGTAACATGTTTTACTATAAAATTCTACTGTCAGAGAAGCAAAATATTGTGGAGATAAAATCATGTGGTGTTTTAGATGGTCATTCTATGTCAATAGAGCTGGATAAGAGAGAAAAAGCTTGATTAGGTCAACTAGAGAATTCATTTTCTAAAACAGTCGGTTTAAAAGCAGTTTTAAAACTGTGCATCAATGCACAAATAATGTTAAAGAGGAACTTGAATGCAGGAATTTGTCTAGTCACTGGAGCGATGAGAAGAGTGATTGCATTTTACACTTTTCCAGATAGTAAAGCTATTGAACATGTTGAAGTAAAGTTTGATTCTGTAGAAGAAACTCATTTGATTTCTCGGACCTCTGCACGCTTCATGCTTTCTAAGGATACCTTTGTGAAAAGAGTGCAGTTTCAATTGTCTCAACATATGCAATAACTTTTCATAAATCACAAGGGTTGACTTTAGAAAGAGCACTAATTGACATTGTCATACAGTGTTTAAAGAAGGAATGTCATATGTAGTTGTTGTCACATGTGAAAAATATAGAAGGTGTATTTTGAATAAACTTTGATGAAAGAAAAGAGATAACTGATATTTCTTGCATGGAAGAATATAATAGGTTGTGTGTAATGTTTGTTCCTCACCTGAAACGTATGACTGTTCCTGCTAAGCACTTAGCCAGGAAATATAAGCATTCAGTGAAAGTGTTTTCTTTAAGACTAAGAAACAACTGCATTTACTAGAGTTGGAGAGCTGTTCCACTATAACATACTCTCATAGCAGATTTAGTAATAAAATAGTAGTTGAATGCTATTCTAATACAGCTTTGTGCATGTTATTTCAAATGACTCCATTGATGCATGAAATAGCTTCCAGAGCAGAGAAGGAGCTATGTATGGAACTTTCATTTCTTAAAATATCTCTAGATAAAAATAAAAAACACAATGTACACATTCAGCAATGTGAATCCGAAATGTAGTAGCTGTTACAAGTGGAAACAAACAATTTTCTCAAAATACACAGGAAGATAGTCAATGATTTGTAATGACTGTCTTCGATTTATTAGTGTAGGAAAGTGTTAGTGTAGGCAGGTATGTAAGAATTAATTATAGGTGGAATCATATGTGTCCACAATGTAAGAAAGATTACACTAGTCAGGATCTTTCTGAACGATTTCTATATGTTCCTATCCCTGATCAGAAAAGTGTAAATTTTTCTGATCTTCTAAATAAAGCAATCCATGACATGGCATGCAGTGACTGTGGTTGTAATTTACAATCGTATATAACAATCAGGACCGTTTCGGGGTTGCCTACTGTGGGTTACCCAGTTTGATGTTCACACTTAAGAAACACACAGTGTTTTGTTGAAGTATAAGTTTTGGAAGAGCAACATGTCTCCAAATAACCTTATAAGCATGTGAGACTGCACTGTGATGTGCTAAAAAACACTTATTTGATCATAGTGGATCAGGTGTTTGCCGCTTGCTAGATGAACAGAAACATCGTTTTAATTGGTTTTCTCTATTAAGCGGGTGCTAATGTTAAGAACAAGAAATGAGAAGGATGGTTGTCTATTCTTCAATCAATTTCTCAATTTTTTCAATTATTTCTCTCAATATTTTCATTAAAAACATAAGGGATCCACAGCGTTGGTCATATTGGGGATCCAAAGAACCAAATGCTCTGACTCCAGGTAGTCTTGTTGTACTCTTGGGTCAGGTCATTTTATAGCCGACCGGTTTCTGTGGTGAACGGTGGTTACACCACATTCATCAGGGCTCTAGTTGTGGGCTGGTAAGTACAAGCCCTCTCCTTTACTGTTGCAGCGTGAATCTGCATTGATAATACTCCTCTACCTGTGGGGATGACAGGACGGGAGGGGGAAGAGAGACAGGGAGGTTACAACCTCTAATGTGGTAATTAGATGGACTGCTGGAGAGGCCGCCGGTGGCGTGCCCGCTCCCATTTTACAAATACACATACATTTCCTTTTCGCGGGCGGATCTGGCATCGCGGATCCGTCCGTGCACTCATCTTAGAAAAGGCGTCTCCCGCTGAATGGGGACAGCGCCCGCTGAGACTGCAGGGGCGTGAGTGAGTGCTTACCTGCTGCTTGGGTCTGGGTCTGGTGAGCCGCGCGCAAGGGTTCTCAACACTGCGGCTCGCCAGGCCCTTCTGTATATTGTTGTCATGGCGCCCAGGTGCGTCACGTGTGTTTCTCAAAATAGCCGCCCCCAGATGGAGCAATCAACACTGCAAAATCTAGTTTTTAATAAGTATGTATTGATTATGATTCAAAGATACAGTGTAGATGGTAGGAAAATGTACACGTCAGTAATTAATTTTGTAAATAGTCAAGTTTCTATTAGTAGGAAAACTTTTAAGGTTTAAGACGTGTGCAATTAATTCACATGAGAGGGCATCAGTTCACTGAGTACATTTCACAACATGGGTAGGTACAGAAGTAGATTGGCGTGTTTGTAATGACAATATAGTCTTATACCAAGTTATATTGCAAATGGGTTTAAAGAATGCTTACTTAATGTTGTCAGAACCAAAGTTTTAAAATGTATGCTTTGTGTTCTTTGTGAACATAAACATGTAAAATAAAAGTTTGAAATGGAAGAATATGGTAATAAGTGTTTTATGTAAAGTAGAACATGGATTGTTACTAGGATGTATTTTTAAAACAGTACAAAATAAATATGGAGGTATGATTCTGCAGATTACATAAATTAGAAGAGAAAACAACATTCTTCAATCTTCTTCTTCTGTTTTATTGTGTAAAACAGTATATTTGGTAATATATACAAGTGTTCCCTATAAATGCTAGGTTACTTGAATTGTTGCATGTACATTATTTAGACTGTAAGGGAGTGTAGAAGGTCATGACTGTTTAAATATGAAACAAGTAAGCAGCAGGTTGTAGACACAAAAACAATTATGTACAATGTTTGAAAAAATAAATGAGATATAACTACTCATGAGAGATTTAGGGAAACATTTAGACTGGGCCTCATTACAGGTTTGCCGGTCCGGTAACTAGGGTAACGGTAAGCTTGTCGGTACCGTAGTTACTGGACTGCAAACTACAAGTTCTGCTCACGGTTGCCATCCAGCCAGCCAGGACTGGCATGGCGGGTGTGCCGGCACCCACGAGCAGAGAATGTATGATGCACCGGCACCATTCTCAAATGGTGCCGGTGCATCCGGCTTCCCCATTCCCATTTAGCCTTATGGGGCTTACATTGGAATGGGGAAGAATATTTTCTGGGTCCCGCGAATGGGCAATTACCGGGTCCAGCGGGGCTGTAATAATCCAGTAATTGCCTATTTGCAGGTACCGGAAATATTTGAAATATTTGAAAGTTTGGCGCCAGCCTGCCGGTTTTACTGGAAAGGCTACCGCCAAACTTGTAATGAGGCCCACTGTGTTTACTTGTTATGTGTGTGGGTGGTGAAAATAAGCATGCACACAACATTTTAGTATTCCAATTCAATTAAGAATTAAAACAGCTTGTTAGTTTGTTCAATTTTTAAAAATATTCTATTTGCAGTGAGGAAGTTTTCAGAAACATTGTACAATGTATTGAGTCATTAAATCGTGTACGTTTTTTCTTTTTTTGTAGTCGGTTTTAGAAAATTGACATTAGCTTCTTAGGTATGTAGGTGTCCAAAAAAAGGACGCACTCGAAATTATAAAAGAAGTATTGTAATGGCAATGTAGATATCATTTTTATATTTTAGAAAGCATTTTGATATCATAAAAAAGTATTGCACACTGTACACAACTAGTTGTGCCAATCGAAATTTACATAAAATTCCTAGTTTGTTACCATTTTAAATATGATTGGTACATTTTGAAATGTCATTATGAACTTCTCCATGTGTGTAGGTGGCCAAACAAAGGACACACACAGATTTTACAAGAAGTATGGACATACCATTTATTAGGTTATTATTGTATTTTTATGCTAAGTTTTAATATGTTTGCACAAACAAAAGTTTTTATTGTCTACCTATTATTTGAAATATTGGTATGACTATACTTTAAAAAATATGTATACTCAAAATAATGTTACACTATAGTCATGTCTTAATTTATTTATTTTTAAAACTGAAGACATAATTAGGTTATATGTCTTGGTTTCCTGGTTAAGGCTGCACACATTAATCTGTGAATGTGTCATCATTTAATATCAAATCATGTTTGTACAGTATTTTAACATATCTCCATTGTAGTCAAATGCCTTTATAGGTGTACGAACTGTTGAGATTAAGGGCAATCCTTTTTTAGAATTTGCGGATGCAAAACCAAGTTCGTAGTTATCTAAATGATTAGTATAGTTGAGGTAATCATACTGCATTTTTTTCATATCCTACACTTTAGCCACATTTTTTTTCAAAGTGCTATTTTTTAAAGGTGTTTTTTGATACATTGTGTATTTTATAAAATTGTTAACATTTATATTTCACATGTTATATAGATATACTTGTAGAAAGTGAGACAGTGTATAATTTGTATATATATAGATATATATTTATTGTAAAATATTTTAAAGAACTAAATGGAGTTTTTTTTCTCACCAATGAGACATTTGTTTTCACTATTGTATGAATATTATTGGTTTTGTACTGGGAATACATTCAGTATTCACTTAGTACCAGTATGAAAAACAAATACATGAATATTCTTTTTTTTTTTTTTATTGTGAAATACATTTCATTCTGTTTCAGCAATAGTGACTGATATAATTATTTTTTTGTGGGTGGAGTGATTATTCACAGCTACACACCTCCGCACACGTTGATTGGACACTTTTTCATAAGCGGATGTGTTCATACGTCAATACATCACAACGTGTGATTGGACATTTTGTTGATGCAGATAGGAGTCAGGTGTAGGCGTGGAGCCGCAGCGTGTGATATGATTGTTTGGTACACCAGGCGCAAAGATGCGTAGCTGCATTGAAGAAGGTCAACATTCTATTGGCTCATTTGGCATGCACGGGTTTCGTCAGATGGCATGGGCATGGCCACAATAATAAATTGTAATGTGTCATTGGAGAGTTGGCTGACTCATATAAAAGTCAAGCAAAGGCAAGGAGCCACAGCACATCATATAGTTGGTTGGCACAGCAGGCACAAAGATGCATAGCAGCATTGAAGGAGGTTGATTTCCTATTGGATCATTTTGCACACGCAGGTTTCGTCAAACACCATAGGCATAGCCGAGTCAATACATCGCAATGTGTGATTGGATAGATGATTGATGTGGATAAAAGTCAAGTGTAGGGGCGGAAACACAGGCCGTCATATGATTGGCTGGCGCATCAGGCATGAAGATGCGTAGCAGCATTGAAGGAGGTTGCTGTTCTATTGGCTAATTTCGGACACGCAGGTTTCATAAAACGGCATGGGCATAGCTGCATCTCTACATTGTAACATGATTGGATCATTGGTTGACGCAGATAGAAGTCCTGTGCAGGTGCAGAGCTACAGCACGTCACATGATTGGGTGGCACATCAGGCGCAAAGATGCATAGCCGCATTCGAAGAGTTTGATGTTCTATTGGCTTATTTCATATGCATGGGTGTCATCACACGGCATGGGCGTAGCCAAACCAATACATCAAAACGTGCCATTTGCTCCTTCGTTGATGCGGCTAGAAGGCTACCGCAACCCATAATGCGATTGGATGTTAAAAACACGCACAAAGCCACGTGGCTGCGTAAACCTAACATTCAAAGTGATCAGGCCTCCCATTGACATGACTACTGCCACGTTCAGGCACGACCCCTCATTGGGCGATGTGATTGGTCAATAATTTAGCTGCAAATACATCATTGCAATTGGGGCTACCCGCGTGAATGGAAAGCACATTTTGGTTGGCTATATCATTTGACTGCAGTTATACCCCTCTCCCAAACACCTTTTTCATGTTTTCTGTAATTGCTTTTTGTCTCTTGCTGGGTAAACCTCATTGTGAGCCTTCATGAACTTTTAAAAGCTGTATCTTGATTTTGCCATTACTTTTTTGCCTTTTTTTTCCTATAGGTGTGTCCTTTTTCTTGTGCTTTGTAGTTTGTTAGTTTGTGTTATTTCAACTTGTTATATATTGTTTTAAGTTATTGGATATTAAGTGGCGTTTTTGTGTTTTATAGTTTTTATTTTTCCTCCACGGTCCTGCATTTCAGTATAACTATGACCAGCAGTGATGATGAGGTGGTGTGGGTGGCTTCACATTTGCTGCCGCGGAAGATGCAATATGCACCAAAAACATAGATGACAGTTGGCAAAATGTCCATTTATAGAACCAACACAGCAAAAAGGATATTGAGGAGGTCTTGTGTAATTTGTGCGGTAAGGGTTTGAATGGGGACCTTCACACAAGCCATAGCAAAGCTTGGGGACATTGACATTAATCCAACATCTTGTTCATGTAAATTGGGATGAATTGGATGAATCCTATAGGAAGGCTCATGTAAAACATAAGGAAAAAGCACATGAGCAAGATCAGCAAAGCAGTATTTGTCATCTGTGCCAGAGACTTCGAACACGATTACTATTTTCCACCATCTAACACCCGACTTCAGTCCATCCTGCCTGCACCTGATCTTTCAAACGTTATTAAGATGTGCAAAACCTGTTACAGCTTGATTGAGGTGGGGTGTGGCACCCTACATGGTTTGAGCAAGGCTCTTTCAGAACAGATAGCCAATTGCCAACCCTATGTATATTTTTAAGTGTCCATTTTTTTTAACCCTATGCTTTGTTATATGTATGAATCCCAGTGTGTTTCCCTTCCCGGTTCCTAACTATTTTTTCCTTATTGCTCAAAATGGTCCTTTTCAGGGCCAACTTTTCAGATATAAAAATAGACAATAAAAACACATACTGAGTACATGGATCAAAGACCTTTAATTGATTTTTTCAATACAGTATGTGTAAAAAAGGTATGCCTGTATGCATTTATTTCATAATAGCTGCGGTTATAACCTGCGGAAGCCGGGGTTAAACCCCCTCCCCCAAGTCATTGGCGTACTTAGATGTGCCTGTATCTTGGTAGCCGCAGCTAGAAAATGGTTTAAAAACAAATATATATATATATATATATGGGCAGTAGTCTTGTAAAGATGTATTGCAAGATACATTGAGTGAAGCCTTTGTACAGAGTTAATGTAACAATTTCATAACTTTCCATTAATTAATAGTATATATATATGTAAACACTTAAAAAGTTAAGTAAACATGCAAACAAAGTTTTTTAAGAAAAGGTTTATTTGGGGGAATGTGTTTGCACAATTTATGTTTATTTTACTTTCTACATATGTATGATACATCGTTTTCATTAGGTCAATTGTCTGTAGAATTAATGTCAAATGTTTATGGAATAACAAAACACTTGAAATTCAAGGAAAAAACTTTTGTTGCCAGGAACGTTATGGTGAGCAATATATTGTAACAAAACCTTTCAAATTCAAGGAAAAAACGAACTTAATGCATCAAACTCCCTAAATTCTGCTAAAGTCAATTTAACTTCACGGCCCCCGTTGCACAGCCTATGACCACAATGATGGCATCAAAGATCACATCACTGATGACATGACTAATTACATGTTGGATGAAAACACTGATGACATTACAAATCACATCACTGATGCCATCACTGGTGACAACACTAATTACATTGTATACAACTGATTACATCAGTAATGGAATTAGACATAACGTCACTTATAAGTTAGCTCACGTAAACTTTATTACCTTAATAACAATATTATAACAATTTAGACCAGGGACTTGGCCATGACAAAGGTTCGGGTCACAAGCCAGCATCAAAGGCCATAGCTAGTGGTCGGTTAGTGTTCATAAATACCAAGGTGCATGGTTAAAAGCCATGCCTAGTAGCCCGTCATTGTTTAAAAATATACAGTGGGCAACATTGAAAGCTGTAGTCAGTGGCCATGGCTAAAGAACCATAGCTAGTATCCATTAATATTTTAGAATATACAGTTGGCAAAGGCAAATTCCATGGCCACTGGCTAGTATTGCATTGAGGACCATGGCTGGTTAGTGTGTAATATACAGTGAGCACAGTTGTAGGTCATAGCTAGTGGCTGGTTAGAGTTGTATAATACAAAGTGGGCATGGACGAAGGTCCTCACTTATTTTATTATTTTAAAATATACAGTGGACATGGCCAATATATGATATGATATTTATAATACCCATAGGTTTCTAAGCACGGACGCGGGGCTCGAACCTGTGTTGCTCTGTGTCGTCTTGCTTCCAAGGCGAGTACATTTCCCCTGAGCTATCCTCCCGAGAGATCAAAAGATGTACGAACTGCTCAAGGTCCAAGGCCATGGCTAGTGACCCATTTATATGAATATATAGTGGGCACAGACAAAGATTGAGGCCACTGGCCAGTATTGTGCTAAAGTCCATGGCTAGTGCCTGATTACTGTATACAATATACAGTTTACACGGTTGAAAGCTGTATCCACTGTTAAAGGCGAAAATCTATGTTTGGTTGCCTGTTAGTGTTTTAAAATATTCAGTGCATATGGGTTGAGGTTGTGACCACTGTCCAAAGCTGAAAGCCATGACTAGTACCCATTCATGAGTAAAAGTATATATTGGCCATTGTGACAAACTAGAAGGTGTCTCACCCGCTAGTCCCAGAGGGTCTCTCTCTCAGGTGACCAGGGCACGGCCATCTCCTTTGGATCGAGAAGCTTGGGGTGCACCAGTGTGGGAGGATCACTAGGGTGAGCGTTCTTCCGGGAGTGGGAATTGGACACCTGATTGCAAGATGCTCTATCCCCTTGCTGGTAATACCTTTATCCCATCCTACTTGGTATTTTTACCCCATCCTTTCCCTTCACAAACAGTTTCACACAGACAACCCGCTCTGGGAAAAAACAGATTCACACCAGAGCATTGTAACTGACAAGTCCCACTACTATGGTCAAGCAAAGTCAGGCAATTACACGTGACTTCCATTAAACTTCCCCACACAGATATAAGACAGAGCAGGAGAGCACACTCTGAGCAAGGCAAAGCAAAGAAAGGAAAAGTGTTTTCTGGATAGCAGCTGAACGAGGGAAGGAAGATGGCAAACCTAGATGTGTGCAAAGCGGGAGAAACCATGACTTTTCTAAATCCTTCAGATTAAATAGAGTAAGGCCAGGAAACTAGACTGAAGAATCCTGTGTTGTGTGTTGGACATACCCGGGACCCTCCTGCATGGCTGATCGAGTGGGGGAGGAGCAGCAGCTGATGTGGTACCGTCCTTGGCTCCAATATCAAAGCACCACCAGAGAAATCAGCACAGCTGGTGAGTTGGGGAGACCGATGCAAGAGCGGTCTGTGTTGAAGTCAAGGTTGCAAGCAGCAACATTGCATAAAGAGCGCACAAATGAAGATTGGTAATGCATGTGATGAAGGACACAAGGAAAGCTTAATGGATGTTTGAAATCAAAAGAAGAAAGATACAATACCAGTAACAGAGCAGTGCGGCCCTGCAAGTGTTCTCAATCAAAGGTCTTTGTGAGGTATCCAGCCAAGAAGTGGCAGAAGCGAAAGTAAAAGAACAAGAATCGAAGTTGTCCTGCGATGGTTTAAGCAAAATCAATTGCACAATCGAAAGTCTTTGATTTCTGATAAGAAGAGGTCCGAGCCCAAACGAGGGAGACTAATTGTGAACATCGTGTTTGAGAGGTCTGAGCCCGAACAAGGGAGACCAATTGTGAACATTGCGCTTACGGGGTCCGAGCCCAGATGGGGTAGATTCGTGGCCCAAACTGAATGAGGGAGACAGTGAACATTGTGCTTAAGGGGTCTGAGCCTGAGCGAGGGAGATACGTGGTCCAAGCCCAAATGAGGAGGACCAATTGTGAACTTTGTGCTTAAGGGGTCTGAGCCCGAATGAGGTGGATCCATGCTCCAAGCCCGATCGAGGGAGACCAATTGTGAACAATTTGATAAAATGGGTCCGAACCTGAAGGTTGGAGATCCAAGGTGAACAATTGTGAATGTTAAAATCCTGATAAGAACGTAACATTGGTGCTTGTTTTGTTATGTCAGGCCCTCTGCAATAAGAGACTTGTCTTTGGACAGAGACTTTGGCAGAGAAGGTCCTGATACATATGCTTTGAACTATATCCTTGTGGCAGAGAAGCCAGAGTGTGTGCAAAGCTCGAGTTTGCTGCCATGTCCCATGCTGAAATTGGCAATAGTTTTATTAGTATAGGCAGTTTTATTTTGACAAAGACTCCACTACGACTGTGTTATTATTATTTGATGGACATAGCTTGCTCACATCCTTAGATTAAGGTGTAGATAGTTGTTCAATCAACCAATTGAAGTTCAATAAACACCCTTGAACTGTGATCACTTGTGTCTGTCTTCACTGTTTGATACCATGCCTTCCTTACACCATGCACACTGATAAGTGGAAGGTGATGCTTAATGCCAGTTACTGTTGTAATATATTTAGTGATGTCATCAGTGATGTGAACCGTGATATCATCATTGTGGTCTTAGACTGCGCAACAGGGGTTGGAAAGTTAAGGTGGTTTTTGCTGAATTTCAGGTTTTTTTTGCATTAATTCACCTCCACGTCCCTGCAACTAATGTTTTTTCCTTGAATACATATATATTCAGTAAAAAAACTTTGTTAAAGGGATGTTATGGTTAAGTTGCGCTACTAAAAACCTATGAAATTCAGTGAAAAAAACTTTGTTAAAGAGACGTTATGGTTCCAAGTAAAACCGAAAAACCCCTGAAATTCGACAGTTATGGTAAGTTAAGCAACCATAAATCGTGCCACCACCATGCACATCTAAGACTAACACCCAGGACATCAAAGATGACATCACAAATGTCATTGATGACATCACTAATGACATCACATGCCAGGCTCCCTCTTTTTTCCTTTACTGACATATCTAGGCCAGTAACAGTCAGGAACTAAACATTCAAAAAGTACTAAATTTCTAGACTCATGTTTCAAATATGTTCTTACAGTAATTCACTTGGGGTTCACTCACAGCATATGAAACATATACATAGGGAAAACACAGACTTGGAAGAAAGCAAAGCTTTCTGTGTATGAAGATTATCAGTAAGGTTATGAACACTGTCTTATTGTTCTGCGGTTTTTTTATTACTGTCCTTTCCCTGGATATGCTCATATTTGTATACATTGTACTCACACTACTTTCCTTAGAGTCCAGTCACATTATGTGATAGTTATACATGGGGAAGTAGTAGCCTTGAAGCAGAGCAATTATTTCTGTGCATGAAGATAATCAGTTAGGTTATGAAGATTGTCTGGTAATTCTGCTGTTTTTTTTAGTTTACTTCATTTTCCCTGTATATGCTCATATTTGTATGTGTTGTTGTCTGTGTTTTGTTTGCAATAATGCAATTATGTAGTAAGTGGGTTTTATTAAGTACTTATTTACAGGGTAATTCATAGAATTTCGCACAAAAGTGGCGCATGCGGCTGGCGCACAGTGTGCACGTGCGAATGTCTGCGCCAGCCTCGTGCGCTAAAATCGATTTCCGCGCACAGCGTATTCATGGATTTTAGCCTCCAAAACCAGCTGTGGCGCAGAGTGGCGCAGCGACCCTGCAGCAGCACCAGTTACGCCCCCAAGAATGCCCTCGCGCAAGGAAAAGGCATCAAAATTCCCAATTCAGCGCAAAGGGCTGCGCTAAGCCTGGACCAGTATACAGGGCTGCCAAACAGCAAACGCCAAGCGAGGAACGTGTATTACTGGGGTGCGCGGGAAGTTCCACATGCGATTTCAGCAGGGTACGTGTATTTCTGGGGTGTGGGGAAGTTTAACACGCGATTTCAGCACGGTACGTGTTTTTCTGGGGTGCGGTGAAGTTTAACACGCAATTTCAGCAGGATACTTGTATTACTGGGGTGCGCGGGAAGTTCCACATGTGATTTCAGCAGGGTACGTGTATTTCTGTGGTGCGGTGAAGTTTAACACGCCATTTCAGCAGGGTATGTGTATTACTGGGGTGCACGGGAAGTCCACACGCGATTTCAGCAGGGTAGGTGTATTTCTAGGGTGCGGGGAAGTTTAACACGCGATTTCAGCAGGGTACATGTATTACTGGGGTGCGCGGGATGTTCCACACGCAATTTCAGCAGGGTACGTGTATTACTGGGGTGCGCGGGAAGTTCCACACGCAATTTCAGCAGGGTATGTTTATTTCTGGGGTGCAGGGAAGTTTAACACGCAATTTTAGCAGGGTACGTGTATTACTGGGGTGCGTGGGAAGTTCCACACGCGATTTCAGCAGGGTACGTGTATTTCTGGGGTGCGGGGAAGTTTAACACGCGATTTCAGCAGGGTACGTGTATTACTGGGGTGCGCGGGAAGTTCCACACGCGATTTCAGCAGGGTACGTGTATTTCTGTGGTGCGGTGAAGTTTAACACGCCATTTCAGCAGGGTATGTGTATTACTGGGGTGCACGGGAAGTCCACACGCGATTTCAGCAGGGTACGTGTATTTCTGGGTTGCGGGGAAGTTTAACACGCGATTTCAGCAGGGTGTGTGTATTACTGGGGTATTGCGGGGAAGTTTAACAAGTGATTTCAGCAGGGTACGTGTATTTCTAGGGTGCGGGGAAGTTTAACACGCTATTTCAGCAGGGTACATGTTTTACTGGTGTTCGCGGGAAGTTCCACACACGATTTCAGCAGGGTACGTGTATTTCTGGGGTGCGGGGAAGTTTAACACGCAATTTCAGCAGGGTACGTGTATTACTGGGGTGCGCGGGAAGTTCCACACGCGATTTCAGCAGGGTACGTGTATTTCTGGGGTGCGGGAAGTTTAACACGCAATTTCAGCAGGGTACGTGTATTACTCGGGTGCGCGGGAAGTTCCACACGCGATTTCAGCAGGGTATGTGTATTTCTGGGGTACGGGGAAGTTTAACACGCAATTTCAGCAGGGTACGTGTATTAGTGGGGTGCGCGGGAAGTTCCACACGTGATTTCAGCAGGGTACGTGTATTTCTGGGGTGCGGGGAAGTTTAACACGCGATTTCAGCAGGGTACGTGTATTACTGGGGTGCCGGGAAGTTTAACACGCGATTTCAGCAGGGTACATGTATTTCTGGGGAGCGGGGAAGTCTAATATGCAATTTCAGCAGGGTACGTGTATTTCTGGGGTGTGGGGAAGTTTAACATGCTATTTCAGCAGGGTACGTGTATTACTGGGCTGCGCGAGAAGTTCCACACACGATTTCAGCAGGGTACGTGTATTTCTAGGGTGGGGGGAAGTTTAACACACGATTTCAGCAGGGTACGTGTATTACTGGGGTGTGCGGGAAGATCCACACGCGATTTCATCAGAGTACGTGTATTTCTGGGGTGCGGGGAAGTTTAACACGCGATTTCAGCAGGGTACGTGTATTACTGATGTGCGCAGGAAGTTCCACAGGTGATTTCAGCAGGGACGTGTATTTCTGGGGTGCGGGGAAGTTTTACATGCAATTTCAGCAGGGTATGTGTATTACTGGGGTGCGTGGGAAGTTCCACAAGCGATTTCAGCAGGGTACGTGTATTTCTGGGTTGCGGGCAAGTTTAACACGCGTTTTCAGCAAGGTACGTGTATTACTGGGGTGCCGGGAAGTTTAACACGCGATTTCAGCAGGGTACATGTATTTCTGGGGAGCGGGGAAGTTTAATATGCGATTTCAGCAGGGTACGTGTTCCCTCTACACCCTCCATGGTCCCTGCAGGCAGCCCACACCACAGGGGACTACCCTGCGCCCCTGGTCATGTCCCGCAGGCAGACCATCCACCATGGGCATGCCCCCCCAGCCAAGCTCCATGTCACCTTGCACTAGTGATCACCAACGCATTACCCGCTTGCACCCCCATCCCCAGCAGTGCAGGACACCCCCACCCCCCAGCAGTCAGGGGCACCTGCCAGCAGGCCCCCACTCATGTCCCACTCATGTCCCCTTGCACCCCCACTCCCCAGCACTGAGGGGCACCTGCCAGCAGGCCCCCACTCATGTCTCCTTGCACCCCACCCCCCAGCAGTCCAGGGCACCTGGCAGCAGGCCCCCACTCATGTCCCCTTGCACCCCCACCCCCAAGCAGTGCAGGCCAACTGCCAGCAGGCCCCCACTCATGTCCCACTCATGTCGCCTTGCACGCCCACCCCCCAGCAATGCAGGGCACCTGCCAGCAGGCCCCCACTCATGTCCCCTTGCACCCCCCCCAAGCAGTGCAGGGCACCTGCCAGCAGGCCCCCACTCATGTCCCCCAGCACCCCCACCCCCCAGCAGTGCAGGGAACCTGCCAGCAGGCCCCCACTCATGTCCCCTTGCACCCCCAGCCCCCAAGCAGTGCAGGGCACCTGCCAGCAGGCCCCCACTCATGTCCCCCAGCACCCCCACCCCCCAGCAGTGCAGAGCACCTGCCAGCAGGCCCCCACTCATGTCCCACTCATGTCCCCTTGCGCCCCCACCCCCCAGCAGTGCAGGGCACCTGCCAGCAGGCCCCCACTCATGTCCCTTTGCACCCCCACCCCCAAGCAGTGCAGGGCACCTGCCAGCAGGCCCCCACTCATGTCCCACTCATGTCCCCTTGCAACCCCACCCCCCAGCAGTGCAGGGCACCTGCCAGCAGGCCCCCACTCATGTCCCCTTGCACCCCCACCCCCCAGCAGTGCAGGGCACCTGCCAGCAGGCCCCCACGCATGTCCCACTCATGTCCCTTTGCACCCCCACCCCCAAGCAGTGCAGGGCACCTGCCAGCAGGCCTCCACTCATGTCCCCTTGCACCCCCACCCCCCAGCAGTGCAGGGCACCTGCCAGCAGGCCCCCACTCATGTCCCACTCATGTCCCTTTGCACCCCCACCCCCAAGCAGTGCAGGGCACCTGCCAGCAGGCCCCCACTCATGTCCCACTCATGTCCCCTTGCAACCCCACCCCCCAGCAGTGCAGGGCACCTGCCAGCAGGCCCCCACTCATGTCCCCTTGCACCCCCACCCCCCATGCAGTGCAGGGCACCTACCTGCAAGCAGGCCCCCACTCATGTCTCCCAGGAACCCCCACCCCCCAGCAGTGCAGGGCACCTGCCAGCAGGCCCCCACTCATGTCCCCTTGCACCCCCACCCCCCAGCAGTGCAGGGCACCTGCCAGCAGGCCCCCACGCATGTCCCACTCATGTCCCTTTGCACCCCCACCCCCAAGCAGTGCAGGGCACCTGCCGGCAGGCCTCCACTCATGTCCCCTTGCACCCCCACCCCCCAGCAGTGCAGGGCACCTGCCAGCAGGCCCCCACTCATGTCCCACTCATGTCCCTTTGCACCCCCACCCCCAAGCAGTGCAGGGCACCTGCCAGCAGGCCCCCACTCATGTCCCACTCATGTCCCCTTGCAACCCCACCCCCCAGCAGTGCAGGGCACCTGCCAGCAGGCCCCCACTCATGTCCCCTTGCACCCCCACCCCCCATGCAGTGCAGGGCACCTGCAAGCAGGCCCCCACTCATGTCTCCCAGGAACCCCCAACCCCCAGCAGTGCAGGGCACCTGCCAGCAGGCCCCCACTCATGTCCCACTCATGTCCCCTTGCACCCCCACCCCCCAGCAGTGCAGGGCACCTGCCAGCAGCCCCCCACACATGTCCCCTGCACCCCCACCCCAAGCAGTGCAGGGCACCTGCCTGCGGGCCCCGACACATGTCCCCCAGCCAACACGTCATCACAATCTAGATCCCTGGCCCTTATGGCCAGCCTCCACAGGCCAAAGACCCACCCAAGTATTGCATCCACCCACATAGAAATGCCAATTACATGACACAACCCCAATGGCAAGTATGTAAATGAATACATGTCCGCCACACACACACAATGGGTGAAAGTGAATGTCAAAATCCATATCATGACATGCACGAAACCAATGAGATAATACCACAAATGGAAGTATAAAAAATCTATATTAAAGATAACATGAAAGTAAATCAAATTAAACACACAACAATGGGAATAACAAAAGAAATGGTCCATGTCCGATAAATAATGAAAATCAAGAAAACATAAGGAAAAGAAATCCAAAAAGAAATGTTGTACAAAGTCACAGTCCAAAAAATCAAATCCAAGGGAAAATAAAAAGTAAAAACCATTGCTCCATGGTGAACATAAAAAAAATATTACAATTGAAGAATCCAGGGTCCATGAGCCCAACTTAAGAAATGAAACCTACCAAAAACTACCACCTAATAAAAAAACTATATACAAAAATGTGGTGCATTGTCCAAGCGGTCCAAAATAAAGAAAAAACGAAAGGAAATCTAATACTAACGAACTCCTGCTCGATGTCCCGGAGGTGGTCCTCTTCCATGGCATCGAAGGTTCACAGGGACGATGACATCAGTATCTCCAGGTCCTTGCGAATGGCCTCGAGGCACTCGGACCACCTCAGGGCCCTACGCATGGAGTTCTCCCCCTGACCATCGTGAGCGGTGCCTCTTCCGCCCGCTGCTGCTCCACATCTATTGCATGGCCCAACCGCTGCCACACGGAAGACACTTCCGGTCCAGGGTCCTCCTGCCCTCCGGCCGATGCCTGCCCCTCTGATGATGAAGGTTCCGAGCCATCATGGCTCCCACCTTGTTGCTGCTGCTGCTGTGCCGCTGCCTGTGCCCTGGCTCCTGCTGCCTGCACATCCTCCTCCAGCTGGGGTGCAGTTGTTGAGGTGGCCCCCACGCTGGACGTCCGACTCCCGATTGTGTCAGGGATGTGTCCTCCACCAGCCTGGCCACAGGGTCTGAGGCAACTCCACAGGGCACCCAGGTGACACATGTGTGGGAAGATGGCACGGAGGACGACTGGCGCATAGGGGGTTCAGTTGAGGAGGGGGTTGGAACAAGGTCCAGAAAACAGAGGAATCCGGCTCTGGTGAGCTGTCTCAGTGGGTCAACGCAGTCAACGAGCCATGCGAGAAGACGTGCAGTCTCCTCATGAAAAGACTGCAGGTCAGCTCACATGGCACGTTGACGCAATGCCACTCCACCCAGGACAGGCTCAACCCGGTGCCAGATAACCACATCCGCAGGGAGAGGAAGGCCTGTTGGTCTAAGCCGATCCCCTACCTGAGAACGGGTCTGGACGTAGGTATCCCTGCTGGTGCAAGATGATGCAGTCACAGATCGGGGACAGGATTACACACAGGCACCTCCGCGGCGGCCTGTGCTGCCTCCTGTCCCTGGTCCTGCACTGCACCACTAGCACCAGTGGGATCCCCACCTCCAGACCCCGTCTCTGTTGCTTGCACGGCCTCCTCTTCCACCAAACCCCCCACCAACCTGGATGACTCCGTGCCATCTTCCCCCGTTGGGCCCTGTGGGGTCCCAGCTGCCCCTTCTGCTGGTGAGGAGTCCACCTCCGACCTCTGCCTCTTGGACCTACCCTCAGCAGCTGCGACCTGGGACGCGGCACCGGACTCCTCACTCCCCGAAGAGATGACAACCTGGGAGGGGAGCCGGGCCTTGCGTCTCCGGCTGGCGGTGCAATCCCTGCCGCTGTGCTCACAGCACCCTCTCCGCCCTCTTCATCAGTCGACGCTGCAGACAGGGAGAGATAGGACACAGGCATCAGGGCACTGTACAATGGACTCATACACACATGACAGTTGCACACGAGTGTCATTGTCAAACTTCAGACATGGCATCACAATCCCCAACACACGTCATTTCAAATCACACACATGAGCTATTCCACAGCCATATCGCAACAGCCAGCACCACCCATACACATACAACAACTGACATACACAGTCATTCAACCATGTGTGCTCACACATCTGCATTTGGCCTGCATGCTTACCCACAAATACACCATCCATGTGTCTGACACATGAAAGGACTTGCATGTGTCAGCCTCATGGCCCTGTACATACACATCCATACATGTCCCTACAAAACCACATGTGCAACCTGCACACTACTGGCACACCACCACACGCACAGCTTCCAATCAGTATGCATGTACACTTACCGCTCGACTCCAGACGGGTCTGCCTCTCAAGGACCTGGATGTGGGGCGCTGGGCATATGCGTTCCAGGACCCTTATTTGGTCTTCCGACAGGTGGCCTGGACCTGAAGTCCTCCCAGCGCTTCTTGACATGATGGAATTTGTGGACTGCCACCCCCTCCGCGTTGATGGCAGTCACAATGTCCGTCCAGACCCTGGTCCGTCCTTTCTTGTCGGCGCGCGACCGTCCGAAGAGGGCCTCATACTGCCCCAGGACTTGCTCCACCAGGACACCAACTTCGGTGGCAGTGAAGCTGGTGGCCCTCTGCCTCTCTGGCTGGGGGTTGCCAGTGGTCTCAGATGGTGGTGTGCCCGACATGGCAACCCCAGAGGCAGGAGTGGGTGGGCAACTGGGTCCTGGGGCTGGGCTGTGGAGTGATGGAATCCCAGTCGGGAGTCTTCGGTTCCAGCATGGGGGGGGTCACAGCAACAGCACCCCTGGCTGACGTGCAGGCAGCAAATGGCAGGCATGTGGGCAGCAGGCAATCAGGCAGCAGCAGATGGCAGGTGGGAGCGTGCTCGGGGTTCTGGGGGGCAGTATTTCGGCCTTCTAGGCAGGAGCGTGGTCTTCCGTGTGTGAACGCGTGGCCAGCTTGATACGGAGTGATTTGGCACGTGAAAATCTTGCACGTCAGCGTGTAATTTAAGGAAAGGCCCTGAGCGCGTACGCGCGTCAGCGCACGTACGCAATTTCATTGGACCAAAGGCCCTTAGCGTGTAAGCGCATCTGTGACGTGAAGCACGCGGGTGTTTCCCGCATAGGACGTGATGACAGAGCACACGTGGAAAAGCTGCACGTCCGAGTGTCAGCACGTGTAATTGGAGGAAAGGGCGCGTACACGCATCTGTGACGTGTACGTGTGGGCCGGTTTAAAAGGTACGTGTAGGACGCCATTTCCTTGTACGTGCTTTTTGTAGAGAGCGAGTGGGTGGATTCTGTACTTCTTGTCGGTTCATACGCGATTACTTCACAGCGTTTCAAGTTCATACTCCCTGTTACCTCTGACAGCTTTCATTTTTCTACTTTTTTTGGGCCTGTTTCCTCAAACAGTGTTCACTTCTCCTTTTGTCCTGTCTCCTCAGACAGCATACAATTCTTCTTTTGGCGGGGGTGTATTTTTCATGTTCTTTTTTCAGGCAGACGGTGAGTTCCGCACGTACTTAGCAACTGTGCTTGCCCCGTGTGTCGCGTACCCCTTCAGAGGTCATTGTAGGCTTTGTGTATCACGCGTAAACTTATTTTTGTGTTTCTGGGTGCCACAGCGTAGTGCGGGTTCATTTTTCCACGCACGTGGTCTACGAGGGGTTGCGTGCAGGATTATTTTTGTTTTTGGGCTGCCTGTGCATTGCGTGACCTGTCATCTTCCCCCAGGGGTCACAGACAACCTTGTTAGAGCACTAATTCCATCTAGTACCCTACCCCTTTGACCCCTAATTGCCCAGGACAATAGTTTACTGCTCTTCCCATACGCGCAAGAACATCAGTGCCATGGTTGGGAGGCGACCAAGCGGTAAGGGAGGCAAAGGTGGCCGACCTTCAAAAGGTGGACATGGTGGGCGCGGTAGGGGACGTGGCCAGGATTTGCAGGGTGCCCCTAGACCCCCATGTGTGGAGGACCAATCAGGGACACCCATGCTCCCCCCTCCATGTTTGAGGGAAATGTGGCTGAGACCATCCCAGCTCAGCCCCTGTTGGACCAGCCCATTGTGGCACCTGACCTGGCACAGGATGACTCCCTGGCTGACTTCCAGGTCAACAAGTCTAGGCCACGTGTCGCGGTGCAAGTTGTCACCAAGGCACGTTGATCTGGGGCAGCTATGTCATCTGCTGCCCCAAGTATGCAGGGTGGTGAGGCTGCAGGGGCAGCTGCAGCTCCATCCGCCCCAGCTCTGACTCACCCAGCCAGGACAGTGTCGGTCCTGGTCCATCATACTGATGTTCCCCCTGCCAACATCACACTTCAGACAATGCCTGCACCAAGTCCTATAGTCAATGTGCATTCGCACACTCCAACAACCCAGTCCACCGGTTGATTCTGCCCCTACTGACCAGAGCGGCGTTAGCCACTCTGGCTCCGCTCCACCTTCTAAAAAGAGGAAGAAGGGTGCTCTGGCACGACAGGCTGAGACCCCAGGCATGGCTACACACTCCGGCACGTCAAGGAAGCCTTGCTTTAATGACGCAGAGCTTAATGCACTTGTGAGCTATGTGTTGCAACATAGCCACGAAATGGTGGTGACTGCAGGGTCCAAGACCACACCTGGTCAACGTAAGGCACACTGGCAGACCATCGCCAACGACATAAGTGCCCTTGAATTTGTGAGGCGCTCAGCTGATGATTGCTACAAGCGGTGGAACGACCTGAAACGCAGAGCAAAGGACAAACTGGCCTCAAGTCATGCCGCTACTCTGGTGACTGGTGGTGGGTCTCCACAAGAGGACAACAAACTCACTGAACATGAGTCTGTTGCTGGGACCTTCTTCACAGAGGAACAGATCCGAGGTGTGGGAGAACTACCCGATTATGACACATTGTCCGGTGAGTGCCCATGCATGTGTGTGTAATGCATGTTATGTTGTTTGGGTGACGCACATGGATGGGTGACAGTACTCATTCACTGACATATGGATGTGCTTGTGGAATGTACCATGGCTATGGTTCATGCCATCTGTGTGATGGCATGTGTCATTTATGTGTATAGGACATGCCACTCACAGGCCAATGTGTGATGGCAGTGCTACCCAGCATGCAGCAAATGTGTTGCTCTTCCATCTTGGTGTCTTCAGTGTCAGACTTTTGCCTCCCCTTCCAACTCGGTGACAGTGCATGCATGGGAGGGTTATAGTCATGTGGGACATGTGTAAATCGTGTACTGGTTCTGTAGCTTGTCAGGACTATTTGTGTGCTATGGTGCTAATGCCTGTTTCCATTTTTTGTCTTTCATGTTTTTGCAGGGGATGACGCACTTGATGCTGGTGAGGTTGAGGAGATGGTGCAGACCCAGGAGGAACCTGAGGCACAACCGGCCACCAGTGGGGGACGTGGTGTGGTGGTCGGTGAGAACCCACTCTTGCTGCAGACGATACTGTCAAGGGGTGTCTCTGGGTTCACCTCCCCAGACCTCTATTCAGGTGTTGATTCGGATTATGAGACCTATGTGGCGTTGCAGGTAAGTGTTTCTGGAAGGGGTTCTGTTCTGTCCAACCCACCTGCACCAGGGGTAGAACCCTCTATGGGGATGTCAGTGTTGGTTAGTCAGCCTTTGGCGGTTACGGGTGCAGGGTCACACTCCACAACATCTGATCCTGTTCCTGGGCCAGCAGATCAGAGGGGGAATGCAGTCCTGCAGCCTCAGGCAGTGCCGGCACAGCAAGGCGCAGATCACCTTGCCCCAAACAGGTGTGGTGCCCACCGACGCGGTGGCCGTACACCACCAGGCAATACCTAATGGGAACAATCCATTTACGGTATGGCAACCCAACAGGCAGCATCAGTTGAGATGATGGCTCAAGCAATGGAGAGGGTAGCCACTTCCATTGTCCCCCCTGAAAGGCAGATGGAGCTACTACAGCAGGCAACAGACTCCATTTGCCAATCACACAGGAGGACATGTTGGCGTCCAACAGGGACAGACGGGCGGCACTGGAGACTCTACGCCAATCGATATCAATAGAGTTCCAGGGCCACAGGGAAGCCCTGAAGGTAGAACTCCATCACCTCAGGGAGACTCTTGTTGAGGACAGAACAGCAGCTGGAGCGGCTCACACGTTCGCTCTCAGCTGAGATGCAGGCAACTCAGGAGGAGATCCGGGCCTCACGTCAGGTGCTGCATGGGGATCTCCGCACTATAATCCTCCAGAACGAGACCTTCCACACCCGCATGCTTGCTGCCATGGAGGACCATACCAGGGCTTTGCGTGGGCTGCCTCCCATAGCACCACCACCTCCTGTGGCAGCAGCAGAGGGTGTTTAGAGCGACAGCAGCAGTTCTCCCACATTGGCATAGCCGAGCAGGCCATGAGCCCATGGAGGTGTTTTTTTCCCAACATCCACACAGGTGGCTGTTGGTGCGCACCCTGTCCTCGGACCTCCTGGGTGGCCACATGGCCATTTTTGATTTTTGCTTTTTTGATTTTTGATTTTTGATTTTTGATTATTTTTTTAAGAGTGTGTTGCCTTGTGTGGCTCCTGTGGGGATCCACTGTATTCCGGCTGGGCACATGCAGGCTTGTCCTGGTTTGGGTTCGATGCTTGGGTTCGTGAGACACACACCCCTCCTGCTTCCCGTTTCCATGGGCTTGCAAAGGGTGTGACCAAGTGACAGTGATGTACACAGTGATGTTGGGCTCCCATGAGCTGTGTGGGCAGTCTGTAGTCAATACTGTGTAGACATTCCTTGTGTATATTGTTGTATTGTACACTGCATGTTGGAATTATGTATGCTTCTGCTTCCATGTCTCCCTCTGAATTTGCAGGTTCATTCCTCATGTCTTCACAAGGCTGTCTACTTTGGAGATGGAGTTCATGTTGTATGCAGTACACAGACAAGTTTTGAAGCCTGCAAGACTACAGTTGGAAGGGGGCGATGTGGTGGCATATTCAGGTTGTAAGACTACGACTACTTTAACTTAGTACTGTCATGTTTTAGTTATGTTGGAGCTTGTGTAGCTGCATTGTATTGTTGGTAAGTATTTGGTCATGTGTGTTGTTAGTTCAACATTACTGGGAGCATATTGTTTGTGGCCAGTTTCCATTAGGGACACTGTACTTGGTGACACTTGTGTCAGGTTTTCGGGATTGCTTTGTTTGCTCTCACATAGCATGACATGCCATGGTGTGTTGGGTGGTGGTGCTGGGGAGGGGTTGGGTGACATGGCACTGTTCTCATGTTGTATTTTGCAAGGGGGTAATCCATTTAGCAGCATGTTTGTCTTTTGATGACACAGCATTGGTGGTGTTTCTGTAGGTAGGGATGCACACATTGTGACACTTCCAGGTGACCAATCTCAGGCTGGTATGGTTGTGACAGTTCACTGTCCCTTGTGTCATCATCGATTGTCAGCTGGTATGTGGCAGGGCTGTGTGCACTCCACAGGGGTGTGATTCTAAGTGAAGTAATTAGCCACAAGCTGCGCTCAGGCTGCCTCACCCCGTGCCCTTTCCCCTCCCATGCGCAGCGGGCGTCAATGTGGTTGGGGATATGGGGGCACCACCATGTCCACCGGCAGGCCCCGGCGTGTTGCAACGTTGTGCAGGACACATGCTGCCACTATGATCCTGCACACTACTGGGGGAGCGTATAACAGCTGCCCGCAAGAACGGTCAAGGGAGCGAAAGCGTGACTTGAACATTCTGAATGTGCGCTCCACTATGCCCCGGGTTGCAATATGGGCTGTGTTGTATCTTACCTCGGGTGGCGTGGTGGGGTTCCGAATTGGCGTCATCATGTGGGTGCTCAGAGGGTAGGCACTGTCCCCTGGGGAGGTGGTGATGGGTATCATTAGTAGGATTGTGACATTACTCAGTATCTGGCATGCATGCATGTGCTGTGGCATTTATACTCACCGAGCATCCATGTATCGCCATGCCACCCAGCTTCTAGGTCCCGGTTTAGGGTTGACATTCTGTAAATGAAACTGTCGTCGGTGGACCCTGGATAGTTGGCATATACTGAGGTGATGATTCCCTTGGCATAACATACTACCTGGATGTTGATGGAATGCCAGTGCTTGCGGTTTCTATAGATGTGCTCTGATGCCCTGGGGGGACGTAGAGCCACATGGGTGCAATCAATGGCACCTAGGACTTTGGGGAATTGTGCTACCCCGTAGAAATCCTGGACGGCAGCCTGCGTTTCTGCAGGTGTTCTGGGCAAGTATATGTGCCTGCGGACTGATGGGCGAGCAGTCATGATGGCCAAGACCTGGTGTAGGCAGCGTGACTGTGTGGCCTGTGATACCCCCCCCCACTATGGCACTTGTCCACTGAAATGATCCGGTGGCCAAAAAGTGCAGTACATTGAGGACCTTCTCCATGGGGCTGAGTGCTTGGGAGCAGAGGGTGGGTGATGTGAGGTCATGCTCCCACTCACTGACCAGGTCGAGTATTATGTGAGGTGGAAACCTGTACCTCCCATACATCTGGTCATCAGGCATGCCAAAAAGGCTGGTTCTGGGTGTGAAATGTGTGGGCCTGACTAGCCTCCTCCTCCTCCTGCGTTATCCCACGACCACTGCTGCTAGGAATGGTATGTTCATCCTGGGTCTGAGCTTGCTTGTTGTTTGCGCACTTTTATGCTGCGCGGGTCCACGTATGCATGCTTCCTGCTGGCGTACGTATATCTGGATAAGCGCGTCTTTGGGATGTGGGCTGAACGCCCCGAGCGTGTGGGCGTTCCGCGCATTTGCCTCCCGTACTTCCCCGCTCACCCCAGTAATACATGTACCCCGCTCACCCAGGCCCAATCGCGTGTAAAACTTCCCACGAGCCCCTGAAGTACACGTACCCCGCTCACCCAGGCACAATCGCGTGTAAAACTTCCCGCGAGCCCCTGAAGTACACGTACCCCGCTCACCCAGGCACAATTGCGTGTAAAACTTCCCGTCGAGCCCCTGAAGTACACGTACCCCGCTCGCCCAGGCACAATCGCGTGTGAAACTTCCCGCGCACCCCCGATATACACGCTATTTTTGACACAGCGGGTGTCCGTGTTTGTCGCATACCCCTTTGCACGTCATTTGTCCTAGAGGGCCACAGTATGGGACATTCATCAGAGCTATATATACAGGCTTTTTGTTAGCGCAGGGATGCTACCGCCTGCCTTCGTGTGGCGGGCATGTGTTGATGTACATAGTTGACTTTTGATTTGTGTCATGAGATCGCCATTTCACTGCTGGGGGTGGGTGTGCAAGGGGACATGAGTGGGGGCCTGCTGGCAGGTGCCCCTCAGTGCTGGGGTGTGGGGGTGCAAGGGGACATGAGTGGGGGCCTGCTGGCAAGTGCCCCTCACTGCTGGGGGTGGGTGTGCAAGGGGACATGAGTGGGGGCCTGCTGACAGGTGCCCCTCAGTGCTGGTGGTGGGGGTCCAAGGGGACATGAGTGAGACATGAGTGGGGGCCTGCTGGTAGGTGCCCCTCAGTGCTGGGGGGTGGGTGTGCCAGGGGACATGAGTGGGGGCCTGCTAGCAGGTGCCCTGCACTGCTGGGGTGTGGGGGTGCAAGGGGACATGAGTGAGACATGAGTGGGGGCCTGCTGGCAGGTGCCCCGCACTGCTGGGGGGTGGGGGTGGAGGGGGTTATGCGTTGGTGATCAGTAGTGCAAGGTGACATGTGGCTTGGCTGGGGGGCATGCCCATGGTGGATGGGCTGCCTGCGGGACATGACCAGGGGTGCAAGATAGTGTGGTGTGGGCTGCCTGCAGGGGCCGTGGAGGGTGTAGAGGGGACACCTGGGAGGGCCCACACTGCCAATTCAGGTGTAGGACTCCCCTGCACCCCAGATATACACGTACCCCACTCGCATAGGGCCTGTCGCGTGTGAAACTTCCTGCACACCCCCGAAATACACATACCCCGCTTGCCCAAGGCCAATCACGTGTGACACTTCCCGCGCACCCCAGATTTACATGTACCCAGGCCAATCGCATGTGAAACTTCACGCGAACCCCAGGAATACACGTACCCCACTTGCACAGGGCTTATCGCGTCTGAAACTTCCCGCAACCCCAGATTTACACACACCCCGCTCGCCCAAGGCCAATCGCATGTGAAACTTCCCGTGCACCCCCGAAATACACGCACACACTATTTTTGACACAGTGGGTGTTTCTGTTTGTCGCGTACCCCTTTGCATGTCATTTGTCCTAGAGGGCCACAGTATGGGACAATCATCAGAGCTGTATATACATGCTTTTTGTTAGCGCATATTTTGGCACACATTTTTTTCATGCGCAGGGACACTACCGCCTGCCTTCGTGTGGCGTACGTGTTTAGGCATGTGCGCGTCTTTGCCGGTGCGCTGGTTTGCCCTATTTGATTCCATGAATACGTGTTGTAGGCAAGCGTGTGGGAATTCCGCGCACTTGCCTCCTGTACTTCCCCCGTGATGCCCACATTTTCATGCGTTGTTCCCCATTCCGCGTGTCACGCCCTGTGTTACGCCTACTTTTATTATGTGCGCCGTGCTATGTGCGCTTTCGCTGTGGCCATAGTGCACGCCGTTAGATGACTTGTGCGCCGGCGTGCGCCACGCAGATTTTCAGCCCACATCCCACATTTTACTCACGCACGGACTTCCATGAATCGATGTGCGCGGGTTTTGCTGCGATGTTCGCACTTGCACTGCGATTCGCACGGTTTTAATAAGAAAGCATTTATATTTTTAGTATTTAACATAGTAAGATTATTAATATTGCACGTCCATCATGCCTGCTGCACACTATACCTATGTTTCTACAAATGTACCTTAGTATACTGGAAAAAAAAACTTCATTATAGAATTCTATTTCGATTAATGCATTGCTTAATGCACTGCGTACCTCATGATATGTATTCCAATGATCCTTGACACTTTTTTTATTAACATTACAATAATAATCCCTTGTACAGACTTTTTATGAAAAGTAAATGCCCATGTGATATCATCAGTGATGTCATCAATGACATTTGTGATGTCATCTGTGATGTCCTTCCTGGGTGTTAGTCTTAGCAGAGAACAGTGGTGGCGTGAGTTATGGTTGCTTAGCTTACCATAACTGCTGAATTTCAGGGGGTTTTTGGTTTTACTTGGAACCATAACGTCTCTTTAACAAAGTTTTTTTCACTGAATTTCATAGGTTTATAGTAGCGCAACTTAACCATAACACCACTTTAACAAACTTTTTTCACTGAATATAGATATAGACAAATATAAATTTGATAAATGTTCACTAGGATTCCCTTAGTTTATATACATATAACATTGAACATACTGTTCCCCTTACCCGCGCTAGTGATTTTGATGTCAGCGGACTGTGCGCTTGTCCGCGGACAGACTCGGTCAACATCAACACTATGCAAAAACTAAGGGGGTATCTTACATTGTTACATTGAATATGTTCAAAAAGCAGCACATAAATACATTACATTCAATAATAAATAAGTGGAAAGTGTATATGTAAGACACCAACCGTCCAATTACATAGCATATGCAACTTAATGGAATATACCAAAATAAAATAAATATGCCTCCAACAGAATTACCTGACAGAAGCTGCACAGCAAAAATCAACAGCACACCTACACAGCAGTAAGAGCAAAGCTTAGCAAGCAGCTAGTAAGTACACTACATTTATTTTATATATTTATAAACTTTCCGTATTAGGTTCACTAAAAGTAATATTTTTTTCTTTTTACACAGAAATGTCTAGTGCTTTGGAATGGTTGGAAGAAAATGTTCCTCGGTATGAAATTAGTGAAAGCAGTGACACTACTGGTAGACACTACACTTCTCTATACAAACCAATTAATAACCATTAATTTATGTGTACTTAACAACAGATACAGAAAATAAAAATAATACAGAAACAGAGACCTTTGAAAATCATCTGCAGCTAATGGAGCAAAACATTTATCTATTAAAGGCAAATTTTATTCTTTTAAAAAACTTTGTGGAGGACCACATAAAAGAAAAAATTAAATATCACTGTCCCACATGTAGCTGTACCCGTTCTCCATGTGCCAGCCAACCATTCTCAAAAACTCCTGAGCAAGAAAAATGTTGAGACTTCAATCCCTTCCTCCCCTACTATCCATCATGTACACACCCCTAATTCCCCTGTATTTCTATCAGTTTCTGCTTCCCCCTCTCTTTCATAATTTTTGTTTTTGTATACAATAATAAAATATTATGTGTGCTGTTACTATATTCCTCTGTGTCTTATTTTTATAAAAAAGACAGTTAGGCTGTCCGCGGACGGCACAGGTTTCTGGGATGTCCGCAATCAACCAAAACGGGGGTGTCCTAAGGACACTATACCTGTTTGCACTGTTCGCAATCAAAATGGCAGTGTTCTTAGGACACACAAGATGTCCGCCTGTCCCCAATTAAGAAAAATGTCGGTGTCCTAAGGATACTATACCTGTTTGCACTGTTCGCAATCAGCATGGAAGTGTCTTTAGGACACACAAGATGTCCGCCTGTCCATAATTATCCAAAATGGGGATGTCCTAAGGACACTATACCTGTTTGCACTGTCCGTAGTCAAAATGAGGTTGTCCGCAGAACACTAAAGACGTCCGCATGTTCGTAACTATGCAAATTAAGGTGTCCTAAGAACATTCCCCCTGTTCGCATTGTCTGCAACGAGAATGAATATGTCCGTAGAACACATCTCCCGTCTGCCTCTCTGCAAATTTGTGACGCACATTTATTTTGTTCGGGGACCTGAAAACTGTCCGTAGAACACCTGCACGCATGCGTATTACACCCTTGGCTCCCACAAACATCGCGCCTGTCTGCTAATGTCTGCCGCACGTGTGTCGCACTTTAAATTAGTTCGGGGACTGGAACACTGTCCGTAGAACATGCTGTCCCATTAGCGAACGTGTCTGTGATGTCATCATATGACCACACCCGCGCTAAACGTAATTAACACTGTCCGGGCCCATGGACACCTAAAAAGTGTTTTTTTTTAGCAATCCAAGGTATTTTCCTGGGAAAGTTCACCCTTGCACATGCCCCCGACCATGTCCCTGGTGATTTGCATACTTTTTGGAACTTTTTGAGCCCTTTCTTGGTGTTCAAAGTTTCTGTGGACAGCACGGTTGTCCGCGAAGCATGCCCCAGCACCCTTATAAAAGGCCACACCCAAGAGCTGATGCTCATTCTGTCTTTCTAGCACAACTGGAGATTGATCCTGCTTTTGCTACTTTAAAATCAAGATTTCAAACAGCTGTCCTGATGGCATCCAAGGCTGGTGCTGGTGCTACTGCTGTCTCAGCACCAACCCCACCCCCTCCACCACCAACACCTCCCCATGGGCCTGTAGAAGGAACAGACATGAGGTTGCAGAGGAGAGTGATGAAGCGGATGAAGAGGATCAGGTAGTGGAAGTCCCTACTACTAGCAATCATCGTGAATCTTGGGTGTGGAGATTATTTACCACTCTTGATGGAGTACCAAAAGCATCTGCAAACAAGTTGACCTGCACTCAGTGCAAGATGGTGCTGAGTCATGGGAAACCGGGTTTGTACAGCTATGGTACTACCTCAATGAAGTGAAACCTAAGGTTGTTCCATGGTGGGGCTATTAGTAAGGTTGTACCTTCCGATAAACGTAGTAGGTTGAGTTCCCATGCAGTGTCCTCCATTTCTGCTTCTGCCACCATAAGAGAAACTCCTGTGGGGCAGCGCATCCCTCCAGCTGCCTCGCAGGCCATACATGATGCTGTTGATGCTTACCTTTTGCGGGTCACAGTATTGTGCATGTACTGCAATGCAGTACTCTCCAGGGGGGAGAACCTTCGAAGAGTTTTCGAGACTATGGTCAAGGAGCATGAGAAGGACTGCTACCTACCTGAATAAGGCCCTTCCTACATCTTCCTCTCTCCACCTGCCCTTTCTTATCCCTGTGATTGTTGTCCCTTCCTTACCCTCCTTTTCCTTCCTTTCCTTGTGTGTCATGTTTAAAAAAACAAAAATTATATAAAACAAACAAAAACACACAAAAAGAGGCTCTTATCAGAACCACCTTTCACAGTTCAAAAATAGAAGTGCCATTGAAATGCTGCAGGGACCTGTGCATTTTTTTTAGAAGTCTGCGGACAGTACGCAGACTTTTAAAATTTTTGGGGCGCTGCCCTATCAGAACCATTGCATTTTTCTCCGAGAGTAAATGATGGCTCTGAAAAGAGCCCTTTTTTTGTGATTCTGGAATTTCAAATAGTCAACACCTACTGCAAAATGGATTGCTGTAATTCCAAAAAAAGGTTGCAATGCATTTTGTATAATTAGCAGAAAAATCTGATTGCCAGCATATGTAAGATGTACTCCATCTCTGCAAAAAATGTGTGTACTACGAAACATAATGTTTTCATTGTGAAAAGAGGACATACCAACATCTCTCAAAAAAACACAAACAGCCTTGTTAACATTGTGCTACGCTTTCTCCATTTATGGACCAAATGAAGAAGAACACAGCCACATTTGGCTCTGCGCAATACAGGGAAAAATTACTCTGCAGTTTGGATACATGTCCATGACTTTCCCAAGTCCTTGTTTCATTGCAAATTGCAAAGAGATTCCAGACACATGTCCTAAACTGTTCCCTCCACAATGAATAATACTAATGTCTGGATGACACTGTGTCACTAAAGTAGCACAACAAGGTACCAAATCCAGCCACTTCATTCTACACACTACATGCCAGTGCACTTCCACATGAGGGAATCCAAGATGTACAGCCACTCCACAACGATCTGCATGCACCTCCAACCAATTTATCCACGAATGTCCCAAAATCCAGACAATCTGCTTTCTGAAACACACAGCCATAGCTATCTGCTCTCCTCTCAGGAAAAAGACTTTCTGACAAAGTCTCTGCTCACAAATCACACCCAGTAAACCTTATTGACCAATCCCTTGCTCTGCTAAATCTCATTTGCATGCCTCTTAACCTCAAAATCCCTGTATGTAATACGCGCTGTCAGCAGATAACCGCAGTGTCTGCTGACAAATTATAAAATCAGAGAGTGAGGAATGAAATTTTAATTTTGTGTCCCATTTACCCTTTGAGGTTGGCTCTGGAAAGAGCTTTTTTTTGTTTTTTATGCAGATGCTTCAGAAACACCTTTTATTTTGTATATTTGTTTTTTTTCCTTATTTACCTCCAACAATCTTCACATTAGCTTCTCCAAAGTAATCCTTATATTCCAAAACAGCATGGTATTTCCCATAAAAGATAAAAACATGCCATGGTCTTTAAAGTAATCAACATTACCAGAGTCAATTTTGTCATTGTTGCAAAAGAACAGGCCAGCTCTAGTCATAAAAGCAAACATGCCTTGGTTGATTAAACACCTAGCAACATTTTGCTGAGGACAAAAACCAGAACTATTGTCCCATATTGCCTTAGGTACCAAACTAGAAAAAATGACCTTGGCATCTGGAAGTAGTTTCATTACTGCCTGAACCAAGTTATCCAGATCTTCCAATAAAGTAGGGACACCAACATAATTCAAATACAAAGCACCATAGTGCTGGACAACGACAACCACATGTGGACTGTTAACCCTAGCCATATCTTGACAAACTTCTAGCATTGCCTGCAAATTGAAACCTCCACTCCTTTTACATCAAAATTGTTTGCCACATTCCTACATTTAGCATGCTGCTCCAAACCATTCACAAACATATCTCCAAGCACAACACCCTGACTTTCTCCACCTCTTCCATCTTCACTACACACAGCCTCTCTCAATACAAAGCAGAACCTCAACCCCTGATTGGCTAATCCCTACAGTCCCCTTTCCATGTAGGATTTGCTGAGAAACCCCGGATGTGGCACGCCCTGTCAGCAAACAGCCGCAGTCTCCGTGGAGCGTGTAACACTGGGGCAGCCCTTCTACCCTTTCCACTTAATTCTCTGCACTATTCCCTCATTGGCTACTGTTAAGCAGTCACACAATAATCCACCAATCACATCCAATAACTCTACATCTAACTCCATCATCACAGTTCAGCACTTTAGATGTTCTGTTGATTGATCACTCTGAGTACAATTGGGCTGTGACTGCAAAGCACCTACAGCGACTACTACAAAACTCTCCAACATTTCTACTTGCAGATTCATGCACATCTACATGCATGAACACAAACTACAGGTATGAATATTTCCTGCACAGTACATGTACAGCTCTTGTATTAATGCATATAAACAGATTAACTGCCACTTACCCTGTATAACCTGTAAGACTAGCTTACTGTCATTTCTCCCATCTGCTATGATCAAATGTCATTTGCCAAACTATCTACTTTCCAAATGTTTATTTATCCACATTACTAACTGTAATGTGCAAACTATTATTTTGTTCATTCATTCCATCATGTGTGTAACCATTGGCACCTATTTATCAACAGTTCAACCATAATAGCATTTGATGCATTGTAGTGCATAGGATATATATACAATGTCCTTTCTATACATTCTGCATATTTAACATACATTCTACCATTTGTACTTGCTTTAGAAATTATTATAATAGTAATCAGACACAACACACATAGCTATCTAACAAAATGTCATTTCATTTTAAAAGGTGGGAGAAATAACAGTATAATTGTAGGAGAATGCTTTTAGTGTGTTATAAAATGACACACAGCCAAGATGAGTACATGCATCTTTATTCATGCACCCAGATAGCCAATATCATTTTAAAGGCTTCCCGCTGACACAACACCACTGCCTCTATAACTGTTCATCTTACCTAGACAGTTCTCTCATTTCAGCTGGATGCCCATTCCGTTCTATAATTTACAACAGCATTCAACTATGCACAGGTGCAGTCATGTCCATCACATCATGTACAACTATGTACAGTGTTGTAAAGCAAGACATACAACATTTCCCCCCTTCCCTTCAGTCTGCAACGCAAGTACCAGATCCTTCCTTGCAAACCTTACTTTATTTCACACTCTCCCATCTCCAAGCACTACAGGATCACCCAGTAGTTTGGTAATCACATTCTGCATAATAAGCTGCTGAACCCATCAAACCCTTCTGCTTTATTTCCCACACCATCACAAATGCATACATTGCATGTTTTTCCCTACAGTTTCTGCCATTCACCCTGTAAAATAGCAAAAAAAAAGCATACAATTATTTCTTCTATCGCTTAACATTCAATAACACTGCCTTAAGAAGCCAAGTGTGCTCTGTACGCTTACTATTGTAGTCATTTCTAAGGCACATTCAACTAACAGATTTTAAGAAAAATATACAGAATGCACATAGGCAAAGGAAAGAGCATGTACATACTATGCACAGTTTCAGAAAGCACTACTACTGCAAAAACAAAGAAATCCATGTCTACATTAACAACAGTGTATTAACACACATATTTACAAACTTCTTTCTGTCACAATTGCAGTGAAGACCACTCTCCTGAAAAGCAGCAGCGTCTGAAGTACGAATGAGAACTCAGAAGACACCTACTCTTTCCATCCAAAAAAGTAAGTGCAATACTGCCATAATGTTCTAACTGTTACTCAAACATTGCAGAATTATAGTATTGTAGAAAAAACAATTGTATTAACCCTGCAACGTTAGATTCAGTATTAGTGCTTCCTCGCACAAGCTCCATACTTTGTATTGTCATCTGAACACCGGTATAGTAACACACAAATACAAGAATATCCTTCCCAACCTGCTGTAGCAACCCATTGCACAATCACACACCTCTACATACATCTTTACCATCATACTCAGACACTCATGCACATACTCTGCACAAGATCCCAACCCACACTTTCTTTTTTTCTCCAACAGACCCCAAAGAATGCCCTACCAAAAATCAACTCTGTAGAAAGCAATGCAAAAGTAAAGAAAATCAAAATAAAATTCTCCAAAATAAGCATCCACCTGTAGCAGAATTAATACAAAAAGTTCAAACAAAACAGCTAATACAGTCATTAAGCGAAGGAAAACAAGCTTCCAGTACAGAAACTGTGCCTCGTCTTTCACAATGTAAAACAAAACACAATGTGACTAACAAGACTGAAGCTACCCCTAGTGCTAACACTGCACCTATAAATCTTGATGTAGCCGCAAGTAAGCATACCAAAATAATTATTTTACAAAAAATGTTCCGCCACAGAGTCCTTCAGAACATTATAAAAACAGGAGAGATATCACGCACAACCCTTAAAACCTACCGTAGAAAATGTATTCTAGAAGCTCTCATAGACAGTGCAATCCCTCTCAAAAAGAAATTATTTACTTTAGTTTCAATCAGAATGAAACCACTAACAAAACTAAGTACTAAACTACAAAAAAGACTTCTCAATAAACAGAATATCAACAAAGATAGCTTCACAAATATCTGTGGAGGTGAATGGAGTCACACCACGAGCACAGAACCATATTTCAATGAAGAAGCATACAAACAAAAGCAAATAAACCCAATTGCCATGCATAGCAGTGAACGAGGGTATGAAAAACGTAATAATACCATTATGGAACAAGAAACGCTGCTCACAAAAATATCCCTAGAAAACTCAGTATCAACTCTCTATTCGACTGAAACAATAAGTCCAGTCTACAAATGGCCATGCACATCAATGTGTAACATAGCCAAACAATCTTTCAGATCTTTCCGCCAGTTCCTCAATCAGTATGTGAAAGGCAAAGCCAAATTTAAAATGAAACTCCTACAAAATATGGACTCATGTCCAGTCGGCAAATACACAGGACTACAATGGCATTCATTAGCCTGCATTTCTGGACCTATTTGCAAAAGAATCTTCCACCATATCAAAATGATATCAACACATCATTCAACTATAAGACATCTGGTCCATAAACTGTGCTATGCCAAAAGTCATGCTTTAGCACTAGCCAATTTAAATAACAATCTTCTACATGGTACAGCTAAACAACTACTTGAAGAAATAGAGCATATCCAGAAAAAATATTTTGGAAGTGAAAGCCACTTACAAAATGCAATACCTTTACAACAGACTACCAACAACTGTACAGATGACAACCTTCTACTACACACATACAAAAAATAAATACTAAAGTTTACAAGTACATCTGCTGAAGTACCAAACCATGTGTGTGTTGCCACAAGACTTTTTATAAAAATAGCACAAAAGCTGTAGGGATAACGTACAAAATAGAAGACAATGAAGATTCCAAATGGTTGCAATTAGCTCTCTATCTTATAGCAGAACACACATACGAAATTACTGAGCCCTTAATACTTTGCAGTTACTGCACTGCAAAACTTGACAACAACCAAACACCCTCACGTGCTATCCCAGTACCAAAACCCCTGCGACAACTCAATTTATATGAGAGCATAATAATTCAAACTGTGCACCCATTTCAAGCAATAATAAAAAACAGCAAAATTACCCCCCTATGAAATAGTGAAAGGCATTTGTGACTAAGTAGTTTATTTGCAATTAGATCTCAAAGAAAATGTACACACACTGCGGGTAATTCATGGAATAAATGTGCGCCGAAATTTGTGGCGCAAGCTGGCGCAAATGTGAAAAAGTTGGCGCACACACGTGAATCGCACGCGTGCGATTCATGGAAGCCCCTGCACGTGTTTTTTACAAGATGTGTGCCAAATCTGCGCTTACCTTACACGTCACTGCGACTTTCCAAGCGTGTGCGTGACAGGAATGGGGAAAGCGCACAACTTCTCACACACACACCTAAAAAGGGGGCAGAACACAGGGAATGGGGAACAACGGGTGAAAATCTAGGCATAAAGTGGGAAGTACCACTGGGAAACACACGCAACGCCCACACGCCAGTGAACAACACGTATTCATGGAATCAAAGAAGCAATTCTGCGCACATCAAAACACACACACACGCACAATTACGTCTGCCACACGAAAGCAGGCGGAAGCGCCCCCGCGCAGCATAAAAGTGCGCACAAACAACAAACAAGCATATAAAGCTATGATGAATGTCCCATTCCGCGCAGCAGTGATCATGGGACACTGCAGCAGGAGGAGAATAGCCAGGTCCCACATTTTTTTGCCCAGGACCAGCCTTTTTACCAGATGACCAGGTCTATGGCAGGTATAGGTTTCCACCTCATATCATCCTAGGAGCTGATCAGGGAGTGGGAGAATGAACACACATCACCCACCCTGTGCTCCCAAGCAATGTACTGCATTTTTTGGCCACTGGGTTATTTCAGTGGACAACTGCCATAGTGGGGGGCGTCTCACAGCCCATGCAGTCACGTTGCCTACACCAGGTGTTTGCAATCATCATTGCACGCCCCTCAGTCCGCAGGCACATATACATGCCCAGAACACCCGCAGAAAGGCAGACCGTAGTCCTGGACTTCTACAGAGTTGCACACTTCCCCAAAGTGCTCGGTGCCATAGATTGCACCCATGTGGCCCTACGTCCACCTAGGGCCACTGAGCACATCTATCGAAATCGCAAGCACTGACATTCCATCAACATGCAGGTGGTAGGCGATGCCAAGGGAATCATCACCTCTGTCTATGCAAACTATCCAGGGTCCACCCATGATAGTTTCATATTCAGAATGTCCGCCCTGAGCCAGGCCCTGGAAGCTAGGAAGCATGGCGACACATGGCTCCTAGGTGAGTACAAATGCCTGTGCACATGCATGCATGTCACACACAGACAAATACACAAGCCCAACTAATGACAACCATTATCACCTTACCAGGGGACAGTGCCTACCCTCTGAGCACCTACATGATGGCACCAATACGGAACCCCACCACACCACCCCAGGTAAGATACAATGCGGCCCATATTGCAACCAAGGCCATAGTGGAGAGCACATTCGGAGTGCTCAAGTCACACTTCTGCTCCCTTGACTGCTCTGGTGGACAGCTACTATATGCACCCCCAGTAGTGTGCAGGATCATTGTGGCAGCATGTGTACTGCACAATGTTGCAACATGGCATGGCATACCTGTGGACATGGTGGTGCCCCCACATTCCCAACCACATGAAAAGCATGGGAGGGGAAAGGGCATGTGGCGAGGCAGTCCGTACCCAGCTTGTGGTCACATGTTTCACCTAAACTCCAACCCCTGTGGAGTGCACACAGGCTTGGCACATACCAGGTCACAATCGATGATGAGAAAGGGACAGTTAACTGTCACAACTTTACCACCCTGAGAATGTGTCCATGGAAGAGCCACATTGTGTTCATCCCCAGCTACTTAAACACAATCAATCCCATGTGACCAAAAGGAACACATGCAAGGTGCATATCCCCCCCTGCAAAACAGGGAATGAAAGTACTGGTATGCCACCCAAACCCTCCCAACCCCCATTACCACTGTCTGCCACACCATACTATGGTATGCAATGGAAAAACATCCAACCATATGCACAACACATGACACAATAGTCATGAAATGCTATCTGAGAAATGTAAATAGGCACCAGACAATCATACCTGACTTGGAATCACTGACCAAAACCTCACACCCTGAAAACGGTGACACAAATGCATGCCACCAGTGGTGCAAGCAACAAAAGTCAGAAAACCTGTTGCCATGAACATTGGACAATCAAAAATTGCCATATCAAACACTGTGAGCTGCGTGTGTGTCCCCTGCAACACACCGCTCACTGGAAAGCACAGTGAGTGTGCATTGCATTGGGGAAACCCCTTGAGCATCATTTAAAAAAAGTGCAATCAACCAAATAGTACCCTGTCATGCATGCACACGATCAATGACTGGAAAGTGAACATGGATTGTCGGGATACAGCATGCCTGAGAAGGCAATCTGGGTGCACGTGTGTGCATGGTGTCAATGCAGTTGGTGGGGGGTATTGCCTAAGTGTTTGCGTCAGTAGGGACATGCATCGAATACATGCATGTGAAATGAAGTGAGCCTCAGTGTCGTGTACACAGCACATGTGAACATTGCACTCAAGGACCCCCTGTGTATTAAACCACACCCATCCCCTGACACCTCAAAATAAAGCACAACATAGGATCATCCATTGACCAGCAGAACATATCATGTACAGAGTACCCCACATCGACAATGGCAGACAGTGACCCAACACTGGTTCATTGAAAATCCTTATACTACCTACACACAAAGTTCATCAAAGCGCCTCAATGAGGGAGGGAACAAGGGTGAAGAACAGTACATTCCTACAAGTCCTTCAAACAGTCCACAATGTGAAAATGAAGTACCAAATGAAAGTACATATTACAAGTTCCTGGCACATTAAGCGAGAGTCCAGGGAGGGAATGTAGGAAAGCAAAACTAGCATCAACATTGCTATGCCTGACGGCAATAGTTGCAGTGCAGGAGTCACATAAGGAGGGGAGTGAGGGAAGAGGAGGGAAGAGGTGAGGAGAGTAACAAAACAAGTGACAAACTGTGGAAGGTCGACAAAGAATCAAGATAGTGCTGGGGAGGGGGAGAAGAAAGACAGAAGGGAATGGGGGAAGAGACAACCTGTAATCAGTGGTGGAGGGATCAATGATAAATGTAAGTGCCAAAACAATACTAAAAAAGGTGAAGCTGGGGGTCGGATGGAGGAAGGCAGAAGGGGAAATGTCTGCAAAGAACATGTGGCTACGTATCACCATGCCTAATGGCATTTGGGGTAGTGGTTGAAAATGACAGACAGAGGACAAGGAGGAGGGGAAAGGGTAGTGGAGAGGGAGAGGGAGGAGAGAAGGGATGAGGAGGCCAAGGTCAAAATGCATGAATGGGGAAATGGGGAAAGAAAGCACACACAGGGGACAGAGGGAAAGAAGACGGTGCATGCAGAAGGGGAGGGGATGTGATGGTGAAGGGGGGAGACAGAGGTCACTGGCAGGGGGAGGGGAGACAAGGGGGACAATCAAGTGACCCAGAAGGCTGGTCAACAGGGCTAGACAGGGCCTCCATTGTGGACTTTTGCTAATGGTGGCAGGCTCCAGCCTCCTGATTGTCCGGATTGTCACAAGGGCCAAGTGCAACCAATGGGAGGGGGGAGTCAGTCCAGGACACAAACATGACAGTCAAGTCAAAAGCATTGCGGCCATACTTCAAATGGCACATCAAAACACCAGTCTTCATGTGCCATATCAAAATCACTGTGGGTAAAGTGTACCAATTCAACATTGTCAGCACACGGACCCCTCCCACCATCAGTGTGTGTTGCACAGCCAAAGGGTGCATAGTACCATCTACAGCAGGAAGTGCATGAATATAGACAATCAATACATAACAAATATAGGTAACATGATGAAATGCACAGTCAACAGAATACTCACCAAAGTGAAGTGCAGACATGCATTGGAGAATCCATCCGGAATGCCCACTAGGGGTGTACACACAAGTAGGACTGCAGTCTTGCCACAGATATCATGGAAGCCCAATGCCCCTGTGTGAGATGCTGTTACACCAAGCCATCCTTCCGAGCCCATGGAAAGGGGAAGCAGGAGTAGCATATGTGACAGGACCCCAAGCAAACCACATACACAAGACAAGCCTGAATGGACCCAGCTGGAAAACACACACTGGATGCCTTCCAATGCCACAACGCACCACACTGTCACATATATGCACAATAGACAAAGGAAAATGCAATAAATAAAAAATCAGCAGAAAGTAAAAATCAATTAAATAATTATTTGCATGAAAAAAAGAAAAAAAGAAGTAAATAAAAAAATCAAAAAAGTATAATTTCTTGTAAAAAAAGGTAATAAATAAAGTAATAAAAAATAAAAAATAATATGACAAAAATGTACAGGGAAAAAAAATGAACATACTTACCAGAAACAAAAAAATTGTAAGAAAAAACAATTATTTGCAGGAAAAAGAAAAAAATAATTGCTGGAATTTTTTTAAACAATTGCAGGAAAAAAAATAATCAAAAATGGCCATATATGACCCGGGGGTGGGGGGCACTCAGGAGGGGGGAGGTACAGGGTGCACCTCAACACCCACATATGTAGATGTTGAGATAAAAAAAATAAAAACCTCACTGGGCTCAGTGCCTGCACGGCCTGACCTATGTCAGAGATAGGTTGTCATCGTCACCCTCTGGATGGAAATCAGAAGGTGGACGTGGGTCAGTTGACTCACCATGCCTAGCAGCGCCTTGCCTCTCAATGGCAGCAAGCATGCGGGTCTGGTAAGCCAGGTCCTGCCTGGCAATGACACATAGGTCAGAATGCATTACCTCACGTGTCACACATGCTTCTTCCTGCAAGGACTGACGTGTAAGATGGAGTTCTGCCTGCATGGCCTCACATGACAAACTGAGCGACTCCCGGCTTGCATGGAGTTCAGCTGAGATGGTTCTTTCAAGCTGCACCATCCTGTCTTCTGTCTGCCTATTCACGTCCATCCAGAGCGCTGCCAGAGTAGATCGGGGGGATTGGTGTTCTACCCTCAGGGCCTCACGGTGTGTGCCTCTGCTTGAGCATCAAGTGCTTGATGCAGAGCCACCATTTTAGCCCGACGCACCCTGTCAGACGCCGCCATGCCCAGCCTGAGTGAGTGGCACGTGGACTGTGTAGCCCGCTGCTGGAGCACCATTTGCCTTACAGAGGGGAGGATGGAATGGGCCACACTTTCCATACCTTGAGCAATCATCTCAACTGCTCCCCTCTGTTGCTGTGCTATGGCAATCATGGAACGCTCCAACTCAGTTGACCCCGGTGGCACACGGCCACCGCATTGCCGGACACCACACCTGCTGGGCCCAAGGAGCTGTGGTCCTTGCTGGGTTGGTGCCACCCGCGGCTGCAGGACTGCATCCCTCCGTCGACCTGATGCCCCAGGAACAATGCCAACTGGTGTTGAGTGTGACCGTGTACCCGTAACCACCAGAGGCAGACACTCCAACCCTGCCTGGCCCCCTACTGCAGGTGTCGTGGACAGAAGATCATCCAACAAAGGATCACTTACCAGCGACGACACATCATGATGCAGATCCGGCTCAACATAGTGGTCAGAGGATACTTAAGAGCCTGACTCAGAGTCAGCTCTGGACACGATAGCCTGGAGCACCTGTGGGTTCTCGTGGGCTGTCACCCCACGACCAACACTGGTGCCCGGTAGGTCATGTGAACTGACCACCGTGTCTGTGATGACATCTTCATCCTCTGCCGCCTTCGTGTCATCACCTGCAACATAAAGAAAAAGAAACAAGGACACGCATGTCAGAAGCACATACCACACACATACACTTCACAACATTGACAGCCAACTAATGATACAGGCATGTCACAAGCAACTCAAACCCCAACATTCAACCAGTGGCATTGCAATGTAAGGGTATCCCAAAAGCAGAAAATTATGTGTGCAAAATGTGAAGGCAACACATGTATTGTATGTTGCACATCACCTGCATCACACACAACCTCTAGCAGGCACATATCCAATGCAGAAATGAGAGATGGCAACAAAGAGATGGCACCTACCATAAGCATGTGGGAACACACAAATAGCCACAGCTAGAAATCAAACCAAACACACCATGACACACGTAACATGTATGTTCATGTGCAGCACTCAACTACCATCAACTATGCAGAGTGCATGTGTCACAGGAGGCACCTACACTAGTGCCTTTCTATACAGTGAAAGGAGGGTCATGGGTACATACATGTCAGGTCACCATCACACAGCAGCTTTGTTTTTGCATGTTGAAGGGCTGAACGTGGCACAGGAGTGGGTGTATGCAGTACAGTGCATGTGTAGCCCCTCAACTTCCAACATCAACACGTACGTAGTGATGACAATCTCCAAACATGACAGCAGTGTAAGGTCAATTGCAGCCATCATGTGCAAATGGCATGCACCATGTAGCATGGATACCGTGAAACACCACCCTCTGGGCAATATCAGGGATGCACTGCATGGCAATGAAAGGTTCCCCACAGAACTGTGCATTGCCAGAGAGTGTTGGCATGGGTCTATTGCATTTCGTCATTCAAATGTCACTACAGCCGATGAGAAGTGGACATGATGGAGGACAGATGAGGAACCATCAATAGTACACCCATGCATGTAGAAGACACAACACCAGTTGAAAAAAGGCAGTGGGCCTGTAACAGGGGGAGCCATGTGCATGATACAGATGTGGACAGCCTGAAGTCGTGCGTGGTGACACACAGACCAAAAGTGAGCATGACATGGCTGTCCAAATGAGATGACACTTGGATAATCCTGGACACATACTACAATGAGCAGGTGGTCAAGGACACCTCAGGGCATACATGGAATGCACATGGAACATGATTGTGCACACATGTGCATGGGGAGCCACTGCCATCAGCACAGTCAGAGTGAGACACACTGCACCAAGGACAAAGGATGTATATGACATGATATGACATCTCATCAAGATTGCACTTGTACACAAGTGGCACAGAGCAAAAAAACAAGCAAAGGGAGGGGAGCAAGGAGAAAAGGAATTCAAAACAACTACATACTAGGCACATTTACATTGAGAACACGCAAGTGCATGGAGAAGGGGTAAAGGGTTGAAGACCCTAGAAGGGGGAGACAGGGAACATGCCAAAATAGGCATTGAAAAGGTGGTATTGCAGCCAGCAAGTGGCAAGTTCAAGATAATTTGGATAGGGCAAATCTGATGAGTGCAGAAGAAGAGTGGAGGACTGTATGGGTACACACACAGGACCCATTGCAATGGGAGGCCTGGAGGCAGTGCAGCAGGTAGGCAGGGTGAGCAGGTACCTGGGCTCAAAAGACAGAGTGTGTGCCCGGGCACAGTGCCAACAGAGGAAACTGTTCAGATGGGGAGAAGAGGGGCTAATGCAGGAGCAAATAGGAAGGTCTTGAGGTGCTACCGGAAGCAGAGATGTTTCTCCTCAAGTTTCAACATGGCCAATTGGCTGTTCCAAAGGGAACACCCAGCCGTACACACAGATCTGCCCCCAGCTTATCTATTCAATTAACGACTGACCCAGAGGGAGGGTGAGGTAGAGGAGCAAAGGACTCAAGAGGGGAGGAATTGGTAGAGGGATTGTTGAAGGTATTTTGGACCCAGTCCCAAAAAATCATTATGCACAATGCAGAGGCTCTGAAGTATCATTCTTGCATCCACTGGTAGCTAATGAAGGGATTACAGAGCTGGAAAGGTAGGATTTAAGGGCATGAGGCCAAGGAAAAGTTTTGCAGTCCTGTACTGGATTAGTGGTAGAGGGCGGATTGTGGAGGCAGGTCAAATATTGGAAGAGCCTGTCACAGTACTCCAACCTTGAGTAAACCAGAGCATGAGAGACTGTGAGCATGTAGGGAACGAGGTGAAGAAGTTAATCTATCTCAAGATACATCAGAAATGTGTGTGGAAAAGGAATGTGTTGATTCAAAGGTGACCCTGAGGTTGTTGGCCTTGCAGGTGGAGGTAAGAGGAGGGCCAAGTGGGCTGGGCAGAGAGTGAGGGGAAGAATGGCGAAGGTGTACCGATGAGGAGGATGTCAGTCTTGCTGGCATTCAGAAAGAGATTGTTGGCAGTACACCAATTGCAAATGGCAATGAGACTATCAGAAATAAGGGAGGCAGAAGAGGTGGCCAAGGTCAGCCTGGAAATTAGTTGGTTGTCATCAGCATAGCACTGGAAGTCGTAGCAGAAAATGAAAATGCAGTAGGCCAGAGCTGCCAGGTGCTGTTTGTAAAGTCAGGTCGAGAGGTCAGACCTCTGGTGAACACCACAGGTAAAGAGGGAGATTGAAGAAAGGAAGGAGCCAAGTTGTAGCTGGGAGGGTCACACATGCCATACACACATGTCATTGAGTTGCACGCATCAATACTCACCAGACAATGCATCATAATCCATCCTCTCTCCCACTTCATGGATTGTTCTTCCGGGATGAACTCTGAAGCAATCTCCTCATGCTGAGTGAGTTCATCCTCCTCTGGTGGTGGCACACCACCAGTCACCAGAGACATGGAATAATTGGAGGCACACTTTTGTTTTGCACTGCGTCGGAGGTCATTCCAAAGCTTGTAGCAGTCCTGAGCCGTGCGAACCTGGAATCCCGTGGCTATCACACAATCTGCAACATGCTGCCAGTGGACCCAAAGCTGGTGATGTGTTGTATGGCACTGTGGGCCCATAAGCATATCGCCTTGGTGTTCCAACACGTAGTGCACAAGGAAGTCCAGTTCCTGCTTGCAGAAAGGCTTCTTCCTTGACGTGCCGGAGGCCGGAGCTGTGTCTGGGGTCCCAGCCTCTTGCGCAGGAGCACGCTTCCTCCTTTTGGCCGGTGGTACTGACCCTGATTGGCCAATGTGGCCCTGATCAGTGGGGGCAGTGGGTGTTAGTATGAGGACAGAAGGTCTGGCTTGGGTCTGACTCACTGCCGGGGTGGTGTTGGCTGCATCTGCACATGCAGTTACCACCACCCAGCTGCTTGGGACAGCAGATGTAATAACTGCCCGAGATATGCGTGCCCCAGTCACAGCTACACTGGGCACACGTGACCCACACCTCCGGACAATATGGAAATTGTCCTGGAAGTCCTTGTCACGCTTGCGCTGCTTGACCCAGAGCCCGGGTGGTGGTGCCCACAGCTACACCTGCAGCTACCACCATTGGTGGGCCCATGACAGCAGATGTAAATTGCTGTTGGGTCATATGGGCACCAGGTTGTGATGCAACAGCTGTATCACCAGGAGTGACAGGGGGGTGGTGGCATATCTGCACCAGCACGTGGCTGGGCATCCCGCCCCAATGGGGCACCCCTGCCTCTTCCCCCTCTGTAGCCACCCTGGCCACCCTGGACTCACTGTCCTCCATGGACTCTGCGCTCACGTGCCCGATCATGCCTAGCCCTGGGAGGACGCCCAGCTTTGCCGCCCTTAGCCTTTGGTGGCCTCCCAACCATGGCACAGATGGAAAGTAGCTGATGGGAGGTGCACTCAACAATTGTCCTCGGCAATTGGCTAGAAGGGGGCAGGGTACTGGATGGAATAGGTTCCCCAGTGCTCCTCTAAGGCTGTAAGGCTGTATGTGACCCCTGGGAAAAAATGATGGTCCACGCAACGCTCAGGCACCCCCAAAAATAAAAAAATTTAAAAAATTCAAAAAATAAAAATTAAAAAATTGACAAAATATAAAAACAATAAATAGTAATTTTACAAAAGAAAAATGTGCATGTGACGCCGGTAGCCCACATGTGTGCATTTAACCTCCAGCAATACGGTGTGGCACCGAGGGACACAAAAAACATGTATGCGTGGAACACGCGGGCAACTATGACCTCGAAAACGGTACGCAATGCACAGGGGGAACCACAGTGCAAAAAATAGCATGCGCAACTCACCACCTGTCTTGCATGAAAAAAAAAGAAAAACACATGCGATTGTGCGCATAGGCAAAACCCTGCCAAAAGAAGAGGTATGAACTTCAAACACTGAAGTAATCGCATGTGATTCCAGCAGAGTAAACACACACGTCATGAACAGCATGTAAAGTGGACTGCTGGCCCGCGCTCACCTGTAACCTATGCTGAAGGCAACGCCTGCACACGTAACTTCACTGGTGCACTTATGCGTTAAGGCCCTTTCCTCGAATTACACTCATTCACACCCAGACATGCAGTTTTTGCACGTGTGGATGCACCTGTGCCAAGGGAAACGCCTGCACGTGTTACATCACATACGCGCTTACACGCTAAGGGCCTTTCCTGGATTACACGCATTCACACGCGGACGTGCTGTTTTTGCACGGGGCGGATGCACCTGTGCCGAGGGAAATGCCTTCGCGTATTACGTCACATATGTGCTTGCGTGCAAAGGACCTTTCCTCGGATTGCACACTGACATGCTGTTTTTTCACGTGCAAAATCACTCAGTATCAAGCTGGCCATACGACGACACACGGAAGACCACGCTCCCGCCCAGAAGGCCATTTTCCTGCCCCCCAGAGCCCTGAGCTGACTCTCACCAGCCATCTGCTGTTGCCTGCCTGCCTGCTGGCCACGTGCCCTGCTATTTGGTGCCTGCACATCAGCCATATGCAGGGGTTCAGTTGCTGTGACCACCCCTGCTGGAACAGAAGACTCCCGACTGCAGTTCCATCGCTCCACAGCCCAGGACCCAGTTGCCCACCCACACCTGCCTCGGGGGTTGCCATGTCAGGGGAAACAACATCTGAGACCACTGGCAAACCCCAGCCAGAGAGGCATAGGGCTGCCAGCTTCACAGAAGGAGAGGTTGGCATCCTGGTGGAGCAGGTCCTGGTGCATTATGAGGCCCTCTTCGGAAGAACATGCACCGCCAAGGATGGATGGAAAAGGATAAGGATGGACATTGTGGTTGCCATCAATGCGGAGGGGCTGTCATTTTGCAACCTACCACACGTCCGTAAGCGCTGGGAGGACTTCAGGTCCAGGACCCTCAGGAAGGCCAGGCGCCTCTTGAACGCAGCGGATGCAGAGAGGTGCCAGGTCTGCATAACCAACGACCAGATGAGGGTCCTGGAACGCATACAGCCAGCGCTTCACCTCCAGGTCCTTGTTAGGCAGACCCGTCCGGAGTCGAGCGGTAAGTGTAGATGCATACTGATTGGACGCAGTGCATGTTGAGGTGTGCCAGGAGTGTGCAGCTTGGACATAGGCCTGGAAAGGCCCATGTATGGATGTGTATGTGCAGGGATATGTGTCTGCCCGCATGTGAGTCCAGTCATGTGTGATGCACATCAATGGTTTATGTGTTCCAAAGCATGATGCACAAATGCATGCGGAGATGGACACATGTTAGAATTTCTGTTTATGTACTATGCCATGGTTGGGGTGAGGAACATGGATGCTGGTTCCACATTCATGTACGTGCACGGTGTACATGTGCGTGCGTGTGTGTTTGACATGTGTGCGACTGTGATACACCATGGATGCATGTGCCACAGACATGTAGGGAGCCGATTGGCAGATGTGACATAGTTGCCGGTGATTGCACTGTGACAGGTCGTGGAGATGTACTGTCTGGTGGCGTGTGTGCATGTATTTGGCACTCCCTGTGTTGCTTGTGACATCAGGCTGACCTTCGGATGTTCATGCTGTTGTGTGTGTATGGATGCTGCTGCCTGCTGCACCATTCCTGTTAATTTGTGCATGTGTGTGAGTTCAAATGATATATGTGTTGGGGAGTGTGATGCCATCTGTGAAGTTTGACACTACCACTCATGTGCAACTGTGATGTGTGTATACAACCATTGTACAGTGCCCTGATTGATGCCTGAGTTCTGTTGCTCCCTGTCTGCAGTGTCGACTGATGAAGAGCGCGGAGACAGTGCTGTGGAGCACAGCAGCAGGGATCCCACCGCCAGCTAGAGACGCAAGTCACAGCTCCCCTCCCAGGCAGTCATCTCTTCAGGGAGTAAGGAGTCTGGTGCCACGTCCATGTATGCAGCTGCGGAGGGAAGGTCCAAGAGGCAGCGTTTGGAGGTGGACTCCTCTGCACCAGTAGGGCCAGCTGAGCCCCCACAGGGGCATGTGGAGGAAAATGGCACGGAGTCATCCAGGTTGGTGAGGGGTTTTGTTGAGGAGGAGATCATGGAAGGCCCATGCACGGGGCCTGGAGGAGGGATTCCACTGGTGCTAGTGGTGCAGGCCAAGGGCAGGGACAGGAGGCAGCACAGGCGGCCACAGAGGTGCCTGTGTGTAATCCTGTCCCTGATCCTGTGACTGCATCATCCAGCACCAGCACGGATGCCTCCGTCCAGACACGTTTTCAGGGAGGGGATGTGCATACAACTGGCCTTCCTCTCCCTGCGGATGTTGCAATCTGTGACCGTATTGAGCCTGTCCTAGTTGGGATGGCATTGTGCCAACGTCGGACTCGGGATGACGTGCAGGGTTCTCGTCTGGACAATGCACGTCATTTTGCCTCTTTGGCCCCGTCAACCTACTAGGACAGGTCGACGGCACTGGGTTCATCTCTGTGCTGGAACATCTTGCGACCCCCTCCTCAACTGAACCCTCTATGCGGCAGTCATCCTCCGTTCCATCTTCCCACCCAAGTATCACCTGGGCCCCCTGTGGAGCTGTCCCTGAGCCAGCAGCCAGGCTGGTAGAGAACACATCCCTGCCAAAGTTGGGAGTCGGAGGTCCAGCAGGGGTGGCCACCCCACCAACTGGACCCCAGCAGATGGAGGACGTGCAGGCATCATCAAGCAGGGCACGTGCACAGCGGCCCCAGAGGATTCCATCAGCCTGGAGGCTGTTGTGGTGCCAGAGGCAGTTGCATTGGAGGCAGCAGCAGGCACAGTGTGGGAGCAATCATGGCTCGGGGCCATCAAAATCACAGAGGCAGGCATCGGCCGGAGGGCAGGAGGACCAAGGATTGGGAGTGTCTTCCATGTGGCAGTGGTTGGGCCAGCAGATAGATGCGGAGCGGCGGCGGGCGGAGGAGGCATGGCTCACAATGTTCAGGGTGGAGAACTCCATGCACTGGGCATTGAGGAGAGCTGAGTGCCTCAAGACAACTCGCAGGGATTTGGAGGAGGCCATGGCTGCATCCCTGCGAGACCTCAATGCCAGGGAAGAGGCTCGCCTCCGGATCATTGACGTGGAGTTCGCTTATGCCCTGGCCCGAAACATCAAAGAGTGAGCCATTGGACTTGCCCGCCGCCTTTGTACATAGTTCTTTAGGCTTAGGTTTCCTTTGTTTTATATTTATTTTTGGAGTTCATGGACTTTGCTCCACTTTATGTATATAGTATTTTATTTATAGGATTTTTGGTAGGTTTCTTTTTGTTTGGGGATCATGGACCCTTTGGACTTGCATTGTAAATAGCTCAAGACTTGTACATACTTTCGTTATTTCGGCTTCCCATGGATCAATGGTTTTATTTTATTTTTATTTTTTACTTTATATGAACATTGGCGATGGACCACTTTTCAGTTTTCATGTCATGGATTTTTGTTTTTCATTGGATTTTCCTTTTTTTTTGGTATTGCTTTCATTATTTCTTAATTTGCAAGTTTGATTTCATTATGTTATTTCATTATGTTTTTTAGTACATTTCATATATCTTCATTATTGTTGTGTACTCTCATTGGTTTTGTGCATGTCTCTATGAGCATTGCCTCAGTCATGTTGTACATTTATGCATGGCCATGATGGTTCTTTTAAGACTCTCATGGCATGGGTAATTTGGGAGTGGGTGCAGTGGACGATGCGTGCTTGTACTGGGGGGCAATGGGGATTTGGGTTGGCATTAGGACCAAGGGTCTGTTTTGTTATGACATCGTGTTTGGTGGGCCACGTGTCGAGGCCTGCTGGCAGGTGCCTGTCAATGGGGGGTAGGTAGATGGGTCAGGGGACATGAGTCGCTGCCTGCTGGCAGGTGCCCGTCAATGGTGGGTGGGTGCTTGGGGTGGGGGACATGAGTTGGGCCCGCTGGCATTTGCCCGTCAATGGGGGTTGGGTGGTTACTGTGGGGGAGATGAGTCGGACCTCCCTGCGGGGCATGCTCAGGGGTGATGGGCTGCCTGTGGGGCATGCTCAGGGGTGATGGGCTGACTGGAGGGGAGCGCCACACCCGGGAGGGCCCACACTGCCCAATCGCATGTAAAACACCCTGCGCACCCCCTGGAATATGCATACCCCGCATGCGCCAGCGGAAATGCGTGGAAAACACCCTGCGCACCACTCATAATACGCGTATCCACTCGCGCCGGAGGTAACGCGTGGAAAAAACCCTGCACACCCCTCGGAATACACGTACCCGCTCGAGCCAGCGAAATGCGTGTAAAACACCCCACGCACCCCCCTGAATATGCGTAACCCACTCGCGCCAGCGCAATCACGTGGAAAACTCCCAGCGCACCCCTCTGAATAAGCGTACCCCGCTTGCACCAGGGAAAACACATGGAAAACTCCCTGCGCACCCCCAGTATACACGCAAGCAGACCATCCATCTCCCCATGCCCCGCAGGTAGCCCATCATACCTGAACATGCCCCACAGGCAGCCTATCCACCCTGACCATGCCCTGCAGGTGGCCCATCCACCCTGATCATGCCCCGCAGGCAGGCCTTCAGCCCGGGGCATGCTCCGCAGGCAGCCCACACCACAGGGGGGACTTTTTCCATACAATTTCACTGGCACGCGTGGGGCACGTGCATTCAGAGGGGTGTGCAGGAGTTTTCCACACGATTTTGCTGGTGCGAGCAGGGTACGCATATTCCGAGGGTTGCGCGGGGTGTTTTACACGTGTTTTCACTGGCGCGATCGGGGTATGCATATTCCGAGGGATGCAGGGTGTTTTCCATGCGTTTCTGCTGGAGCGATCGGGGTACGCGTATTCAGAGGGGTGTGCGGGGTGTTTTTCACGTGATTTCGCTGGCGCGAGTGGGGTACACGAATTCCGAGGGGTGCACGGGGTGCTTCCACGCGATTTCGCTGGCGCAAGCGGGTTTGTGTATTCAGAGGGGTGTGCGGGGTGTTTTCCATGCGATTTCGCAGGTGCGAGTGGGGTACGCATATTCCGAGGGGTGCGTGGGGAGTTTCCCACATGTTTTCATGGTTGGGGGGCTTTATGCTGGTCCATTGGCCTTTGCCCCATGTACTGGATTTTTGCAAAGTTTTTGGTGCATGGGGCGGAGTTGCGGACATAACTGGTGCTGCTGCAGAGTCACTGTGCCACTCTGCGCCACAGCTCATTATGGATGTTAGTATCCATGAATACGCTGTGCGTCAATATGGGTTTGGTGCACGTGGCTGGCACAGACTGGTGCACACTCCAACTGTGCGCCAGCCGCGTGCACCACTTCTGCGCTAAATTCTGTGAATTACCCCCTCTGGGAGTGCAACGTCCAATAGATCAATCTTTGATTATCTTAGTAAATGGCGAACCTACAAAAGATTTTGGCAACAACTCGTGGACTTACATAAAGTTAGACAAGCCCTGCAATATCTAAAAGACAACAATGAATACTGCAAAGAAATTAATATTGAAGAAAACCTGAGGGAAACCACTGAAATAATTCAAGACTCATCAGACACTGGTCAATTACAACTTCTAGATCCTGCTACAGTATCCAATATTTTATACCAATATAAAATTCATCTGTTACACTCTAAAGACAGCATAGATGATGCACTTGAAACGTACCAAATGCGACAAGCCAAAGGATCTTCAATCAGCATATGAGAAAAAAGTATAGAAGCACGTGCCTTTCCTCTACTCTTTCCTACTGGAAAAGGAGGAAGATACAATGAAAGAGTGACACAAATAACAGCATCAGAATAGTGCTCTTTATGAATGTATTCTGAAGACCCCAGATTCAGACAAAATGTGGAATACATATTCCACCTTCTCTTTGAAAGTGAGCTAGAAACTCTATGCTACAGAGTTGCACACACATTGAAATCAGGTACCCATTTTCAAAATATGTCGGCTACGCAATTACTACAGAAAGTGTAAGAAAAAGATGAGGTTTTACGGTCAAACATTACCAATCTTTTAGCAAACATGCTTTGTACAAAAGAATACTGGTTCCGACGTCATGGAGATGTACGCTGTATGATAAGAAACCTTGGCCCACCCACTTGGTTTGTGACATTAAGTTGTACAGAATATGCATAGGAAGATTTACACAATTTCCTACGCATAGCAAAAAAAAACTAAACAAACATAGATATAAAAACACTAGGAGAACTCTGATCTCTAGATCCTGTAAATGTATCAAGATATTTCCATCATCGCTTCACTGCTATGCTACACTTCATTTGTAATAAAACTGTTCCTCCCCTCAGAGAAGTGCAACACTTCTTTTGAAGAAAAGAATACTAAGCCAGAAGTTCACCACACATCCACATGCTTTTGGGGTTTAAAGATTCTCCTAAATTTGATCAGGACATTGATGCAACTGGTTTGCAGTTCATCCAAAAATATGACACTTGTGAAATCCCTTCACAAAAAACACATAGTGATCTTCATGCACACATTTTACAATTTCAAAGACACCAATGTGGGAAAGATTGTCGTCACTAATATAAAAACAAAGGGAAATACTACATAAAATCACCTAAGAACACATATTACATAAAAATAACAGAAGAATCAAAATACATCAATGATTACAATGCAATCATTGCCCTCCTATGGAAAGCAAACATAGACGTGTAGTACATTGCAGATAATTCCACTGCAGTTGCACTATATGTCACAGCCTACTTAACAAAAGCAGAGAAAACAGAGCTTCAAGACCTCTAAGATGACATATCATCTGACAAAACACTATCACAGAAATTGTACAGCTTAAGCATAAAAATGCTCTCTCATGGGGAGTGTGGCTGCTATGAAGCTGCAGACCGTTTAACCAGTACTGCTTTGTATGGAAAATCTGAAAATATAGTATGGCTAAGTCTTGGTCCTGCTAAATCTAGAAATAGAGTTCTCATATCATATTTGTTACGCTCACCTGATCTCTCTGTGGGCATTGGGGTCCTCCCTGGACTTGGATTCCCTGGATCAGACTTCTTCCCCAGCTTCTGTAGTGTGGGCTGCTCTGGTTGCTGGCACTACCCCTGAGAGATTACGAGAGGCAGTGAAAATGCTGTGATTGGACTGTGATTTCCCTCGAACCCTTTGTTTCAGAATGAGGTGAGCATGCATTTACCCAAATACTCTCACCTCTTTTCTTGTGAGGATGAGCTCTATGTACTGCTTCTCATCAGCAGGAGCACCTTTGATGGACCTGGTTGCTCCACTGGTTCGTGTGCGTGGCAGCCCCGACCGGATGTGGCTGAACCACTTTGAATGTAAGTGTTCTTAACAATGATTATTGTCTGTATCCTTTTGCAATGTATTTTCCTGTGATTATTGTCCAGAACCCTTATAATGTCTTTCCTCTCCCCAATAGGTGTGAGGATGACCATGCGGAGTCACAGTGTTGGAAGCGAGTCCAAATGGGTGCCAGTGGGGATTACAAGGTTCCCAAATAGAAGGTAAGTTAGGTTTCAAGGTCGAGCGCAAGGCTTATGTGTTGCTTGACCAAGCGTAATATATGTATGCAGTCTCTAATCTTGTGTGTCCTTTTCTCTTTCAGGGTGGCCTGCTGGCGTGGAGCGGGAGGGGGCTGTCCGAAGACCTACCAGCGATTACTGGATGGATGGATCCGAGAGGATGCTGGGCAAGAAGAAGGGCTCCTGTGTAACTGGACCCCTGGAACAGGCGAGGATGCACCTCAACTTTGATGACAATGGTAATCAGGTAAGATGCGATGCGCTGCAGGCGATGGGATTGGAGGAGACAGGTAAGAAGCGCTTCCGGCGATGATGTTGCTGGAGTCAGGTAAGCTCCGTGAGCAATGGTATTGCTGGAAGCAGGTAAGGTGCACCCTAAAGGTGAACTGTCAGAGTCAGGTAAGCTGTGCTTCAAGCGATGGTGTGGCTGGAGTCCGGTAAGGTGCGCGCTGAAGATGATGTACTGGAATCAGGTGAGATGCACGTTGAGAGGATGAACTGGAATCAGGTAGGAGCGCTTCAGATGGCAGAAAGCATTAAGCTACAGGAAGCAGACTGACTCAGAGCGCTTGCATGCAGGTGGGGCAGGCTTAAAGGCATGGTCTAGTAAAATGTTTTATTGTCCCTACGGGTCGGCCATGTTTTTTTAAGCCTAAGTGGCTCAATTTTAGAAAACTTTCCTATGGACCTTACCCAAGTTTTCGTCCATTAAACGCACGCGAAAACAGGCACCAGGGAGCCACCATTTTGTGATAATCCTATCACTTGCCGCATCGCCCTGGCTGACCTGCTTCTGCGGCACTAAATCAATTCCCCCGCCCCTGAGCTTAACATTATCCAAACATTCATATTCCCCACCTCTCTCTGTGATGTTACTGTGCTGAGTAGGCAAACGCGCCCAGTCGTCTTCTACGCGACTCCACACAGAACCCGGAAACCAACACAGACCATCTCACAACACAGCGCGCCACAATTCGGAATATGAAACTGTACTTTAAAATCAAACAGCAACACGGTACATTTGGTAAAGTACATTTATTTGACATTAAATGTTTAGAGAATATTCAGCAATTGCCATATGAACTCTGAAAGCCATTTATTTTCTTTTATCTGTATCCGCAATGGTACACAGGGTGTTGCTTTTCATTAAAAGAAGCATTTTGGAAGCACGGTGAACCGCAAGGCTGTTCCATCAACTAGGCACTAGTCCATTGTAAAGGTTGATATGTTGCTTCTACCCACTAGTGAAGCGTAAGGGCATGTGGGCCCTTGGCGATCGTTTCATAAAATTGTCAGTGTGCTCTAGTTGTTCACACGAAGCTGCAGGTGTCTCACGAAGAAACCGTCTGCTGGTGTCTCAAACCGATGGCAGTAGCAGAAGGGGAGCAAATACCTGTTATGAAAACAAAAAAATTATAATTAGTTTCGCCATCCGATCTTCATTAATATTACTCATTTTATTTATTATAGCCGATCAGAAACTATTTGCTTGCAAGGATAGTTCAATGGAGTATGTTCGGCTCTAAAATCAATGCGAAAAGTAACGAAATAAATCGAGGCCAACACACAATGATAAACGACAGTTAGTCTACATGCGTGAGGAATGATATGATATATGATATGGCATTTGTAGCGCACCTATACTCAAGTGTTTCAAGGAGCGACGAGGCAGGTGGGGAACAAGGGCAGACAGACAACGATCCTACTAGGCCAGGTGTCTTTCTGATCGCGCATGGGGAAGGGGGGAGAGGGGGAAAAAGTGCTGTACATGGTTAGTTGAATACAAATTAAATAATAGGGCCAGCTGGTGGCAAGTGCAAGGTAAATGCCGGGAGAAGGGGCTGAAGGATACAGAGACAGTACCGTAGTGCAGGTAGGCAGTGCAGGGAAAAGTGGCTGGGCCAAGGACCGAGATCGGTGAGACCAGTGGACCTGCATGCCCATGTGCCCACTACGAACACGTTTTCCTTGCTTTTCCTAGCTCTTCATTCATTCATTTATTAATGCATCCATTCATTAAATCTTCATTCCGGTATAAAAGCGTGTAAAGATTTACTCACATTATATTTGAAATTTCCATTGTGTCTCTTCGTAATGCAGTCTGTAAAACAGACTGTGCTCTTGACAACGATTTTTTCGTATACTGAACTAAAATGAAACTCGGTCTAGTTTCTGAATTTTCTGCCTTATCGTCTCTTACGTTATTGCGCACCCCCTTCAAATGTAGTTCTTTCGGCATGGTCCCTGTCTCAAGGTCAAAAAATAATAGACCCTTATACTTCCAGTGCGACTTGTGGGCCTCATCTGGGCGCGAGCTGAAAATCAAAGCCGCGGTCCTTCGCATTCTTTATTTGCAACATCACATAGTATAGGCATCTGTGAGAACTTGAAGTTTAGAATCCCTCTATGTAGTGCGCCTCAATGTGCAAATGCGAACTGGCTTCTCTCCCAAATGCCACGGCCCGCTTGGCGCGTTCTAAGTGCCCCAATTTTGTCCCCGTTGTCTGCGAGCTTTGCAGCCCAAATTGAGACATTTAATTTTTGGCGGAAGGTCAGGGAAAGTATGAAGTACCACAGGAGTTGAGTTAAAAGTGAGATTTATTGTTTGTTTGTTTGTTTTATTATTTGCAATACACAAGCCTCCCCTCTGTTAACAGTGTGCAACAGTGCGCAGCATTTACATTTACATGAGATGAGACATGAGAAAAATATATACATACACATATATGAGGTGAATAGAGAGAATTCAAAGATGACAACCAGCTTATTCTCCACCCATGATGGTGAAGGTAGGGGTTAGGGTTACAGGTACACTGTGCAATAGCATTTATTTACAAAAAGACAATCATATTGCAATTATTTAAACCGGGATTTGTACTTCACAACCAGCTGTGCTTCGGGTGGGCATGGCACAGTCGCAATGTTCGGTGGCAATGGATCACTGCTCTGCACAGAAACGTCCAAAATTCCATATCTGTGCTTCCCTAACACAGCAACAATAAGGCCTTTCACAAAGTCGAACTGCATTTCATCATAGACTGGTTTGATCACCCATTGCTTACTTCATTTTGAAAACACCTTAGTGTAGCAAGGTATCTTTACTTTACCTCTAGTCCTAGATTGTTCACGTCCGACATTGCTGTTATGGGCCAAGACCGCTAGTAGAGTGCGATGTTTCATGCCCCCAAAGCTAAAATGCAAGCGCTTTGGCCTGTACTTTAGGCACATATTGTGGAACACCTCCATATCTCCTGTGTGACAGAATTCTGTCAGTCCTCTCAAATCTCTTGATAGAGTTTTGTCGAAAACAATCTTCTCAATGGCTTTGTGTGTCGGTGAAGATGGAATCAACCACTTCTCCTTCCGTGCCTCCTCTGGGGACAAAGGGCCATGTTCACATTGGTGGAAATGTTGATTTGCTGTCCAGCGGTGAACGTTTGTACAGTGGTGCATCAGTGACCGCCATTTTTCAAGTAGTATTTCCACTGACCCTTCACAAGTTTTTGAGCTCCACCAAAGATGGTTGGTGATAGAATGGGACCACTGCAAAATACTTTCAAAACCTTTTTTTTTCCTGCAGCCGAGATTTTCTTACTGATTGATTTAGCAAGATGCCATACGTCAAATTGATGATTGATATGTGGGAACTGCTCTCTCATTGTCTTGGCAATTGAAACGTGTCTGTCCGTGGCTATGAGGTTGATGTGCATTCCCCTTGATTGTAGATATTCCACTGATTTTATAAATCCTAGTTTCTCCATGGCCACTGACGATGTACATTGTGTTACCTACACGACCACCAAACTCACAATTTTCTTACTATCCATGTCCTGAAAGTGGTAAGTGCAGTATTTGGCAGAAAATCCAGGGCTGTCGCACTGTCCATCGCCGGCTAGCCTGAATCGTTTGCCTTCGAATGTACTTGCTAGAGACAATTGTTCAATTTTCCAAGCATCACTAATTGCCGGAAACAGATAATCACATTGGTATATGTATTACAGCGATTTAGAAATGAAATGGAGTCCCACAAACTGAAAGAAAGCCTCTAACTTTCTAAAACTGGAGCCACTAAAAAGTGATGCAGCTGCACACAGTAGATTGCCTGCTGCCATTTTCCCCAGCATTGTTTGTGCAGACCATGAGAACCTATGATTTAATCTACAGGTGGCATTTATTTTGACGTTACCGCCTTTTATTTGACGAGTCACATTAATCAATGGCTTCCCACATACTTTCCCTCTAACGGAATGCACACATTTCAGCATACTTATAATTCCATCAAACAACTGTCGAATACAATGTATTTGCTCTCTTTCATTAGACTGTCATCCTGCGTTAACGTTGTTTCGGCCTGTGACGTTGTGGAGATTTCAACACATTGGAAAGTAATATCACTGATATCAAGTTCTGATGCGTCTATGGATGCTGCGGCTGGTTCATTCTCTGTCATTTCGACATCTATTATTTCAACATTGATGGGAGGACACAACAATGTCGACAGGTTTTTGGGTGGCAAATTTTTGGCGGGTGTAGATTGTGTGAATTGATCTGCAACTACTTCAGAGCTATCTTCAATACATTCAATAACATCTTCTTGTGGTGGTGCGGTCGCACTGTAGCAATGGTCCAATGCAACTTTGCTGTATTCTCCAAACACAGTTAATTCATGTTCTGGCCATTGGACATGAGCATCTCGAGCCTGAACACGCCTCGCCTCAATTAATAGTTCCTCCATAATGTACATGGTCTGGCAAGGAACATCTCTCATTCGCTTCACTGTCTGTGTATGTATAGTTCTGACACCCACGGGTAACTGGAGGAGGGATTGGAAAAGGGATGTTCAGTTTAAACACAAGATAAAGTGTAGTCCAATTGACTGGAAAAACATAAAATAGTCCCCAGCACAAACATTTTTTTAAAATTATGAACTGTTTGTAACTAACCTCTTTTTGTTTTTTTTTCTTTGCAACTTTTTTGACTTGACTTTCAACATCTGCATGCTGTAGCTCCGATTCATTTCCGCATGTCCTCCCTTCCTCATGCGCTGCAACGACTATATATTCTGTATCCGCATAGACAGCACGGAATGAGGCTCCATTGTCTCCCTGAAACATAGTACTTTCATTACTATGTATCAAAATATTGTTAGTATAAAACACACGTGAGGACGAACACACAGGTACATCTCAATGGCCAAACACGATTTAAACATTGTGTGCAACAATCAAACCACAAGTATTCGACCAGTGATGATCTATTTTGATGGAGCTGTCAGTATCCATACCTCTGGCTCTGCATGGACTGCCATGAATTGTTGTATTGGAGAGGAGGCATCCGCATCTCGCTGAAACACAGTACTTGCATTAGTATGGTTTTCAATATTGGAAACATAACACACACTTGGGGTCGACGGCACAGGTACATATAAAGAGATAACCACAAATAATGCATTGTCTAAAACAATCAAGGAAAATATAAGTATGCAGATTTCATCGACTTATTTCTCCGATTCCTTTACATCTGCATCATCAAAATGGGATGTTGTGATTGTAGTGGAAGCTCCGTCGTCTCCCTGAAACACAGTACTTGCATTAGTATGTTTGTTTGTTTGTTTGTTTGTTTGTTTGTTTTATTCACTTTTTATGCGCGCCAGACCCAGGGGTAGCAGGGCGCAGTGGCAAGAAAATGCAAAGCTTACAGGTTACATCAAAGCATAACGTACAATATAAATACAGTTGAAATTGACAAAGTATACAAGATTGCGAAGGTTAATCCAATTACAGGTTGCAACCAGGCAGATGTACAGTAGAGAGAAGACTGTGTGGTCATGGGGCACATGTAATTACAAGTATAAATGGGAAACAGGTGATACAAAATATACACAGGTTTGAGAGCGGGCAGTAGGGTAGTAGAAGGGGACACGGTCGAGTGAGATCAGCTGAGGTTAGTCAGGTGAGGAGTTGGATGACATTTTATGGATGACATTTTTTCTAAAGCGGAGGTAGGGTACGTCTGCTCTCAGGTCTTGAGGTAGTGAGTTCCAACTCTTTGCCGCCTTTACCTGAAAGCTATTACCACCTATCGTCTGTAGTCTAAAGTTAGGTATGGTCAGGCAGTTGGAGTTGACAGCTCTGGTCGGTCTGGAGGATGTTCTCCTATGGAATTTGTCAATCAGGTATTTGGGGGCGGAGTTATTGAGGGCTTTATGGATCAGGGATAGCATTTTAAGTGTTATTTTGTTCTCAATGGTCAGCCAGTTGTGACGGCGTCTGGCGGCAGAGATGTGGGATCTTTTGTTTATGCCTAGTGCTGCTCTCAGGGCATTGTTTTGTAATATTTGTAGTCTTTGCGTTATAGTTTTATTTGCTCCGGCGTAGAGAGCGTTGCAGTAGTCAATCCTGGATAGTATTAAAGCTCTAGCCAGGATTAGGCAGCTCTTGTTGGATAGGAACGGTTTACCGGCTCTTATTAGTTTGCACGTGTAAGCCGTGGAGGAGGCAAGGGATTTTAGCTGTTTGTCGAGAGATAGGGTGGAGTCAAGATAGAATCCCAGGGTTTTTACGTCCTTGGACACTTGGATGATATTCCCATCTATGTTAAATGAGGAGAATTCCTGACCTAATTTTTTAATATTAGTTTGAGTGCCCAGGATAATCAACTCTGTCTTATCATCGTTCAGACAGAGGCCATGGGTGGCCATCCAGGCCTGGATGATAAGATATACCTTGTTCACCAATTCCGTGTCTTTCGCATGATCCCCAGAAAGCGGGAGGAGGATCTGTGTATCATCTGCATAATTAGTGTAGGTGATACCGAGATGGTCCAGATCATCAAACAAGGGCTTGGTGAAAATGTTATATAGAGTAGGGGAGACACAGGAGCCCTGAGGGACACCGCATAGAATAGGGGTGGGATCAGCTGCTGCCGAGGGGGAGAAGACTCTCATTGTTCTTTCACTCAGAAATGACTCAATCCATCTGATGGCTTCCGGGGAGAAGTGGGCCGCGGAGTCCAGGTGACTGCAGAGGACTTTGTGGTCCACCAAATCAAAAGCGGCGGAAAGGTCAAGGAGTAACAGAAGTACTGTTCTTCCTTTGTCTCGAAGTTCGTCAATTTGGGATTTCAAGTCAATAAGGGCGGTTTCAGTTCCATGTAAGGGACGGAAGCCCGATTGTCTCTCACCTAGGAGGTTGTGTGATTCCAGATGTTTTTGAATTTGGTTATAAGCGGCTTTGTCCAGAATTTTGAGAAGAAATGGTACCGTGGTGATGGGGCGGTAGTTAGTAGGGATAAGGGGGTCTAGTGTCTGCTTTTTAAGTAGGGGAAGTACCCATGATTGTTTAAGGTTGGCCGGGATGGTGGCTGAGGTGAAGGAGGCGTTTATCAGTTTGGTGATAAAGGGCGATAATTCTCTGGCAGCGTCTTTTATTAATTGTGCTGGGCAGAGGTCACCTTTACAGTTAGATGGTTTAAGCGACAAGATAATTTTTTCTACTTCCATGGTGGTCAGTTTGGTGAAGTGGAAGGAGTCACTATGCGCCAGTAGATTATTGGTCTTGGGCATTTTTGGTGAGTCCTGAATTTTCAGTACTTCTTTTTTTTGCTGGATTTTATTTTGGAGAGTAATAATTTTGTGGGAGAGGGCTTGCTGGATGTCCGTGCACCAAGATTTGTCCTTGGTACAGGGGTCTGGTGTGGCGATCGGGGACTCAAGTTCCTTTAAAATAGAAAAGAGCTCTTTCATGCTGGAGTTAGAGTTGGCAATACGGTCATCATATGAGTTACGTTTTGCCTGGCAAACTTCTTTTTTGTAAGCTGATGAGAGAGAGGTAAGTTTGGCTTTATTGTCGACTGAGGGGCAGAGCCTCCACGTGGTTTCACTTTTTCTTTTCAAGATGCGCAAGTCTCTCAATTGTGGAGTAAACCATTTGTTTAGGTGGGCTTTAGGTTTGCTTGGTCTGAGTTTGAGAGGTGCCAGTTTATCTAGTGTGGCGAGCATGATATTATTGAATTCTTGTACTAAGGTGCTGGGGCATAGATTAGCTGATAATGCATTGAGGGTCGGTAGTATAGCTGGGATTACTTTATCTGCCTTGATACATTTTTTATTTCTGGTTAAGCAAGGCGGTGCTATTGGGAGGATAGGAGGGTTGGGTCTAGACGTGGCTAGGTTAAAGGACACTAGAGAATGGTCTGTCCAAGGTAGGGGTCTTATGGATAGGATAGTGGCTGAGCAGTTGCAGTCAGCTATCCAGTCTAGCGTTCTTCCCTTCAGATGCGTAGGCCTGTCAACTCTTTGAGATAGGCCTAGAGCGTGAATAGTGTTGGCTACCGCTGTAGCATTGGTATCCATGGTATCAAGGAAACCTAAGTTAAAATCCCCGAGGAGGATTATTTGGGAGTGAGGTTTGAGGTTGTACGTGAGCAAGTTGTGGAGATCCTCATCAAAGGTGCCTAAAGGGCCTGGTGGTCTATATAAAAGGTGGATGGTGAGAGTTTGATTATTATTTATCTGGAGTTTAGCAGATAAAGTCTCACAGGATTGGAACGATTGAGTAGGTACTAGTCTGAGTGAGAGGCCTGTTTTGGAGATTATGGCAATTCCGCCGCCTCTAGCACCTTCTCTGTCATTTCTGATTATCGTGTAGCCATCTGGGATGGCTAGCATGAGCGAAGGTCCTGCTGCATTATGTAGCCAGGTCTCTGTAATAGCGAGAAAGTCAAGGTTGCCTTCTGAAATTAGATCGGCAATGTCTAGGGCATGTGCGACAAGCGATCTCACGTTCAGGAGTGCTCCAACGATAGATGGGGTATTGGAGATCTCTGTGGCTTGGGGGGAAGGAGCGGTAGGAGTATCAGCTGTAGTGAGTACATTGTTCTGAGTAGGGCGAGTATTACGGTTAGGTGGAGGCGGTAGTCTGACATAGCGGGGTTTACAGATCTGCTGGAGGTTAGTTTTGATATTGGTAGGGGGAAGAGATCTACGGGGAGGTTCATGCAGTTTGGTTAGCCTGGCGCGGAGTCTAAGGTTTCTACTAAGTGTATCGCATGGGCGTGATACAGAGGTAGGTGTCTCAAGGGATCCGAGGCTAGGATATAGGTATTGGCCTGGAGAGATGCAGGTTTGATGTATTACCGATGTCAGAGGAGACAAGGTGTTAGGTAGGCTAACATCTAGCATAATGAATAGATGTAGGATAGTCCTCAGTAGGACTGTGTAGATGGCTGGTAGATACATGGTTGTAAAGGGAGGACTATCTCAGATGTGATGTCATTGGTGGGTAGTGGGAACAGTTGGTAACAGGTATGAGGCACAATGTATGCTAAGGGTATTAACATATAGAAGCAGTCTGGTGATAAGAACCACCTAGGTAATAGGTGTTGATGTGATATATGTAGTCAATGGCTCAGTAGCAATGATTCTACTATATCGTTGGTGCTAAGAGGTACAAAGCAACAATCCCAACTGTAGTGGTCTAATAGCGACCATAGGGCACAACACAACTGTGGTGGTCTAATAGCGACCATAGGGCACAACACAACTGTGGTGGTCTAATAGCGACCATAGGGCACAACACACTGTAGTGGTCTAATAGCGACCATAGGGCACAACACACTGTAGTGGTCTAATAGCGACCATAGGGCACAACACACTGTAGTGGTCTAATGGCGACCATAGGGCACAACACAACTGTAGTGGTCTAATAGCGACCATAGGGCACAACACACTGTAGTGGTCTAATAGCGACCATAGGGCACAACACAACTGTGGTGGTCTAATAGCGACCATAGGGCACAACACACTGTGGTGGTCTAATAGCGACCATAGGGCACAACACACTGTAGTGGTCTAATAGCGACCATAGGGCACAACACACTGTAGTGGTCTAATGGCGACCATAGGGCACAACACAACTGTAGTGGTCTAATAGCGACCATAGGGCACAACACACTGTAGTGGTCTAATAGCGACCATAGGGCACAACACAACTGTGGTGGTCTAATAGCGACCATAGGGCACAACACACTGTAGTGGTCTAATAGCGACCAAGAGGCATGACCGAATTAAATGCAAGTATGGACGCAAGGTAACCCTGGGCAAATCAGATCAAACACAGATATTTAGATGCAAATCAGGGCACAGGCAGCACTGGCTAGGTGAAGCAATGTGGAGCACAAAGAGGTTAAATGCAGTTGTAGACACATAGTACAAATGGGTATATCTGTATCGAGCATAGTGGACTGAATGCAAGTGTTGCGTGAAGTCCTTGCAGACGAGAGGATTCAGGGAGGCCGTGCATGATATGCTAAGCACTGCCAGACAGATATTAAAGTCAATACGTTCTTTCGGTGAGGGTGGTTGTGACTGACCAAGGGACACCAATGATGTGGGTACTTTAATGCTGGGGGCAGTGTTACCTTAGTTCCAGGAAAGTTCGTTGCCGGGCACCGTTAGTTAGTTAGGCATGACGAGACCTAGAGCGTCGTGGCGACCAGCATCAAAACGGACATGGAGACATCGCCGGGCGCCGGTTGCGCTCGGTCAGCTCAGTCAGAGCCTGAAGCCTTTCTTCCTCGCCTTACTTCCGCGATCCGGCTTCCGCCTGCCGGCGAATCGCGTTCAGTTAAGGGGAGGCAAGGTAGCCAATCAGGATACGGCTAGAGGCCTGGTGGGGACAGGCAGCGGAGAGGACACGGCAACTCGAGGGCGGCGGCCATCTTAGAAAGAGTAGCGCCCCTTGGGTGCATATAGTAGATAATGGTATCAGATGGCCTGATAGGTCCACGCTCCATGTAGTATGGTTTTCAATATTGGAAACATAACATACACTTGGGGTCGAAATCACAGGTACATATAAAGAGATAACCACAAATGATGCATTGTCTAAAAGAATCAAGGAAAATCTAAATATGATCACAATTCATCGACTTATTTCTCCGATTTATTTACATCGGCATCATCTAAATTGGATGTTGTTATTGTAGTGGAAGCTTCGTCGTCTCCCTGAAACACAGCACTTGCGTTAATAGGGAAGAAAGTATAGCAAATGGAATCACGTTAGATGATCACGCATGATGGAGCTGTCAGTATCCATACCTCGTGCTGCTGAAGAATATCTATGGATGTTGCAAATGTAGTGCGCACTTCCGAAAGCTGTTGCGCCGATTCGTATACGCATGGTCCCGCTTCCACTTCCCCTGCAATTACTTGAATGTCAGGCTCTGCATAAAGTGCAGGGCTTGACGCTCCATCAACTGCCTGAAACATAGTACTTGCATTAGTGAGGATTACAATGGTGAAAACATAACACACACCTGGGGTCGACAGCACAGGTACATATCAACGGCTAACCACGAATGAAACATTGTGTAGAACAATCAAACAACAAGAATTCCAGCTCTGATGATGACGCTCAATGGAGCTGTCAGTATCCATACCTCCTGATGGTGAAGAACATCTAGAAATGTTGTAGATGTGGCGGACGCTTCAGCATCTCCCTGAAAGACAGTACTTGCATTAGTATGGATAACACTAATTATAACTGAAAACAAACACCAGTGGACGATAACTAAGGTGTATATCAATTGGAAAGCACTAACCAAACATTTGGTAAAATAATTACACGATAGAATAAAACTACTACTTGACATGCATAAAACAAGTATGTACCGGATTAGCCTAGTAAGATTACCTGATACGCGCTAGAAGTGGTTGATAACTGCGACCACGTCAAGGATGTAGAATGTTCTTGCTTCAGATTCAAGGGATAGTCAAGAAGTTGTAAAGGTAAATTAATGATTGATAATGAAATGCCAATATTAAAAATAGCCATGTAAGGCGACAGAATACTTGAAAAATGCTCAATACAGCACAGTTCCCTGTTCCCATATATATATACATTGCGTTTGTGGGTTATGAAATCGAAAAAGAATATATGATAAATGTCATTATTCAAAAAACTATACACTCATATCAATATCGAAATTATTACAAGGGATAGAACACCTACAATATCAATTAATCCATTCAGCTACCTACACACTACCGCAAGGCCTAAAGCTAAATCCGGACACTTGACTCACCAGTGGCGGAATGTGGACGAATAGAGTGGGAATAGCGTTTTCGATCAATTTCCGTGTCGTTCACCGTTTATTCTTCTTTGTTACCCAAGATGTTGTGTACATGTCCAAGGAAAACTGCCGGCTGCAGATGTGGTATCGATCACCCCTCTTGTCCTGTAAGACTTGTTGGACTCTACTTTCCAGCTCATCCAGTGGATATCCGCAATGTCTGACCCATTCTCTTATTCGATCAACAGTTTTTGGGAATACATGCATTGTAGTGCCTTCAGATTTTGCATGGGTCTTCGAAGGGCAACACGCTAATCGAACAGGCAGGCATTGTTGATAAATCTGAAAAGTAAATATCAACATTATTATACAATCTTCATGAATAAAGATTTGATGCAAAAGTAAATGAATCATACAATGATCAATGCAAGGTTTGTTTTGGTCGCAGGAACTATACCAGTTCATTATGTGCGGCTAAGTATTTGCATAAGTTGCAGAAATGTATAAATGATGTGACTAAAATCTGAACATGTGACTCGTTCCTTGGATGTTCTGTCTTGCACGAGAAGGAAACATGCTTACATTATAGACTGGACCCCCGAAGGATGCAATTCGATGACAATAGACAAAGATGAAAACAAATAGATCTATTGATAGCATAGCAATGGAAATTCAAGTCAATAGCAATGAGACCAATGAACATAGCACTATTGTGTACTCTACTCACAAATAGATAGAAATTTACAAATCTGCGAAATATGACTAGGATACATGGCCTTACCTTGACCAACAAACAGTTGGATTCAGCAAGCAGAGCAGTGTGTTGCAGGAGAACAGGTGGGTGGCCACAGGTAGCACACTGATGGGTTTGCTCTAAGCGGTCACAGAAGTTCACGCATAGCACGACGACAAGTAGATGAGCGTAGATCTCAGTGGTTGCCAGGTAGCACGTTCAGGAGTTGACTTGCAAAGCACAAAGATGTTCTCATGAGACATATCAAGTGGTTTATAAAGTATCAGAAACAGGGGTGTGTTTGTGAGTGAATGACTTATGTACGTCGTGGTATTAGGGGGCGGCCTGCTTCAAGGGGAGGCCTGGCTGGAGACACGGGGTCTGAGGAGGCCATGTGACCGATGGCCCCTTGGCGTGGGATACCTTTTGAAGTGTACATGTAGTTTGGCACCTTGGCCTTTCGCGCCCCTGACAGCGCGCATCCACTGGCGCGAACCGCCTTTGATAGAGGGGGGTGGGCTGGATGGGCCTAGGGTGTGCAGATAAGGCACAGGAAGACTGCTGAATGGAGACACACTTATGTGGATTGCAGGGGAGCGGCCTACCTCGGGGGAGGCCTGCCTGGAGACACAGGGTCTGAGGAGACCATGTGAACGATGGCCCCTGGGCGTAAGATACCTTTTGAAGTGTACATGTTGTTTGGCACCTTGGCCTTTTGCGCCCCTGACAGCGCGCATCCACTGGCGCGAACCGCCTTTGATAGAGGGGGGTGGGCTGGATGGGCCTGGGGCGTGTAGATAAGGCACAGGAAGACTGCTGAATGGAGACACACTTATGTGGATTGCAGGGGGGTGGCCTACCTCGGGGGAGGCCTGCCTGGAGACACAGGGTCTGAGGAGACCATGTGAACGATGGCCACTGGGTGTAAGATACCTTTTGAAGTGTACGTGTTGTTTGGCACCTTGGCCGTTCGGGCCCCAGACAGCCCCACATGCTAGCGCTCATCGACGGGTGTGAACTGCCTTTGATAGGGGGGGTGGATGGATGGGCCGGTGGGCGTGCAGATAAGTGTGTGGGAACGAGGGGCCGTCAGGCCCCTCTCGATGGCCCCTCTCATGCTTTACTTCTCAGTAGAAACTCGGACCAGTGCCTCCAGTAGTGGGTTCACCCCTTGCCCTTATGTGATAACTTTGGTTGACAATCGCGTAGATGGGACCACTGAGCATGACTCTTCCTCTGAGATCACTGTCCTGCATGTGAACCAGTCTGAACTAAACACATCGCTCGTTCATCTCCATAAACGTGTCCTTGCCCACACACCCTCACCAGTGGAAACTTACTGCCATTGTGACCCTGTGCACAGACCCACACTTCAACCGGTGTATTACAGTGGTCAAGACCCTTAACCTAAGGCCTGTATAATCCAATGTTAATTGTTAGTATAGATATATGTGTGACTTTTATAGAGACATAACCTACTGAAAGACTTTGAACAAGTGTTATTTAGTGCATGCATTATCGAGAATATTTTATGTTAGCTTAGATAGTGACGACCCTGCTTCACAGTGACCAGACCTTCACCCATTCGGAGCACAGATGTCTGACGTCCATCCTTGAATGGAGACACACTTGATTCATTTAAAAAAATCGAAACAACCGTTGTTAAAATATATGTGGTGTTTTATTTTGTATCTTATTTTCATGACACAAAAATACAAGACTTTAAAAATTATACAGGTCAGGTTGCAGCACAGCGAGAGAAAATCCCCTGTACTGAACGCTGTCACTCGGGAATGTTCGAACGCGGTGTCCAAGCCTCCCGTGGAGCCACCATGTAAAGGAACGATAGGCCACCAGCCTGTACCACCTGTGAAAAGGAATTAAACAAACTGTTTTTAAATGACCAAGATAAGTTTAATAAACGTTTGTTGTCAATGACAATTCTTGTAACTAATGGGACAAATGCTATCTAGACAATGCACACTATTCAATGACTTATAAGCGTTACAATGATATGTAGATGTAATTTTGCATACAGTAGAAGAACATGAAATAGGAGTGGCATGACAAGCAGAGTATACTTACTCGTTACTCGGATTACAAGGATGAACAGTTGTGCGAAGTTCGTGCATAAGCACCATCATTATTCTCAACACGGCCCGTGTGAGGCAGGCTGCCCTGAAGTCTGGCAGCTCGGTGATGCATTGCGGTCGTGGCTCGCCTTCCGAAATGTAGGCCAGGCATCCCGAGTTTTCTCGGCAGCAGCAGTTCTCCTCCTCGGTTGGCATTAGCTCGCACCGATTGCATGTGCACCAGGTGGAGACGTCGTCCATGCGACTAGGCCCAGGCTCTTCATCTGTTGATTCGTCCTGCCAACTGCCGTCCGAATCCCCATCGTTTTCGCGTGCTTCCCTTTCCAGTAGTTCCTCCTCGGTATACTCGGGCTCATACATGTAGGGCATTATTGTAGCCATTGTTTGGTAAACAAAGTAAAATAATTTACCGAGATGGTACAGGTGTTCACACGGGCTACAAGCGGCGAGGGTAGCTGACCAGAGCACAGAAACGAGTCACAAAATACTCTAAGTAACACAGAGAGAGGAATGGAATCGAAAATCTGCTGCTGTGTGTTGTGAAACGGTCTGTTTATACTTATTGAGGAAAGAGGCGTCCTGCCATTTCCATGGCGACACATCATTAGCTGAAGCGCAGCGAATGTTGACACAAGACATGCTTTGGCGTTGGGAAATGGGCGGTACGAGTCTGCTGATGACAGGCTCAGGGGCGGTGGAATTGATTTAGTGCCACAGAAGCAGGTCAGCCAGGGCGATGCGGCAAGTGATAGGATTATCACAAAATGGCGACTCCATGGTGCCTGTTTTTGCGTGCGTTTAATGGACGAAAACTCGGGTAAGGTCCATAGGAAAGTTTTCTAAAATCGAGCCACTTAGGCTTAAAAAAACATGGCCGACCCGTAGGGACAATAAAATTTTTTACTAGACCATGCCTTTAAATAGCATGGTCCCAGCCTCGCCCCTTGTCTCCGCCTTGTGGCCCGACCTTGCCACTCCTAAAGACTGCTGCACGTGCACCCCAATGTTTCCCATTGGCCACGCCCGGCCTAGATGCACATGGGAGGCTGCTGGGGAGGAAGTAACACGAGCCTCAGACACAAAGTGTGCAGAGCACACTTTCTCATGAGCCGGTCCATTTGGATCCTTTAGATGGTAAAAATAGTGACCCTTGCCCTGTGACCATGACAATATGAGGACATAGAAACAATAGCCAAAAATGATCCCAACAGCCAAAATAGTTTGAAAAACAATTTACTGGACACATACTACCCAAACAGGAGTACCACTTTGGAAACTATGTGTCTATACCATGTAACCCAAAACATCACATACAAAAATAATATTAAACCAGCTGAAAAGAAAGGTAGATACAGAGTGGCAAATTGTGAAGGCAGTTTAGTGAAACTTACCAAACACAGCTTAATTAATCATATCAAATTGTCATTAAAAACTCCTCAACATAAAGAACTGTATTACATGCCCTGCTACAACATTTTAAACCATGGAGAAAAAGGTACCTATGACTCCTATGAAGACGATTTCAAAGCAAATGTAAGCACTATAACAGACGTAAACTTTACACAGTACAACACAATGTTGCACAATGAACAGCAACACGAAGAAGAATTACAGGCCCAACTAGATGTGGGCATTCCTGACAGTAGTCAACCTTCTGTAACAGGAAGCCAAAAACCACCTGGACAGCCACTAATAGTAAATGAGGCAGAATTAGCCATGACAGAAGTAGAAAACACCACGTGTCAGTATGAGCAATCTACAGAAGACTTTGCTGTACTAAAATCACAATAAAACAATGAGCAGTGTAGCATTTTCCAAGAAGTAACAAAACAAATTGAACATGGTGTGTAACATGAAAGTAAAAACTGTACCTGCCAAGACTGCAAATCTATACTGCTATATGTGAGTGGTCAAGCTGGGTCAGGAAAAACATTCTTAATCAAAATCATCAGCAACTTCCTCCAACAATTGACAAACAACAAACGGTCAGCTGTTGTAACTGCCCCCACAGGTTTAGCTGCCTACAACATAGGCAGTGTCACTTTACACCGATTACTACTCCTTCCAGTAGAACACCAAAACAAATGAGACTATTACACACTTTCTACAGAAGCTGCAATGGAAATGCACAGAGTTTTCAAACAAATGAAAAGGCTGCTAATAGATGAGGTGAGCATGGTCTCCAACCTAATGTTGGCTTTGATTCACCTCAGATTACAAAGGGTCCTCAAAACAGACTACGAAGAGCCCATTGGAGGAAAACACATTATTGTTTTCAGACATCTTCTTCAAGTAACATCAGTGAAAGGTGAACCTTTCAAACATACCCACATGACAATAGCATTCCATTTGTCAATATTCTCTTTGACAAACTATCAGAAGTTAAAAAGATAGGATGCTCAACAGCCCGCTTCCTTCTTTTCAAAGACATGTATGTACGCAGAGAACAATTTTCTCTAACTCTAGCATATGCAGTCACCATTCACAAATCGTAAGGTCTTACCCTAGATAAAGCATTGATAGATATTGGTAGCACAGTCCTTAAAGAAGGCATGAGCTATGTAGCACTATCACGCTTACATACACTAGACAGACTATTTCTAATCAACTTTGATGCAAATAAAGTAAATGCTAATATTTCTTGCATTCTAGAATACAATAGACTGCGTTCATTCTGAACCCCCATCTAAAAACCTATCCTGTTCAGCAAAAATCAAAACGTTGTAAAAGAAAACTACTTCAGACTCAAACTATGCAGGATCTCACAGCAATTCCTCCAAATAAAGTAAAAGATGCTAATACTTCATCAAAGACCACAACCAAAGAAGAATCTACTTCTCAAAGTAACTCAACTACCTATTCAAAGAAGCGACGCACACTCCGAAGAAATGACTTGGACACAGAACTGTAAGGTCCATTCAAATTTTCAAATACAACTGGTGTAAATTGCTACGCAAATGTAGCAATCAATATTCTATTCCAATTGCCACCTATTATTGACAACATTTACTTACACAGTACAGACCAATTGTGTTTCCAAATGTTAGTCATTCATAGAAATGCAACCAACAATCCTGACAACACTTACAGTGTTTCTGGAATAAGGCAAGAATTAGACTACTGTGCTGGAATTGTCAAATTCACTATAAACTCACAAGAAGATCCACAAGAATTGCTAATGTAATGTACTTACTACAAGTACTTGTAAACAAAAACATACCTATAAATGAAATATTCCAGATTTCATACATGTGGAAACATATATGCACTATTTGCAGGCATGTAGTACAAAAAGAAGTTCCTAATGAACGCTTTGTGTATGAATCCATACCTAACTGTGAATCCATTCCATTTCAGCAACTTGTACAAAATGCAAACCATGGCAGATCATGTACTACCTGCAATTCTGATAATTGTTCCACCTTCCAAATACAGGCCCATAGTAAATATGTAATAGTAATGCTTTTACGTTATAATGCAGATGGTACCAAAAACAACTGCAAGCTGACTGGATTCACACATGGTCAAGTATCACTTGGTAAGAAAACGTTCACAACAATAGCTGTAATCTACCATTCAGGAGCCCCAACCAATGCAGGTCAGTACACAGTATATATAAAAAAGTATTGTGTATGGTTTGAATGTAACAGTACTACCATTACTCTAAAACAGAGATTACCAGCAAATCGTGTAAATGCTTACTTAATATTCTTAAACCCAAAATGTAATAACTAATCTGTGTATGAACATAAACAAAACTTGAACTTCAAAACTATGACCAGTTATAATACGCCAACAGGTATCTAACTGCCCCAAGATTCCGCAACAAACAAACAGATAAATAAATACCACTAAAATCAAACAAGAAATATACAGTTAGAATACGCCAACAGCTATCTAACTGGCCCAAAAATCTGCAACAAGCCAACAGATAGATGAATACCACTAACATAGAAAAAGAACTAAACAAATAGAATACACCAACTGCTGTCTAATAGTAACAATACTACCACCACTTCCAAATCAAAAACCATACACCTATTCAATTCCTTGTATTGAAATCAATGAAAGAAATATATTGTACCACAACGTAGAAAGTATTTTTTTTTTTTTAATCCAGCATGGTTGCCAAATGCAGAAATGTCTACTATGCAGTGCAATACTCATTATAAACTACCTACACTAACATGTGATTTTTTCTTTTATCATAGTGATTGAAAAAAAAATGTCTGCTCCATCCACCCATGTCATGAAAAAACTGCATACAACCACAAAAAGTCAAATAGTAAGTATATAATGATTGGACTCACAAACACCACAGCATAACACACCCATTCAGGCAAACATCTGACCATAGACCACAATCCAAAATGTTTGTTTACATGGGTATCTTATGCTGCAGTGCTTGTTGCCAACACTCAATCTTGACTGCATGGCCTGGCCAAAACTCTACATACAGCCTCAAAGCCTCAACAAAGGAAACTGTGTGTAGATAATAATTAGACTCATAAACACCGCAACATAACACAGCCATGCAAACGAAGACCTCATCAATAAATACAGACCAAAATGCCTAGAGTCTTCAATACCAACATTCTGAACAAAGTCCAACAAACAAACACACATCATCTCACTATCCTATAAACGTTATTACACTACTGCCAATAAGTACACAAAGTTTTGAAAACATATCCCAGAAGCAGCCCACATACCGCAATCAAAATCTTTCATAGCATGGGTGTGGTATGCTGCAGTGGTTGTGGCCAGGGCCAAGAGTCTTGGGTGCATGGCCATGCGCCCAAGACGCTAGGCCTTGGCCACAACCACGGCAGCATAACATACCCATAGAAGCAAACACCTACCAAATGACCACAACCCGGTAAAGGCCTAGGTTAAGGCCCTGTTTTGTCTCCAACCACCCCAGAGTGCCCAACATCAGCACAGGAGTGGGCAGGAGCCCTCCTCCTTCGCACACTCACTTTGCCGCTGTGAACACAGCATCAGGAGTCCGCTGCATTCAAAGTGCCCCTGCACACCTGCACCTTTGCCTCGTCTGAAGTGCTCCACCCTCCCTCTGAGCCAACCTTCTTCAGTGAGATACATCTGTGCAACCTGCATTTTTCTGTACAAATCCAAGCTGCCCACAACTCAACCACCGAAGCCCGCTTCGTTGCTACCGTGCCTTTGCCTTTGAAAATGCTGGTGCAACGCGGGTTGAAAGCGAGGCTGTTGACCTCGGTTGCTAAGCAACACATACTATTTAGCTCAATCCAAGTTAACGTAAGGCGCTGCCATCCTGCGGTAAAAGCCTAGCTTAAGGTCCTGTTTTGCCTCCTGTTTGCCGCACTGTGCCGTTGTGCTGCCTCTACACCCACCCAACTGCATTCTGTGCCTAATCTTGCTGCAACATCCCGGCTGTACACTTGAGAGAATCCCAGAACTACATCCCCTGCCGACTCCTACCTGCCCATACCGACCCCCAACTCGGACCCACTTAATGAGTGTATGCTGCTCTATGCGCTACGGATATCTAATGCCTGCTAACCACTAGCTGCCACAGACTAAAGCTGCTGACTGCATGTGCATGCATATTCCACAATATGATCTCTTGTTAGCCCGTACATCCACCAATTTGCAAGGTAAAATGGCGCTTGTCCATATTTAACCCGCCGCTGTACTACCACCATGAAATCTGCCTCATACCACATGGTATATTGCTCACCAATACTTACGCACAGCTATAAATAGTACTCTTCTCACATTTCCCTAACTATACCATGAAACTGTAACTAATCATGCATATAGTATTGCTTCCCACAGGGCCTTAATTATCCTGCTACAGACCATCAGATACTGTCATGCTAGTAACAATAGTGTATGCCTGCCAGATGAACTGTGAACTCATTTACAGCATGTTTACCCTGCCTCTCTACATATGCTTTTTAGGCACCTTGCTCACTGCTAAGAACACACCTAACCATCCCAGTTTGGAGCCTAGCAACCGCTATTATTCCAGCAGCATCAATCCTCTTACGATGGACATCCTACTTAAGTCCACACACCCTCCTCGTCACACCACGCATGCAGACACACACGTGCCTAACCACAACCACAGACTGCTCACACTTAGATCACGCAACCTTCCCAGGATCTTCCATGCCGTTCCTACACTGGCAGCACACAGAAACCTTTGACTAGGCTCAAACACCATCAGAGTGAACACGAACCACCACTGCCTAAATGCCCAGAAATGCAACAAAACTAAACTGACCGATGCTTCATCCAGCCACAACTCCCTCAAACAACATACCGCCTCTACCAAAACAGACACTCCACCTCTAACTAAAAAGATCTGTGTCCTCTGCAATGCAAGTGCGGCTTACTTAATGTACGCTCTCTCAATGCCCCTGCGCTAGAAGTAAATGATCTAATCACTACCCAAGACCTAGACATATTACCCATCACAGATACCTGGCTTCACGAGGCCTCCGGCCCTACCATCACGCTAGCCTTACCTGAAAGATATGCAATCCTCAGACAAGACAGGCTTCCCAAAACAGGAGGGGGGTAGCTCTAATCTTCAAAGAGACCTTATCTATCAGGAATGTATGTCGCCAAGGAGAAGGAAATGTATACATCCTTTCAGTCAAACTAGCACTCTCTCCAAATAATACTATAAATATCCACGTCATGTACTGTCCACCTGGGCCCACCACTGATTTCCTAGGTCAAGTCACCCACCTTCAGGGGACAATATTAAACAATCCACCAAAACACTACTCTTAGGAGACCTAAATCTAGGATTCAACAACCCTAATGACAAAACTGCCACCTCCCTCACCAAGGACCTCCTCGATCTCAGCTTCTCCCAAAAAAATCACATCTCCCACTCACGCAAAAGGCTGCATCTTATACTGGGTAATAGACCACAATTGCGATACAGTCATTGCTTCTAATACTAGCCTCCCATAGAAAGACCACAACTATCTATACTTCACCAACCCACAAAAGCCATGCGCTGAGTCGACTACTCCAGCACCTGCTACCCTAGCCAGAAGTGCAAAAAAACTCACTGCTGATAATATCAGCGCTTGTCTTAACCTGCCATGCCTAGAACCACCATTCTCCTCAGACCATAATATCCTAGCAGAGATATTCAAAGACACCCTCACCAGTGCAATCAACACTGTTGCCCCATTGGAAAATAAAAAAGAGAAGAAATCCTTCCACTCCAACTCCTGGTTCACAGAGGAGCTCCAAAATCTGCACAAAAGCAAACGCCAGGCGCTCAAAAATTGGCAGATCAATCCCTGTGACATCACCAGAGATATCTTCCAATCTACTGCTAAAAAATACAAAGTCTCCATCTTCAATGCTAAATCTGAAGCTTACAATCGCCGAATCATCACTGCTAAATTCCAAACCAAAGAACTCTTTAGTATCTTTATAGAACTAACTGTACCGTCCATCTGCACTGATGAAATCATCAAAGACGAAGCCTGGTGCATAAGCATACAAACCGCCATGCTAGAAAAAATAAACCTCCTCAAAACAAAATATCACACCATTACAAAGCCCTACCTAAGCAGAACCCTTGCGTGCAGACACAGCCCAACTCCAAAAAAGCAACCTGCCCAAATTCTCATTTACGGAAATCACTGAAGCAGATGTCATAGACATCCTTAGACATCTCAAACCATCACAATGCCCTCCCAAAATCATCAAGGAATGCGCGGAACCACTTGCTCCGCTCCTTATCGCCCTCATCAATGCCTCATTCAAAACAGGCATAGTCCCGTATAGCCTCAAAGAGGCCTGGGTGTGCCCTCTTTTAAAAAAACTTGTCTAGGAATACCATACATACCGGGAGCATAGCTCAGCAGCAACGTGCGTGCCTTGAAAGCCATAGATAAACATTCTACAAATCACAATAACATAACTGTCCTGGGAGATATCAACATTAGGTTAGAAAGCAAAAATGAAACCACAATAAACTATCTCAGTGCCCTACTGGAAACTTTTAATCTCAAACAAATAGTTACAGATCAACCCACAGACCTGGACACGCACTAGACGGAATTATCTGCAGGGATATACTTTCGACTGCTACTCTTTCAGTACCAAATTTATAGAACAATCATCATATGATCCCTTTCAACTTCAGAATCCTGAGCCGCATGATGCTCTCAAACACACAAGTGACAGCGGCAAACAAGAGAAACCTGAAAAGACTTGACACTGAATCTTTAACACAAATATCAGAAATGTCCAAACCAGACAACTCCCCCTAAACAAAATGACACAACAGTTGAGGAGAAACTTCACAAATGTGTTAGACCAACTAACACCCTTGAACTCTTCAAAACCACACCGAAAAAAATCTCTGCAAGATGGTTCACAGAGGTAATAGGAAAGGTCCCCACCTTTCAAAACTAACCAAAAACTAGAATGGGATGGAGGAAGAACGTCAACCAAATGGACAAAATTAACTACCAGTGACAAATCCAGCTGCACAAATAGACAGTTCTGAAAGACAAGAAAGCATACTATACCACGAGAATCAAATCTTCAACTAACCAACAAAAAGAAATGACATTTAAAAAAAAAAACTTCATGCTACAACAACATCGTACTCTTGCAAACTCTATCCGACAGTCTAACATCCCACCTAAGAGCAAAAATAGAAGCAATACAACAGGCCATTGACACATCCTGCAGGACCACAAACAACACCCTCCCAGAAACCCACATACCAACAGTCAACACAATACTTGATCTATTTGAACATAACAGCAAGGAAATCTTTAACAAACTATTAAAAGATACCAATTTAGCTGTTTCTCCCAGTGGCCCATGCCCACTGGATATATACAAAAAGCTACTCTCCCACAAAACACAAGTGCTCTAACTCTGACTACTAATGAGCCTATCAATAAACACTACAATAGTACCAAAGTCATTCAAATCATCCACATCAAACTTCTCCTAAAAGATGAGACAGGAAATACAGATGACCCTACTAACTATACGCCCATACCAAATGTGCTGTTCCCAGCAAAAATCCTAGATAAATATGTGTACAAAGAACTACTCAATTATGTACAAAGCAATGGAATACTTGACTAATCAGAGGTCGGTTTTAGACATATGAGAGGAAGAGAATAAGCAGTCCTCCCTATATGGGATGACCTAAAAATTAACACTGACAACAACACCTGATCGGCTTTCGTATTACTACACATATCAGCTACCTTTGATACTATCTGACACACAATCCTAATTAACAGACTGGAGGAATCTGACATAAACGCTCTCCAACAAAATGGCAAAAAAAATAAACTTTCCTTACCAACCGAACAGTATGAACCCACATTCCACCATTCATATAGAACACAGAAAATATGACATGTGGTATACCACAAGGATTAAGCCCCTCCCCACTACTCTTCAATGGCTACATGACCCACCCTTAATGAAACACATTCAAACCCATGGATTGACAGCCTACAGTTACACAGGCGACAACCAACTCATCTTCAGGATATCTAACGTCAAGGACCCAGACAATACCGTCAAAAATATCTCACTGACATAAATACCTGGATGGCCAACAACAAACTCAACCCAACCAAAAAAGAAATATTAATCACCCCACAAGAAAGCAGTCCAACACAGACATCCCTCACATGGCCACCGACCATGGGAACTTAACCAGAGACGTCAATAGTGATACAAAATCTAGGAATCCTTATAGACAGCAGCATCACCTTTGACTCACAAGTCAATGCGATCCCTAAAAAATGTGTCTACCCCTCTACTTAATAAGAGATATCCTCCCTTACCTCAACTTCACATACAGAACCCTCACAATGATCTCCTTTGTATTATCAAGGAAAGACTAGGCAAACAGTACATACATGGGACTGCCCAAACGCCAACAAACTCCAATGCATCCAAAGTACTGCAGCAAGATTACTTCTAAACATGCAAGCCTCCTGATCCACTAATCACTGTCTTACCTCCAGTGGCATCACAATTATAATGAGTTGATTCATGTCAGCCCACAATGATATGATATGATAAGGCATTTATAACGTGCCTATACACAAGTGTTTCAAGGCGCAACGAGGCAAGGGAGGGAGAAGCGAGGGAAGATAGACAGCAATCCTACTAGGCCAGGTGTCATTCAGATTGAGCAAGTGCATGGGAAGGGGGAGATGACAGTGCAGTACATGGGATAATAGATTAAATAACAATAAGTAAAAAGTACGGCAAGAAGGTGTTAAGTGCAAGGCTAAGTGCAGACAACAGGTGTCAAGTGCTGGTAGTGGGACTGTAGGGATACAGAAACAGTCCCCAAGTCCAGGGGTTGCCAGGAAGGCAGTGCAGGTGGGTGCTGGTGGGGAGGGGACATGGCCCGAGATCAGAAGGTGGCCAGGTAACCAGTGCAGTTTCAGTTTCAGGCAGGAAGTCAGCAGGGGAGAGGAGGAGAAAAAGCAGAAGCAAAGAGAAAGATTTTGAGGTGCTTCCGGAACCAGCGATGATTCTCCTCAATGGGTCATAGCACTGAGTACTGTCTGCAGTTCCTCCACAAATCTTGGGGGCTCTTGTTGTCCAGGGTACGTGGATCATAACTAGACCCTGTTGTTGCTGTCCATCCTTATGACCACATGGTACTTGCCTGAGGGGTAGCTGAAAGGTTGTAAATCCCTTCTGTATATTCTTTTTCACCTCATCACCAAGATATTGTACCTAGGAAGTGGCTCCCTGGATGTCTGTGCCCCAGCAGGACCCATACAGCTTCTTCCCTGCCCAATGGGGGTAGAGGGCATTAAGGGAGACATCTTCACCACATGTGCCTCCTGTTGTGTTTCTTCTGGCCTCTGCCCTGTACACAGTCTTATACTAGTGAACACATCAAGTACATCTACTGGCATCTCAATATCCTGATCTTGATCCACCTTGTCCACTTTGTGGTGGCAGAGTCAAGGCCATCCCATTCCCCTCCTTCCTGTCAAAAATTCTATTTTTCCCCTTAGCTGATCATTCATCTACCCACGTCCTCATATTTTCCATTCATTTCTTATAGCGGCAGCCTCTTCTCGCCACATGGTGAATGGACTGATCTGCTGGTATTTTTATTCCAGAGCCCTTCTAAGGTTTCCCAGTTTATCCAAATTAAACATTTCTTCAATCAGGAATTGAGTCAGTCTGTTATGTTGTGTCAACTAGTACCATGTTTCAAGATAATCTCAAGATGAACTGTTAAACTGACTAATCATATAATGGGCAGCTGACCCCTTGGCGGGTTCCTCCGCCCATTTTGATTCTTGTTTGCCCATTTTCCTTTCCCTATTGAAATCTGCATACATCGATCACTTGCCATGTTACTCAGGCACCCCTGCTCCACATTTTATTTGACACCACTGCTTCACAGTTCAGAGAGGGAAGGGCTGATTTTAAACCCCCAGATACAACACAGAGTGGTCCTGATAGGGATAAGGACTCTCATCACACAATCATCCAACTATCCATATTTAGTTGTTGGCATTATCCTTTTCCCATCCTGTTACCCTAACTACTACCTGGGTGCTGTCCCAAGGCTCAGTGTCTACCATTGATATTGTGCTAGGTTAGTCTATGGATATCAGAGAGACAGCACTGAAAGAATCACAGTTATGAAACAAGCAAAAACCACTACTGATACTATATACCCAGCCCTAAATCTCCACCCCATTTCAGCATATCCCCTAAAAACATCCCATCCCCTGTTGTCCATTGCCTGGTCCCAAATGGGACCCTTAGTTCCCTGTGGGGCCCTGCATGCACTCTCACCATCCCCAATATACTCCTCTGGAAACCCCTATGTAGATTTGCAAGTAGGTCTCCGACCTCATATTTTGGGGTGCTCATGTGGGTGTCTGGATGGATGCCCCCAGGAGTCAGTGGTTTGCAGTATTGTGTGACAGATCTGGGTCATGGCCATCATTTATCAAAGTGAATCAACACAAAAGAGGACTCAGGAGTAATATTGGAAATAGACAAAGCAAGACACCCTGTATTACTGGATTGCAAACCACATAAACTGTCAGTAGCATACTGGCCCGCCACCCAAATCTAACCCAACCCACGTTGAATTCACTTTCCCTTTATATCTCTCTATGGTAAAGCCCCTCACAATAAACATCACTTCCGTTTGACCGCTCCCACTCCCAAAACATAACAGCAATCCTTCTTGTTCGCAACAGTCATGGGACACAAATATACCTGTCTTTTACTACATATTGTCCAGGGGTCTCTAGCCAGATGAGTGCAAGGCATTGGGGAAGGTGGTACAAATAGAGACGAATGGATGGCCCAAAATACAAGCACATATAATGCACTATTGAAGAACACGACAAGAGAAGGACAAACAGACTGCAGATAATGCAACCAAAGCTCAAGCAAAGTTGATGCAGATGAAATCAGATAAACTTAATAAGGAAGGAGCAATACTTACAAACATAGTACCAGGGCAACCCAAACATATCCCAGTGCAGGGGGGGCACCCCTGATGGTTCAACCAGCAAGCGGGTTCTGGCAGCAAGTGGCAGGGTTTTCACCACAAGGGGGTTATTATCAGCATGGGGGGTACAGTCAACATGTTGGGTATTAACTGCAGGCAAGGTATTATCAACAAGGAAAGGGGTATTATCAGAGAGGAAGGACATACAGATATGGAGGTCCAATACACTGGGCCAGGGGAGGGCCATCTTTTTTTTGTAGTCAAAACTGCCACTTTGCCTAAGAATGTAAAAGCAGACCACAGACATAATATGACATGGGGGGAGTGCCAGTGTGCCAGACCCACAACTTTCCCCCACAGCAACAGACACAAGTGCGGCAGGTGTGGGCGTGGACCTCCGATCTTCTTACTCAAAATAGGCCCACATCTCAAGAAGTGAGTACATGTTTGTCCGTAAAGCAAGTTTATTGTACAAACGGTCAGGAGGGGCTAGACAACTCTTTATAGAAAGAACTCATCAGATTTTCCTTGAAGCACACAAAGGTTACAAATTATATACATTATCATAACAGTTAACACAGTCCCACATGTTTTGTTACAAAGTCATCCCCCAAATATGATTGGTTAACCCTTTAGAAAGGAAATCTAATCCCCCCCCAGTTTCCACGCTTCCATTGTATATATTCATGTAATCACCATCCCCTTTTGTCAGACATTTAAATTAGGTCATATTTACAGCACACCCCTTTTTGGGATCTTTACGTAGTGAGTTGCAACATCATCACATGGTAAATTACATATTCACGCGTGACAGCCCTAATTTATTACAAGTTCCTTCTGGTCGAGGACCTCCAAATCTGGTTGTGATGCACATGGCTTTTTACATGGATACTTCAACAATTGGAGTAGGGAGAGAAACAAACATGTTCACTTTGAACTGGTGATAATCATCTGAACTGCCCATACTTGCTGGCATCCTCAATTCACGCTAATCTATAATGACAGCCATTTCAGCATGCATGGCCTCTGGATACATCCCAGTAATGTCTGAGAACCTGATTGAAACCTATAAACAATTGTTCAACTCTGCCCTTAAACCCGCCCTTGTACTGAGTTTATTACCTGGCTCTAAGTCAACCCTACCAGGTAGCTGGACTTCCCAGGTCACTGAATAACAGACCCTCATGTTTTCAGGAAGATTGAATCTCCTATTCAAAATACCACCAATTCATAAACCCATGCCTGGCCACAACTAACCATATAATGTTATTGCAGCTTCCTGAATGCAGTTACCTGCCTTCCTCCATCCTATGACCTCGATCAACCAGCTTCCTAATCACACAGAGCTTATCTTGCCACACCAGGTTTCTGCAACCTACACAAACCCCAACTATGAGGCACCGGCAATATTCTGATTTTCCATGTACTCATGTATTCACTGTGTACCCCCTTCTTCCCCTACTGTCCTGAACACATTTCCCTGAAAACCCATGTGTGTATAGGTCTGTACATGTATGTACAAGACTATTGTTTCCCCTCAAAGTGGCTTGTCCATTCGTGAATCTCCTTTCTCCCGTGCACATAAAAAAGCTCCTCACATCTCATCTGTATGTGCTATGTGGCACATCACACAACTACATTGTGTTCACATTGTATTGGCAGGCTTGTCATTATGTTGTTACTTGTGTCTGAATCTAAAATGTATCACTGATATAAAACATAACACTAATAGCAACACTCATCCCATTCTCATTAACTACACTGGATACATGCTAAATTGCAACATCACACTAACATTGAGTCTACCCCAGGCACCAATATGACGCATGTAACATGAACCCTTCTTTCCCATTGAGACCATTATAAACCACCCCAACACAGGCCCAGATGCAGTCTACACAGAAACCAATGCAACCCCAACAGACCTAGGTGCAGTTATCCCAAAATGTTCAAATAGGAGCACCCCCAGTTGCCCCAACACTACAGACCAGGTTGCCAACAACAGCTAGTGCCAGCCTATCCACAACCAAACACCCTACAGGCACAAGCATATTCAGAGATACAATGGGACAGCACGTTGTTACCACAGAAGACAGTACACACTTTACGGGAGCAACAGTGCTTGGATGTAATCCCTTCACATTCCCAGGGCCGAACATGAATACACAATAGGCCAGCCCACAGAGGACTTTGATGTTCTCAATCATTCTGGTACCTGCAGACACTGAAGATGAACCTGAGGTGGCAGTGAAGATAGGGAACAAAGATTTTAAAATTTTGGTCGACAAACGAGCAGAAAAATCATGTATTAGAGCAGGATAATTTACCCTGTTGAACAAAGTAATCTACACAGGGATTTTTGGGGGGTTGTGGTGATGGTTCCTTATAACTAAAGATTTGCCTCTCACCAAAGGCACACAACACATTGTCGCACCCCTCATGTAGTCAAAGGATACACCACGGTATATCAAGGGGGCTTTGGAGTGTCGTCATTTTATAAATATAAATGGATAAATGAATGAATTTGCTGACATCAATTGATATGTTTTGATGGTAAAGTAGCACTTAATTGTTTGAAGTTAATAAAATAAGGGACTATTATAATACACTTAGAAGTCGCACTCACAACGAAAAGATATGGTGATTCTGTGTGCGGCAGACAATGAAGATACAGAGTGGCGCACTGTCATGTGTATCGACGCACCACAATGCTTGACAGACTTGACTGACGAACAGCTCTTCATAGAGGATGATGATGCAGATGATCTAGGGTTTCAGATATGCATACCATGCTAGGTGACTGTAGAACAAGCTGGATGTCCCCCAGAAAATACAAATATTCAGCACTGTATCAACATATGTACAAGAAGATTTGTAGAGGTTCATTCAAAACCTGCGCCCCTTGAACAACGTGGATGCAGAGTTTTCAGCGGTGCCAAATCTGGCTATCCTTTTTAGTGATATGCCCACAGGAGCAACCAGTTTCACAGTAATTGATCAAAAAAGCCTTATTTTCAATACCACTGCATCCTGATTCACATTACCTGACTGTGATTACATTCTGTAGAACAGGTTCAACCACACGTTTACCACAAGGATATTGCAAACCCCCACATGTTTTTAACAAGGTAATGCAGATGGATTTATGTAAATTGAAAACACTTAGTGATCCAGTACATTGATGTCCTCCTGGTTTACAGCACCACAGAGGGCCAGTGCATAAAATATTTGGGGACCGCTCCTGACATTATTGGGGGAGAAGGGATACAACTTTGACAAGGAGACACTACAGTATTCACAAAAAAGAAGCTGTGCATTTAGGGCAGACGATATTAGCAGAGGGAAGGAGGATTATCCCAGAAATGGTATTGGCAGTACACAGCACAGCACAGCCAATCATGGTAAAAGAGATGCAACAGTACCTGGGCTATGTAATTACTGCAGGTCCTGGGTATTTGATTACTCCACATACACCAAGCCCTTTCTCCATTGGCTGAAGGAAGCACAGAACAGGATGAACACATGGACACATGGACACAGGAAATGGTTGACTCCCTCAAAGAGTTAATATAAGCACTCAGCCATGCACCGATTTTAGCAACCCAGGATTATAAGAACATGTTGTTTTTTATTAACTTTTTAACAGTACAGTGATGATAGCTGTTCTCACCCAGCAGGAGCTTCAAAAGAACAAAGCTCTTACCTTTTTACAGTGGTCTTCTGGACCCAGTAATGCAGGGACATTTCCCATGTGAACAGACACTTCCAGCAGCACAGTTACCCATTTTGGAGCATGCACGTTTTACCATTTTAGAAAAATCCAGATCCATCTTGACCACTCAGTGGGCTTCAAGGTATCAAGTGATTCTTCCATCCAGATAGTGAGGTGCTGCATTGCCAACCCGTCTGCATTCATTGCACAGCCACTGGAGGTGGGGGATTATGGGCATGAATACGCCACCTACATGGACACAATCGATGAGAATACCAGAGTTCAGAAAAGGCCCTTAGATGAGTGGGAGATGCTTTTCATTGTCGGGTCATGAACGGTCGATCCAAATTCAGGATGTTGACACAGGGGCCCATCAGTAGTATGTCATTGTGATGGGGAGTTCCTGGTTTGGGCCAGAATGAGATTACCCATGCACTAATCTGCACAGGCAGCAGGGCATTAAGCATTAATAAAAGCAAGAGAAATATTTGAAGGGCACTGCATTACCATTAACATATTCTCTAACGCCACGTATGTCACCTCCACAGTGTACTCTGGATTGTCCAGATGGCAAAGGAGGGGGTTCAACACCCAGCATTATTGTCCAGATTAATAGACGCACTGCCACTCCCCACAGCACTAGCAGTAGTTAAGTGCACAGGCCATACCATGAGGTCAAGATTTAATTTCACAGGCAATGACAGAGCTGATGCAGAGGCCAAAGACAACCCAGTATGTGCCCTGCAGGGAAGGAAAGACATCTGTGATCCCTAACATTGGACAAGAGCAAGCAGCTCTCACTGAGGTCAATAATGCAGAGGTACACTGTGGGTCATAAAGTAAAAACAGTGAAGGTAACATTAACATGCCCATCAGGGCTGTTTCGTCTTTTGCATAACTATGTCACTAGATGTATTTCTTATCACTTTTTGATTGTAGTAGTGTGTGCATTTTCACGTTGGCTAGAGGCAGGTCCTTGTGCCCATAATGATGCCAAATCGGATTCCAAATTTTTCAGAAGGGAGGTATTTTCAAGGTGGGGAGTTTAGCAGTGCAAGCACACGCAATACATGATCTGTCATTATCCTGATTTGCCAGTAAAAATGCATTGCTCGTTTCTTGTTAGTGCCTGGTCAGGGCTGCTGATAAAATGTTGCCTCTTTGAAGTTTGCGCCATAGTGCAATGGAATCTTCGAATTCAGTAAAATATTTACTTGATGGCGCAGGTTTGTAAATTTGCACAGTAACTCCCTTCCCACAACCATGTTATCCCCCATTTTCATTTTTTCATAATGTTGCGCTGGCCTTTCCCTCACGCTAATCTGACGAAAAATTCACGGGCATGGTGCAAAGCAAAAAGTACACTTTGAGCTGCGCATATTTTTTGTAAAACAGGCCTATTGAGTGTGCTGTCAATTCAGCTGTCCAGAAAAACTCTGCGGCCCCAGGACTTCTGCTGTCAGCAGTTAGAAGAGGCATTGCCAGGGGAATTCCAAAGGTTCTGTTTCAGCTATTACCATTGACAAATGCTAAGGGATGCCCCTGACAGCAGTTTATATTTGACAATATACTTGTCTGTTTAAACTTGTTATGCGAGTGACAGATTATCAAAATGTTGACCTTGCACAAAAAAATGTGTACATTAATTTACAACCTATTTTGCTGCTTGGATAATGCAGAATGGAGCAAACACGCTTGGCCCCAATCTGTATTATATATACAACAATGTTTCGATAGGAAACCATTCATATTGAACTTATTATATTTTCTGCGTAGCTTGAAAAGGAATGAAGTCATCACATTTGTTTTCCTGTTATGCAGCAAACATAGTACAAAAATGCACCAGCGCGCTGCAACCGTGTTTTAATAGTGCGTACTACGAGAACTTGTTTGCTCCATTGCGTGGTATCTTAACAGTTGCTCAGTTTTTGAAACTGGTGCAAATGTGTGTTTTCTTTAATCGAGTACATGCTACTATGTGTGCCTCCAAGTTATAATTCGTTTGAATTCACTTTTAAATAAAATATGCTACAGCGTACGCGTGTTTGTCATCAATGACTCGAGGTTTTGAAATAGTAGTGGAACGACTGCAGCTTAGTAGTTATACACACTTGTTTTAGCTTAATAATTCTGAATAGAAATCAGTAGACTGGAAAGAGTGTCACGCCATCTCCTGCGCTGGATTTCCAGCCGTAAGTATTTAGCTCAATGCAAAGGTCAATAGATTCTGCAATAAAACAAATCAAATTGTTGACAGAACTATTAACAGAAGTCATAGCAATACGAACACGTGGAAAAGTAACGATGATGCACCACTGTAAAAAAATAAAAAAAAAGATTACATATGTCAAAGGTTACCTTCATGAAGCCACTCACAAATCATTCCACACACGATTTTCAAGAGGCAGTCTTATAAATTAACCCATTGCAAGAATGCCCGGCGGCAAATGGTATTCCATTAATCAAGTCACCCAGGCCAACTATTAATCATGAAACATGATACACTACCACTGTCATTTATCGAAGATTCAATAATGCATTGTCTCTGCGATTTGCAGAAGATGGATTATGACATGTTTAGTGTTTTAACCGTAAATTCAATGCCTAAAGGGGATAACAACGCAATGTTCTGGGGACAGTCGACTCCACAAGCCTGACGGAGTGCAAACATGTGACTCACCACAGCACAAAATACACGCACATAATACAGGCGACACTTCATAATCCATGCTTACCTTTAAACAGTTTGCTAGGCATATACGTAGCCAATAAAAAGCAGACAGATGCAAGTGCATTGAGAATGCTGGGTACTCTGGCTCGTTGGTATGAATGGTAAACATGCTGTAAGGGAAACGTCAAGCCTACTATGCCAGTAACCACAACTGAATATAAAAATCAAGCAAAGAATCTTACACATATATTTACCAATATTCTTATTGCAATGAGTAATCTGTAAGCAACTAATGGCAGGATGTGCTGAACCATGCAAGTGCACACAAATGACATTATCATTGGTATTTTGATGATGCATTGTTAATTGTTGTAAATACCAGGTGTGAAGATGTGCTTCTCATTTTAATTATACAGTTCTGACTTCATAGTGCATGCCGATGAAATGGGGCATATCTCATAGCATGCCCCCCTGTGTTGCCCTCACAAGTACACAATGTTCCTTTACCCATGCTGTGATATGACAGAACTGAGACTTCGCCGATTAAGCAATCCCAAACAAGCCTACAGTGCTAAAAGGCACAGGAATGGCAGACGTGCGATATGCACATATTTATAACATACCATACCATATGTTTCTTTGAGATCAATATCAAAATTAGCTAGCAAGAGTCACTTTGTAGCTCATGGGAGTATTATATTTTCATATTGTGACAAATCAACTTCCGGGGCACCAACCCAACCTGTAAAGGAATTCAGTGGACAGATTGTTTTGAAGAAGGAAAAGGGATGCACTCTGGATACTGACAGGAGGGTAGTCGGTAAAGTAAATAATCACAATTGTTCAAGGATACTTGGTTTCAGCACAAAGGGAGTTATGAGTCATACAATGTCACTAGGGGCCTTTGCAGAATGACCAGGGGGACAGAACCACATTGTACGTTGTGCTGTAGATGTTCTTGGTGCTCAACAGGGTCAAGTTGTTTCAGGGCGCCTTGTAGCTTCTGCGACAGAGTTCAAGGCGGGAGACTGTGGGTATGAAGCGGCAGGCAGTTTGGCAAGAGAGGCTGGTCGGACGGCTGCAGGCTGGCCTACACAGCAGCTCGGGCCAGGAATCATCTCTGTGATAGTCGGCAAGTAACAACAGTCAGCAGTGGAGTCGGTTGCAGCTCGAGGGGCTCGACTGGCTCAAAAATGTCCTTTAAGATAGAAGTCGGTAGATGCTTGTTGATTAACTCCCCCTAGCTTCTTCACTGGACCTGTTTCATCCTTTAAGGCCTTCCTTCACTGGTGAAAGATGTAAAGCAAACTCTGCCTTCAGCCAAGGTCCAATGCTGAGTTCTTCTTGCTACTCATTGCAAAGTCTTCAGAAGATCTGCCCAAAAGAGGGGCTCGGCCCTCTTTTTAAAGCCAAATGGGCCACAGTGATTGGTGTAGGCTAAGCCTACCTTAATGAACCGATCATGGGTCCCCACCAACAATCTTCTGTATGCATGAGGTCATAACTAGAGTTTTTTTTCAACAGAAAAGGTAAAGGGGTTAAAACATGTAATACTAAGTCCCATCCATCTTAGTGTCTGTTGTAGATCAAAGGGTCTCTCTAGTTAATTGAGGTCTCTGTGGTTCCTTATTAAAGCAGCAGGTCTCCCTTGAAGCTACGCCGGGACCAGACTTTCTGTCACTGTCAAATCACATACTCCTACCTTTTGAATGGGTTCTCCCTGTGGGGATGACTACTGTACCATGCAGTCCCAGACCCAATATTTTACTGTTCATTGATACTAGTTGGCTTCACGCTGAAACAGTGCATAACTGTCATGATTCCTGCCCCTCATTTTCCCAGCCCTCCAAGATGTCAGGCTGGAGCCAGGCCACGATCACCTACATGGCCCTCAAGGGTCTCTCCACCCCTCCAAAGACCCACTTGGAGTCAGACTTGGCGCTTGTGGCATCAGACTCACTCCCATAGGATAACATTGGAGATTGGACTTGTAGTGCATTGATGGGGACAAGATGGATGCCCCCACTTATTTCGGTTCCCAAAACTGCATGTGCGGTCTAGTCTTTTGGGTGTGGTTCAGCCCAGAGACACCTGGGATATCCAGAGACTTTTTAAGCCACACCCAGGCTGCGAAACATGCTTTGCGTTTTCTGCACCTGCAGCTTGACACTCCCCGTGTTCGGATCGGTCTCCAGTAGGCCTCTCCCCTCAGCCCCCTCAGCTCCTGCAAGAACAAGAACACCGTTAGGAACAGCCTTACCTTGCGCTGCTTCTGCCCATCATTCATCGCTCCTTCTGTCCTGCGGGCTTCTTCGGCAGTGTCATTCCCATCCCGGCATGCTGCTTCCTAAGGAAAAGGGAAAAGAACAGAAAAAAGGCATTAGTAAGCATTCTGCAAATCTTCGTTTATTTTTAAATACTGTACGAGCTTCAAACGCTTACCTGAATCACAACCGCTCTGGGGAACTCTGTCTCCAGAACTTCTCATCCATCTGCAAGAGGGAAAAGACACTCCAGGTTAGCGTGGAAACATCTAGAGGTGCCGCATACCGTGCTTACCCACCGCATTTGTTCTTCATAACCGGCATCCACGCTGAAAACGTCGCGGCACCTAAACGACACAGAAAAAGAATTCAGTTCAATGCAAATACAAAAGGGGTGCATCGCGCTCTCACTCACCTTCAGCGCTACCCATCTCACTAGCACACCGCCATCCCCGGACGCCGGCCATCATCTAAGGAAGGAAAGGAACAAAGTTAGAGAACTGTTCAAAAGATTCATTATACTTACCTGTCAGACTCTTGCCAGTGAAGTAACTAAGCAGCAACGAGCCTGCATCAATCAACGCACCCCTGCACTGAAAGCAGGATGGAGAGCACACTATCCAAGAAAACAAGGTGAGCTGTGGATCAAAGGGAAGGGTTGGACCCCGGGGAAGAAGGGGTTCAAGCGCACAGAGACAATAGGGAGTTAATCTCTACCAATCTTGTGTTTCAGGCCCAGTCTCCAGTCGAATAGCCTCCAGGGAAGGTTTTGAGGTCAGAACAGGCTGAGTGACGTCCCTGTGGATAGCAGGTGAGCGTTACAGAACGCAAAGCCTCACATTAAAATCCACCTGGGCGTCATGGAAATGTCAGAAACCGACCAGTTAGCCCACATGTTGGGGCAGCTACGTTCTGAAGTACATGCAGCCAGGCAGGAGACCAACACCCTGTGGAGAGAGCTGATAGTAGCCAAAGAACGCACTGATGATTTAAGCCGACAACTTCTCCAGTCACAAGCAGGGCATGCACCATTGCCGGGAAGTGTGCCCTCGATGCAAGCGCCATCAGCCAATTCTGCTCAGATAACCCTTCCTGGGGCAGTTGCCTTGGCCCCGCCCGAACGATTTACGGGTGATCCCAAGAGGTTTACAACGTTCATGAACCAGTGCCGCCTGCACTTCCTTTGTAGGCCAGGGGCCTTTCCGAATGACCAATCACGGGTCGCTTTTGTGCTATCCTACCTGAGTGGTAGCGCCGCGGACTGGTCAGTACCCTATGTGGCCCAAGACAATCCTTTGCTGCATGACTTCAGGGGCTTTCAGCAAGAGATGGAAAAGCTGTTCGCCCGTCGTACTCATGGGCAGGCATTAGACAACAAATTTCTGTCGCTACGACAAGGGAATCAAGACCTATTAACATACATAGCCACGTTCAATAGACTCGTAGTTAAAGCAGAATGGCCAGTGGAGAAGAGAACCACGTTATTTCATCAGGAGTTGCGGGGGGAGCTCAAGGATGCTCTCGCACAAGTAGTGAAAGACTGCTCAGAATTCATTGACCTTGTTGTTCAACTGGATCATAGGTTGCAGGACCGAAGAGCAGATCGAACCAGACCAGACCCTCGCCCTATGTATGTGCATTCAAAAGACAATACTGCCCGAACAATGGAAGGTTCAGGAGAACCAATGCAAATCGGGGGGGTCAGATCCCCCTTGACTAAAGCGGAAAGGGATAAAAGGAGACAGCAGCAGTTATGTCTGTACTGTGGAAGGTCAGGTCATTTCCTTAAAGAGTGCCCTGTGAAGCCACTGAGTAGGATAGTGGACGCCACGGACAAGGAAGATACCATCAAGGAATCGGAAAACTCCCCAGCCCGGCAAGTGTAAGGGTCCACTTGTCGAGCGAAGAAAGTGAACTACAGACCTCCCATTTTGCACTATCTGTGGTCTTGATCAATTACCAACAACCATCTTGGATGCACACAGTAAGAGCGTACATAGACAGTGGAGCCGTTGGGAATTACATCGAACAGGATTTTGCGGCAAAGATGGGGCTTCCGTTATGCCCTAAATCAAGCACTGACACTGTTACCACTGTCGACGGCACAGAAATAGCTTCTGGTCCAGTATCCCAATGCACTGCAGCTTTAACCCTTCTGTGCCAGGATGGACACCAAGAATCTATCGTTTTCGACCTCATTAAGGCACCACAGTTCCGGTTGATTTTGGGAATGCCAAGGTTAATAGCTCACAATCCTCGAATCGATCGGCGAGCAAAAGAATTGGCCTTTCCTGAGACTTGCGCCCACACATTTTATTGCCAAGAGAAACAACCAATAGACACCAGAACCTCCACGCTTGCGACTGTGGCAATCGGCACCCTACCAAGTGAATACCAGGACTTTCAAGATGTCTTTCAGAAAGAACAGGCTAATACCCTGTCACCGCATAGACCATGCGATTGCCAAATCGACCTGATACCCGGCGCACAAATCCCTTGTGGGCGAATTTACGCACTCATGGAACCAGAAAACCAGCACCTGAAGGCCTATCTTGACCAATACCTGGCCAACGGGTTCATCTGTCCCTCGAAGTCTCCAGCAGCCAGTCCTCTATTCTTCGTACCAAAAAAGGAGGGGACTTGACAATGTGCATCGACTATCGTGCACTGAACCAGATTACCGTAAAAAATCGCTACCCCCTGCCACTGATCCCTGAATTGCTCGATCAAGTAAAAGATGCCGAAATCTACACAAAACTAGACCTGAGGGGGGCATATCACCTTGTTTGCATAAACCAGGGGGATGAATGGAAAACCGCTTTTCGCACCAAATACGGCTTGTACGAATATCAAGTAATGCCCTTTGGCCGCCTTTGCAACGCGCCTGCTGCATTTCAATACTTCATGAACGATGTCCTACGGGAATTGATTGATATCTGTGCTCTAGTGTACATCGACGATATCCTAGTATATTCTGCATCAAAGCAGGACCACGTTAAACATGTCCGATCCGTATTGGAGAAACTCTGTCAACACCAGCTCTACGCCAAGCTCAAAAAGTGCTCATTCCACGTCTCCGAGGTGGAATTTCTGGCCTTTATTCTCAGCCCGAATGGAATCTGAATGGATGTACACAAGGTAGATGCTATCCTGAACTGGCCATCCCCAAATTCATTCAAGGGGTTTCAAAGTATGCTGGGTTTTGCAAACTTCTACCACTGGTTCATCCCAGGATTTTCGCAAATCGTGCATCCCATCACGTCATTACTAAGGAAAAGCAACAAAAGGTTCCAGTGGACAACATAAGCCAAGGAAGCTTTCCAGGAACTCAAAGCAAGATTCACATCTGCCCCAATCTTACGCCACCCTCGACCTGATCTCCCATACCTGGTGGAAAAGGATGCCTCAAGCATGGCTATTGGAGCCGTTCTCTCACAAAAGGACCCCAAAATGGGCCAGTTACACCCTGTGGCCTTCTGGTCACGTAAATTCACACCCCTGATCTCAATTACGCTATCACAGACAAAGAACTCCTGGCCATTAAGTCAGCCTTTAAGGCATGGCAGCACTACCTCTTGGGCGCCAGACACACAATCACCATAATAACTGACCACCGGATCCTCCAGTACCTAAAAGCGGCAAAGGCCCAATCCTCACGACAACTACGTTGGGCTCTTTATTTTTGCTGAATATGACTACGTGATTACATTTCGACCAGGGGTGAAAAACGGGAAGGCTGATGCCCTTTTCCGTATGGGGGTGGAAGAGCAAGGGTATCAGACCCCTGACCCAATAACAATCATCCCGAGTGACAAGCTCCTAGGAATCACAGCAACCATAACTCAGAAAGAATTACATGAAGAAATCCAAAACCTGATGAGTCTGGAGCAATTACAAGCATGGAGTGCACAAGGAGAACATTACATGATAAAAGATCAGTTGCCCTACTTCAGGAATCGTTTATTCTTACCAAACCAAGAACTACGAGAACAAGTCATGTCCGGTTATCATGATTCCTTGAGGGCCAACCCGGAATCGCTAAAACCCTAGCCAAGGTAAAACAAAATTATTGGTGGCCCACGTGGCGTAAAGACATTATCCAATTCATCCTATCTTGTTGAGTGGGTGCTCAATACAAGTCATCCAAGCAGAAACTGGCTGGGCTATTACAACCATTGGAAATCCCACCAGCACCCTGGCACACGTTGTCCCTCGATTTTATTACTGACTTAACACCCAGTTAAGGGTTTAACACTATTCTTGTGGTCGTGGACCTATTTTCAAAATGGCACATTTCATTCCTCTTAAGGGGCTCCCAAATGCTTCCACTCTGGCAAAGGTATTTCTTGAAGGCATTGTACGGCTCCATGATTTTCCTTCAGTTTTGGTCTCAGACCGAGGTACTCAATTCGTATCTAACCTCTGGAGAAAATGCTGCTCTATGGCCCAGATCGACATCTAGCTATCCACCAGTCACCATCCCCAACCGGATTGTCAAACTGAGAGGACAAATCAGACGCTGGAGCAGTATCTGCGTTGCAAGTTACACCAAGCTGAAGGAAGCTGGTTCGACCTATTATGGATAGCTGAATATGCTTATAATAATTCCCTACACACCAGCACTGGGCAGACACCCTTTTATACCATGTATGGCAGGCACCCACGTACTTCAGATTTGGACGTTCCTACAACTCTGGAAATGCCAGCAGTCAAAACCTTGCACACAACCATTTCTCAAACCTTTAAAAGGCAGCTGAAAACCTACTTCAAGCTAAGAATCACCAAAAGAAGTTTGATGATCAACACTGAGCAAAGACCCCCAACTACCAAGTGGGAGACAAAGTCTGGCTGGTGTCTAAACACGTGTCCATTAAAGGAGCCCAAACTTTCTGTCCAAAGTACCTGGGTCCATTCACCGTCACCTCCGTGATAAATCCTGTGGCGGTCAGACTAGCTTTGCCGTCAAACATGCAGATTCATCCTGTGTTCCGCGTGTCTCTCCTTAAACCTGTTCAACCTGGGACCTGGGTAGCAACGCCACCGCAGCCAGTAGTAGTCGCCGGGGAGCCAGAATTCGAAGTCAAGGCCATCCTAGATTCAAAGTACGTCAGATCCAAATTATACTCCTTAGTAGACTGGAAGGGATAAGGTCCACAAGACAGGACATGGGAGCCTTGTGAGTACATCCATGCACCTTGCTTGCTTAGACGATTTCATCAAAACCATCCAACCAAACCAGGACCAGACAAAAGAGCCCCCTTGAGATGGGCCTTCGGTGGAGTGATGTCATGATTCATGCCCCTCATGTCCCCAGACCTCCAAGATGTCAGGCTGGAGCCAGGCCACGATCACCTACATGGCCCTCAAGGGCCTCTCCATCCCTCCAAAGACCCACTTGGAGTCAGACTTGGCGCTTGTGGCATCAGACTCACTCACTCCCATAGGATAACATTGGGGATTGGACTTGTAGTGCATTGATGGGGACAAGATGGATGCCCCACATATTTCGGTTCCCAGAACTGCATATGTGGTCTAGTCTCTTGGGTGTGGTTCAGCCCAGAGACACCTGGGATATCCAGAGACTATTTAAGCCACACCCAGGCTGAGAAACATGCTTTGCGTTTTCTGCACCTGCAGCATGACACTCACCGTGTTCGGATCGGTCTCCAGTAGGCCTGCATCTTTCTTCTGCGCTCAGCTCCTGCAAGAACAAGAACACCGTTAGGAACAGCCTTACCTTGCAGCGCTTCTGCTCATCATTCATCGCTCCTTCTGTTCTGCGGGCATCTTCGGCGGTGTCATTTCCATCCCGGCACGCCGCTTCCTAAGGAAAAGGGAAAAGAACAGAAAAAAGGCATTAGTAAGCATTCTGCAAATCTTCGCTTATTTTTAAATACTTTACGAGCTTCAAACACTTACCTGAATCCCAGCTGTTCTGGGGGAACTCTGTCACCGGAACTTCTCATCCATCTGCAAGAGGGAAAAGACACTCCAGGTTAGCATGGAAACATCTAGAGGCGCTGCATACCGCGCTTACCCACCGCATTTGTTCTTCATAAACGGCATCCACGCTGAAAACGTCGCGGCACCTAAAAGACACAGAAAAAGAACTCAGCTCAATGCAAATATGAAAGGGGTGCATCGCGCATCGTGCTCTCACTCACCTTCAGCGCTACTCATCTCAGCAGTACGCCACCATCCCCGGATGCCGGCCATCATCTAATTAAGGAAAGGAACAAAGTTAGACAACTGTTCAAAAGACTCATTATACTTACCTGTCAGACTCTTGCCAGTGAAATAACTAGGCAGCAACAAGCCTGCATCAATCAACGCGCCCCCGTGCTGAAAGCAGGATAGAGAGCACACTATCCAAGAAAACAAGGTGAGCTGTGGATCAAACGGAAGGGTTGGTCCCCGGGGTGAAGGGGTTCAAGCACACAGAGACAATAGGGAGTAAACTCTACCAATCCTGTGTTTCTGGCCCAGTATCCAGTCGAATAGCCTCCAGGGAAGGGTTTGAGGTTGTAAGAGGTCAGAACAGGCTGAGTGACGTCCCAGTGGAAACCAGGTGAGCGTTACAATAACAAAGGTTGTTGGGGTATCCTTGTCACCTTTGTTAGCCTGTGTAGCCAGGCCCCATGTGGGCCGGTTTGAATTAAACTCTGAATAGTATGCAAAGCTGCCACTAGCAGTAGAGCTTACAAAAGGACTGGGCAGATGCATGGAGCCTTTGTAATTTGATTAGGCTGGTCATGGCAGGGGTAAAGTTTTGCCCTTCTCCTTCTGAGAGCACATGGTGTAATCCTGGTTGTCATAGCCCTACTAAATATGACAGGTGGGATGGTGCGTTTAGGCTGTGTCCAGAGAGAATACATGTGTCTATGTGTGTGTCGTGCAGTGAGCATAGGAACATATGTGCTGATAAGCCCCACACATTTTCCGGAGGTTCATCTAACATCATTTAAGTTTTTATTTTTATTCTGTTATTTCACTGTGCAGATGGTCGAATTCCTCACATGCCCCCCACCCTCAATATGTGAACTAGCACCATACTGAAGGTCTGGTTCATCATCAAGGTGAAAGTACAGGATGAGGCATAAAAGGGGAAGGGAGTGGAGAAGAGAATAGATTAAAAACAGTGAACAGTGTTTCAAGGCGCGACGAGGCAAGGGAGGGGGAACAGAGGGAAGACAGAGACAGCGATCTTACTAGGCCAGGTGACATTGAGATCACCCAAGTGCAGGGCAGGGGGGAGGTGGGAAGGGGAGAAGTGCAGGGAGAAAAGGGGAGGGGGCAGGGCAGTACATAAGATAACCATTAAAAAAAATAAGATAATAAAATAAATAAAGACAAACATAAATATAAAAAGAAGTGCAGCCAGCTGCTGGGTAAGGGCAGACATCAGGTGTCAATTGCTGGTAGGGGGCTGTAGGGATACAGAAACAGTCCCTGAGTGCAAGGGTTGCCAGAGGGGAAGTGCAGGTGTGCAACTGGCGGGGAGGGGACCTGGGCCTGAGATCAGACGGTAGCCAGGTAAACCAGTGCAGTTTCAGTTTTAACCAGGAGATCAGCAGGGGGGCAGAGGAGAGAAACAGAAGCAAAGAGGAAGGTCTTGAGTTGCTTCCGTAACCACAGATGGTTCTCCTCAAGTTTCAAAGAGGCAGGGAGGCTGTTCCAGAGGAAGGCCCCAGCAGAAGAAAGAGATCTACCACCAACCCGTTGCTTGGAGAAGCGACTGACCCTCAGGGAGTTGGAGGCGGACGAGCGAGGAGCTTGAGAAGGAAGATATTTAGGAAGAGAGAGTTGAAGTTATTGAGGCCCCAGAAGGTCTTGCGGACAATGCAGAAGGTTTTGAACTTAATCCTCGCTGTCACTGGGACCGAGTGCAGGGATTTCAGTCCTGGAGCGATACGATCCCTGGGCTTGAGGCCAAGGACAAGTCTTGCAGTCCTGTTTTGGATGAGTTGTAGAGGCGGAGAGTAGAAGCAGGAAGATTTAGAAAGAGGCTGTTGCAGTAGTCCAGCATAGAGAGAACCAGAGCTCTGGAGATGGTGAGCTTCTGGTGAAAGGAGAGGAACGGATGAATACCTCAGAGGAGGTGCAGCTGGTAGTGTGACTACTTAGAGACGTCAGAGATGTGAGGAGAGACGGAAAGTGTGGATTTGATGATGATCCCACGGTGTTTGGCCTCACAGGCATAGCACTGGAAGTTAGAGCAGGGAGCGGAAATGCGGTGGGCAAGAAGTGCCAGGTATTGGTTGAACATCCAGGGAGAGAGTTTAGACCCCTGGGGAACACCACAGGTAGAAATAGAGATAGAGGAGAGGAAGGACCCAAGTTGGACCTGGGAGGGTCGATCGGAGAGGAAAGATGTCAGCCAAGCCAGGGCCGGATCCGTGATACCCAAGTTATCACAGAGATGGTTGAGCAGGATGGCATGGTTGACCGTGTCAAAGGCAGAAGAGAGATCAAGTAAGATGAGGACACAGGGGGTGTGGGAATCGAGGTTGGAGAGCAGGTCTTCACAGATGTTCAGGATAGCAGTTTCCGTGCTTCTGGCAGGTCTTAAACCAGACTGGTGGTCATGAAGACAACCAACAGATTCAAAGTGAATATTAAGCTGGGAGATGGCCAGAATTTCCAGAAGTTTGCCCAGGAAAAGAGTGGTGGAGATTGGACAATAGTTAGCTGGGCAGGAAGGGTCGGCAGAGGGTTTCTTAAGAAGAGGGTGCATAAGGGAGTGCTTCAGGGGGGATGGGAAGACTCCAGTGGTGAAGGAGTGGTTGCAGAAATCAGCCAGAGCAGGAGCCAGGGTGACAATGTTGTCCTTGATGGTTTTAGAGGAACAAGGGTGAACCTGTTTTGATGAGACTTTCATAGATTGGACTTGACTAGAAACCTTGTCTGATGAGAACAGGGGAAAGGCAGAGAAGGAGGGAGGAGAAGTGGCTGAGGAAGGGACAAAGGAAGAGCAGGGAGTAGAGGGAAGAGGAGGAGAGGAAGATAGAGAGGACAGGTCCTGAGTTTTAGAAATGAAATGAGAAGCCAGGGCCATGCATAGGTCCTGGGAAGGGACAGCAGAGGTAGAGACTGCGGCATGGTTGGCACGCTCTTTGCAGATTTTAAAGATTTCGGCTGAGTTGTTAGATGCCGCAGGGACGCAGGCTTGGATGTGGGCTCTCTTCTCTGAGTAGACATAATACTTTTACCCCAATTCCCTTTTCCTCATTCTACTATCCCATTATTAATATGTTACATTATCACCACCTCCCTCTTTCTCATCGCAGTACTCCAAAATAAACATTGTTGTCATCATCCTAGTACCCGATTAGTAATTGATTATGTTACCCCCACTCTCGTACTTCATAAGTAGTCACTGTCATTCCTTTGTTATGCCACTAACAACTACTAATATGTTACATTAACCCCACCTCCATTTTCCATATCCCATTACACTATTACAAAGCTATTATATTGTGATTAAAACCATTTCCGCCATCACAGTATTCCAATAATCAATATTTATCATTAGTTTTCTGTTACATTATCATGACCTTCCTCGTCTTTTTCATAATACTCCAAGATTCAAACTTGCCCTACCTCTTATATAGAGTTATACAATCACCCTCTACTAAAACAATTCAAAGAAAATGGTCCAGCAAAAAGTAACTCTCCTCTTGCAAATTAATAACATGGTTGTACAATATTCCTGCACCTCAGTCAAAAAAGAAAGGCAAACAATTACCTCCTAAAATAATTTAGACAAGAAATGAACCACCAACAAACACAACCAACATGGATACCATAGCTTCCAATGCCAATGTAGTCCCGATAATAATCCCAAATAATCAATTTTGCAACCAACTGTTCCATTATAAAATCCTCACCAATCTCATTAACAAGTCTGAGAAGCCAAGTTCCTTCATTATGAATTACCCAAGAAAACTGGTTTTAGAAGCAATATTTGAATGAACAAACTAAAAATAAACATATGTATATTAGTCTTTAACAAAATTAAGCCATTAGCACAATTAATTAAAATCTTACAAACAAAACTTAGAAACTTGTGCAATGTAGCTATCATCCGCAACTACTATGATGGTAAATACACTGGCATAGCACCATATTTTAACGAAGAAGCATACAACAAAGAAGAACAGAGATGCAAATGTTGCTATGGAATCGTAGAGAAAAGTATGCCAAATCAAACATTCATTCAAAAAATGTCCTAAACAAATGTTCATCCAAATCTTCCTCATGCCCAGACAGTTCATTCAGCCTAAGAATATCTGTGAAGCTCAATATGCAATGTGCACCAACAGCCATTCAAGTGTTAACAACAACTTTTTAAACAATATGTTAAAGTGAAAGACAAAAGTAGAATTACAACTCCACCAATAAAGGAGTCCTCTTCAGTGCATATCCACACTGGACTAAAAGGACATTCTTTACGCTGCATTTCAGGAGCATCCTGTAATAGCACCTTTCATCACATGAAAATGCTAGCAACACATTGTTTTACCATTGAAAACCTTTGTGCAAAAATTGTACACAGTTAATGCGCTGATCTTGAAATATAAACATTCAATGAAACTTTAATAACTGGAACAAAGTTCTTGTGACAAATAGAGGATATTCAAAGTAAATATCTTAGTTTTGATTTTCCAAGACATTCAAAAATGAAATAGTACAATTTCAATCTATATCAGATGGAATTCCAGACGAAATATGTATCTAACGCTGTCAAACGTTCTACAAAGTAAAAATAAAACACAGTAGCTTTAGTGAGGCATCACAATGGTTCCCATTGGCCCTGCCTCTACCAGTAGAAACTAAAAAAAGAAAGGACACTTTAATACTATGAACATATTGCAATATTACATTACACTTCATGACAACCTAATGCCTTCTTAAGGTATAAATAATAACTTAGAAATATTCTCACTTCCAAATGCTCTTCAACAATCCCATGTATATGAGCGTATTATAATTTAAACTGTACACACATTCCACATTATAATCCCATTACAGCCTAAGACTGCCAAATTGCCTGCATCATTACTTAAAGGCATTAATGGCAATGCAGTCTATTAATTATTAGACTACATAGAAAATGCTAAACTCTAAGAGTAGGGCAATGTATACATCAATCTTTAACTGTGCTCATGAATGGTGTACCAACACATGATAACAAACAAATTAGCAAGAACTAGTTGACTTAAGCAAACTAAAATAACCCCTAGAATATCTGTCTGAAAGACAACAAATCATACTACAAAGAGATCTTTACAAAGAACAATATAAAAGAAACCATAGAAATATATGACTGTGTCAAATTCACTTTTGCTCTACAGGAGTACAAGGACGAGTGGGGGCCAAAGCACCTACTAATCCCTAAAAATCCCTGAAACACTTGTGTATAGGTATGCTATAATTGCCTTATCATATCATATCATATCATATCATATCATAATACTTTAACAAACCAATAGCCAACACAATTATTAAAGTAAAAGAGACACAGGCATCAGATATATTTCCTTCCCCTTTTGTGGTAACATGGCCTGAAGGAAAGCTGTACTCTCAAGACCGGTGTAAATGTGGTTCAGTAGCAATACAAACAGTGAAGTATAATAGTCCAAAATGAAGGAATGTCCAATCAAGTTTCAATAAAAATATATACTTTCATTAAACACATCAATTACAATAATAACTAATGAGAAAGTACTCTAAAAACCCACCTCTGTAGAAAAGCACATAATATGAAAGTTAGTAAGATGCAGCACTCTTATTTATTTTTTTGTGATATGGTTAACATCAAACCTTACACAAATATTAATGATACATACAAAATACAAACAAAAGGAATAAAAAAGTAATTCCAAATTGAAACTTGGCAGCACTCTGTTCAATGAGACATAGGGAGAAATTGCAATTAAAATCATACTGCTCAAAGGATATATTGTTGAGTTACAAAAAGGGATCAATGTGACCTTGCCAGTCTCTAGGGTCCAAAATGGACCAGGGGGCAGTTATCAAGCAATAACATATTTTTCCAGTGTCTTGGTGGTTTGACATTGGTGAACGAAGCTTCTCACCACTGTTCGGTAGTTTGAGTCAGTTTGAAATGCAGCAGTCGTGGTTGTCCAGCAGAAAGTCTGTGTTGAAGTCTGGTCGAACTGGAACAAGGCTGTGCTTCTAAATGGCTTCAGCTGTGCATTTCAAAGAGGGGCCTCCTTCAATGTTCACGGTTCGACGAGGAGATACACACATAAGGCGGATCGATGCAGCTCAAAGGATAAGGTTTGGGAAGAATTTCAGTGGCGGTTTGGTTGTTGACTAGATCGTAGATGAAGAGGCTGGTGGTGCAAAGAGTGGTTTGAGCAATGCAGATGCAGAGTAACTTCTTTGTTCTAGCAAAGGCAATGACACACTTTAGCTGGTGCCGTGCAGCAGGAAAACTTGTTCCAACTGTGCTTCAAAAAGAGATGAGTGTCAAATGCAATTCCGGAGGCTCCTTGTTCTTTGAATTGGGTCAAACATGTTTTAATTACAGCTTGCCAAGGTTAGATGGCTAAATAGCAGCCTTTCTGGTTGTCTTGGTTCTCAAGAGCTGTGACTCCCACTTCAAGTTCTTAGGGATATGATTAGTCAATTTACTGGGCTATCAAACATGTGGAAGCTAGCACACAAATTCCTGGGGTACTTCACACAGTGATGTCCTAGACAGTAGTGTGGCTGGCAGAGTTGCAGCTCTTGTTCCATTAGCATGCTCTCCCCAATGGTCCCTGTGGATGGTTAGAGGATAAAGTTTGTCTCTGCATTGGAACACCTTGGGAACCAATTATTTTGAAGGCAAATGCCCTCAGGTTTTTGTAATAAAGCTAGCCTGTTTTAGGGGTCCAATTCATGTTCTTGAAACTAATAGAATGTGCCTTTTGACATCACACCCAAAGTGATTTGTGCTACAGGAAGTGGAGGGAACAGGAAGCAAAGAGGCATAGATCTAAAGATGGTGAAACCTTCCCCCAGCTGTAAAGAGCTCCCTCTGTCTACACTAACCTGACCTCCTTCCCATCTCAATAAAGTCAAGGGCCATTAGATATGCAGCACCCTGGTGTGAGTTTACTCTTTTTGTGAACAGATGTGTCCTTTGATTCTTGTTCCTAGTACCACTTCCTGTGGAGTACCTTTCATTCTGGGAGTGTGTTACCTGCCCTCAAAAAAGAACAAAGAGAGGCAATTCCCCAAGGCTACAGTCCTGTTATGAGTGGCAAGCTCCAGCATGTCTGGGGAGAATACACATAACTCTTCCACAGCTGAACTGTGCTCATAGGGCTGACACACATGTAATATCAAACTGCAGTGGCTGTAACAGTTATGAGAATAATATCCACCATACCATAACTCAAGCAAACTCCTGAAATATATCTTTAATTTGAATGGCTCCATTTCTCAAAATTATATTATTTAGTTGACAAAGCTTCTGATTGTGCTCCTAAAAATGTAAGAGCTGTTAGCATTATGGAAAGTCCTGATGGTCTCATTACTTTGGCATCTAGTAAGTATGTTTCTCTATGTCTTTTTTTGGCCAGTTCTGGGTTTTTTGTTTATTCGGCAAGTTGTATAATGTATGTGTTGTGTCTGTGAGAATGACCGTCTATTGCATGCTCAATGGACAATTTAATAAACCAAACTAAATAACATAGAAAGAAAATAAAGTCACAAGATTATGCAGAACATCTGGCAAATGCTCATTCAAAACTTGTGTATGACAGATTTTCCCAGACTGCAAGATTCAGACAGGCTGCTCATATAAATATATGGTTAACCGAGCCAATAATCCTGAGGTTTTGGGTACAATGGCAGCAACCGACAGATTAGGCACAAGTACCACTATAAAGGGTTGAAAAGAAAGCAAAATGGGATAGGGCAGAGAAAGAAATCAGTCTATGCAAAAGAGAAATGACAGATAAGTAGAAGATGATTCTTAGCAACATGAGCAAGGGAAGCAAGTGATAAACACAAGCACAAGAGTATAGGCCACAGGGCAATGGTACAACACTTGGTCGCCAGCACAGGCTTTGTGGCCAGGTATGGAATAATCACGTGTGATCTTTACCTTCCTTGCACATGCACACACCGCTCCTCTGCTTTGCTGTGCCACTGCATGTGCATGTTATTTTGCCATTCATTGTCTTGGAGAAGCGTCTGTGCGTGTGTACTGCAATATGTGAATATTGCATTTTAGCGTTATCCTTTATAATAGCCCAGAAATAAGCCAACCTGCCAAATCGTTCTGTTTTCCTTGGCATTACTCATCCTGCACATTACGGGTGTTGCATTGCAAGCATTACCAATATGTTCAATTCACAAATTATGCATAATAAATTACCCCACTCAGTCACTCACACATTAATTCACTGCATCACTCATCCACCCAAGCTTAGCCAACAAATGCAACAATAATATAATTTAAAATCATATCCAATAAATGATTCTACTGACATAAAACATATCTTATAAAACTACAGAGAAGTAATACAGCATCGGAAGAAGCTAGAACTAAGCACAGGATAAGTAGACTACCTGTCCTAGAGAACTGCTAATAAATCCAATATCAAGTCTACCTGTGAACCTGTTAAATTCTTTGCTGGAAACACTCACACAAAACGACAACTAAGTCATTAACAAAGGAACCTACTGGACTTTCCCTAAAGACCTATTTAGAACCATAGCTAACACATAGTTATTTTAGTTGTATAGTTTCTAGCTGTCCCAGCTCTCTACAACTGTATTTCTGTTTGATAGGTTAGATCTAAAGCATTTGAATACAATGTTTTCCTTTTTAAGATTTGTGAATAGAGCGATATACTCCTGCTTTAGTTGGTACACCGGAACACATGCCCGTATTCTCAGAGCTTTACAATCCGAGTGATAATTGTTAACACATCAGTCCCTTAAATAGTTTACTTTTTAGTAGTTCCCGATAGGTAAGCCCAATCTACCTTGTATTGAATTTCTTGTAAGAGGTAGTTGCATCGGCCTGATATCAGTGACACCTTAACTAGAAGGAACAATGAGGGAGTTCCCGATTTCTTGATTCTTATCCAGGTGGCGGTTTTGCTGTTCCGAACTAGAGTGTCGCATGACTTGAGTCCAAATCCCATCAGAATATTCTGGAAGGGGACCGAACTTGAATTTCCAAATGTTCCTCCCCAGACCCTGCAATCATTTGTCTCTTAAAAAAAAGTTGAAGAGAAAAGCCTCCTTGTTATCTACCAAACGCTCGGATTCTCCTTATTAGCAAACTCATGGGATGTTCTATTCTTTACCCGGGGGCTTTTTCTTGTGTGTGTATCAAATCCTAAGTAGCAATATGTTGTAACTATTTCCAGATTGTGACAGCCCTATTTCCAAGTATTGCTACTTTCATTTGTATATTTTTTGGTAAAAAAATAAAAATATGATTTGTTTTGTGTTTCGAAATGAGAAATTGCATCCAGACTTCTTTGCGACCATTTGGAGTAATGTCGAAAAGGAAGACATTTTCTTCATGTGTGATCAATGTTATCTGGGTACTTTTGGGAAAATGCATAATTCTCTCTAAAACGTTTTTCATGGTGATAAAGTGTTTGCATTTTTGTAACCTCCCCCAATTATCCTATTTGCTGATTTTATTTCCTTGGTCGCTCCCACCAGGAAAGAAGAAAGATCATTAGCCAGTAAGACGATTGTCACAGCGATACTAAGTGATTCATCCAAAAAGCTAGTCACGGTATCCATGATGACATTGAGTTCTTTTTGGGGAGGAGGATTGTATATTATTTTATAAAAGACTAGCAGAAGTATGCGTTCCCCGAACGGGTTCTGTAGACACACATGTTAACACTCTCATCATTTGTTGAAAAAGAATGATCCTGTAGGTCGCTGTTCCGCCTCACTCTGGCGTGGTGCAGTTTGTTGTGGTGCATTGCGGTGCCACAATTTTGGAAACCTTGCATCATAGGGCCTTGATATGTGGGATTTTTGTCTCCCTTCTCAGTGAACATGGTTTATGGCTTTGTAGCAAACCTCATCTGGAAAAGTAATTTCACCTAATGCTGCAAAACATTGGAGAGTTCTGGGATGCTACCTGCCTTCACTTTCGCCTCTGAGGTCCATTCACCTCTCATACATATTTTTTTTCCCACTTCCCAGTGAACATGGTTTACGACTTTGTTGTGAAGTGTAAGGATATTTGGCGTGTTACAGCACAGAGTACAGCACTACTGCACAGGTAGCATTTTTTTATGCAGCACCACTACATGGGTCTGGTGCATTGCTATATGTGTTGCCAGAGTAACATGGACATATAAGTAAAGAAAGGCTATTCAGTCAAAAACGATTTTTACATATAAGATGCAAATCCATTTTTACAGTTAAAAGCACACATCTGCACATTCAAAATGCACACTATTTTTCACCTGAAATGCCTATGTTGCAAGAGACACATTTGAAAATTAATAACTAAACTTATTAACAACTAACCTGACTAATAAAACTTCATTTAACATAACCCACTAATAAAAATGTGTCTCCACTGCAGAATTAGGCCTACTCTGAAAGTTTTAAACGCACATTCATTTTTTTCTCTGCTGCTCTGTCCACATAACTACAGGAAGCAAAGAGCTCGAAGGAGCAGGAAATCAGTTTGTTACAATTGCCACTGTAGAAGTGAGCCATTGTGTAGTGAGGGAGGAGATGACATGATTGATTCTGATTGGAGCAGCGTCATAGCAAGTATCATGCTAGAGGCTGTGATTAGAACTTTGCTGGAGAAGCTTGAGAAGAGGGGGAGGAGAGTCGACATCTTGCAGAGCTGGGAGAAGGATCTCTTTCCTGGCTGGGGCATTCCTGCTGCAAAAGCTGAGAGCTCCAGGCAAAAACCCCGGTTTGAGAACGGCAGATGCTTGTTCTCACTGGGGTTGATCTTCAAGGGAGCCAAATTCAGAAAGAGAATAGCCGGAGAAAACTCATGCTGAACAGATAAGGTAATTACAGAAGCAAGTGGGAGCTGTGCGAAAGTGCGCGAAGCTGTTCAGTCAGCGTATTAGAGGGAGTCTCAGTCTCTTATCAGCATATTTAATGTTACCAAATGAATATATTCTCGCAGCTCTCTGTTCATTTTATCACAAATAATGTTGTACCATTTTATTTATTTCTGTAAAAAAGTTAAACTGTGTTTAAATGAAATTTCTATAATACAAAAATATTTGAAAACATATAGCTAGTGTGTATTATTTTTCTCTTTCATTTTGCATGGGGAAAGGTTTAAACGTGGGTAGATTTTTAAACAGTGCAATTGTCATTTTAAAGCAGATGTGTGCATGATTCTATTCAGTATGGACAGTTGTGAGTGACTGTTTGTAGCATAGCCTGTTGGAGGTACAGGAGTCAACGGGAAGAGAGACTCTCTGGACATAGTTCCCTACCGTATATGAGGTAGTGGAAATTACCACAAAAATACCACAATTGCCCATGGTGGCACACAACATTAACACTGAAAATGTGGTATCCCTAAAATGTAGGCCTGAGGTCTCTCTAGTGATCAAGAACAATCTAGATAAAAAACAAGGGATGCTGGATATTGGGGCCACAAATAAACCAACCACTATACCAACCAACCATGCAAACTACCGCGCATACCATCTAAATAGGTCTGAATTCTGAAATAATGCAATGTATTATTGTCATGTGTAACCCAATATGAATACAGAGAGTGATTATTGCTAAAGGTATTTTGGCGGTAAGAAAATACCGCAAAGCCCCAAATATTTACAAAATACCCAACAGAAGGCCACAAAGGCACACACATTTATGTTGTAGATATAAATCTCATTTTTTATATTAAAGTTGTGTGCAAAAAGACATAAATCCAACATTTAGAGAAATTAAGACATCAAAATGGTTTGCTAAAACAGAACAATCAGACAAAAAATATTTACAACACACAGTGCCAAAAAAACATTTTTTGGGACAATCTCCAAATTAATGTGCTGTAGTTTTGGGGGGAGTAGTGCGTCTACTCCCCCCAAAACTACAGCACATTAATGCTGTTTACGCAAGAAAAATAATTTTGTGTACCCACCATTGTTCTATGTGTTTTCCACAGATGTTGACTTGAATATGTACACTGTAATATGTGAATTTCTTGGCAAATCCTAATAAGAGTCGGGTTTGTTACACACACACAATTTGGAGATTGTCCCAAAAAATGTTTTTTTGGCACTGTGTGTTGTAAACATTTTTTTGTCTGATTGTTCTGTTTTAGCAAACCATTTTGATGTCTTAATTTCTCTAAATGTTGGATTTATGTCTTTTTGCACACAACTTTAATATAAAAATATGAGATTTATCTCTACAACATACTATTGAAGAGTGATTCCTTCCTTAGCAATGCAGAGTTTGATAATACATGTGGAGTTGTTGTTCTGAGCCTAGCATCCTTGGACCTATTCATTTGTATCTTTTGTTTTCCTAGTTAACCCTCCTGGGTAGAATAGGTTCCATACCAGGAGCCCTATTTTTTGATTCTTTTGCTCACACAGTTCAGGGTAGTTCGCGGTTAAGTCTTAGCCAAGGGTTCCAGATGAAGTTGGTCAGCAGAAAAGTTAGTTTAAAGAGTAGAGAAGGACAAGTCCTCGGATTGGTGAAAGGTTTCACACACCTTCACCGCCTCTGGATGAAACGAACAACCGGATTTGCACAGTACCTTTAAATGGAGAAGAAGCTGTAGCTGAGGCAGACGTTCCTGGCAGGTCCTGCAGGCTCACGGTTCCTGAAGCGACTGTCGTACTGACATGAAGTAGAAAGACTGAGGGTCCTGCACTGCCCAGGGAAGAAACCAGCAGTAGAGCAAAGCAACAAATAAACGGTGCGCTCCTTAAAACCCAAGCAGGGTCCGACCTTCCTCGCTATCCGGTTCACTCTAGCACTGTACAGCAAATTCGACCAGAGGAGGGAGTCCTGGCTTGCAGATTGGGCGAACTGGTTGGTCCCACCAGGTCAGGGGAAGAAGATTCATGGTAGAACTTCTCTGGGAAACTCCCCCCACCCAACCCCCTCCAAGAGTATTTATGCCTTATCCTACAACAAACTTTATCACCTCCCCTCCCCACTCTATTTCTCCCATCTGTGGTTGGTTCCGAGACCCCACACCTGTTGTTGAAGCGATGCACAACCACCTCCACACACTGCAACCACATCTTGCTCCCTACTACTGCTCCATGCCCAAGAATGCTCCGACCCCATGCAGCTGCCACATCCTATCCCCTCACAGCCTGCTCCCCACTTACAGGCAATAGCCACCAACACTAGTTAGCTGAAACCCAGCTTTGCACCTTTCAGTGACCTTTCTATACAACATTGCCTAACACACACTGGCTTTGGCACAACCCCTATCTTGAACATCACCACACTGCACATAGTCACCTTTGACTTGCACAAGGTACCAGCCTCACATGCTTGCAGCCTGACTCCTACCTCACGTACCCTGGATCGAGGAAGCTCCATACCCAGCTTGAGTCTTTTCCACTGACATAGACTCTGAGCTAGAACTCTCCCTGTCACCTTCACTTCCCTTCCACTAATGGGGGCCACCAGACTGGCAAGACTAGGCTCTCGGACCAGCTCTCCCTCACCACCTCCTCCTGACAAGATACAACAGGCTCCCCACCTCAATTGTCAGAATACACCGTCGATGCAAATAGAGGTTCTAAAATGTGCAATGATTAATGTTCGATTCTTAGGCGTGCATGCAATTGAAATCCACTATCTTATTCTTGAATTCCAATTTGATATTCCAACCACTACAGAATCTTGGCTGCACAATGATACTGGCCCCCTGCTCTCCCCAGCCATCCCTCCTAAGTAAACTATTTTTTAAAATAGACTGCATAAACATGATAGGAGGAGGAGTAGGCCTCAAAACTAAATCCTGCCTACAGTACTGGCCATGCCCCTTACCCACCACTCCAGAATATGCAATTTTTCTCCTTAATCTCACCATCGACCCCAAACATACATTCAACCTGCTCCTGATCTATAGACAGCCTAATGGACCCAGTTGTCCAGACCTAGACATCCAACTTCTCACACTAATGAAACCTATGACCAAATGTATCATTCTGGGTGATCTCAAACATGTCTAAAATTATGCCATGACCCCAACGCTTTGGCGTTCACTGTACCCAATGGATATATGAACTCACTCATTCCATTGCGTGCACCTTGGATTGGATTCTTACTGCCAATGTAACCATTAACATCTAAGCCATAGACTAGTCCAAACACTTCTTCATCCATTTCAATCTTTCCCATACCAAGACCCACAAAAGCCTATCTGCTACCCTGAACCCAATACATGTCTGTAATACTTGCAATTTGAAGAATGAGAATGTAATGCCCTCACTCCTGTCTATGTTTATGTTCAATGCCTTTGCCTAAAACAATTCTGCCCTTGACCTGGCCAGCCAATTCCACGCATGCCTACTCTAGACTCTCAACCTGCATGTAGTGATCAAAACTAAAAATCAAAAACCCAACAAACCAAATAGCACCTGGTTCTCAGAGGGACTATAATCCTATGAAGGAACAAAAGATCCTAGAACACCTATGGAAAAAGGACCCTTTCCCAAGCAACTGATTGGCCTTTGCCACAGCCGCTTACACATACAAGAAAGCAGTAGTCGTCTGTAAATTGAATAGCTACAATGACATAATCTCCAATGCAAGTTCCAATATTAAAGAATTATTTTCCATCCTTAGAGAGCTATAGCTATAGGGTCCAGCCCACTTATCATGAATGGCACTTGATTTGACGGCTTCCATTATCCAAACCATTTTGACTGGCATGATCTCAGTGGCCTTCTGGTCAAGCCAGTGCATCATCCACTATGTTGTCGGAAGGAGTTTGGAGATTGACTTCCCATCCTTCCCGCACCAGACTTAGAGACCCCTTAACTGGGTATCCAAACAAGCAATTGAAGGGACTGAACCCATCACTGGCCTCTGGCACCTCCTGGTACGAGAACAGCGGCTATGGTGGCAGTATATACCACTTTCTGCTAAGGGGTTCTTGAAAGCCACCTATCATGCCCTTTAAGATCTTGTTGAACCTCTTAACAGGCCTATTTGATATAAAGTTGGGTCTTATGTCAGAAACAACTTCTTCAGGGAATTCCACACAAGAGAATATGCTTATGAAGGACTTCACCACACACAGGGGGCTTTGATGATTCTCAAAAGTACATAATCTGGGTACTGGCTGGTGCGATCTACCAATACTAGGATGTAGCAGTTCCCTGAGAAGGTTTAAGGGATCCAAATGACCCACCGTGTTCATATCTAGTCTCTCAAAATGCCTCTCAACCACTGGCAGTGGAATTAAGAGTGCCTTTGTGACTCTGCTTTGCCGGGTGCTAGGCAAATATGTCAGGACAAGGCAAACTCTTATTTTAACTCCCATCTGGTGCCATTAAAAATGGGCAGACGTCCTGTCAGCTATCTTGTTCCTCCTAAACGACCTCTCTTTCCAAGATAGAATGACCTGCATCATTTTAAAATCTATAACATTTTAAAAAGCTAGGGTTTCTACTCGCTTGCAAGATGGAAATCATTCACACCATTCACACCGTTACACCAGAAGATGTAAATTGAATTGTGCCCCAGGGAAAACACTTCCTACTTTATGGCCTCTGGTAATATGCTCGCATGATGTATGTCAGTGTATCCAATTCCCTCGAGTTCTTAGCACTGGTTTGCAGCTAAACATCCACTCCATCCCCAATGTTAACAGATTAGGTCAATACAACAGCGAGAGTTTTGGGCTGGCTTTGTCCTGGATTCTGCACTCCTCACTAACGTGGCATCAACATTTTCACTAATGTCCATGATTTCTCCATTGCAATGCTGAGTGGTCTCCTGCGGCCCCACATGCAGTGCACTATATGATTGGTTATTGACATCACTGCCAACTTTCTGTTTCAAAAACAAGTTTGCCTTCGCCGGACTGAGATGTCAGGATGAAAGGGCTACCTGGAGATGAAGAGGTCAAATCAATTTGTCTATCCTCTTACTGGTAATGTTGTCCTCCCACCCTTTCTAGACTCGTTCCGTCCTCTGTTGTTTTGCTATTAATGGGCACATTTGGATGCTTTTTATCATTAATATTTTTCTGTGAAAATAAGTTGTTTTATCTTTAAATGCAGTACTTCCTGTTCGATGTTGGGTTTAAATGAGCAAAGGAAGTTTGTTTGTTCTTTTACATTATTAATGAAATACCTAGTACTGCCCCTCGATTTTGAGAGGCTGCAAAGAATATTTCGCATTGACAAATCCGTTGCTTAGTCCATCTGTTGCTTGGGTTAAATGTTACATGTGGTCTTTGTATTGATGTGTGAGGTAATCATTTTTTTTAAATCTACGTTTACTAAAGCTAATCCAACACGCATGTGTTTGGAATTACTGCATGTTTTATATCAGTGACTATTACTGCAGAAGAGAAAATTAAAAGCTGCAAAACAAAACCACAGGTGAAACCCAGGCTTTTTCAATGTGCACGTCATCCCAAAGCGGAGAATTGGTTCTTCGCACATGTACAATGTTTTAACTCCACAGGTTTATTCACTGTTTCCTCTCATTTAGGCGCTGCAAAAGGAACAGCGTAGGGCAACACATATTTGTTGCATGTTCGGCCTGTTGTGCGCAAAGCACGCCTGCGTGCTTTCACGTGTTGTTGCTTGGGTGCTCCCAGCACGTCTCCCTCAGGGACGGCTCGGTTCACTTGAAATGCCTTAATAAAATGGGCGACTGGCTTTCCACACGCCAGTTGCTTTCACTCTGCAGCCTACTCCGTGTGTACTTCATGTGTTGTATTGCCACCCCAAAGCCCTTAACAACTGGCAAAGAGGATCTAAGAGTAACCTCATGTGTGCCAGCCTCCCCGGCGCATGCTCTTGTCTGGCCCCCGAGGGTGGAGCTCCCGACGCCGGTGTTTGCTGCGGCGCAGCCGGCCCCTCTAGCGTGTCTATGGCGTCTCCTTATAGAGGTGTCCCCTGGAAGGAAAGAGCACTGGCGGCTTATCTGCTTGCCCCTCACTCGCCATTCCAGTCTCGGTGACGGCCCGGAATGCAGCACGTGCAACGCCAATGAAGACCGCAAAAGTTTTTAAAAAACAAAATAAACCCTGGAAGGAAGGAGCACCTGCAGGCTCCATGCCTGCCCCTCATTAGCAGCTCTGGCTGGAGAGGCTAGACATGTTCTTTGAAGTGGCTGAAATAACCGAGGATGCCAAATGGGAGACACTCCTGCTGTTCTACGCAGGGAGCAAAGTCCATAAGTTGTTTATGGTACTGCCACCAGGTGATGGGTCATACCGAGCTGCAGGGAGGGCCCTGTCCTACTACTTTGCCCCAATTGTCAATATTGACTACAATGGCCCAGCAGAGTCCATTGATACGTTGTACACCTGGCCCGGCCAATTGCCAGCACTGTGTGCATTTGTTGACGAAGAACAAGAGTTGCAGGGCCAGATAATCAAAAAATGCTGGTCCAGCAAGTTGCGCAACCAGATCCTGAAGGAACAAGCAATTCCCCTGGCACGAATTCTCGAGCTAGCCAGAGCCCAAGAGCTGGCTGAGGCGTGATCAACTTGAATGTAGGTGGCTATGAAAGGGATTCAAGTGGAGGAGGTACATGCAATGAGGACCACAAGCATGAAGGCTCCTACGGTGACCGGGGACGGGGTGCAGAGCCATACAAAAGAAGTTCAAGGATGAGGCACCCCAGAAGGTGTGTGCGTTTTGAGGCAGAGGAATGCCACACATAGGGCCATGTCCGTTGGTGTGGCGGCAGTGTGGCAGGTGCCACAATGCAGGGCATTATGCCAAGCTCTGCAAGACTTTGTGGGCATCAATCACCTGGGCCAGAGAGCCTGAGCCATGGATGAACAGACGTGCCGAAGTAGCGGCCAACACAGCACTCATCGTGGAGGGCGCCAACTGGCCAGAGGAGCATGTAAGAGAGAATCAAAACAAGGATGGAGTGGTAGCCTCAGTCGAATATGACTATGATATCGAAGATGTGTTCTTCCTGTCAGAGCAGGTGCCGAGATCACCAGCAAGCAACTTATGGGTGGCAGAGCGGAAAAGACAGAAGAGGAGGATAAAGAAGACCCGGGCTAGCCAGCGCAGAAGTGCGAGTGGCCAGGGCTAGCTGCACAGATGAACTCTGGAAATTATGTATGTTAATGTCATAAAGGTTTATGTTGACATTTTGTGTTCCTACCCTTGGCATGGGATGTTGTGACTAAAGTACACCTCTCTGTTGTCATGTGTTGTTGATTGGGTGATCCCAGCACGTCTCCCTCAGGGACGGCTGGGATCACGTGAAATGCCTTAATTAAAAGGGTGAACAGCTTCCCGCTCACCAGTTACCTTCATTCTACAGCCGAGTGCGTGTGTAATTCATGTGTTGTATTGCTGAGTATGGTCTGGCCTTCCCGTAAACCTTTAACACTGCCTAAGTGAAATTAGCAAAACAGTTTGTGCAATGAAAGTTTTATATAACTTGCATCGTCTGACAATATCTGGGAAAGTTTGAATATATTCAATTTGTTTCTAAAGTTGTGTTAATTCTCTATATATTTACTGGTAATCTTCACTACGCCTGGCCCTACTCTTCCTCATCACAGTACTTACTCTACAAAGGCCTTCTGCACCTTCTGAAAAAACCCTTTCCAAAAATGCCTCTCTTTCTTTGACCCCTGCCCCTCATAGCATGTCCTACAAAGCAACTGACCCATCCAATAATCCTCCTGACTACACTAAAGAACCCGGGCTGATCTTACCACCAGGAAAGGAGAGAAGGGTGCCAATACTGTGATGGGGAAGAGTAGGAATTGGCAAAATTAAGATTACCAGTAAGTATCCAAAGAATTACCTCTATGTCACTTCTTCATTGTCCCAGTACTTACTTTATGAAGCATATCAAGATTGGACCTGCAAAAAATAGAACCGAAAATGAATGATCTCCCCCTGCACAGTCTTCCACAGAGATTCACAAGCAAACCCTTCCAAGGAGATAAGAGCGTGGATGTGTGTTTGTGTGAAAGGTAGCCTTCACGAGACAGACATGGGAGGGAAAGAAGCCACTACAGACACACGTATAACCAGACCATTTAACAGGCCTGCTTCAGGTCAGCCATCGGCACCAGCCCGGAACAGCCATACCTCTAGGGATGATCAGGGAATCAGGGAAGTCCAAGGCAAAGACCGGGGAAGAAATCAACCCAAGGACAACTCTCAATCAAAAAGCAATTCGGAATATCCCAGCATTCCGCGCAAGATAGGCACCAGCATTCCCTGTAGCATAAAAAGGGTAACACCTGCAACTCCATTCCCAGAGCTAGATGATCAAAAAGAGCCTTCCAGGAAAGGCTGCTCACCAGAGAAAAATCCACTGGCTTCTGCCCAGTGAAAGTCCAGAGTATGGAACTGTCCAATCAATGGAAAAAAAGAAAGACAAAGGGGTATACAAAGACTGCCATGGTCCTGGAGTGACAATTGAGCACAAGTGCAGGAAGTAAAGCAGGCTAGGATTCCTAAATCCTGACTCCCAGATAGGGAACAAAAGTCACAGATTAGAGAAACCCCCTGAAGTTGTGACTGTGTAGAAGACTTCCACCCAGTGGCTGATGCATCAAAGAATCACCCATAAGGAACCGTCCTCTCCACACTGACAACCCTAGATCCTTCTCTGAGGTGGGTCAGAGAAACAGGCTTAGAAAGCAGGAAGGAATTATGCCAAACAAATTGCCAGTTTTAGACACAGGACCTCATTACAAGGAGGGCGGTAAGGGGTTAACGGCGCTGGTAAAGGTGCCGGAGCCGTTAACCCCTTACTGCCCTATTACGAGGTGCACTTGCAGGACCCATTCAGGACGCCTGGTTTTACCAGACGTCCTTAGCGGGTCCCGCGAGCGGCCCAGCATGCTATCAATAGGCCCGTCATTAACGGGCCCCTTGTTAGCATGCTCCCCATTCCTATTGAGCACTATGGGTTCCCTGAGTGGGGAAAAACCAGGCTCTCCAAGGTCAGAATGGCCTGGTATTTCCCCATTCAGGGAACCCGGACCCAAGTTTGGAGGTAGCCATGCCCTTCTGAAGGGCATGGCTACCTCCAAACTCGTAATGAGGCCCATACTCTTGTGCCCACAGAAAGTGCTTGTCAACAGGCAGGACGATCCTTGTCATCAAAATTCCAATGTTCCAAACATGACACAATGCAGTACTGCAAGAAACCTGCATATCCCCTATGTAGGAAGAAGAAAGACACCCACGGACAGTCAGCAGCCCCCATTACCTTCACTATGGAGAGGAATGGGGGTTGGGATAATTCAGAGAGTCCACTCACTTCTTACAGTACTAGATGACAACTATAGGTTATAAAGTACTAATGTCACAAATGGCTGCACACACAATAAGCCTACTTATTCTCCACCTGCTGTATGCCCTCCTCTTCCCCTGTGAGCCCTACAACCCCTCCTAACCCCCTTCACTTGACATACTGTTTACTCTGTCATATTGTTCTCCTTGGTTGCTTGTTTTCTGGTATCAGGTAATAATATCCCTTTATATATGGTCGCTGTATATAATGTTGCTGGGAAAAGGTTGAGGCAACATTATATAGATGATCATATATATATATATATAGGGACAAGGGGGTGGGGGATACGGGTGTGTCCACCGCTCCCCTTGAAAAAAAAGGGTTTGTGGGTTGTGGGGGTGTCCCCCGCAAGTTCCTTGTAATAACGTCCCCACACAAAACAGCCCTTTTTCTGAGATTCTTTTGCATGGCAATATTTTTGAGGGGACATTATTACATGGAATCCTGTTTTCTTTCCCTCTAGGTTCCTTTGCTAGTTGTCCTGACTTGGGTTGTGATTCAGGATTGCTTGCCTACATTGTACTGTCAGAATCCTTGCTATTCTTTCTTCTCTAGGTTCCCTAGTTTACTGCTCTGTCTGTGCATTCTGTAGCTCCTGGATGTTTATGTCTCTGTTTCCCTGCTATTCATTTTTTTTCTAGGTTCCCTGGTTGATTGCTCTTCTTGGTGGCTTTTGTTTCCCTCAGCGTTGCATCACTTTATTGCATACATTTTGCTGTTCCTTCTTTCCATCAGGTTCCCTGTTTGATTGTTCTGTTTTTCTAGCTGAGTTTTTGCTCTTGCTGGCTTATCTATATTTGTATTTGAGCTCAGTCATTGTTCTGTCCACTTGTGCCCCCCTCCTTCTATGTCCTCCCCTCAACCTAGTGGTCCTCCCCTCATACTAGTGTTTCCCCCCTCCTGCTCCCTCGCCTACCTCCCACTCCCCCTCCACTCTCTCTTATCCCCCCACTCTCCCCTCCGCACCCTCTATGGTGTTCTCTGTCTCTCCTATCTTCTCTAACTGTTTCTCTATCAGCTATCCTATCCTTCTCACTAGGTCTGGTAGGAAGAAGTGCAAGAGGGACATCCTGGTCTCCAAATCAGGCCTCCCCATCACTAATACCTACACCAGCACATCCTCTAGACAGACCCTTACCGGCATCCTCTTTGTCGTTCCTTCTACATGCCTATGGACCCTCCATATGGTATATGTTCTTACTCCTTTTTCCTCTTCACCCATTAATTGTGGCACCTGATGAGAGGGCATCCTGGCCCACTTCGACTCCTCCAAGACCATCATCAATGTTTGCCTAAATGGCCCTGTCTTGGTCCAAGGCCTCAGGTGAACCTCCTCCTTTCGATAGACACTTCCGATGCCTTATCAACATCTTTTCTTTTCCTGCTGTCCCTTCTCTCCCATCTTTGGCTTCTCTGCCTCCCTCCTCCGCGGCCACCTCTATGGCTGCACCTGCTGCTTCTTCAGCCACCCTGTTGCCTCTTCCTTCTGCCACTCCTCTGGCACCCACCTCATCACTTTTGGCTACCTTGCCCTCTCCTCCTTCCTCCTCTGCTCACTTTCAGGCACCTCCAACACTTCCTCAGGACGTACCTCTGACATGTACCCCTCCATGGAAGTTTTTCAAAGGTGGCAAGCTACTCCACATTGCTACTCTCAACTCTCGCTCAGCTGTCAAACACTCCTCTGACATCTGCGGCCTCCTGGAAGAACGCAATCTGGATGTCCTCGTTCTGACGAGACGTGGCTCATGGCCAGCTCTATCACAAGCTTTGAAACTCTCCTTCCTGATGGCTACAATATACTCTCTTCACCCAGAAACAACCATCCCAGTGGGGGTGTAGCCTTAATCTTCCTGGAGTGGATGCCTGCTTCTATCATTCCTATGCGGGACTACTCCTCCCTTGAATGTCTGGTCTGCAGGCTTTCTCTCTCTCTCTCCTGGCCTTTCTGTCACTGTGGCCACTATCTACCAGCAACCTGGCCAGGTAGCCACTTTCCTCTCTTTGTGGGTGGATCTCTCCTCCTCCCTCCTCGTCTCTACCTCTCAGCTTTTCCTCCTCAGAGACCTTAACATCCACCTGGATGCGTCTTGTCCTTCTGCAGGATTCTTTTGCAACCTCTGCCACTCCCTCTGTCTCTCCACTCTACAGGGCACTCTCTGGATGTTCTGATCTCCTCAGACTTCCCCCTCTCCAACCCTCTCTCCTATAGTGACCACTTTCTCCTTTCCTCCCATTTCTCTCTCTCTCTCTACCCCCCAGGCCAAGCCGACCCTCGCACTGCCCCCTACCTTCATGCTAATTCGAACCATGAAGCATTTTTCAGTTGAGGCTTCTTTCACCCCTACTTTCTCTTGTCCTTCTGCACCTTTGGCTGTCTCACATCCTGACACAGCCCTCTCTAACCGCCATCTTTCTATCTCTGATACTCCTGATGTACTTGCCCCTGTCATGAGGATCCGCTTGAAGCCTAAATCCAAGTGCAAGTCTTGGTACGACTCAGACCTTGTCGCCCTGAAACGCAAGTGCAGGGTGGCTGAGACAAAATGGAAGGTTACTGGTGCACCCTCTGACATACTGGCTTGCTGCCTGCTCCAAAAGCAGTACAAACTCTGTGTCCTCACCAAAAAGAGAGCACACATCCAAGCCTGCATCTCTGCGGAATCTAACAACTTTTCCGAACTCTTCACACTCTACAAGGAGCTGGCCAACCCTGCTACAGTCTCTACCTCTCCTGTCTCTTCTCATGCCCTCTACACAGCCTTGGCCTCTAATTTCATCTCTAAAACTCAGGACATACTGTCCACCATCTCTCCAGCATCCTCCTCCTCCCCATCTGCCATGCATGGCCTGCCGGTGGCCTCCTCTCCTCCTACCTTCTCTTCCTTTCCCTTGTTCACCCCAGACAATGTCTCTAGACAACTCTTATCTATGAAAGTCTCATCAAAACCGGTTCTTTCCTGTTCTTCCAAAACCATCAAGGACCACACTGACACTCTTGCTCTAGACCTGGCTGATTTCTACAATCACACTTTTTCCTCCATATCTTTCCCTTCCCCCCTGAAGTACTCCCTTGTGACCCCCTCCTCAAGAAGCCCTCAGCCGATCCTTCCTCTCCGGCTAACTATCGCCTGGTCCTTATGACTCCTTTCTTGGGAAAACTCTTGGAAACGCTGGCCATCTCCCAGCTCAACCTTCATACTGAATCTGTTGGTTGTCTCCATGACCATCAGTCTGGCTTCAGATCGACCAGAGGCACAGAAACTGCTCTCCTGATCATCCATGAAGATCTGCTCTCCAACCTTGGCTCTAACCTTCCTTCTGTCCTCATTCTCCTGATCGCTCTTCTGCCTTTGACACGGTCAACCATGCCATCCTGCTCAAACACCTCTGTGAAGAACTGGGTATAACTGATCAGGCCCTGGTCTGGCTGACCTCCTTTCTCACTGAACTACCCTCTCAGGTCCAACTGGGGTCCTTCCTCTCTTCTATCTCTATTTCTACCTGTGATGTTCCCCATGGGTTTAACCTCTTTCCCTTGCCGTTCAACCAATACTTGGCTCCTCTCGCCCACTGCATAGCTGCTCTCTGCTCCAACTTTTTGTGGTATGCAGATGACACTCAGCTCTCTTTCTGGCTCCCCTCGGCCGCCTCCACTCCTTCTCTCATTCCTGACTGTATCTTTACAATTCAGGGGTGGTGTGCCTCTAATGATCTCTGCCTCAATGCTAGTAAGACAGAGATCCTCCTCATCGGTACACCAGTCTAATAGGCTTGTTATTTTAACCAGTTTATCAAAATCTAAAGGGTGACGTGCATCTACTTGGGGCCCCTCCAGCTTGCCCTAGCCCTTCATTGCATATGAAATGAATGTTCTTTGTGTAGGGTCTGAGTCACCCCGTAGCTTTGAAAAATAAAATATTGCTACCAGGTGTCTTTTTGCCCAATCTTTCTTAAAACCCTGGTCATGTGCCCACTTAAAAAAAATTTCTATGTCCTTTATTGTTATTAACTGTACATGGTTTAACCCTGTTATTCTAAAAACTGTTTGTAAGTACTTACTGTACTGAGCTGTAGTGCTGTTTGCCAATGCTTTCTCCGCCATCTCTACTAGGAACCCAGTGGCAGGGTTTGTGTTTTCTGTAGGCAGAATGCTGCTGGCACCCGTTTTTGAGGTGCCTGGTTGTTGGTGTGCATCCCGGCTTTTGCCCTCGGGCGCAGGCGTTGATGCAATGTTCTCTAGTTTTCTAGTATCGACCTGCAGTCGGCTGGGATTGATGTCATCTTTTCCCGGCCTTGTGGCGCTAGCTCCCGAAATCGTGTCCACTGAAAGCGAGATAAAGCATCTGCAATGTTATTATCTGCTCCAGTGATGTATTTTGTTTTTATACAAATATTTTTATGCAGTGTGACCATTGTGATTGCTCGTAGCACTGTGAGCACCAAATGGCATTTGGTCGTTCTTTTGTTTATTATTCTACCACTGCCATGTTGTCAGACCACACCAGGAGTTCCGTGTTGGCCAGCTGCCTGCCCCATATGCGTATGGTTAGCCAGATGGGAATCATTTCTAAAAGAGTGATGTTTTTTGTCCACCCTGCTGTGTGCCATGGCTTGGGCCATTGTGCAGCCACCCATTCTGTGTCAAATAGGGCCCTCAAACCCGTTGCTCCCCGCTGCGTCTGTAAATAGCACCCTTTTTGCCCCTGTGTTCAATGGTGTGCGCCAAAGTTTGGTTCCGTTGACATTTTTGAGGAAATTCTGCCATATCAGGTCTTCCTTCACTGCTTTGCCCAGCCTGATGTGCAGATGGGGTTTGATGGGGTTTGGTTTTTAGCTCCAGGCTCCTGGCAAATACTTTTCCTTGCAGAATGATCCTGGCCAAAATATTGATTGTAATTACTTGACTGTGCCCTTGTATTTTGTGCTTAGCTCTTGTATTTTTCCTAAAAGTTCGACCACCTTGGCCTTTGGGATTCTGCATAAACCACCTGTAGTATCTATCTCTATCCCCAAAAAGATGATGTTTGTGGATGGCTTGGTCATCTCCCTGCTGCCAGGGGGATGTCCCATTGTGCAGCCATCTTTTGTAATTCTGCCAGTGCCCTTCCGCATTCCTCAGAGCCTGTTGGGCCCATCACCATAAAATCGCCCAGGTAGTGCACTACTCTGACCCCTGGTACTCGATTTTGAAAGGCCCATTGAAAAAAGGAGTTGAATTGTTCAATGAGAACGCAGGACACTGCACAGCCCATGGGGAGGCATCTGTCCACAAAAAATGTATTATCGAAAGTGAAACCTAGCCATTGCTGTGAACTTGGGTGGACTGGTAGTAGCCTGAAAACGGATTCTATGTCCAGTTTTGCCATAAGGGCCCCCTGCCACAGTCCTGTATTAATCTTAATGCTTCCTCAAAATGTATGTAGGTAACTGCAGATTCAGCGTGAGGGATGCTGTAGTTAAGACACTGTCCCGTGGGGTGTGATAGGTGGTGTATTAGCCTCATTTTACCAGGATATTGTTTAGATACCAGACCTACTGGTAACCCTAGATAGTTTGGAAATGGCATTTCTTCCCAGGTGTCTCCCATCCTGCCCAGCTGTGATTCATTTTCTATTTTTTTTTACCACCTTTGGGTTGCCCCTTGCTGAGACCAAATTACTTGGAATTTTCTGTGAACCTTCTCCTTTAAAAGGAATGTTAGGGAGAATCTATGCAGTACCCTTTGGGAGCACCACACACCATTAACACTACAAGTGCAAGTACAAATTCAGCTTTGGTACAAGCCTGTACTAAACAGTAAAGTGGTAGTGACGGCTGAGCAGCCAGACCTATCTCAAGAGTAAAGTGAGCAGTATCAGAAGTTACGCAAAGGACAGCAATTGCTATTGTTCAAACAAACACTGACTCAAGGTTTCTGAGTAAAAGAATATACATTTATTTACACCATCAGTTGTAAAACAGTTCACTAATATAAACCAGCAGAATATCACAATCTTAATACACTACACACCACCCAATGAATTCTGGACAAGTTAAGCTCAAAATGAAGTGTGAGCAAAATGGCACTCCAGAAATTTAAAAAGGGAGGGAAAGACAAGGTTATTCAAAATCAAGCAGCACCAACAAGTAAGTAGGCAGGGCAATCTAGAAAAGGCTTACTACAACTAGGATTCAAATCAATAGGCCTGGGCCAATGTTAACGGTTCAGAGTCTTTGCAGAGGATCACACAGTTCAGAGTAGTTTGCGGTTAAGTCTTTGCCAAGAGTTTGAAAAGAAGTTGGTCGGAAGAAAAGTTATTTAAAAGAGTAGATAAGGACAAGCCCTCGGATAAGCGAAAGATTTCACTGCGGTCGGACGGAACGAAAGACCGGATTTGAACAGTACCTTAGTAGAAGAAAAATGCTGTAGCTGAGGCAGAAGTTCCTGGCAGGTCCTGCAGGCTCATGGTTCCTGAAGCGACTGTCGGACTGACAAGAAGGAGAAAATCTGGAGGTTCCTGCACTGGCCAGGGAAGAAACCAGCAGCAGAGCAAAGCAGCGTAGAACGGTGCGCTCCTTAAAACCCAAACAGGGTCCGGTCCTCCTGGCTATCTGGTTCACTGCAGTGGTGCACAGTACATTTGACCAGGGGAGGGAGGCCTTGCTTGGTGTTTGGCATACTGGTTGGTCCCACCAGCTCAAGGGAAGAGGATTACTTGCAGATCTTCTCTGTCGTCAAAGTTTAGGAGATTCCGACCTGCAGCAGGGCTTCACCGGGAGGTTCAGTAGTTGCAGTCATCCTCTTCAACTTCTCTTCAGTTCTCTCGATCCAGTGGCGACTCTGCCTTCCAAGTCCCAGAGATCTGCTTTTTATGCAGTTTTCCCCCATTCACACAGCCTGGCTGTCAATCACACAGAAGAGTGGCTTTCCTAGCAGGACAGTCACCTAGCCAATCAAACAAGAGTGTGACTTGGGTCTCCAGAGAGACCCTGTGCGGGGGGCCTAAAACCCCTCCCTCACATCCTGTCCACCCAGACACTCAGGCCCTAAGGAGGGCTTCTGTGCAGGAGCCTGCCAAAGAACGGCGAACAAAGGAACCAAACCTGGTTTGGCGTGAAGAGTAAAACACGAGAAAGATTTGGTGAATAAACCCAGCCAGAACCAAATAAAATTAAATGGGTCCAGCGGATTAAAGTTCGAAGCTACTAACATAGCCTAAAACAGCACCAAGGCTATTTTCATAGTGGTAGATATCACTGCCACCAGCCGAATCTTAAAGAAAGGGGAGAAAACTAATGTTCCATGAGAAGCAGACAAAAAGGGATAACTAATAACCCCTTTCAGTACTCTATGGAAGATAGTTTGTACTAGGTCTGTTAATTTAAAAAGACTAATAAAGTCAATGGCAACTTTACATGTTCTGGGAGACAGTAGTCAGTCCCAGAAAATGGAGTTTAAAGTAGGAAGTCTGAAAAAGACAACCCTTTGTCACTGCACTAAAGGTGCTGTGTGACACACAGTAAAAAGATGATGCCTATTGAGTAGGCGAGACTCCACAGTCTATGAACACAACATGTAAAACACACAGCAAAGTACTTGCAAGAGTGGGAGAAAAGGCTCACACTCTTACCAGGTGAAAAACATAAATCCTAGAAATCCAGCAAAGCTGCTGAGAGACTCAGTATGGAGAATTCTGGCTAACAAGGAATAATTAAACTTTCCTCGAAACCCTGTTTGGTTGCTGAGCTGACTTCCTTGTCGGGATAGCTTATTAATGCTTCACAAAAAACATTTGGATAGATGGGGGTTCTGCCTGGTTTCAATAATAACAAACATATTTCTTTACTGATCTTCCTTTTTGGGTTTTATGGAGGGTAATCTGGTGCAGTTGCTTACCGGGTGTTACCTGTTGCAGTTGGAGCAGTTTTGCTTATACCAGCACTCCTTCCCCCATGTGCACTGATTTTTTCCATAATTCCTGCATGTAATCGTGGGTTTTGTGGTGTTGTGGGCTTTGCTCTGCCCGCGGGCATTTAACCTAGCCACCCATGACTGATTTTTACGAAAGGGCTGCTCTCCCTTCCTGTGTTTTTCATATTCTGCACTTCTATTTCCCACTTGTGGGTTTTTATTTGTCTTACTGGTTGCCTGAGCAACCTCCTCCTCTGATGGAGGCTCCCCGTTAATTAGATATAAATAGTTCTGAACTTCGTCCCATTCTATGGCTGGTCTTTCTGACATATTCCTTCTGAATCTTATGTCGTATGCTATCCAACCATTCCCCTTGTGAGCGCATTTTACCTCTCTGATTTTATCCGCATATGCCCATAGCTTTATCCCATCCCCTGGGAATTTTTCCTGGAAAATTGTTGCTAAAATCGCAATAGATTTAAACCAGTTGTTCCAGTTTTGTTCTACGTGGGCGTTCCTGGCTATGGCCCATTTCTCAATCTTTCTGGGAACCCTGAAAGCATCCCTTCCCTTGTGTTGTGCCTCGATGAGTGAGTATATTTCAATGAATTATTTTAACGATATGGCCTCTTTTATTGTTATATCGATGTTCCATGCGAGGTATATTTTGTACCTGTTAAGTATTTCGATTTCCAAAGATCTTAGTTTTAACTCTAATTGGGCGCTGCTGAATATAATAATTTCTGTTGTGGGGCTGGTGTTTGGGTCCATTGGCCCTGTGTTGTTTGCGGTGGGCGTAGTCCATGCTTTTGTGTGGGAGCGATGGGCCATCAGGCCCCTCGCGTCCTCTACTTCTCAGTACAAGACTCGAACCAAGTGCCTCCAGTAGTGGGTTCGCCCCTTGCCCTTATGCGATGTTAACCTTGGTTGACTTTCGCGTAGATGGGACCACTGAGCAGGACACGGGGCATCCATTTTTGTACCCGATTACGACTCTATCTTGGTGTCTAGGCCTCACTGCGATAGTATAAAAACACTTCACTTCCCTTTTCTCACAGCAGCCCGGCCAGGCGTGCAGGGCACAGGGCCCCCACCCCCGTTCTCACTCTGACTGAAAAACTTTGCGGGTCCATTCTCACGCTGAAGCCAGAGATGCTTGCAACACAATAATAAATGTAACACATCGCTCTTCCTCTGAGATCACTGTGCTGCATGTGAACCAGCATGAGCTAAGCACATAGCTCGTCCATCTCCACAAATGTGTCGTTGCCCCTCCCACACCCTCGCCAGTGGAAACTTACTGCCATTGTGTCCCTGTGTCCCTGCAAGATATTCCTTTCATGTGTCAGACCACTGACCATGCCACGATGCCCGCCCAGCAGATCACCAACTAACATTAGACCCCTGCTGCCATATATCGTTGCCTACCACTAACAAATGCCACATGCCAGAGATTCTTATGTGTACGGACCTTAACTTCAACCAGTGTATTATAGCGGTCAAGACCCTTAACCTAAGACTTGTATAATCCCATGTTATTGATAGTATAGATACATAGAGACATGATAAACTACTGAAGGTCTTTTGAACAATTATTATTTAGTGCATGCATTTTTTGAGAATAAATCATGTTAGCTTAGATAGTGACCATCCTACCTCCCAGCAACCTGACCTTCACCCATGCAGAGCACAGATGACTGACGTCAATCCTCCTGCAAACCAAGCGACCAACCCGGAGGAAGAGATGCCACTCCACCTGAGACATCGAGTGAACTAACCAATCCGGGACCAACGTAGTTTCCTATGTTAGTTGCGCCATTTACCCTATAAAACGTAAAGTAATGAGAACTTGTGCAGAGTGCTCTCAGATATCTCTTGAATATTATTCATCAGATAAAACATTTTCTTGAACTCTCGCAGCCTGCTCTCTTTGCCTTATTCCCCGTCAGGGGTGTGTTGTTTTATTCTTTTGCATGTCAAAGAAGGGGAGGGCACAAACATTTGGTGACCCCCTGCAACGTGATTTGGAGAGGTGCCTCGAGGCCCACACCGTGCGGCGAGATCCGGGATGCCCCCCAGCAAAACCATCACCTCTGCGGCCGACCAGCCTGTGCGCACTACAAGAAAGGGTCAAGGGTTCCCGGTTGACGAATACCCGACTGAAAAGCTGCTCGCCAAGGCAGGCCACGGCTTGGTTGGGTTGCGGACCTAACTGGGGTCAGACCGAGAACGGTGACCCTTGGATTACCTGACCGAACACGTGAGTGCCGGTTGCGAAGGTTTCCAAGGAAAGGTAAGGGGGAAAGTACGGGAACAAGGGAACAGGTGATAGTGGGATAAAGCCAGAAGTAGGGACTGTGTGAGTGATGTTGAGGCTTTTCTGATCTGTCCTTTATATGTGAAAAAGTGAGAAGAAAAGGAGAAGAGGTATCCTAGCCTGAACGGAGTAGAAGGCGGCGCCACATAGCATTGTCTCGTCCAGGGCAGTAAATAAGCGAAGATAAAGAGAAAAAAGTAGGGGTCTCGTATATTCTGTAGACTCGGAATAGTTATTTAGAATATTCTTTTTCTGTGAAAGCAAGGTCTCTTTGGGAACAAGTAAGAGGGTGTAAGAGGTGGGGAGTGAATGAGAAGAGTAGGTAAAACTGGGAATGGGAAGAGGTGTTCAGTAACGGGAACAAGGGAGACATAGAAGTGCGCAGGTAGTGCATGTGCATGTTATGTGTTATATGTTTTTGCTTTTTGTCCATTTTGTGTCATATGCTGAAGTATTGTAAGTGATTTGTTGGTAAAAAGTCATACATGCTAAAATGAAATGTTGAAGTCAGAAATGCAATAGGTACAAATGTAACATTGAATATTGATACACAATAATTGCCAATGATTGAGAAACACTTGACATTGCTGATCTGTATAAGGGGACAAGTGGTTGGAGGGGGTGATTAGAAGGGAGGCTCAGGTGCAAGTGCACGTACAAGTGAAGGGAGAAATATTGTCATGGGAGGAATAACACCACTAGCTCATATTTGCCAACACCTCCCGCTATATAGTGATAGAATACTAAAATACCATGATCAGTGGGTGACAGAGATAAAAGGGGACAGCAAGTCACCAATTTGGCCAGAGGGCATGTCGTTCCACAAACGGGTTTTAGATTTAGTGTCCACGCACTTATTTGCGAGGTATAAGGGAAAACAGTTTCAGAACAGAAGGGAAGTGCTAGATGTGTGGCGAATGTTTGAGGAAATAGCCCCCACAGTAGAGGTAAGTACAGGGAAGACAATTGAAAAGGAGAAAACGCAGGAAGAGGTAAGCGGTACACCGAAGGGTGAGTGCACAACGACCACAGTTGAGAATGACACAACCAAAATATACCCCTTAATGACAAGGCCAGCAGTAGGATACAGCGAGCCTCTGTACATTCCACCATGCCCCACCCCCAATCCCCCTAACGGAGTAATAGCTACCGCACCGCCACCATATGACAAAGGAGGCCTGTATGGCCCAACAAGCACGCCCCCAGTAAATTTAGCACAATTAACTGGAGATCTAGACCGCCAGCTAGTGCATGCACAGATGGAAATAACACAGCTGAGAGCATTGTGTGATAAGGGCCAAATGCTACCGGCGGGAGGGGAGGTACCACCATTATCTGTAGCAGATTTTGCACCCTCATTAAGCGCAACAGGGGGGTTGGCACCAGCAACATCAGAGCCAGCATGATCCATATCGTCTCATGGAACACATATATCACAGGGGCGAGAAAAAGAATGGCGGTCAGGAGAGTTTTTGTTCCATCTGAATGATAAACCAGTGAAAATTATACGCCCAGCCACCCCAGAAAGTCAGCGAGGGGAAGGACACGAAGAGAATGGCGAGCAAGAAGCGGAAGTAGAAGAGGTATGGAGTGATCTAGATGAGTATGAAGAGGGAGCAGCAGCTGTGGGGCCCCCATTACCATCTCAGCTCGATGATTTTGATGAACCGTCCCCACCACGATGACAGAGTAGATCAAGGCAGCGAGTAGGGAACATGTTGGTGAGTAAGATAAAGAAAGGGACCATAAGTAAGACAGGAAAGAAACATAAGTTGCAGACGCCGCTGATGGATAAGGGAGCAGGTAGGCCACACTACATTCCGTGGGCCCAAATGGACAAAAACAACCTGTTGAAGCTCCTCCCCCCACTTGCAGGAGGGGCAGGGAAATGGATACATGCATTTGAGAAAAACACAGCAGGAGTACCATTAGCGATAGGTGATGTAAAGAGCTTGGTAGTGTCCGCCGTCGGTGATCAGGCAGACGCTGTGTGGGAAAAAGCAGGGTTCCCGGGAGTGACAATGAGTTGTGTCCGTCACGATGGATCGCCCTTCAACATTGTTCGAGCGCAAGTATCGGACGCATTGCGGCGCATGTTTCCAGATATTCCAGATTTACATTTAGTGATGCAATGCACAATGGAGGAGAATGAGGATCCTACGCAATTCATACTGCGAGTGCAAGATTTGTGGAGAAGCGAAACTGGCACGGCGTGGAATCAATTCACTGCCCTGTTCTACTTCATTATCAAAAAAGGGCTCCCGAAGGAGGTAAAGAAGGCCTTGGATAAAATAGCTGGGATAGAAGCCAGAAATTCAGAGTATAATTGTACACCATTGAAGGAGGATCAAAGAGAGAGAAAAGGAGATAGCACAAAAAAAGGTTGGCAGACGAAGCGAAACTAGTGCAGAACAAATTGGTGACGGTCGCCGCCATAAACGCCAGAGCAACTGCTGATAGAGAGAACGAGGGGGACGGAAGTGTGGGAAACAGACCAGTTGGAATAGCAGCGCTGTGGGCCGCAGGAGAACAAGGACAGTGGAACGGAGAAGAACCACACAGAGGACCGCAGTGGCAAGAACGACCAAGCAGAGGAAGAGGTGGGTACCGCGGCCAGAGAGGGGGGTTCGGAGGTATGGGAAACAGAGGGTTTGTTGCGCAAGGGATGAGAGGGGGACAGAAAGGGTCATGTTGGAATTGTGGAAGATGGGGACACTATTCAAGAGATTGCAGAATGAGGCTGTCAGGGTACTTTCAAGGGCAACCACGCATGGACAATGAACAGGTATGGGCTGTCCACACCCAGGTAGTCCCTATGGACTACCAATGGGGAGTGGAAGACCACAGGACCAGTGCTATAACGAACCCCAAATGCATCAAAGACAGCCACCCCCACAGCCAGATGACAGTGCATCACAGCCCATGGCACAACAAAAAACTGTAGGGAACGCCAGCAATAACAGCTTTACAACGGCTGCAAACAGTGCACCTGCCCCATTCCGTGGTGTAACAGTAGTTGGAGAGTCTTTTCAGTGCCAGAACAAGAAAGGTACGCAGATTAGGACAGCCCACAGGGAGCACTTGCGTGTCCAGTCCTATCTAACACCCTACGTGCAGAAGATTAACCACTAGTGGGGGCAGAGATAGGAAATGAGCAGTTTATCTTCATGGTAGTCTCAGGAGCAGAAAAATCATGTCTTATGGAAGGGCGGTTTCTGCTCTCAGGCAGGAATTTGGAAACACAGAGGTTCTCTGGGGCTATTTTAAAAGTTCCTTACACGAAAGATCTTGATTTAACGGTGGGGGGAAAAACAGTGCGTGCATCCTTACTGTACCACAAAGACACGCCAATCAACTTGCTGGGAAGATATTTGTTAAGCAAATTGATTATGACCATTTCATTTACAGAACGGGGAATAGTGTGTTCCACCCCAGGAGTGTGCCCAGTACGAGCAATGTTGATGATCAGTACAATGATGAATGAAGTTGTAGTGCGAGGGATACCCATTGATGTAGACATGTTTATCTATGGCATCAAGGTGTTAGCCCGAGTAGTGCCTGAAATAACAAGAAAAGAGTGGAGGACACTATCAGACTTTATATTTCACCCAATCACAAGTGTAGATGTCGTGCCAGGCACGATAATGTCCATAGACATTGAGCAGTTCAGGTATCGAGTAAACGTATTGTGGTCATAGGCCGGGGCACGCATGGGTGCGAGTGGAGGACTGTGCTATGTATATATCCCAACATAATGCTCAGAGACATGACTGATGAAGAATTATTCACTGATAACGAAGATGATGGAGAGATAATAATGTAAATAAGCATACCATGTGACATTATGATCTAGTACAGAGAGGTACACAACCCGCTTATGGCCAGTGTTAGTGCCCCACCAAAAATATTTGAGGAAGACATGGCAAAAGTGGCGCCAGAAATTTGGACTACAGGCCCCCATGATGTAGGGTTACTGCATGAAGTGACACCCATAAAGATAAAACTCAAACCAGGTGCCATACCGCCCAGAGTGAAACAATACCCAATATCCAGAGAAGCAGAGGAAGGAATTAGGGAAACAATAAATGCACTCCTGAGCCAAGGTATCATAGAGCCATCAAACTCCCTGTGTAATACGGTAATCTTCCCGATCAAAAAAGCAAAAGGAGGGGCGTGGAGGATGATCCAAGATCTCTGACCACTCAATCACGTCATCCAAAAAGAATTCCCGTTAGTGCCTAACCCGTCATCAATACTGTGCAGTATACCGAAAGAATCTACATGTTTTACTGTAGTTGACTTGAAGAATGCTTTCTTCTCCACACCACTTGATCCAGGATCATAGTACCTCACAGCATTCACAATGGGAAACAACAGATATGAACATCGCAGACTCCCACAGGGGTACTGCGAAAGCCCCAGCATTTTTAACAGGGTACTACGTGAAGATATTGGGAACATAAATGTAGAGAGCACCATTATACAATACGTAGACGATCTACTCGTCTGCAGCAAAACAGAGGAAACGTGCAGGGAAGACTCCATAACACTACTAAACGTGTTAGCTACAAAGGGGTACAAGGTGGATATAGGGAAATTACAATACTGCCTTGCCGAAGTTGTATACCTCGGACAGTTGATATCGAAAGACGGGAAACGAATACTCCCAGACAGAGCAGCTGCTATACGTAACATAATCATACCAAAAACAGTGAAGGACATGCAAACATTTCTTGGCATATGTAACTATTGCTGAACATGGATCCTTGATTACGCAGCATAAACACGTCCATTACTGCAAGCACTAAAAGAAGCGCAGAAGAACAGAGCCCCAATAAAATGGACACATGACATGATGACCCAGTACTTTAGTTTAAAATACCTCATTGCAGATGCTCCAGTCCTCGCGAACCCAGATTATGAGAGGGAATTTTTCCTGTTCTCACACTGCAATGGAACACTGATGACAGCAGTACTGACACAAAAAACATCATTAGGCCACAAACCATTGGCCTATTACAGCGGAACACTAGACACAGTGATGCAAGGACACTTCGCATGCGAACAGGCCCTCGCAGCTGCGGCCTTCGCCATTGAAAATAGTGCCACAATTGTGATGGGATGTTCAGTAACACTATATGCAGAGCATTCATTATTTGCAATTCTCGAGCGATCAAAGTCAACACTGACAACACAAAGAGCAACAGCATATGAAATAATAATTTCTAGCCCCAATGTAAATGTAGGTAGGTGTAAAACGGTAAACCCAGCAACGTTCATAACAGAGCCATGCACAATGGAGGACATGCAGGAACATGACTGTGCAACTTATGAGGGGGAGGGTGATGATATTCCCAAAGCAAGTGAAAACACCCTGAAGGAAGGAGAAATATACTTAATTGATGGCTCAGCATCAATAAATCCGGAAACGGGAAATACATGTAGGAATGGCAGTAGTACAAATGGAAGAAGATAGCTATGAAACAATCGTCCAAAAGCGCCTCCCGTCCCATTACTCTGCACAAGCAGCGGAACTAACTGCATTAATTGAAGCATTACGCACAGCCAAAGGATGCACAGTGACAATATATTCAGATTCAGCATATGCAACTACCACTGTTCATTCAGGACTATCGTGTTGGCGTAGGAGGGGGTTCAGACGAGCAGATGGCTCACCAGTACAGCACGCTGCACTATTGAATGAATTGATAGATGCATTAGCGGAGCCATCGGTAGTGGCAGTGGTGAAATGCCAGGCCCATACCAACAACACAGATGTGATCTCATTGGGGAATGCGGCAGCCGACGCAGCAGCGAAGGAGGCCTTGTATTTCAATATAACACCAGCAACAGAATGCATTGTAAAAGCAGCTACTACAGAACCACTAGAAGGAGCTTAAAGTAACACACCCATAGCACAGCTAATAGAGCTACAAGGGGAGCACCACCAGAGGAGCAAGAGTTGTGGAGCAAGCAGGGGTGCAAGCAATCAGCCACAGTCCTCACATGGAGACAGGAGACAACGGGAAAAGTAGTGATGCCGGTAGAATTACTAGAAGTAGCATTCCAACAGCTGCACTTCCCAGCCTATGTGGCGAAAGAACACATTGCAGCAGACATTCAGGAACATTGGTTTGTCCCTAACTTACAGGAGAATTTGTCAAAGTCTGTCATATAGTGTACGACATGTCAAACATACAATTCAGGGATGACACTGAGGACATTGCAAGGTACTTTGCCACGACCAGTAGGGCCATTTAGAGAACTCCATATTGACTACGCCGACATGGGAGAGAGATGTAATGGAGCAAGATATCTAATTGTGGTGGTGCCTCCCTTCTCAAGGTGGGTGGAGGTGGGTCCATGTCCCCACCCAGACGCAAAGTGTGCGACAATGTTTCTAGTAAAAGAAGTGTTTTCCTGGTGGGGAATATGTGATGTGATACGGTCAGACAATGGCACACACTTTGTGAATGACCTCTTCAAGAAAATGATGACACTCTTGGGGGTGAAACACAAACTGTGTTCCATTTATCATGCGATGGCCAATGGAGTAGTGGAGAAGATCAATGGCCTGCTCAAGAGCAAATTATCAAAGTTGTGCAACACACTAAAAAAGAACTGGGTATATTGCCTGCCCCTAGCACTGTTCCAACTCAGAACGCAACCATGCAAGGACCACCATCTGAGCCCCCATGAAATTGTGACTGGGCGGCAAATACACACACCGCTCTCCCCGATTAGAAGAGCGTCAGATGCACACAGGGCTGCCACAGTGCTGGGGGAAGAATTCAGTGAATATTTAATTCAGCTGACGCGCGCAGTTCGCAGCATAGCACGCCAAATAGCACCACCATTCACTGAAAATGTGGCAACTGATACTACCACACCAGCTACAGACAGCCCCAGCGGGCCACTGATGCCAGGGTAACAGGTGTACGTCCGAAGCTTTGTGAGGAGATGAAATTGGCCTAGGTTTCATGGGCCCTACGAGGTCCTATATAGTACACCGACTGCAGTCAAAGTAAAGGGACTGAAATATTGGGTGCAACTCTCAGATGTGAGGAGGGCACGCAATAGTACACTCCCTCGGATTGAATAGCAATGTGCAACTGGTACTACAAACGATATTGAGAAACAATGACAATGTGATTTAATGAAACATGAAAGGATGTTATGCCCTCTGGTTTGCTCTACCATATGTTCGTATCAATTTCCTTTCACTGTCCTTTATCTTTCTCTCTCTCTCTCTCTCTCTCCCTCTCGATAGAAATGCCTAGAACAGAGAACGTAATTGGAACACAGGGCTAAGAAATGCATATAAAAATGAAATCACAAAATGGAAATAATGAGTAAATATGAAATGTAAATATATAAATAAATGTACGTATTATGGTGACTTAACAATTTTGTATCGCCCCTCGAGGTGACAAATGGCCCAACGAAGTACAATTGCGTTGAATGCAATTATGTTAGTGATAGGGATGCCATCAGGGCAAAAAGGTTTAGCAATGTTGAATGTGTTTTGAAATGTGCTGCAATTTTGTTTTCAGTGATGCTATTTTTCATGGCCTGGTACTGTACTCTCTTATCTCTGGTTAATGATTTGCACAAAGGGGGAGCGGGGTTAATATGATACGAGAAGGTTCCACCCTAATACGGACTGGAGTAAAGACAATGTGGGGAGAAACTTATAACAATTTGCATTAACGGTACTAATGTAACGCAACCTTCGGAACATGCCATTGCAGGTCCAACAATTGTCTCATTATTACATCCTGGCAAAATATGAGTAATGATTATGAACCAAATGAATATGATGGTGACTATTATTGGCCGAAAGACTTAGCTAATACAAGTGCATATACACTGGCAGCTATAGAGCCTACCTCATATTGCGCTGCTACCACTAGTGAATATACACATGCCATGTTTAACAGCAATGACACGACCTGGGCTGGAATTTTTCCAATACATTACCAAAAAGTGAGAAGCAACAAGGAGGGAAGGAGAAGGAAAAGGGGGGCGGGAGGGAAAAGATACGACATTTATCATGACCTGAGGTTAGATGAAATAGAAGACCCCTGCCACCCTGACCAATCTAACAAATGGTACTCGGACATGAGTGCTACGGCAAAGCAAGCAACAAATGAAAGCTGCTATGTCTGCTCACTCATTCCTTATGCATCAGGGACACCAAAAATGTTGATACCGCAGGAAGTGCCCTTGTCGGAGGGTCAGTGTTTAATTCATTTGGTTCTGTGTAGGATAAAAAGCACCTTCCAGGCACACACCGTCAGCTTAGAAAGAATGGAGAGTGAAAGAACATGCACGAGTCGGCGTCAAGGAGTGTTATGCCTCAAAGAGCCATTTCTTGTCATAAAGGGAACGAGGTATGCTGAGAACAAATGGCACGATGAAACTATTGAGTGCAGAGCAGAAGCACTCCAGGGACCGGCCGAAGACGCATTCCAATGGATAAAAGGAGTGAGCAGACCTATCTGGTCACAGCATGTTGGTAAGCTAACATGGATTACAGCGCTGGAAAAGCCCATAAAAATGCAAAAAGAAATACTGCACGAACTATGCTTCTGTGGAGAATGAAAGGTGAACATGGGAGAAGCAAGAAAATGCAACAAGACAGTAATAATACCAGACATGATAAAAGACACCGCAGCCCTCATGGACATGTACTGGGTTTGCGGCAAGCAAGCATACCTGGAAGGTATTGCGCCTTAGCCACTCTCCATACAGCACTGATGGTAATACCAGAAAGCCATATCCAAAGGGCAGCAGAGGATTCGGCTGGCAGATCGGCAGCAGGAGATTCAGCTGAAAAATCGTCAGCAGGGCAATCGGCTGGTCCATCGGCAGCGCCCCAACCAGAAAACACAGAACTTCCAGCTTATGAACTATTGTCAGAATACGAGCTGAAAACAAAGTTGTCATGAAGCAAAAGATCATCCAACTACATTTCGTCCGAATCATCAAAACTCCTTGCTGAGATCCTGCAAAAATACAAGCTGTTCTCATCTGCAGAGACATGTTTTGCATCGTTCCTAACACCAGGGCTCCAAGAGTGAGCAAACGCCAAATGGTTGCAAGTAGTATGCTGGGAGCTCATCCAACTGGCCAACGACACTGAAGAAGGATTCAACGTTATAAAAATAGAGATCCGCGCCCTACGTCTAATGACAATGCAAAACAGATATGTTCCAGATCTCCTCACGGCGATGGACGGTGGTTTTTGCCAAAATATTGGGGGGGGGGCCTGTTGCACATTCGTGCCATCCGAAGATGCAGATAACGGGACACTCTCACATGTGATAACAGCAGTTCACAATCTAGGAGAGAAGATGAGAACAGAGGGCGGAGTGGAAGAAAGTACATGGTTTGACAACTTGTTCAGCTGGATACCATCATGGGTAAATGAGATGATGAAAATACTAATTCCTATCATCGTCTTTGTGTTACTATTCTTCTGCGTGTGCCAACTGGGACTCCGGTGTTGTGCTGTGCAAAAAGTATGCCTACCTCGACTATGATGATGGTAACAATGCCCCGACCGACAACGGTAGCAACCATGATAGATGCCCAAATAAAAACAGGGGCACATAACCCTCTAAAGTACAGGCTGACTGCCATCTACAGGCAATATGGGGACAGGGTCGATAATTTATACCACACCAAAATAAAGGAACCAACAGAATTGCAATGGTATAACGAGGTATAGGTAGACTTAGACAGGGATGGTGGGATATACCTAACATGCACTCCAGATGAATATGCAAGAAGAGGGAATAGTTTGAGAAGTGTATGCAGAACATGGATGCCAATAAAGGGTACCCCAGCCTGGGAAGAAGCAGTGGCTGAAGCTGAGTACTACCAAAGGGAGAATGAAAAGAATAAATTGTCATAATTCGTTACTTTAGATGTAACGAAAGGGGGGAATGTGTGGGAGCGATGGGACATCAGGCCCCTCGCGTCCTCTACTTCTCAGTACAAGACTCGGTCAAAGTGCCTCCAGTAGTGGGTTCGCCCCTTGCCCTTATGCAATGTTAACCTTAGTTGACTTTCGCGTAGATGGGACCACTGAGCAGGACAGATGGCATCCATTTTTGTACCCCCTTTCAACTCCATCTTGGTGACTATGCCTCACTGGGATAGTACAAAAAGACTTCTCTTCCCTTTTCTCGCAGCAGCCCGGCCAGGCGTGCAGGCCACAGGGCCCCCATCCCCGTTCTCACTCTGACTGGAAAACTTTGCGGGTCCATTCTCACGCTGAAGCCGGAGATGCTTGCAACACAATAATAAATATAACACATCGCTCTTCCTCTGAGATCACTGTCCTGCATGTGAACCAGCATGAGCTAAGCACATAGCTCGTCCATCTCCACAAATGTGTTGTTGCCCCTCCCGCACCCTTGCCAGTGGAAACTTACTGCCATTGTGACCCTGTGTCCCTGCAAGATATTGCTTTCATGTGCCAGATCACTGACCATGCCATGATGCCCACCCAGCAGATCCCCAACTAACATTAGACCCCTGCTGCAATATATCATTGCCTACCACTAACAAATGCCACATATCAGAGATTCTTATGTGAACGGACCTTAACTTCAACCAGTGTATTATAGCGGTCAAGACCCTTAACCTAAGACTTGTATAATCCTATGTTATTGATAGTATAGATATATGTGTGACTTTTATAGAGACATGATAAACTACTGAAGGTCTTTTGAACAATTATTATTTGGTGCATGCATTTTTTGAGAATATATTATGTTAGCTTAGATAGTGACCATCCTACCTCCCAGCGACCTGACCTTCACCCATGCGGAGCACAGATGACTGACGTCAATCCTCCCGCCAACCAATTTTGTATTTTTGTATTTTTGTATTTTATTTATTTGTAATGCGCACCTAACCCGAAGGTAGCCAGGCGCAGTGGCAGCAAGAGGGTTGCAAAGCTTCGTTACATACGTGTGGCGAGGTCCAGCTAGGGTTACATTGCCGGAAATATCACGCCAAGTCGGAGGGTAGAACATGTACATTAAAGGCAGTACTATAAACATATTTACAATTAATGCGTAGGTGACGAACATAACATGTGCATTAGGGCAATACTATAAACAAATTTACATTCAGTGATGCGCCACATAGTAGAGGCACATCTGGGTCTCTAGGAGTCATTGTGAGTCGAGGGATTTGAGCCAGTTGATGATCCTAGCTCTGAACTGGTGGTAGGGTAGGTCCTCCCTGCACGACAGAGGGAGGGAGTTCCAGATTTGTGCTGCTTTTACTGGAAAGCTGTTTCCCCCATATGTAGTACGTTTAAACCTGGGCACCAGAAGAAGGTTGGAATTGGCCGTTCTCATGGGGCGGGAAAGGGTGGGTCTGGTAAATCTAGCGATGAGGTATTGGGGGGCTGCTTGGTGGAGGCATTTGTGAATCAAAGACACTGATTTAAGAAATATCTTGTCCAAAGTGGATAGCCAATTAGCAGTTCTTCTGGAATCTGAGATGTGGGCTTTGTTCGGGATGCTGAGGGCCGCTCTGAGGGCATTGTTCTGGAGTATTTGGATTTTGTTGGAGATATATTTGTTACAGCCTACATATAAGGCATTGCAATAGTCCAACTTGGACAGGATCAGTGCCCTGGCCAGGGTGGTGCAGTTGGTGGGGGAGAGGAAGGGTTTGGCTGCCCTGATAAGTTTGCAAGTGTAAGAGGTGGAGGAGGCCATTGCGTTCACTTGTTTGTTCAGGGTAAGGGTGGAATCTAGATAGAATCCGAGGGTTTTAACCTCCTTAGCTACCATGATTTTGTTGTTGTCAATTATGAATGAGGAGTATTTGTGGCCCAGTTTGTTAAGGAGGTGTGTGGAGCCTAGAATGAGAAGTTCCGTCTTGTCATCATTCAGGCATAGTCCGTGTGCGGCCATCCATGCCTGGATGATGAGGTACACTTTATTAACGAAGGCCAAATCCTTATCATAATCCCCTGACAACGGGATGAGGATCTGGGTATCATCAGCATAGTTAGTGTAGGTGATACCCAGATCGTCTAGATCATCGAAAAGGGGCTTCATAAAGATGTTATAAAGTGTAGGGGAGACGCACGATCCTTGCGGTACACCGCATGTGATAGGGATAGGGTCGGCTGATGCTGTTAATGAGAAGACTCTCATTGTGCGGTTATTGAGGAAAGATTGGATCCAGTTAGTTGCATCTTGAGAGAAGTGGGCAGCTATTTGTAGGTGGTTGCACAAGATCTCATGGTCGACCAGATCGAAGGCCGCAGAGAGATCAAGGAGAAGCAATAGTGCTGTCTTCCCCTGGTCTCTCAGATCATCTATCTGTGCCTTGAGGTCTATGAGTGCGGTCTCTGTTCCGTGTTGTGGCCTGAAGCCTGATTGACGGACGCCTAGGAGTTGGAAGTGCTCAAGGTAGTGTTGGATCTGTTGGTATGCTATTTTATCGATGATTTTGAGGAGGAAAGGTACTGTGGTAATGGGGCGGTAATTGGTGGGGGTGGATGGGTCCAGATTCGGTTTTTTAAGCAGAGGGAGGACCCAGGACTGTTTTAAATTATTAGGTACGGTGCCTGATGTGAAGGACGCATTTATTAGCTTGGTGATAAATGGTGCGAGATCACGGGCAGCATCCTTAATCAGTTGAGCGGGGCATAAATCTCCATGGCAGTTTGAGGGTTTGAGGGTGAGAATAGTATTCTCTACCTCTTTGGTGGATACTTTGTGGAAGTAGAAGGAAGGGTTAATCGCTAGGGGGGGGATTGAGTCGGGTAAACCTTTTTGTGGGAGGCGGTACTCTGTTTGGTGGAGGAGAGTAGAGATTCTTTTTTAGTGCTTATTTTAGTCTTAAGGGATGAGATTTTGTTCGCTAGGGCATTTTGAATGCCTGTGCACCAATTTTTATCTTTAATACACAAGTCAGGTATTTGAATCGGGGATTCGATCTCTTTAAGTATTGTGAAAAGCTCTCTGGTGTTAGATTTGGCTTGTGAGATCCACGTGCTGAATGACGATTGTTTAGCCAGTATAATTTCTTTTTTATATTTGGAGGCTAGGCTACTCAAGTTTTTTTTATTTTTTTCTGAGGGGGAAGCTCGCCAGATTTTCTCACATCGTCGCTTTTCTTGTCTGAGGGCTTTGAGATGAGGCGAGAACCAGGAGTTAATGTGTTTCCGGGGCTTGCTCTTTTTTAGCTTCAAAGGGGCTATAGCGTCGAGGGATGAGAGCGTGATTTTATTATAGATATCCACCATCGTGAGTGGATCAGTGTGGTCCGGGATGGCATTCAAGGTAGGTGTGATAAGCGGTATCAAGTTTTCTAAGGTGATGTTTTTTTTGTTACGGGATTGGATGGGTGGAGCTATAGTACTGGCTTCTGCTGGGGTTGTCTTTAGGGTAAACGAGATCAAATAGTGGTCTGTCCAAGGCTGTGGGAGTATGGCAGAGACCAGGACTGGGCAGTTGTGCACAGCTAGCCAGTCCAGAGTTCTCCCTTTGATATGGGTAGGTTCGGTAATCATCTGGGTGAAGCCCAGTTCCTCTAGGGTATTGTTAATTATACTAGCATTGGCGTCTGCAGGGTTGCTAAAACCAAGGTTAAAGTCTCCTAGTAGGATGCGTTGTGAGGAGTTTTTGAGGTTGTTTGATAAGATGTCTGTGAGGTCTTCTTCGAATGATCCTAAAGGGCCCGGTGGTTGGTAGATAAGGTGAATGGAAATGGATTGAGTGCTAGAGTGGGTTAACTTAGCTGTAAGAGATTCACAGGAGCTAGCATTGATAGGAGATTCGATTGTGATAGTAAATTTAGTTTTGGCTATAATGGCAAGACCTCCACCTCTAGAGGTGGTGCGATCAAGTCTTAATAGCGTGTAGTCGCCTGGGACTGCTAGCATAATTGCAGGGCCTGCCGTGGGGTGAAGCCAGGATTCGGTAACTGCTAAGAAGTCCAGGTCTTCATTATGTAGCAGGTCAGCAATGTCTGATGCGTGGGCTACCATGGAACGTGCATTTATTAATGCACCCTTGGTCCCTGGATCTACTAGGTTAGGGGGTGGTGGCATAGCATTGTGCATGCTTTTCTGGTCTCGGATGGGCTCACGGTGGAGTCAGCTATTCAGTTGAAGGGGGTGTAGAGATGGATTCCTGGTCACCTTGTTGTGGGCTAGTTTGGACAGTGGGTCATAGAGTCTTGCGAGCCTGGCACGTAATCTACGGTTTCTTGCGAGAACAGGGCAGGGTGTGGAATTCATTTCAGTTAATAGGTGTGGGTTGTGTGCAGGCTCAGGTGTAGAAAGGTTGGGTAGCATGATTAGGTGTTGGCTATTCAAGATGTACAATGTTAATCTCAGTAACACTGTGTAGAGAGTGTGGATATACATTGTATGTTGGGCAGGGTAGACTAGTACGATGTATTAATGTCTGGTAGCGTGGGTCAATTCGCGCAGTCCAGGCACAAAGGCAAGGTCACAAACACAGTGTGGGGGCAATGAGTCACTTGGATTCAGTTTTTAGCAGTCACGGCACGAGTGCAATGGTCGCTTACTGCAGTTTGAAGGCAAGGGGTCATTTAGAATCGTTTTTAACAATCAGGGCACTAGAGCGTGGGAAGCCCTAGCAGGATGCATAGGCAGGGGGTCGCCTAAATTTAGTTAACAGACAGGTATAAGGCATAGTTCACTATCAGGGTGTGAAGGCAAGGTCATCTAGATTCAATTTAGACAGTGAAGGCGCAAGAATTCAGTTAGCAAACAGGTATAAAGCATGGTTCACTATAAGGGTGTGAGGCAAGGTCATCTAGATTTGATTTAGACAATCAAGGCACAAGAACCTAAGTCTCTGGGGTGCATAGGCAATGAGACACCTAGATACAAATTTTTAGCAATCAGGCACAGAGCATAGATCACTAACAGGGTGCGAAAGCAAAGGGACATATGGAATCGGTTTAGACAATCATATACCAAAGCATTTTGATAATCAAGGCACAAGGGCATAGGTCTCTGGCATGGTGCAAAACCAGTAGGGCACCTGGAATCAAGTGTTTAGCAATTTGCCATAGAGCATAGGTCACTAGCAGGGTGCATAAGCAAAAGGACATCTAAATTCAATTTCGCCATCTAAGTGTGAAGCATAGGTAACTTAGTAAGGTATAAAGGCTGAGGAACCACTAGATTCGATTTTAACAATCGGGACAAAGAGGCATTGGTCGCACTAGTGAGGTGCATAGGTGATGGGTCACTTGAATTCAATATGTAGCAGTCAGGCACCTGAGCATAGGACGTTAGCAGGTGCGGTGGCAATGGGTCCTAAAATCAGGTTTAACAGACGGGACACAAAGGTATAGATCGCAGGGAGTATAAGAACATCGCAGGAGCGTTGCAAGGCAACAGTCAATGGAGGCGTGTTCAAAGGGATGCAGATATTCAAGATACAGTTACTGTGCAGCTCAGGCAATAGGCAAGGTTTCTGTACAAACGTGCAGTAGAGTAAAGTTGACCCCTTGTGTTAGGGCAGCGGCTGGGCCTTGGAGAGTGTTACCTTCTATAAAATGGGCCGGGGGGGCTGGCACACGGTCCTCACGGCTCCAAACAGGCTCGAAACAGGAGTCAGCCTTGCCTACGTGGGCCTTGGGACAAGTGGGCCGGCTTCGCCTGCCGGCGCCCAATGGCTGAAGAGATAGGCCAGTAGGCCAATCAGAAGGCTGCTTGGGGCAGATCAGGTGGAATGGGCAGCAGGCATCGGGTGGGCGGCCATCTTCAAGAGGAAGGGTACCTCATGTATCTTAATGGCGGCAGGGACTACGAACAATGATTCAGGGCGAAGAATGTGCAGATAAAGCACATTGCGTTTCAAGCGAAGCGCCTGTAGTAAAAACAGGGGCTAAATGAGAAATTCTGTTGACGATGCGCGGATGACTTCGGCGCTTACCAGGAGGCATGTAAAATGTAGAAAAGCATGTCGGAGCCCTCCATGGGTCCTCTGCTCCTGCAGGGGCCGTCGCCTGGAGCTCCTGCTCCGTCGGTGTCTGGTGGGGGACTACGGCAGGCTCGAAACAGGAGTCAGCCTTGCCTCCGTGGGCCTTGGGACGAGTGGGCCGGCTTCGCCTGCCGGCGCCCAATGGCTGAAGAGATAGGCCAGTAGGCCAATCAGAAGGCTGCTTGGGGCAGATCAGGTGGAATGGGCAGCAGGCGTCGGGTGGGCGGCCATCTTCAAGAGGAAGGGTACCTCATGTATCTTAATGGCGGCAGGGACTACGAACAATGATTCAGGGCGAAGAATGTGCAGATAAAGCACATTGCGTTTCAAGCGAAGCGCCTGTAGTAAAAACAGGGGCTAAATGGGAAATTCTGTTCACGATGCGCGGATGACTTCGGCGCTTACCAGGAGGCATGTAAAATGTAGAAAAGCATGTCAGAGTCCTCCATGGGTCCTCTGATCCTGCAGGGGCCGTCGCCTGGAGCTCCTGCTCCGTCGGTGTCTGGTGGGGGACTACCAAGCGACCAACCCGGATGAAGAGATGCCACCCCACCTGAGACATCAAGTGAACTGACCAATCCGGGACCAACATAGTATCCTATGTTAGTTGCGTCATTTACCCTATAAAACGTAATGTAATGATAACTTTTGCAGCGCGCTCTCAGATATCTCTTGAATATTATTCATCAGATAAAACCTTTTCTTGAACTCTCGCAGCCTGCTCTCTTTGCCTTATTCCCCGTCAGGGGTGTTTTGTTTTATTCTTTTGCACGTCAAAGACGAGGAGGACACAAACACTTTTAACGGCCCTACTGTTTCTGGCCCTTCTGGTGTTGTTTTTGATGTTAGTGAATCTATGGTTCTGATGGGGTCTATAACTATTGTGCGTTCCAGGGGTATGGTCTGACCTGTTACCCCTTCTGGTTCTTTGGGAGCCTGTTGCTTGTCCCTGATTTCAAAAATCATTTTTTCCATTTTCTTCATATTATCAGACAATATTGGCCATTTTCTGTTCTTATTACCTTTGCTAGTGCCTTCTGGTGCCTTGATTTTCTTATGTGGGGGGCTGTCTTCCTCCCCCATTGACGGAGGCAAACCGTAAAAATGTTCTCTGACCCAGTCCCACCCTTCCTGGGATTTGTAGCCTTCCACTGCGTGTCTCCCTGTGTGCTGGGGGGGAGTGGGGAGCTTGGCCTTGGGGGAGGGCTGCTGCTCCTCTCCTGAGCCTGCTGCCATGGGGCAGCAGTTACATGCCCTTGCTTGGGGCTACCCGGCAGCGCTGCCCAGCACCAGCATACTACACTACCCAGGATCCCTCTTTGTCCACATTACTGGCTCCAGCAATGCCCAGGACATACATGCATGCATGCGCAGTGGTCTCCGTGAGACTCTCGTGCTTAAGTTCAAGCGGAACAGACATTTTTCCTGAAGCACCACAGTGGCCAGCCTAGAGCAGGGCCCGCACATGCCTGACTTCAGACATGCCCTGCTCGCTCCACAGGTAAATACCGTGGCAGAAGCCGCTCTGTCATTACTGTATTAAGAAGTCAGAGATGTAACACGACAACCGCTGCTTTAATTCACAGCCACTGTAATCACTACCAGCCTTGAATGTAAACTATATACTCCCTAGGCCTAAACGTGACGAGTCGCAAACCCGCCTGCTAACAACCCGCCTAAGTGAACTTTGTAATGCTGCCCTGAAGCGACCTATCTGATCATAGATTTTCTTTTCTTAGTTCGTTCGCCAATATATTAGTGTGTCTTGGAACTGGCATTATCACTGAAAACTGAAAGGCAGCACCCAGAGTTAAGTAGCTGTTGATACCCTGTCACTTGTAATGCACTGCTATTTATTGTATGATCTGTAACCCATGGTTTGCAGTTAGATACCTGCACAATGGGAAAGTAGGATAGCGTTATGCATGAGGTAATGTAAGGTTTTCACACCAAAGTCCCCATGATGTAATGCAAGGTTTTCACACTACACCAATGTACCCTGCATGAGGTAATGCAAGGTTTCTCATGCACACCAATGCATCTTGCGTGAGGTAATGCCATTATCCATCACTATCTGGCATACAGAGAAAGGAAGTGTTAATCACAGTGTGTGTTTGTGAGAGCATGCCTGAATTATATGAGCATCAGTGGGTGTATGTATGTGTAAAGGAGCCGAGGAACATTTAACCTCGCCCTAAACCCTCTTTCTAGTTATCCTAACTCCCCGAACCCATCCAATTTGGCAGGCCCTAACCCTTTTTCCCTGACGTGCTGCAGCAGTTCTGTGTACTACTGAGCTGCAGAATCCAAGACCTAATGGCAGGTAGGATTTCAGGCTACCTCTGCGTAAGACACCACACGAGCTGTGACACCATGTATATTAACTTGAGAATGGTGAACCAATGGACCACAAAGAATATTGGAAATGAATATGAGATGCAGAGAATGTGACAGTATCCTTATCTTCCCCACTCACTGTGACTCAAGACTCCTCGAGGGCTTGGGGGGAGTCGGCATCCCACACATTCCCAAGCAGTACACCCTGCTACAATTATGGTGAGGCGGAGCCAGAAATAGGTTAGTCTGGAGGTTAGTCTAGCAGCAGTGGTAAGATGTCTGTGCCAGGTGGATTCCTCAAAGAGTCACTCACAGTCATGTCAAGCACATGCTGCAACAGTGGGCAGCACTACCAAGAGACTGGGAAGCAAGCAGAAGCTGCAAGAAGCCTTGTCAGTTGTAAATCTGTGAGTGGGAAACAACCTGACCCAAAATACACACAATAGTTGCCACACATATGAGATATGTAAATCATACTATGATTGCAGTCCCATTCTCTCTTCTCTCCTACTCACTATGATCTCAAGGCCCCCACATCCTCACACATCGCTCTTGCCATCAATTTGAAGGGAGGGGAAAAGGACATATGGTGATCCCATAAGCACCAGCCACATGTCTACCTTGCGGAGGTATAATTCCCCTACATGCTGCTCCACCCCTAAGCAATGCTGAAGCTGCCACTGATGCATCCGTGGGCAGAAGCACCAATGGACTGGCAAGTCCACAAAAACCTGCAGGAAACCTTGTAAGTTGCAGATCTGAGAGTGGGGAACAGAGCACACTAACATAATAGTGGTCAGGCACATAAGACATAGAGAATAATTTATGACCGCAATCCAATTCCCTCCTACTCAATGTTACCCCACATCTCAGTGGAGGGGCATCTGCCAACCACACTTTGTCATGCAGTGATCCTTGCTCCATTGACTTGCACTTCTCATATCCAGCGATTTGCGCTTTTTGGGCCCAGGAAGAGCTGTCCACTTTCACCTACATCTCTAGGCACTCCTGCTGCTCAGCCCAGCAGAACATTCCAGGGTGCCCCATAACTCAACCGACCCGGGTTGCACTCCCCTTCTAAAGTCTAAGCCCAGCAGGGACTGAGCGGAAAATAAAACAGCAATCCTAGACCTCCAGAGTGTAGCAGTGGGGCCAATGTTCCTGGGAGCAGGAGCCTCCACGACCACCCACAAGCCTGGGCACCCCTCATGCTGAGTCCAGTAGAGCCTCCCAGGGTGCCACTTACTCACCAGGCCTGGGGCTGCCCTTCCATCCCAAAGTCCACGCCCAGCACTGATTGAATGAGAAATCAAAAACAGGATTATTATAACCACAAAGCCCAGCAGCATGGTCAAAACCTTCAGGAAATCAGGAAACCATCCCAGACCTTTCCGAGGTTCACTGTCTGGAAGGATAAAAGTAAACAGTAGGATTATGGGATGATCCGTTGTTTTATACCCTATTCTATGATGGGGGGAGGGAGGCCAAAGAAAAAGAGGAATCTTTGAAAGGGGTTCTGACGATAGGCGGATGGTCTTCATAGAGTAAATACTGGGGTGAGGAATAGGGGATCTGGAGGTTTTCTAATTCTAGCAAATGTTATACTGCTCTTGAATACAAGGGTGACTTCACACACTTTGTAGTGGTTGATTTGCCGTGTTGCAAACTAGGATTTTCCCTTTTTATGCAAATGGTGAAAATGGCTGCATTATGTCTAGGAAAGGAGCATCAAAATTAAAAGAAATCACAAATACTGGCCAATGGTGGATGTGGGAATGCAGGCAGGAAAGAAGGATGCAGTAACAGCACCTTAAGGTAGGCAGTCTGGATGGTGCAAGATACAGGATCCAGGTTGAGGGGAACTCAATGTGGAGCAGGAGTGAATCATGAGATATACAAAGATGGTGGCAGAAAAGAAAAAGACATGCAGAAGATACATGTATCAGTGATTGTAATGAGTAAGTAAAGCAGGCCATGTTCTGCATGATAAAATGGCCACAGATACAGGGGAGTGACAGCATGATTTGGCAGGTTGTGTCAAGTGACTGTACAAGGTATGGAGAGAAATAAAGGTGTTAAAAAAATAGGCGTCAGTGACTGCATGTAACATACATTGGAGTTGCTTATCTCTACACATATCAGGGGTTCCTCTTCTGTGTCAGCAGTAACTGAGCACGCCAAAGCTCTGTGTGGGTTGTCCTAATCTGAATGGGTGTTTGATCCTGGGAGCACTAAAGGGTTGCTGCCCACCATGCTCGCCCCTTGGTATTGTGCCACTTACCATGTGTTAAAGCATCTTTATCCAATACCTGTGGTGCTGACTGTTGTGTTTGTTGTTGCATGCACACAGGTGCAGTATTTAGTACTGCCAGCTGCCTCTGCTGTGGCTGCACCTGTTGTGGTAAGGGCATGTGATACTTGTACTGGTGCTTTTGTCCCTGCTGGGTGACTGTCCAGGTGCCGCACCATACGGGGCACTCAGAGGCACCAACCTATACTGCTGTGGCTATGTGACTGGGGCCATCGACCCACTGGGATATGCACCGGGGGTCATATGCAGCTGCTTGCCTACTTCTAAACTCCCGTGCAAAAAGGCACATTTTACCATATGACCATTAGGCCCTGGTCCACCAAACCATGGCTCCATCCCTCCAAATCCTCCTCCTCAGAATCCTTGAAAGCCCCCTCTTTCTCTTGAATAACCTCCCTGGAACCCTCCCTGCTAACCTCCCGGATACCCTCTGTCACCTGGATAGTATTTGTATCATTCTGCCCATTCTGGCGCTGCCCTCGACGCCACCAGCACCACTCGCTGTTCTCCCTGCCTCACAAATGGGACCCTGATTACTGCCCCTTCTATACTCAAATTTCTACTCTACTAACTTTGCTTCAGCTTTCTGCACTTTATCCACAACTTCCTTTTCCTTCTCTTGTGGTCATTTGCAATGATGCACTACAATTGCCAGAATCCCTGCCTCGATCTTGTAGGGGTATCACCAGACCTGGGGGCTACTCTGGGCATTGGGATGACACAGGGTGCTTTTATTACAATGTTTCCCTTTTACAATCCCCAGGGACATCTTACAAATCCTCCACCAGCTTCTATAATTATAAAAGCTCTCTCCTATTTCTCAACTTCTCCCCTTATACTTTGATGCCGAATATGGGTATATATGTTTTCCATGACATCTTTATTATTGGTTCCTTCTTTGAGTCATGGCTTGTACATCCTCCCTCATGTTAGCAACCCAATCTTTGTGGTATTTCATGATCTACTCCCTATTCAGCGGGAGTGTGGTACATATATGTTCGAGTGGGGTGAGAGAACTCATTATTACGTCTATTTCAACCTTATAACAATCCTTTGCTTTTTAAACAATGATCAAACAGCGCCAATCTCCTTTCACCCTCACAACATCCTCCACACTCCCCATCTCTCCTTCCCCATCCATTTTACCCCAAATACCACACGCTAAATACCCTACACGACTTCTCACATACCACAACAATCAACACTCCACATCACAACATATCCAAAAAACACCTCAAATCTCCATGTGCCCTCTTATACCATGCAAAAGCATCCCAGACCCACCATATAATGGTCCCACACAACAAAATCACATTAATTTACAAATGGTGTAGACCCTTTCTCTATCCCCTTGCCTCGGGATGAGGGTATTTACCTCCACAGACTCCCTTTTGCTGAGCGGGGGGATCCCAGGTCCTTGCCTTTTATTTAATTCCACAATGCTGACTTTTCTCCACAATCAGTTTCCATTTACTCTCTCTTCAGCTCTTTCTTCATAATATATGCTGTGACGTCACCATATCTAAAACCAACATATATAATACAATGTGGCTTCTCACAATCCATCCATTCACCAACAAATCACACTATAGATAACCACGAGAATATCAAATTATCATGAAATGTGCATTTGAAAAGAACCACACCCCCTGCCGAAAAAACTACAACATGCAGCAAACCCACTTAGAACCATGAAATAATATGTTGCTGCTTTACCTTTAAGATTCTATGAAGTAGTGAAAGCAACACTGCCATGCTATTATGCAAGTCTTTTTTGCAAGTCTATGCAACAAGGACAAGCACACTCGTCCTTGGGACTTAAGGGGAGTGCAGAAATCAATCAATCAAACAATCATGCATTAATGTAAGTGGCAACAGAAAGTATATTGATAGGTTATGATCAAGATTGTGTATTTTTAAATTGAAAAAAAAACTGCTTTTTAACTAAAGCTTAAAATATACTCCAACATGCCTTTCTTTTTTCCCTGGGCATGCATACCCTTTCAGTTGGACTAAGGTAATTCCATTAAGTTCTGACTTTACATATATCGTTATGCTATGATCTCCTTTGCATTGGGCTCCATAATGGACAGTCTGAGTTTGCAAAATAGTATACATTCCATAAAATCTATGTTTTAAAAATGTAAAACTGGTCATGAATTCTGCTTTCTGTGCACTGCTATTTTCTATGTAATGCTTTTATTTCCAAACTCTTATAATTATGGTGATATTAAATATTTTGAGGTTTAGTTTGCTTCATTGATTCTTGTGTAGACTGCCACCATAATTAGTGCTCTGCACTTCATTAGCATTACAGTAAACTGCTTCCCATGGGATTCTGCCCTCTGATCTAAGTGTTTTAAGCAATCCCTTGTTTGCAGGGACCAATTACAAAGGACTGAAATGCAATTAAATCTTAGGCATTATATCTTTTAGATTGTAGTCACAGTGGGCCATCCTGGTATGACATAGGTGATCTGCAAGGCAGTTCATTGAATATTTAATTAAAATAAATACATGTATGAAAAAAAAAAATAATAACACTCAATTGTATTTGTTTACAGTCATTTATTGCCACATTTAGTTATGTTTATTCTCAATTTATAAAAAAAACTGAGATTTCTATTACATTTGACTTTCAGGTGAAACGTTTATGCTTAGAGTAAGTTCATGCTTGTTATAATTTGCTTTTATGTATTAAGTTTATGAGAAAATAAAAAACAAAAAATGCGCTCGTGTCGGGCGTTTTTCGTTTAATCCATGGGATGCCCATGGAAGGTGCTAACAAATGTACAGCACATGGACTGGTCAGCCAAGCTGTGCCATAATTTGAGGCATACTCTGTTTTAAATCTGAAGGGAAGGAAATTTAGGGTTCCTTCCCAGACTGTTCCAGTCCTATGACACCAACAGCAAGGTGGTAACGTACTACTCCATCTACCGTTTTTTATTTTCTCATAAACTGGTTGTCGAGTCCCGAAATATACCAGCGTTTGAGGAACTTAGACTGTCCTGATGAATGTGGCTTTATCAAAGTTAGGCTACTGAAACCGGTCGATGGTGTTTGTTACATCCAAAAAGGCACCTATGTGCCTATTCTTCAGCTTGAGCAAACCGTTTTATATCGTCCTACTTCCCATTAGTAAAAATAAGTTTTGTATGGGAAGTGGTGACTGTATTGTCTTTGTGTTGTCGGAATAGGAATCTATCCTCTTCCTTTTGTTTGTGTCATTTTAACCATAGCAACCCAGGGTCAGTGTGACAATCAATGGGTTATTAAAGAATTGTCTATCCCATTAGATGCCACACGAGTCTCTAAAGAGGAAGAATTTATCCTCATTGCACTCCCTGGAGTGCTTCTTCTTTTACTTGTAGTCTCTTCCGATTTAAACTAATCTGGAGGAGAGTGGTATTGGACTTACAAGGCTGAATGTATTACACATTATAGAAGTTGGTAATTTCATTCTTATTCTGTCACTATTAGACAGGCGTTGTAACACCGCAACCTAGTTGAGAGTGCACTGTAGGCAGGGATAGTATCTCTTTTTCGCTCTATCCTTCTGTCTTCTGTCACAGCCTTGTTACCCACTCTATTAATAATAATCAGAGTCCATACCACAGTAACCCTTGGGTTTGGATTTACCAACTGGACCTCTCTTGGGTCCCTTTCGGCTGCTAATAACTTATAACACAGATGTGTGTTGCCTACTCCTTTTGTGTGAACATTGGGGAAGGCAGCCTTGCTCTGACCTGCAGCCAACATCCCTGGTGCAGGCTGCTATGAGCACCAAACCCATGGAGTGCCAGAAAACAGTCAGCCTTACCGATGACTGTCAGCTTATGCTGGCGAGGTGCTGTATCCTGTAGGCTCACATGTCATTCCTGCATGGGGGAGACAAACGGCACAGAAAGGATTGGTGTGACTCTAACAAAGCCCCAAACTATAACTCTGACTATCATCGTGGCTCCCACAGCTGCAGCGCACACCCGGAGCAGGTGATGCAATTGGACCTTCCAAACACCCAAGCTCCATGTGAGGCCATCACCAAACTGTTAAAAGTGGTGTGCAGCCACAGGGTGAGGGGAGAGGAGCAAGGAGCTGGCACAACTTCTACTGTTGCCTCTCCTGTGCCCCCATCAACACAAATTGCTCCCACCACCGGGAGCCCGCAGATGGAGTGACCTGGCTTGTATTCACAGCTAACCCCGGCCTGGGGGAGATAACAAGGGTGCAGCATTCGCTGCCACCAGAGCAGTGTGATTTTCTCCCACTTGGGTGAGAAAAGACGTGGTGCTGCTGTCGTCACGTCCACGTTGAGTAAATTAGGTTGACCTCCGGAGTCAGAGATGTCAAGACCTAAACCGCTGCCTCTTCTATGCCCTGCTCAGCACCACAAATTACTCTCACCTGGTGGAGCCTACACTTGGCACGCCCTGGACCGCAGCCACAGTGAACTCTCTCCTGGGGAAGAGATTGTAAGGGCACAATGTGGACTGCAGCTACAGTGAACTCCCGCCGGTGGGAGATCAAAGGGCATGACCTGGACCACAGCCACAGCGAACCCCTGCCTGGAGGGAGGTGACAAGGGCGCAACAACGTTAGCCTGACAACAGCTCTCCCGAAAGAGAGTGTTTGTGCGGTCAGGCAGAAGATGAGCGCGGAAAGGCAGTGTGGCGCAAATACGCTGACGTCAATTCCTGCCTGGGCGAGCTTGGACATGGCATGGCCTCCGCCGCTGCTGTATTGATGTGAATTTCTCCTGTCTGGAAGAGAGAAGACGTGGCAGGCCTGCCTCTGCCGCAATGCTTGGGAATAACTCCCACCTGGAGGAGCCTGCACTTGGTGTAGGCTGGACCTTTTCCTGTGACAACTTCTGCCTCAGGGAGCATCAAGGTGGTGGCCTGCACAGCCACATAATCTGTAAATATCTCCTGCCTGGGGTAACCAGGGCATGACGCAGCCCTGACCAATGCCATCAGCTTTTCTCATCCTAATGGAGGATGCAAGCAGAGGATCCACCTTCTTGCCCCCCCATCCTCATGGAGGAGAGGCACAAAAGGCACCTCACTGACTGCTGCGAGTAATAAGAACCATCCCAGGCCACACCAGTAGCATCATTTAGCTGCATTGGGATCCATTGCACCAGTGTCTCCTATGACCCTATACCGCCTCCTGACAGGTGGCCTACGAGGTCAGCCCAGATTGAGCAGTAACTTGTGTGTGAGATGGCAGCCGATGTGGCCCCTGGTGTGCCCGGGTGTGGCTTTGCCGCCTAGTCGAGCGTGCTCCACCTTTTCTGACCTAATAAAGAGGGACTGTCTCCATGATCAAACTGTCAATGTTGTCATGGTGTCCCTGGTGCGGCTTTGCCAGCTAGTGGTGCGCATCCTACTCTTTTCTGGACTAATAAAGTGATTGAAGTGTGAAGATCGTGAATGTGAATAGTAGAAACAGACATTTCAGAAGGTGGTATCTCTCAAATGTTCTACTCTTAAAGTGGACTCAGTAGTAATATATATTTGAAACTGCTTTCCCCAAATGTGCTATGCTTAAAATGGGCCCAGTAAGATAGTATGTATCATTGTTTGTTGGGAATGCTTGTGTGCCAAGTAGTTACCACTATCAGTCACAGGCTAACAAACTGAACAGACACATGTTAATAGTGGATTCCCTGTAAATTGTGTAAATGGTAATGTCCCAAAATGACTGAGTCTAATGTGAGTTTTTCATATGTAAAAATAATGCATGCAATGTAATGTTGTCATTATTGTGTTATTAATTTGCCTTTACCCTTGGCCTGGGATGCTGTGACATCAGCACTGAGCCACTGGGCTCATGCAGAGTCACACTTTTGAGGTCAAGTGTGATCATGTGGCCAAGTCAACAAAAGAGCTGCGCAGTTGCAGCCAAACTACTCGTCTCCTTGTTGTTATTGCAGCCCAGGGATGCCAGCTGCGCAAATGCCCAGCCAGGCACCCCTGATTCCCAGCGCATCCTCACAACGACGGGGCCAGAATGGCCATCCCCATAACAGTTGGAGGCACAGACTGCTTCTGCAGAACAGTACAGCCAATAAATGAGACCTGCTGAATGTCAGTTTGCTCTGAAATGTGTGGATGCTCTGACTCAGAGTGGAGCAGCGGCATGTGAACAGGCGTGGGCAGCACCCAGAAGAAAGGACCAAAGCATCTGGGAGAAGGCGAGGGGAGAAAAAAAAGTTATATATGTATATTCAAAGAAAAAACTTTGTTAAACGGACATTATGGTTACAAGTAAAACCGAAAAACCTCAGAAATTCTCCAGCTACCTCAGAGTAAGCTAAGCAACCATAACTCACACCACCACTGTGCACTGCTAAAACTAACACCCAGGAAGGACATTAAAGATGGCATCACACATGCCATTGATGACATCACTAATGACATCACATAGCTGGGCTCTTGTTTTTGTTTACTGACATGAGTTGGCTAGTTTTTAGTTTTTACAGACAATGAGAATTTCCAAAGTCTAAAAGGTGCAATATATCTACACATTAACCATTTTATGTGTACTTTCCTTAGGGTTTGGTCTCAACTCATGGTGCACAAAACATGGGACACTAAGCAGCCCTCAAACACACAATGTATGTGTATACATGAAGATAACGTTTAATTTTATTAAATTCTTCTGGTGATGCTGTTTCTTTCTTCCTTACTTAAGTTTCCCTGTATGTGCCTCTGTGCCTCTGATTTGTATACATTTGGGTTCTTCATATGTATTGTTTGTACCAGCACAAGTGTGTAGTAAGTCTTGAATTGATAGATAGTTACTAGCATTTCTCAAAACTCTGATAAGGTAGCATTCATTCTTTTACTATCCAAAATTACATGATTATAAATATTGTACTTCTATTGTGCATGCTGCAGCCATTGCCATTGTTTATATATGATTAGGTTCCTGTATTAACAACAATATAAACCCTGATATAATGTTTTGTTTAGATGAGTACATTGTCTAATAGATTAAGTAGCTCATGATAGGTCTCCTGATCACCCCTGACATCTTTTTACCGACATTATAAACACAGACCCTTGTAGGGACTTTTAATTTTATGTGATGTCATCCGTGAGGACCACCTCCATGCACCGTCACACCCAATCCAACCACTACAATGCTCTCAGAAAGGCTGTTACCTTCTTAGCACGTTGCAGGCTGTCTTCTTCCACCTCATCTTCCTCAACCAGTACTGTAAGCACACACCCTACTTCTGTGGGACACAAAATCTCACCAGCTGCCTTGCATGCAATAAAAGAGGCTGTTGATCCATATCTTTTGAAGACAATAGTCCTCTGTATGTAGTGCAAAACACCATTCTGCAGGGCGTGCAATTTTGAAGTGGTTTTGAAGATGTAATCAAGGAGCATGAGAAACACCGGCCCCTATTTAGAAGTTACACACGTGCAACATCTGCAGCTCCACATTTGTTGTCGGTGCCTCTTCTCTCATTTTCCTCCCCACCTTACTTTCTAACCTCTCCTACAAAAAATAATAATGAAAAAAACAACAACAAAAAAGGTTCCGTTAGGAACCACATTCACAGTTAAAAATGATTCTTATAGACTCCATCTACTGTACATTTCTCCATAAACTAGAAAGACTCAATAAGATTCTATCATCCTAATTTCAAAATCCTTTGCATCACTGATGACGTTGGCCCGTCCATAACGTTAACATCACTAAACTTTCAAAATGAGCTCTACCTATTTCAATGATGATAGTAGGCAGCATAACCAAACCTACCCTGTCATCATCATCATCATGAGGTTATTAAGCACACACATCTACAACAAATGCAAAACTTTTCTTTCTTCTTACAGAAATGATAGAAACATTTTATTTTGAAGAAAATAACAATAGTTGGGACCACAACAAGTACTTTTCTTTTTGGCACAACAAAAGAAACATTTGATTAAGTCCACTGAATCTTGGTCTAACTTTTTCGAATACAGTTCATAGCTACCAAACTTTGTATTGTTCTCATTTTCAGTGAAATTGGCAACATGATCTTCTAATGCCAAATCCGATCATTGATCCATTAATGCAAGTCATGACATTCTTATGATCTTCCTTGACCAACTAGTAATGTATGCAAATACCATTCCATTACAGAGGAGAAATTAGTGCTTAAAAAATTGAAATAAAAGCAACACTTCACATGCGCACGTTTCTAGAACCTCTATGCTCCTGTGTTGCTCCTTGTTACTGAAACCGCAAAAGGACAGATTGTTGTTGAGCGGTCATCCCAGACATTTATTTCATATCCATTATTGATAATTATTGTCCAAATACGGTTCAAAAAAGCATAGGCCAGTAGACTGTAGCCATAAAAGCGCAAATCAGGACTATATAACTATATAAAATAAAGAAGGCAAACACATATTTCAGTAACCACGTTACAGTTAAATATACACAGTACATTCTTATTTTGGAAATATATATAAGTTACAATTCACATGTACAATGTCTATTCTTTGCGTCAAATTGAACATTCATCATTCAGGACGTTCATCATATGGCACACAGTACAGTATCAATCCATACTTCAATAAATATTATATAAAATCTTGCTTACATTGCGTTTTGCAAATCCATTTTTCCGATGTAGCGGAGGACCAACCGCTTCAAAGCACACTTTTTGAAATCAAAACTTTACTTTCCGACATTAGCTTTCATTGGAGTGAATCTTAGCAGTTCTTTGTAGATTTGTAACACATTTACTCCTTCAAATTCTTAGTGTGGTGTAATCTAGGACACATAACAATGGGACACTTCATGCATCATTCACAGCGTGCCCCAGTCAGATTTGTTTTTAGAAACACATGCCACAATAATCAACACTATTACTTGCAATCAGTGCACTGAAAAACAACAAAATATTTCAAATAAACCGCATACCACAATATTTACTTCCATGTTACCACTATCAACGCACCTGTTCCCAATACATTTACATTTTCTTTAAAAAATAACCTTAAGTGCAATCCACACAGGCACAGATTTCCCTACACATAGTAATCTGCACCCTGCTTTCTGCTATGAGAAGTGTTTCCCCAGAAGAGGCTAGCAGCAACAAGATCTAAGGTATCGTGAAGAAAAGTAGTTCGGCAAAAAGATCTGCAGATAGTGTGTTCCGACACTTCAGACAGCCTTGTGGATAATTCAAGGGTTTTGACCTTCATCCTTAAACCAACCACAAAAGCATCACACGTTGTCTGCCATAATTACTGGAACCTGAATGAATAATAGTAACGTAAATACAAGTATACTGATCACATAAAAGTATACACATGAACAGTGGAGTGCAGTGTTACAATCCATTTCTGCATTCATGCAAAAACCCCTCATTGCCTTCGACAGTAAGATGTACATGTGCAAAGGCCACAGGCACATGCTCATATTGCACATTGGCAATGTAGGCTCCCTCCCCGTCTTTAGACGTGCAAAAAGAATAAATGAGACACCCCCTGATGGGAATCGGTTGCAAAGTTAAAAAAATATCTTTATCTAAATGGCATCCAAAGAACTCTGCTGCCCGAGAGCACTATGACAAATATCACAATTAGATCACATTATAAAGGAGAGAATCGTCATAAATGACGCAATTAACATAGGGTATTAAATTGGTGCAGGATTGGACAGTCAGTATAGTACTGTATGGCGGTGGCATCACTGTTCCATCCGGATTGGTCGCTCCTTTGTCTGGAGGGTGGACTTCACGTGATCCCGTTGTCAGTGTCCAGAAGGGGTGAAGGTCAGGTTGCTCTGAAGCGGGGTGACCACTAACTAAGATAACATAATACATCTTTGTGAAGCATGCACTAAATAATGATCATTGCAACTCTTTTGAACAAATCATTGTAAACCTATAAACCTCATACATGTATTTAAATTGTTAATAACAGTGGCTTATATGAAGCATCAGGTTAAGGGTCTTCACCATCATGATAACATTGATTGAAGCAAGGGTCTCGACTCATAATAAATCTAAGGCACGTTGGCATTTGTTAGTAGTGGGAGACAATACACTGCAACAGAGTTCTAATGTTAGTTGGGGGTCTACTTGGTGGGCATCATGGCGAGTTTGCATATCTGGTACATCAAGAGAATACCTTGCAGGGACACATTCTTACACTGGCAGTCATTTTCCAATGGTGAGGGCGAGGGGACATGGACAGATTTGTGGAGATGGATGAGCTACAGCGCTTGGCTCAAGCCGGTTCACACATAGGGCAGTGATCTCAGAGGAAGAGTGAGATGTTACATTTGTTCTTTGTTGCAATTACCTCTGGCTTCAGCATGAGAATGGAGCTGCAGAGTTTTCCAGACATGGTGAGCGAAAAGGTGGGGGCCATTTGTGCTGTGTGCACGGCGCTGCTAAGGGGAGAGAAACCTTTTAGTATCATTGCAGTGAGGCCCAGTTACCAAGATGGAGTCATGGGGGTACACAATGGATGCCCTGTGTCCTGCGCAACAGCCCCATCTACGTGAGTGCCAACTGATGCTGACATCACATAAGGGCAACAGGGGCACTCCCCACCATTGGAGGCACATGGTCCAAGTTTGTACTAAGGAAAGGAGGGACGGGGGCCCACTGGCCCCTCACTCCCACACATTCCCCCCTGTTGTTACATCTAAAGTAACAAACTATCAGTTCTTTTGTTCTTCCTTCGATAATACTCGACTTCAGCAATTGCTTCATCCCAGGCTGGTGTATGCTCTTCAGACTGTGCCCTTTCCTCACACATTCATCAGGGGTACATGTCATATATGTCCCTCCATCCCCATCCAGGTCAACCCACACTTCATTTTACCATTGCAGCTCTCTTGGTTCTTTTATGGTGGTATGATATACATTGTCAACCCTGTCCCCATTCTGGCGGTATACTGCTGTCATGTGATATATTGGTGGGTTAGGTTACCCAGTTTGCATCTGCGCATCTATCATGGTTGTTACCGTTGCCTGTCGGCCCATTGTTACCCTAATCTTAGCTGAATTAGGCATAGATTTTGCACAACATCGGATACCTAATTGGCACAAAAAGAAAAATAGCATTATACAGACGATGATAGGAACAAAAATGTTCATCATTGGGTTGAACCAGCACGGTATCCAGCTGAACATGTTGTTAAACCAGGTGGTTGGTTCAACTCCCCCTTCTTTCGACATCCTTTCTCCCAGGCTGTGTACTGCTGATATTACATGGGAAAGTGTTCCATTATCTGCATCTTCAGATGGCACGAATGTGCAACATGCGCTCCCGATTTTTCGTCAAACACCGCCGTCCATCGCGGTGAGGAGATCTAGGACGTACTGGTTCTGCATTGTCATTAGGCGCAAGGCACGAAGCTCCACTTTATCACGTTGAACCCTTCTTCAGTGTCGTTGGCTAGTTGGATCAGCTCCCAGCGCACTATCTGCAACCATTTGGCGTTAGTTCAAGCCTGGAGTCCTGGTGATAGGAGCGAAGCAATGAATGTCTCTGCGGAGTTGAAGAGTTTATACTTCGGTGGGATTGCAGCAAGAGGAGCAGATCGTTCAGAGGAGATGTAATTGGATGATCTCCTTTTGCGAGAGAGTTTGTCTTTTAAGTTGTTTTCTGACAACAGTTCATATGCTGGAGGCCCTGTTACTTATGGTTGGGGTTCTGCCGACGTGTCAGCATATTGCCCTGCTGCCGATATGCCAGCCGATTCTCCTGCTGCCGATCTGCCAGCCGATTCTCCTTTTCCACTTTGGATGTGACATTCTGGGATTGCCATCAGAGCCGAATGTAGGGTGGCTAGGGCGCAAGTGCCCTTCCATAATGCCAGGAGATGCAGGTATGCTTGTTTGCCACAGATCCAATACATATTCATGAGGGCCGCCGTGCCCTTCTTCATGTCTGGAATTATGATTGTCTTATTGCATTGTTTGTTGGCAACCATGGGCACTTTCCCTTCTCCGTGAAAGCATAGTTCATGTGGTATTTCTTTTTGCGTCTTGATTGGCTTTTCTAGTGCTGTGTCCCACCTGAGTTTGGCACTATGCTGGGACCAAACGGGGGTGCATTTTTCTTTTATCCATTGAAAGTTCTCTCCAGTCAGTCCTCAGCTTTGCACTCGATCATTTCGTCATGCCATTTATTTCCTGTGAATAGCATTCCTTTTATGACAGAGAAGGGTTCTTTGATGCGTATGACTCCTTGGCGTCTGCTTGTGCATGCTCTCTCATTCTGCAGCATCTCTATTGTATCTGTGTGTGCCTAGAAGGTGCTCCAAATCCTATACAATACAAGATGAATTAAACATTGAGCGTCTGACAAGGGCACCTCTTTTGGCAGCAGTATTTTGGGCATCACTGATGCGTGTGATATGAGAGAGCAAACATAGCAGCTCTCATTCGTTGCTTGCTTTGCTGTGGCGCTCATGCCTGAGTACAATTTGTTTGACTGGTCAGGGTGGTGGGGGTCTTCTATTTCATCTAATCCCAGGCCATGGTAGATGTCATATCTTTTTTCATCCGCCCCCATTTTTCCTCTCTGCTTGCGACAGCTTCTAACTTTTCGATAATGTATTGGGAACTCCCCAGACCATGGTGTGTCATTAACATTATTTACTGTGCGTCCAGCTAGCCGGGCTGGTGCTTCATGAGTAGCAGCAATATAAAATGAGGTAGGGTCTCTAGTTGTCTGTGCATCAATATTCGTTTTGGTCAGTTCATTTGACCAAAAATAGTCACCATCATAATCGTTTGTTTCATTGTTGTTATGCAGGCTTATTGCAGCAATTGGTAGGAGAGGGGCAGTTGCTGTGTCATTAAAGTGCATCATAGTGTAGGTTACATTTGCATCATTATCATTGGCAAAATAAATTTCTCTCCACATCGTTTTTACCCCTGTCCATATTAGTACCAAACCTTCTCTTATCAGCCGTGCCCCACTCCCCCCTTTGTTCATATCATGGACAAGACATAGGAGCGTATAGTACCATACCATGAAGAATAGCATCACAGACAACAAGACAGCAGAATACTTTAAAGCACACTCAACGTTACTATACTTATTGGCTCTATTGGCAATCCTATTGCTAACTAACATTGAGCCATTGGGGGTCATTCCGAGGTTGGAGGTAAGGAATTACCGGCACCAGTAAGTGTGTCGATGCCGGTAATCCCTTACCTCTGTATTCCGAGGTCCCTTTGCGGGTCCTTCCTTACCTCCTGCTTTTAGCAGGAGTAAAGTACGGGACCGGCAAAGGTACTTCGGAGGTAATTACGGTACCGTAATTTACGGTGCCGTAATTACCTCCTTCCCTATTCCCATTGAGCCCTATGGGGCAGAAATGGGAATGGGGAAGGGCAAAAGATGAATGGGGAATTACCGGTCCCTCCAACCCTGGAATGGACCAGTAATTACTCCATTCACCATGCCGGATTTGGAACGGTTTTGGAGGCAACCATGGAGCTAATTACTCCATGGTTAGCTCAAAACCCGGAATGAGGCCCATTGTCTGTGAGCACGCTCCTTTCGGCCATTCAGTTACCTGGAGGGGCGATATAAAAAGGTTAAGTGGGGAACATATATTCAATATTTACACTGCATAGTTCAATACTGTTTGTGATATTCTTCTTATTAATCACTTACTTATTACTATGAATATTTTACAATAACATTTTTTCTACTGATTGTGCACTTTACTTGTATTGGGCTACTAACATCATTTTTCTATGTACACATTTTATGTTTCTTTTCCTTTACTTTGATAGTAAGTACGGGACATGCGAGCGAGAGATAGAAAGAAAAGATGAGAGAAAGAGAGAGAGAGTCATGCAAGCACATTCATGTGCACTGTTCCTTTTGCCATTTTTGTAATTAGGTTTCACTTTTATTCACTATTTCAGTGGCGCTTTCTTGCTCACACTGAGGGAGTGCTGTATTGCGTGCCTTCCTCAAATCTGAGAGATGCACCCAATACTTCAGTCCCTTCACTTTAACTGCTGCGTGTGTGCAATAGATGACCTCATAGGGTCCTTGTATTTGCTCGTTATTTCAATGTTGACTAACACTGTGGCACATAAACCTTTGGTGAATTGCAATCTGCAGCCACTTTTCATTGAACCTACTTTCCTGTGTGTCCAATTACAACCAGTTCAATTACACAATTCCTTCATATTATAAACGCTTTGTATTCCCACCACATTATCTACAATTACCATACACTTGTATAGTCATTAATGACATTTGTGATGTCATCTTTGATGTCGTGGGTGTTAGTCTTAGCAGTGCACGGTGGTGGCGCGAGTTATGGTTGCTTAGTTTACCATAACTGGCGAATTTCAAGGGTTTTTCGGTTTTACTTCGAACCATAACGTCCCATTGACAAAGTTTTTTTAGTGAATTTCATAGGTTTTTAGTAGAACAACTTAACCATAACGTCCCTTTAACAAAGTTTTTTTTACTGAATATACATATATACATTTTTGTACAAACACTTACTTTAAAAAATACTAATTATCTTTTCATTTAGCATACATTACAATGGAATGCACTGATCACAAACCATAACTGTACACTTCATATAATCTCCTCAGTACAACTCTTCATACAGGTGCTTATTGGAGAACAAATTCTGACTAAATAGTAGGTGCATTGTATTTATTTCTCTATTATTAGCATTCAGTATATAAAAATGTGTTATCAGACAGAAACACTTTTTTCTCTCACAGAAATGGCAAGCACACTTGGGTGGTTATAGGATAACTTCCCAAAAGAAGAAATGAGTGACGATAACATCTCTAAAGGTATACAATACATATTTTAATGTAAACAAATAATGTACACACCTTACTAAAATAATAATTTCTGTTTTTGTTACAGTACACAGTTTTCCTGAAGAAACCATGCCCCAGCTTAATTTTACACAATTCCAAGAATCCCAACCAGAAGCCCTATCCCCAACTGTAAATAATCAAATCATGAACTTGTCCTACACAATAGATAAACTAAGTAATGATTTCAAGAACTTCTACAGTATGTGAAAAATCATGTCAATAAAAATGTTTCCTATCACTGTCCTTCTTGCACCTGTCCCCCTTGTCCGCCTCACTCCCTTCCGCCCTTCATGATTATTGTACAAAAGTTGCTAATTCTCCCATGTATGTTTCCTGTTCCTATACCCAATCCCTTTCTTGAATAAATATATTTGTTATACTATAAATGTGTTCTATATTGTTGTGTGAAATATATATATATTTTTTTTAAAGCCCAATTATGAGTCTGCGGACTGTCCGAGGTCTCCACATTCAAAATGGAGGTCCACCCATACAGTTGCAATGTCCGGACATGTCTGGTTTTGCATGACACACTTTTAATTAGTCCGCGGACACCGCGGCTGTTCTATGGACACCCAACGCATATGCCAAAAAAGGTGTCTGTCCTCACTTGCTGCGCTCACTGAAATTATTATGAAGTCAGTTATGAGAAAGGCCTTGCAGCATAATTTATTTTAACGGGTTACAAACCAGTTTGTTAACTTACACAAAAACAGGCTGTTGTATAACCACGTTTTCTCACACTATGGTAATTTGACAAATAAAAAGTCATTTACAGTATTGTTGATGACATTTGTGTTGGTGCAGCACCGAGAACACCATTTAGAGCTGCTGTGTTCTCCTAATTGTTGGTACAGCATTTTGAAACAAATTTACTTATGCTGAATTCTTGACACAAGCCTTTACATATCATCATCCTAATAATGATCTGGTATTGTGCCCTAGTAAACAATTATGCAGGTTCATAATACTATTATGATTTAATCATCCACCTACAGTATTGGTCCTTGGTGCCAGACTAAAAATTCCTAGAGTTAAAAGATGTAGATGCGGTGGCCATACCATGGCTTTAGATAGTCTTGCCATCTTTTAACACAATGCCCAGCTTTCATTTTACAAAATCTAAACATATTATGGTGGCATGTGCATAATGTTGAGTGTATAACCCTGGAGCAATTTTGTAGTTACTGTCTTTCTGGTCGATCCATGTCATTACAAGAACATGTTATTCACTTTGGAATTCAATTATGTCTACACTAAATGACTGAGTATCATTGTTGTTTTAATTGTATTATTATACTACAACAGTATTTATGCTATTTAAAAAGGTATGTTTCTGTTAAGATGCATCGACCGCTGCAAGGTTGGTGCACATTTATTTGTTCCGTTCATATGCAACTGTGGGGAAATTATTGTTAATTGCTTGGCTGTTTACTCAGTTTTACTCAACCTTTGCTGTAGCTTGCACCATTTCAACCCATCATTTTAAACAATTTTGTAAGGGGTACAACTGTGAAACATCCCACATTTGTAGGTGTTGTTGAAAACGCTAATTCCCTGGCGATATTTAATGCATGTCCATGGAAAATGTTTGCAAACCCCTGTGCAGCAGGGACCCCATATGGCCCATTGGACTGGGGGTTTCCTAAACAACACTTTAAGATGAGTAGCAGCACCCTTGAGATGGATGGGGATGCATATTAATACTCTTGCATCAAATTATAACTCAATAGTTTGGCAAAGGGAGTCTGTTTAATGACAAGTACAAAAAACGGGGAGTTCATGAATATCAGCAATCGCTCGATCTTTCTTCTCGCTTCAGCTCTAATTAATTTCAGAAAAAGCATAGTATTTATACCAAAAACTCGTCACTACTGACGTGTAACTCTCAAAGTTTGTCATGCAACTTGATTGGTTCTAGGAAGGTAACTTTAATATAGGCACTATATCTGTATATGGTAACGGGGAGAGGGAATTGGATATACATTGTCAGGTGGGGCAACTAAGCCCTTCCTTCAAAATGGCTACTGTAAACATCACTAAAAGTATGACGTCTCATTTGTTCTACCAACTATAGGACCCTAGATTACATGGTCCATTATGATTGAGTTGCCATCAACCCCACTCATACTTTTCCACTTGCTTAGCAGCGTGCAGAATAACCGGCCAGGTGCAGGGAGTTCGTCTGCACTCCCATCTTCCCTCCGATTATTGCTACAATCAATCATCAATTCAGCGGTCATGTGTAAATTATTTCTTTTTGGTTGGCCTCGAGTCTGCTTCTTGGCATGGGAAAGTTAAGGTGTCCGTGCATGGCCAAGGTCCATGCGTAGGTGTGAAAGTTTCATCCCCTCAGCTTGCGTGGTCACGTGATTCCGACACTATGGAAGCATCTTATTCTTCATGCAATTTCATGTATTTGATTTAATTCTGCCAGTCGGCTGCCATCTGTGGCATATCTTGACCTTTCTGAACAGGATACTCTGTTCTTCTTCTCATTAAATGTATCCACTGTCGGGCTATTTCAGCCGATACGACCTTGGCTTCTTGGCATGATTGTCTTTGTCTGAGTTTCTCTCCGTCTTTAATTCTTGATTTGCTTGCTGCAAAACTCTCCTCTTGAGACCTTTAGTAACCTTTGGTTGATTCTGCTCTTGTGCATAGTGGAAGTATACTTATATAAAGTGCTCCTTGAGGTAGATATATGTATAGGTGGTGCTTGCCGCAATCTATCTTACTATTAAGCATACGCAAGCCTCAGAATTTATGTGCTTCTTGCGGTTACTTTGCATGTGTACACGTTCAAAATAACTGAATATCTTCATCATGCGTGTGGCATAGTTTCTGACATCTTGACATCATTTATTTCACTTTAGGCTCAGGATGTCACTTAGCCATGGTGTTTTGTCTCTTTTCATCATTCATAGGTCATCATATATTCTATATGTGAGCCAATTTGGGTTCTTATGATGTCATCAATCGTCTTCCTTCAGCATATTTTTAGCTTCTTTAGGTATTACATTCTGACAATCGTCATTCTGTCTCTTTTGTCGATATGGTTTTCTCAATGGGTACCTTACTGTCCAGGTTTTCTTAGGTGTCGGTACTTCAACAGGTGCTGTTCTTCTGATAGGTACTGGGCAGAGCCAAAATGCAGCTCTCTGCTGGTTTATTTGTTCATCATACATCACATATTTTGGTGTAAATGTTCCTGGTACTTCAAAATGGGCGGTTGGAGTGCGAACCATGCTTGGGATCTCCTCTACACTCCCCCGTATGGGCAATTCATCAACCACGTTCACCTTTTCCATTGTATCCACCTTTACTTCATCCTCAGGATCCACTTTTACTTCATCCTCTGGGTCCACACGTAGAGGTCTGAAGAAATATCTCTTTGTGGTCCATATCTTTCTAACTCCCTTGAAGCATCCTGCTGTTCTTATGTGCTCATCTTTTTTCCAAGTCATTAGTTGGCATTGTCCACTTGGACTACAATAGATCCATCTTCTCACATAGTTTCTATGTTTCCGTGGATATCGAAACTTTGTTCCTTCTGGTGCATAAATGCTGGCTTTCACAAAGTCTCTTATTTCTGCATCAGTCAGGTCCTTAGGCTTCCATCCTGACTCGACATAAATCATGATCTTCATCCCTATGGCCTTTTTTGCAGTTTTCTGGCACTGAGATATTATTATCATGATAACACAAAATCGTAGCAATATCATCACTAGCAGGGCTCCTAGAAATTTGAATGCATCTGCCATCCATTGCGGAATCCATGAAAATAGCAATCTAAACCAGCTGTCATCGTCAACTTCGTCAGATTCATCAATCATCTGATTATGTAGTTTCGTCAGCATACCTATAGCTTCTGTTAAGGTTCCATTTTCGACATTGTGAGATGGTATAAATGTGCAACATGATTCTCTGATTTTTGCACAAATGCCTCCATCCATAGCTGTGATCATGTCAAGGACATATCTGTTCTGGAGAGTCATTAGTTGAATCGCCATTAATTCTTCCTTGATTGCATTGAATCCCTTTGTGTCATGTTGATGGTCTGCAGTAACTCCCATCTGGTTATCTGCAACCATTTTGTATTTGCTCCAACCTGAACTCTTGGCATCAGCATTGTTGTGAAAATGGACGAGGTTAGGCTGGACAACCTGTGTTCATATGGGATTGCATGAAAGTATTCTTCTGATTTAGCAGAAAAGTAATTATCTCTCTTCATTCGGCTCATCAGTTCCACAGATCTCTTCTTTCTCAGGTGAGCATCTGCTTTTAGTAAACTGTCAATATTCAAATCACATTTTGGAATCACCAACACTGGAGCATGGACATTCACCAGTGTGCATATACCTCGCAAATCTTTTGGCAATCTGATATATGCTTTCGATCCACCTGCCCAATAATGATCCATGATCACTGCAGTACCATGTACCATTCCTGCAGCGTCAAAGACTCGGCCACAATTCTGATTCTCTCCCATTTTTCTTTTACCATTATTTTTGAAGCAGAATTTCGGGCTCCCCAATGGTACTATCTGCAAGGGTCCTCCTCTGTCCTCGACCCATATCAATAGTTTAGCAAGTCTCAGCCATAAGGGCTTGCATACATTCTGTACTATGTCAATAGTACCCTGGTAACAACCGATGACCATCCATGCTCTGCAGATCACTACTCCTTTCTCCCATCCGTCTGGTGAAAGCATTATTCCCCAAATTTGCATTTGGCCTCTGTTCTTCCAAATCCGATCTTCTTCTGGTGTTTTCCCTTGAACATTCAGTTTTTGGTTAGCCTTTCTTCTGATCTCTGCTCCTTTAAATCCAGGCTTCCCTTATCTGATCACAATGTTCTTCATTTTTCCATTGTTTCTTGTCTTTATGTCTTGGACATAATCGTCTTCATTGGGATCAGTTGCTTCAGTTGCCCATTTGAGTGAAGCATCACTTCCCATGAACTGGCCTCAGGTCTTGCACAATGCTATGTGTGATAGACAGTGGGCTGTCTGGACATCAATTTCCACAGCTATGAAGATCTTCGACTTCCCCATGCTGTAAAGTAAGAGTGGATAAAGCACAAAGTTGTCTTCCAACTTCTTTAATGTGTTGGTACCAGATATAATTTCCCAAGTGTGCTGTGCTGTCCAGGTAGTCGTTTAGTTTGTTGTTGTCTTCTTGTGTGCTTCTCCTGATTCTCAAGGTTTTCATCTAATTTGCTATCATCACATCCTCAATAGCATCCAAATACCTTCTTCTTGCTACAGGATTCTTAGGCATCTCCATGCATGGTCCAGGCATTCTCATCTGTACCATTTGAATAGGAGACAGTCTGGTAATTCGTTCCTTGTCCTCTTGTCTTTTCCTGGCTCTGGCTATGAACGGCCATATTGATTCTACTAACATCTCCACACGTGTCAATTTTTCAGCAATTGAACTTGTCCCTTTCATTGCTGGATTGGGGATACTTGTTAATGCTGTCTCTAATTGTTTATCTTCCAACTCCTCTTGTCTCTTTAAAAGTTCTGTTTTCTCCATTTGTCCTTTGGTTTCACTTGGCGTGGAACTTCTTATTATACCTTGCTCAAACTTCTCCCATTCTTGCAGTTATTGACACTAGACCTGGTGTATGTGCACGCATCATTTGCGTGTGTGCGTCTTCCATTAACCTTTTCTCATGCTTGTTCTGCCGACCCTGACTCTGGCTTTTCAATTTGCTTGTTACCAAAAGTGTGTGTTTGTCATTGCCAATCACATCCATCTCAAGTTCACTCATTCCGCTATCAGACCTTCTAGGGACAGGAATGACTATGTAAGGTCTGCGTGCCTTTGTGGGTGTCATGCTTACATCATTAGGTGGGTGCACTGGGATTGGGACACTTTACGCACCAATAAAAAATGCAGTTTAAATCATCATTGACAGTAAAACAATGATGAATATTATGCATAGGTACATGATTCATCTATAGGTTAACCTACAACACTTAGTTCCGGTACAATACGAGCACCTCTCCTCCTGAGGGATAACACGATTGCTGTTTTGGTTGCCCATCTTGATCATCCAAGGAAATAAAACTAACTCTTTAATACATTCTAGGTAATATCGTTAGCTCTGGATTCTGCTGTTTCTGCTTGTAGGTTGCAGATACTGGAACCATTGTCCTTCTTTGCCTGAATAATAGATTGTCTCTTGTCTCTAGAAACAGTTCTCTTTTCTGTATACAAAAAGGTCAAATAAGGTAATAAGTTCAGCAAGTCTTTACTGTGCGTGTTCAAAATAAACAAGCTCCCAGTCAATGCCTCTTATTTGTTTCACTCCAGAAGACATGCCGTGTCCTTGTCAGCATAAACAAGAGTGAAGACTCTGGCAACACTTTTTTGATCTGTCCCTCGTCGGAAAGTTTACAATCTTCACCAGAATTCTGATGATGATTAGAAAGTTCAACCTGCTTCACAATACCATACAGCATACAGGAGCATGCTCATCCTTGTAGAGTTTGCTGGGTCACTGATGAAAGTGAGAACGTCAACACTGGCAGGTCTCCCCACAAGCTCTGGAAAGTCCTGAATCAGGCGAAAGAAGACATTGCTTGCTAATTTGCTATCTTCTGGTGACAGCGACATTTGTCTTTTCTTCCCTCTATTCTGGAAGCAAAAGGAACTGCTCGGCAATCACCGTGAGCAGCCTCCTTATTGTCTTTTTGTTTTTAGGGTCTTGAAGAAAATAAGTGATGTTAGTGAGCCTTCCCACTAATGATGGGTACGATCAAAACGTCTTTAGTGATGTCACTACCGTGCAACACCATAGGCGAGTCTGAATAGAATCTCGGTGTTGAAAGAGTCTGGATGCTGTATTCTCTTCCAATTTATGTGTCCTCGATCACAATTTGGCATATCCGTTTCTCATCAAGGCTTCACTATGCCTCAGTTCAAATTTCAAAGTCAACAGACTATGTTGTGGCTTTTACGTGTAATTTTCTTCTTCACCCTAAAACTAGGATGCACAGAGTGTCCGTGTGTATGTCCTTATCCCCTTATTTTGCTCAGAGGACGTGTCCAAAATTAAGCCACAACTTTGCACAAAAGTTCCTTGCCTTTGCTTTGCTGGTCATCCGTCCTTCTTCCTCATCATGGCTCTTGTCTGCACGAGCTGAGGTTCTTCCCCGTCGTCTGTAGTCTCTACGTGTTGGGGTGAGGGCAGAGGGACTTCTCTGAGGTATGGCTTGACATCACCCAAGAAGATCCAAGCTCTTCTTCCCTGTAACTTGACTGCAGAAGGAGTAACGTCCTCCACTCTGAAGGCACCATTGAACCTTGGCTCGTCCCAATTTTTTCTTGTGTGGTTCCTCACCAGGACCGTGTCCCTAGGGAACAGTTGTGGTAGACATACATCCTGAATTTGGTCTGTTGTAGTATCTCCTTCTGTGTGCAGTGCTACCCTGCAACATTTTTTGTGGTCGTTGCAGTTGTCCTGAAATTACAGTAAGACAAGATGTCGTGCAATTCAAGTAATTTTGCATTTCTGATCCTAACACTTCCCCTGTTGGCTTAGCATCACATCTAGCTCTATCTTGGGGTGCGAGTGGTGTGTGCATCATTCTGCCTGTTACGATTTTGTGTGGTGTGAGATGGTGGTCAGAACAAGGCTGATTTCTGAGCGCATACAGTGCCAGTGGAAGGCAGTGCAGCCATCCCTTCTTTAGAGTAAGCTTCAAATTGGCTATCCTCTCCTTTAACAAGCTGTAGAGCTTCTCGCATATCCCATTTACTTGGGGATGATATTCCAAAGAAAACATGTGCTTTATACCAAGCAACTAGCTAATCTGTTCAAATACTACATCAACAAAGTGAGGACCATTATCTGACCTCATGACCTCACATATTCCCCATCTGGGAAATACCTCCCTCACAAGAAATATGGTCACACATGTAGAGTCTGGGTGTGTACATGGACCTGCTTCTGTCCATCTAGAGAATGGACACACCACAACAATTAGGTACCTGTACCCGTTACATACTTGAATCATATCGACATAATTGACATGCAAGTGCTGAAAATGTCCATTGGGCCTTGGGATGACTCCTCTAATTACACATAGTTTATGCCCAGCCATGAACTGTTGGCAGATTATAAAGTTCACCATAATAAATGCAACATGCTCTGCTAAATTCGGTATAAACCAGTCTTCAGCAATTGTCGCTGCTGCTTTTGTCATGTGTGCTGGATAGTGTAACTGTTCCAGTGCTATTTTCAATAGGGCTATAGGCATCACCGTTTTACCAGTGCTGTCTTGTCGCCACAAGCTCTCAGAGGGGTTTAAAGAACACCTTTGCTGCTTCCAAAGAGTTTTCTCCACCTGTGGTGCCTACCCTTGGAGCTCCATTACCTGGTATTCTCCATATGACTATAACCTTCAGGTTCACTTTGTGCAACAATCATTCTCTAAGGCACATCAGTTATTTCCATATTCATTATTGTTTCGTCTTTGGTCGCCACACGTTTGGCTTTTGTGTCTGCTGCTTGATTTCCTTGTGAGATAAAATCTGTCCCATGCGTGTGGGCAGCACATTTCATGACCACTATGCCCACTGGGAGATGTAGTACCTTAATAAGCCTGTCCAATATGGCTGCGTGCTGCACTGGCTTGCCGTCCGCTCGGAGGTAGCCCCTCCTTTTCCAGCGCACTAGGCCTGCATGCACTGTTGATGTCAAATAGGCAGAGTCACTGTACAACGTCACTTCCTGATCTGCATGATTGTCAAGTGCGAGTATTAACGCCAATAATTCTGCAGCTTTTGCTGAATAATGAGATGGTAATCGTGCACTAATGAGTACTCGAATTTCTCCATTTGCTGTGTGCTTCATCACATCGGTGCCTGTATATCTCTGCCCATTAGTTTGATCGATTCTTGAAGAACCGTCGACGAAGACCATTTCTCCTTCAGCCAATGCATTTTCTTTCACTCTGGGAATCTCATCATAAAATTCTTCATAGGTCGCACAATCATGGATTGGCTGTCCTTCAGTGACTGGCTCTGCTATAAACATAGCTTGGTTCACTATCTTACATTGAATTATCTTAATCGATGGATTTGATATGATCCCTTCATAGCTCTCTGAGATGTCAATGTGCCTTTCTGTTTCTCTATAATGGCAAATAGTGTGTGCTTGACGAATAACATCATAGAGCATCCCATCACAATGGTTGTAGCCTTCTCTATGGTGAACTCCGCAGCAGCTAAACCTTGTTCGACGGGAAGTGACCTCTCATCACAAATTCCCACTGTAGTATGCCAGGGGCTTGTACCCCAACGTGGTTCTCTGTGTGAGTACTGCTGTCATAACACTGCCATTCGTGCGTGAAAACAGGTAGAATTCCTCTGCATAATTGGGAGTTCCTAAAACTGGTGCCATGCAAATGGCCTTTGTTAGTTTGTTAAACCCTTCTTCCATGTTTTCAGTCCATTCGATTTTTTCTTTCGTCCCCTGTGCTTTCTTTAGGACTTGTAACAAGGGCTTGGTATAAGAGCTAAAGACAAAGACCCATGCCCTGACATAACTGTGTAATCCTAGAAAACTCTGCATTTGTTTTATCGTGTGTGGCTTGGCTGTGTTCAATAGTGCTTGAGCCCTTTCAGGGGTAACCCTTTTCCCTTCATGTGAGATCAGTTGGCCTATGTACTATTGTAACTTATCTTTGTCAACTTTATATCCTTGCTCAGCCAAGACAGTCAATAGCTGAAGAGAATTGTGTCTGCACGTCTCCTCTGTCGTGCAGCAAATTAAGATGTTGTCCACATATTGCAAGACAACACTTTCTAATGCAATATTGCTGAGGTCCATCTGCAGGACTCTGTTGAAAATTGACGGAGACTTGCAGTACCCTTGAGGTAACCTGGCACTTTTCAGACGCATTTGTCTGGACGTGAATGACATCAAACTTTGTGAGTCTTTGTGCAATGGGATTGAGAAAAATGCATTTTTCAAGTCAATCACCGTGAAATATTTCGCCTCAATGGGTATATTACATAGGATTGTGGACGGCTTAGGGACGAGAGGGAACTCGGCCTCTATAATATCATTTATTAGCCTTAGATCTTGGATTAAACGCCAAGACCTTACCTTTGATTTTTGAATCTGATAAACTGCAGTGTTGCATGACAACTCTGATGTCACTAAGATGCCCTGCTCCATCATAGCAGAAATTGTTTTTAAAATCCCTTCATATGCTTCCCTAGACATGGGATATTGTCATGCTTTTGGTAAAATAGCTCCTGGTTTCAATTTAATCTTTACCTCTCCCACTCCTTTCAACAAGCCTGCGTCATAAGGGCCTGTAGTCCACACTGAGACAGGCTCTTTTGCCATGTCGTCATAAAAATAGTCAAGATGTTTTTGTGCCAGCATCATTTTCTAGGGCACTTCTCTTTTGATAATTTTCACCCAATAAATGAGATTAACCTCAACTTTTGTTTCATCTACACCTGTTTTTTCTTCAAACAAATTGTCATCAGTGATGTCAGTCAATCTGTATCCTTCCTCAATGGTAATTACTGTGCATCATTGTCTGCCTTCGTCATCACAACCATCGATCAGTGCCATCTTTCCTCGCACTATTGTTGTGTGTATTGCCAAGGGAAACGCTTGTCCCTTTTCCTCGTGCATAGGTATTCTTGGCCTAAATAGAAACTCATTATGGGTTCTCATGGTATTGCCTGCAAGGCCTGGTAGCCCTGCCATTAATATTCTTACTCCATACGCAAATATTTCTGGTTCCAATGGAACAGCTCCCATAGCTGTTTGTCCTGTGTATGCTCTAATCATTTTGGATACGTTCAAATAATGCATTCCTGGAGTTGAACATACTATGCCCTTCTCCGTGAACGAGATTGTCATGTTTAACTTTGTCATTCTTTTGCAACCTCTATGATTCCCTCTCCCTCTCTATCCTCCCCTCTGGCCCAATGCACTCTGCAGGACACACACGTGATGTCTTGATCTCCCCTGGCCTCCCCATCTCTATTCCTCTAACCACTCCTCTCTCGTGGAGTGACCACTGCCTCCTCTCCTCCCATCTCTCACGCTTTTCCCCCAAGCCAACCACACCCCAACACTGCCACTTACTTTCTCGGACATATGAAGCATGTGTCAGCTGAGGCTTCGCTGTCTACTTCTCTCCCCCTTCTCCTCCTCTGGTTGACTCACACTCCAACACAACCCTGTCCCTTTTCTACTCTTCTATCTCTGATACTCTTGATGCTCTTGGCCCTGTCATGAGGATCCGCTTGAAGTCCAAAGCCAAGTGCAATTCCTGGTATGACTCCGACCTAGCTACACTTAAACATAAGTGTAGGGCGGCTGAGAGGAAATGGAGGTCTTCTTGCTCATCCTCTGAAAAACTGGCCTGTCGCCTACTCCAAAGGCAAAACCAACTCTCTGTCCGCATTAAGAAGAGAGCCCACATTCAAGCCTGTGTCTCTGTGGCATCCAACAACTCAGCCAAACTCTTTAAAATCTGCAAGGAGCTTGCCAACCCTGCAGCAGTCTCCTCCCCTCCTCTTCCCTCCCAGGCTCTATGCAATGCCCTTGCCTCACATTTTATCTCTAAAACCCAGGACATCCTGTCCACCCTTGCCTCCCCTCCACCTCCTATTCCCTCTCAGTCTGTGCTTGCAGACCCCCCCTTTAACCACCCCCTCACTGTCCTTCTCTTCCTTTCCTATTTTCTCCCCTGACAAGGTCTCTAGACAAGTCCAATCTATGAAAGCCTCGTCAAAACAGGTTCATCCTTGTTCCTCCAAAACCATCAAGGACCACATTGACACCCTCACTCCAGCCCTTGCTGATTTTTGCAACCACTCGTTTGCCTCAGGATCCTTCCCCTCCCCTCTGAAGCACTCCTTTGTGCATGCTCTTCTCAAGAAACCCACAGCTGATCATTCCTGTCCGGCTAACTATCGCCCAATTTCCATTACCCCCTTTCTGGGCAAACTCCTGGAAAAGCTGGCCATCTCTCAGCTAAACCTTCATTCAGATTCTGTTGGTTGTCTCCATGACCACCAGTCTGGCTTCAGAGCGGCCAGAAGCATGGAAACTGCTCTCCTCAATATCCGTGAAGATATTCCGCGCCCTGATGCCTGCAGGCTTACGGCACATTACAAGCTCATAGACATAGACATAGACATCTTCTATCCGAACTTTTTTTCTAACATTCCCTCTGTCCTCATCCTTCTTGATCTCTCATCTGCCTTCAACACGCTCAACCACACCATCCTGCTCAACCGTCTACGTGATAACCTGGGTATCACTGATCAGGCTCTGACCTGGCTGACAGGTCCAACTGGGGTCTTTCCTATTATCTATCTTCCTCTCCGCCTGTGGGGTTCCCCAGTGGTCTACCCTCTCACCCTGGCTTTTCACCCAATACCTGGTAACTCTTGCTCACTGCATTGCCATTTTCTGCTCAAATTTCCAGTGCTACGCTGATGACACTCAACTCATTTTCCGGCTGCCCTTGGCCACCTCCTCTCCCACTCTCATCTCTGACTGCCTAACTGCCATTCAATATTGGTGTGCAGCCAATGATCTTTGTCTGAATGTCAGCAAGATGGAGATCCTCCTCATCGGCACACCATCTTGATCCTTTTCCCTCACTCTCTGGCCAGCCTCCCTTGGCCCTCCTTCTACCCCTACCTGCGAGGTTAAGAACCTTGGGGTCAGCTTTGACTCCACACTTTCCTTCTCAGCCCTTATCTCTGAGGTCTCTAAAAAGTCAAACTTCCTACTGCACCTTCTCAGAGGTATTCTTCCTTTCCCTTCCTTCACTCAGAAGCTCACTGTCTCCCGAGCAATGGTTCTCTCTAGGTTGGACTATTGTAACAGCCTCTTTCTAAATCTACCTGCCTCTACTCTCCGCCCTCTACAACCTATCCAGAACAGGACCGTGAGACTTGTCCTTGGCCTCAAGCCCTGGGATTGTATCTCTCCAGCTCTGAAATCTCTCCAATGGCTCCCAGTGGACGCAAGGATTAAATTTCAAAACCCTCTACATTGTCCACAAGGCTTTCTAGGGCCTAGGTCCAAAATACCTTCAGCTATCCCTCTGCAAATACCTCCCCTCTCGAGCTCTTTGCTCCTCTACCTCTAACTCCCTCTGGGTCAATCATTTCTCAAAGAAACACAAAGGGGTAGATCTCTATCTTCGGCTGGGGCCTCTCTCTGGAACAGCCTTCCTGCCACTCTAAAACTTGAGGAGAACCATCTCTGGTTCTGGGAGAACCTCAGAACCTTCCTCTTTGGTATTGCCTTCGCTCCCCTTCTTCCCTGCTGACCTGCTCTGTCTTGGCACTGTGCACCTGGCCACCCTCTGTTCCCTGGGCCCAGGTACCTGCTCATCCTGCCACCTTCCTGCACTGCCTCCTGGCCACCCATTGCACTGGGGACTGTATCTGTACCCATACAGACTTCCCCCATTTTTCTTCTTTGTCTGCACTTATTCAGACTTACCCAGTGTGCTGCCTAAAACACAGCACTTGCCACTTGCTGGCCGCACTACCACAGTTTATTGCCTCCATTTTCTATTTATTTTTATTTATTTTATTTATCTGCGCTCCATGGCTCCACACTTTCTACTCTCCCCCTTCCATGCACATTTTCCCTTTTCCCTTTCCCATGCACTTGCACGTTCTCAATGTCATTGGGCCTTATGTTGTGCTGTGTTCTACCCTGTTCATCTCCCTTGCCTAGTTGCGCTCTGAAACACTTGTGTACGAGCACGATACAAATAAAATATCATATCATATCATATCTTCCCAATATATTCACTGTGGTTTGCCTTGACACATTCATGTCACATTCTCCTATGGAAACTGGAAGTTCTTTTGTAAAAGGAACACGACTTGTTAATCCTGTGAAGCCCTGAGTATTTATGGCATCGCTCGACAAGGAAAACATGCCTTCACATATACACAAGCGTGTTGCACCTGTGTCAACTAAGAAGGAATTTACTTTATCCCCTATAATGACATCTACCCTTAGTTCCTCGTGAGGGTTTAGTGTCACTAATAGGATAGAACACATCAGGTTTCCCAGTGAGTGAGCTGTCCTAGTCCATATATAACTTGGTTCCATGTTGAATGAATGGACTTCCTCCATCACCATTGTTATTTCCCATTCCAGAAGTCAGTACCTGCCCTGTACTTGTTGCCTGTAATAGTTGCATCAGTGACTGTTGAGACTGTCCTTGTGGAAAATGTGTCATAGTCTGCGGTTGCAAGCTTTGCTGTGCTCCCGGCACTTGCTGTTGCAACGTGTGATTTTCTCCAACTCTATTTCCACCCTGCTGTAAAAACACAGGTGGATTCACCATCCCTAGCGGTGGTATGATTATTTGCCCATTTGACATATACTGATTGTTGTTTTGCATGTTTTGAACATACAACAGGTCTATAATCAAAGACAGGTTGATCCAGGCAATAATGGGTTTTACCCCAGAGGGAGAGTCTTTAGAGGAAGAGGTATCCAGAGTAATCAGAGAGGTTTCCAGAGTAATCAGCACGGTAGAAATGGCCCAAAAGTGGATACATTTAATGAGAAGAAGAACAGAGTATCCTGTTAAGAAAGGTCAAGATAAACCACAGATAGAAGCCGACTGTCAGAATTAAGTAAAATATATGAAATTGCATGACGAATAATATGATTTCACAGTGTCGGAATCAGGTGACCAGGCAAGCTGAGGGGATGAAACTTTCACACCTACGCATGTACCTTGGCCATGCACGGACGCCTTAACTTTACCAGGCCATTTCTGCCGATACAACCTTGACTTCTTGGCATGATTGTCTTCGTCTAAGTTTCTCTCAAAACTCTCCTCTTGAGACCTTTAGTAACCTTTGGTTGATTCTGCTCTTGTGCATAGTGGAAGTATAATTATATAAAGTGCTCCTTGGGGTAGATATATGTATAGGTGGCGCTTGCCGCAATTTATCTTACTACTAAGCATAAGGAAGCCTCACGAGTTCTGTGCTTCTTGCAGTTACTTTGCATATGTACACATTTAAACTAACTGAATATCTTCATCATGCATGTGGCATAATGTCTGACATCTTGACATCATTTGTTTCACTTTTAGGCTCAGGATGTCACTTATCTATGGTGTTTCGTCTATTTTCATCATTCATAGGTCATCATATCTTCTATATGTGAGTCAGTCCGGGTTCCTATGATGTCATAATTTGTCTTCCTTCAGCATCTTTTTAGCTTCTTCAGGTATTACATTCTGACAATCGTCATTCTGTCTCATTTGTCGATATGGTTTTCTCAATGGGTACCTTACTGTCCAGGTTTTCATAGGTGTCGGTACTTCAACAGGTGCTGTTCTTCTGATAGGTACTGACCAGAGCCCAACTGCGGCGCTCTGCTGGTTTATTTGTTCATCATACGTCACATATTTCTGCGTGAATGTTCCTGGTAGTTCAAAATGGGTGGTTGGAGTGTGAATCATTTAGAATGATGTTGAAGCCACAGGAGCTGCCCATCCACGGTATCAAAAACTGCTGCTGCCACTGCATGTTTAGGGCATAGCAGTGTCATCTGCATATATGCTAGAACAGGGCTGCTGAGTAAATGATCATGCTAAACCACACCTGTCACCCCACTCCCCACAAATTGCAACTGTGGAAACAGAGACTGTGGGCTGTTGCTGAAAGGTCTGTATGCATCTAATTATGTATTTATTTTTATTTATTTATTAGCATTTTTAAAGCGCTCACCCAGCCCGCGGGCATCGAGGCGCTGTTACAGGAATTGTTTGTTTTTTGTTGCGTAATTGTTTGTTTTTTGTCTTAGATGCGTATTTATAACACGCTTAGATACCCAGAGGTTTCTAAGCGTGGACCCGGGGATCAAATTATGATCTAGACATTAATTTAGTAAGTGTTAGTACCGTGTTTCTCATATGTTACGTGCACCCACATTTCATGGGTGCTGCATTGTAAACCATGGGATTACATGATGTTGCCTTGCTGTGGTCTTCACATGCTCATCTCACTTCACCCATGCACCTGTCCTCACATTCCCATAAGTGTTCTCATAATCACAATCCTTTATCCAATGATGTGCTTCTTCACCAGTCCATTTTTCCATATCACATTCATTTTTTATGCGTCCATAAATCCTCACATGATCATATACCCTTGCACTTTCAATCAATTTCTGTCTTCAAAATCTTTAATCCTTGTTCCAGCAACATACACTTACTTGCTTATCCATCTTCATCATTATTCTATCACACATTCTCTCTTGCGCTCATTCATTCATCCATCTCTGCAGCCTATCTGTCTGCCTCCCCCTCAAAATATCCAACATGAATGCATACAATGCGCGCACCATACAAGAACTGCAAATATTGGCTTTGTCAGTGATCGACTGAGCATGGTGGGGTTAATATCCGTGGGGCGCAGTTCTGAGTTTGGTGCAAATGTGATGTTGTGGAGTGCATATCCCACCTCGTTCTAATCATTGGAGAAACATGTGGTACATATGAATGTGCACCATCTGTGTACACATGGAACATCGTTGTTCAAACCACGCTTTACAGCTTGAAAAGGTGCATGGTTTCCAAAACCCTTTCACACACACCTTAAACACAGGTGAGCAATCTTCCTTAGGTGGGTTGGGTTTTCTGGCCACAGGCCCAAGTCTTAAGTCGCTGCAAAAATAGAAAAGTGTGTTTTTGATATGTGGTAACTATTTTGCATATCCTTCTTAATTCTTATAATTTGGGAAAAGGGTGTAGAAACACTTTTCAACTTCTCAGGATAATGGAAGATCCTCCTCATAACCATGTGGTATGTGTTGGAGATTAAGGGCCAGATTTACACAAATGTAAAAACATTTCAGTAATTCAGGCCTTTGCCTCGTTACAGGAGCATTTGTTGTTCTTGAGCTATTCTCCACTGATACCAGTTTTTTTTTTTAATGCACAGCTGGAGAACCTAACGTTATGGCACTAGGCAGGTGGCAGTGACAGAACAACGTCCCTGTTTTCAGGCTGTGCAAAAATGGTGGTATCACTGTGCAACAGCAGTTGCGCATAACAATTATAATTGCAATAATTTATGAAAAAAATATTAAATATGAATTAGCCCCATTTTTTGACATATGAAAGATCATCTTATGAAAACTACTAGGAAAATTAAAGCAATGAATCTAACTGCACTAACTGTCAAGTTTGCTAAAAAAACGGAGGATTATTCCCTTGAAGGAGTTGAAACATTGTACAAACATTGTTTCTGCACCACCATATTATATGGCGCTGAGGCATTGACCCTAAAAAATGTAAATTGGCTAAAAATATTTGAGGGAACATGTTGGAGGAAAATATTGGGTTTAGCCCAAGCCATGTTTGTTGAAAGACTGATGTTGGAACTGGGGCTTATGTCAATGCCGGCACCAATTTAAAATCATATGCTTTGTGCCATGTCTAACTAACCCAATAGGTCCTATGCTTGATTTATTGGGTAAGACCATAGCACAAAAAGCCAGTGATACGTACAGGGGTGATACAGAGAGACTGTTTGGTACTAATGGATCGAAGCCTGCTTGGAATGATGACTTTGCTGAATTAACAAAGAAGTTCGCTCAGAAACTGAAACTTTGGGACTGGAATTGTGATCATGGGCACTTGGCAAGTCTAAGACAGTATAGGGATAACATGTCCATGGGTACAAGACCCCTCATCCATATGTATTGCAATGTGCCTCTCCCCTGGTACACATATTTCTATCATTATTATGTATAGACCAGTTACTGCTAATGGTTTTTAGTTCCAGACGAGGGACAATCAGTTTGCAACATGCGATCGGATTGGCCCTTGCCGGGTCGTTACCAGCCCAACAAAGCTTATGTCGCACATGTCACAGCTGCGTCCAGGGCCCCCATGGAAAGGGAGAAAGGACTACATGTCCCTTCCCCCGTTCACTGGCGGACATCTTCTTTGTTTATTTTTTCTTTTCCTTTTTGAAAGGCCACCATGTGAAGGGTAAAGAGACTACATATAGTCCCTTCTCCCCATTCCATGAAGTCCATCTTTTTTTTTTCAGTTGGAAAACGCTGAAGCCGTTTCACCCCTAAAAAAAAGACATTGTCATGGGCTGGGGCACTAATAGCAATAAGCCGCTTGGTGGTGTGCATTACCGTGTAAGGTAATGCCAATCCAGCTTGGGGCTAATTGCTTAAATATCAATCCCCAATTGAAACTCCCTGAGTACAAGAGATACGATAGACTCTGTAAAGTTGAAAATATTATGGAAACATGGAAACAAAGAGGCATGATCTTACTGAATGTAAAGTTATGGAGTCACTATAAATGTGTCTGCTAGCAAGCTTCGTTTGGGACTTTGATTCAATATGAAGCAGTGACTTTTGCGAATCTCTGTATTAATACCCAAAATAAGTCATTTGTCCTTATTAAAAGTCCAGCAGTTACCATGCCGGTAAAACTGGCAGGTTGTCGCTGGACTTGTGAATTTTTCCAGCGCCTGACTTGCCAGAAACACCGGGGCATTACAGCCCTGGCGGTCCGTGAAGTCAGGCGCCGGAAAATGTAAATCGTCATCCCCATTTGAGAACAATAGGACTCGATGGGAATGGGGAGCACAGAAGCACCGCCACTGCTAATAACGGTGCCGGTGCTTCTGCGAAAGTCTGCGGGCAGGTGCCATTCCGCCCACCAGGTCTGACCCTTTCGCCCCGCAGACTCGGACCGGGAAACACTTGTAATGAGGCCCTTTGAATTTGACTCACTAGAGAGCTTGGCTGGTGGTCTGTTAAAACATTTCATTTTGTGTGGAGAACCTTTAAGGTTGATAGTGTGTATCAATTGAACCTTTAGAGTGAATTAAATGAATGACTGAATGCTAAGGATTAAGTTTATTTGATTTTAAACTATGGGCGTTTACTCATGCAATCTTAGCATTTACTTATGTGATTGATGTGTATATATTGTATGTCATGGGAATGTTAAATGCATGTAAATGTATGTTGACTGTTTATTTTAAACTAAACACATTGTACATAACAAATAACATACATTACCACCATTTTTTTTAAAAAAAGCTTTCCTCATTCAAACCATCCTTCGTAGCTGGGTAACATAGATAAGAATACATCAATTCATTAAATGATCCTGCACTCTACTCTGTAGATGCGACCTTTGTTAAAAACATTTTAAACACATGCAACATTATGTCACTGGGCAGTTGATGGTAATTGATCTAAACTATAGCTGCCACAAGTATGGCATGCTAATATTGTGGGCTATGCTGTCATTCCTAAACTCTTTTTCTCTGTGATTGTAATGCACAGATAGACCTCGATCAGTGACATGTTGCCGACAAAGTATTGGTAGTGTTTTTATTATTTACTAATCATGGCATAACATACTGAATGTCGAGTAAAATAATTAAAATGCCACTTGTGTGCCAAAAACACAATCAATTTAGAACTAGAAACCACATTCAGTCCATTTTTGCACCATTTGGCATTGACACTATGTGTGGTAGTTCAAGACGTCATCTTTATCTACAACACGAACGCCATTAAATGGCACAATGAAACACATATATTTAGGACTGTATGTGCAATTTTGCGGGTGTCCTCAGGATCTGATCCCAAGCTTCAGTTGCAATACATATTGCACACTACTTCTCTCAGCATTTTGGACATTTAAAAAATGCTGTGTGTTAGGGAGAATTCTCCAGAATGGCTAATTTCCCTTACCCACTGAGACCCTCAGCAGCTTTGCTGGATGTCTGGGATTGATGTTTTTCATCTGGTAAGAGTGTGAGACATTTTTTTCACACTCTTTAATGTGTTTTGCTGTGTGTGTTTAACATCTTTGTGTTCATAGACTGTGAAGCTTCACCTAATCCATAGGTATCATCTTTTTACTGTGTGTTACACAGCACCTTTAGTGCAGTGACACAGGGTTGTCCTTTTCAGACTTCAAACTTTAAACTCCATTTTCTGGGACTGACTACTGTCTCCCAGAACATGTAAAGTTGCCATTGACCTTATTAGTCCCTTTAGAGTCACAGACCCAGTACAAACTATCTTACATAGAGTTCTGGAAAGGGTTAAAAGTTATCCCTTTTTTGTCTGTCTCTCAAGGAACATTATTTAGTTCCCCTTTCTTTAAGATTTGGTTGGTGGCAGTGGTATCTACCCTATTTTTTCTACCGTGGTCTATTTAAATCGCCTTGGTACTGTTTTAGGCTAGGTTAGTAGTCTCGAACTTAAATCCGCTCGACCCCATTTACTTTTATTTGGTTCCGGCTGGGTTTATTCACCATTTCTTTTTGTAAAGGTCTTTCTCATGTTTTACTCTGCGTGCCAAACCAGGTTTGGTTCCGTTGTTTGTCGTCCTTTGGCAGGCTTCTGCACAGAAGCTCTCCTTAGGCGCCTGAATGTCTGAGGGGGACAGGATGTGAGGGAGGGGTTTGAGACTCCCTGCACAGAGTATCCTTGGAGACCCATGTCGCACTCTGCATGAATGGCTGCGGTGACTGTCCCGCCAGGACAACCACCCTGCTGTGTGATTTACAGCCAGGCTGTGTAAATGGGGGAAAACTGCATAAAAAGCAGGTCTCTGGAACTGAGAAGGCAGAATCACCACTGGATCGAGAGAACCAAAGAGAAGCTGACAGAATAGGACCTCTCCCACGACTGAACCTCCCGGTGAAGCCCTGCTGCGGGTCCAAATCTCCAAACTTCAACGACAGGGAAGATCTGCAAGGACTCTTCTCCCCTTGAGTTGGTGGGACCAACCAGTTCACCAAACTGCAAGCCAGGCCTCTCTTCTCTGGTCGAATTTGCTGTGCATAGCTACAGTAAAAAGGATAGCCAGGAGGATCGGACCCTGCTTGGGTTTTAAGAAGCGCACCTTTCATTTGTTGCTTCGCTCTGCTGCTGGTTTCTTCCCTGGGCAATGCAGGACCTTCCAGTCTTCCTACTTCATGTCAGTCTGACTGTAGCTTCAGGAACCGTGAGCCTGCAGGACCTGCCAGGAACCTCTGCCTCAGCTACAGCCTTCTTCTTCATTTAAAGTACTGTTGTAACCCATTTGTTCATCCCCTCTGACCGTGGTGAAATTGTTTGAAATCATTTGCCAATCCGAGGGCTTGTCCTTTCCTACTCTTTTAAGTAACTTTCCTTCCGACCAACTTCATTTCAAACTCTTGGCAAAGACTTAACTGCAAACTACTCTGAACTGTGTGATCCTCTGCAAAGACTCTGGTCTATTGACTTTGGCTCAGGCCTCTTGATTTGATTTCCTCACTGTAGTAGCCTTTTCTAGATTGCCCTCACTTTTAAATTGCTGGAGTGTCATTTTGCTCACACTTCATTTTGAGCTTAACTTGTCCATAATCTATTGGGTGGTGTGTAGTATATTAAGAGTGTGATTTTTCTACTGCTTTACTTTAGTGAATTGTTTTACAACTGATGTTTAGATAAATGTATATTCTTTTACTCAGATACCTTGAGTCCAATTTTGTTTGGACCATAGTAATTGCTGTCCTTTGTGTAACTATTGATACTGCTCACTTTACTCTTGAGATACATCTGGCTGCTCAGCCATTGCTACCACTTTACTGTGTAGTACAAGCTTGTACCAAAGGTGAATTTGTACTGTCACTTGTAGTCTTAATTGTGTGTGGTGTTCTCAAATGGTACTGCATATGATTCTGCCTAACACTGTGGTTGTAGGGCACAAAGCAACCATTGATATTAAAATGTGTAAGCATTTCTGAAAGGCTGAAATATCAACAACAATTTTGTTATTTACTGAATGTATTGTAAAAGCCAAAATAAGCAAAGATATGCTATTTCTAAATTAAAAGTGCATGATGCACTTGCAAACCACATTGAGGAGACTTTTGCACCAGTAACAGCATGGCAGCATCATAATCGAGCCACAACACAGCTGTCCTGAAGTGCCACATCTTGCACATTGCTAATGGCTATTGCTACCTTTATACGGACAACAGATTCTGGCACCAAAGCAATGTCAAACAGCCTCAATATATATGGAGCAGAGTGATAAATTAGGGCATAAAAACATAAAATAATGCTTTTACAGCTTGATTTACCTCTCTGCCTCATTTTCCTGCAGTGACGATACAGAAGAGGGACAGGGAGTGGAGATGGGATCTCTGCCGTGCGTTCCTTCTCCGTCTTGTCAGTGTGTTTCATTTCATACCTGCATTACATTTCCATGTGTGAAACAAATGGATTCCTAGGATATCCCCTTTAGTTTTAAAAAAATTAAAACCAGGACGATTATGTCAAAAACGATTAGTAAACACCACATACAAAGCTTATTTGCATGTGGTGTTTTTCTTTTGCAAGACAGAGCTGAAAAGGAAAGAGTTTAAGTGAGTTGGCCTTACTTTTACACTCTCCATCTCCACTCTGCCTTGAAAATGTTTAAAATTGCACAAGTAAAAACATTGGCTGTCCCCTGCATGCCATTACAATTTGATTTAAACTAACCCCCTAATACATTCAGTTTGATTTCAGTTTGTGACATGTTCGTACAACAATAATGTATTTAAAGCAGTGTTTGTGTTTTCCCGATCTCAAATATTAAATATCACGTTAAAGAGTTTAAAGACTAAAGTAGCAACTTTTTGGAGAAAAGCATGAACATTTTGGGAATATATTTTCCAGCATTGGGCCTGTTCAAGCATTAGGCTAACTAAGCTGCTGCTTAGAGTATTCAAAATTACAAACTAAGGGGTTCGGTATGACCGTGGTGACAGGTAGCAGACTCGGGCAAGGATTGCAAAACCACAGAAAAAGTAGAACTGCTACTCGGAAAGGTTCAACCCAATTTTTGTCAATGAATGAAACAAAACATATAAGTTGTTTTGGGGAACCTTTAACACTTCTACTAATGGAAATAATCCCCAAAATCATAGCCCGTGAAATTGTCCAGAAAAGAAAACACACACACACACATCAGGGGCTGTGAATATACATTGTTTGTATTAAGACAAAACAAAATTCTATTGTGGACACTTACATATAACAAGATTCAAAAGTGTAGACAAAAACATATAGTGATATCAGAATTAAAACAGTATTCAACGTGTTATGATCCTTAAATCCGTAAAGGTTGAAAGACAGTTGTTCAAAAATGCATCATGAAACTAAAGCATAGATGTACTCTAGGCGGGCGGGGTTTCAAAAACACATCTTAACACGTAAAAGAAACATATGGAAATCAGAAGCGTTGATAACTCTGCGCTTTTAAGGGTATGTGAGAATCTATATCCTTAAAGAAATACGCAAATTTGAACTATCTGGTGCATGAAAACCATCTTATATTTCAGGTGCCTAGGGTATTCGTCCAATGGGGCCCTCATAGGTTTGTTTCCCTGTCTTTTTATTATGAATTATGAAGGAGAAAAAACGATCTTAGCTAAAGTTGCCAAATAATGCGAAATGCCATGTTTCCCATTGTAGGAGCTACTAATTGGGCAAATGAAACAGATCTATATCTCCTAATTAGTCCTGTGTTTGCACTGCTTGCCACACGATCTAGCTCAAAAGTTAAAACGTGCATCAGTGGTCAGAACCAGGTAATTTGCCCAGGGCAGGTGAGAGTCATGGTAGATCATTCTGACAACTTCTAGGGGCAGCCCTTGGCCAGGCTGAAGCAGATATCATACAGGGAGGAGCAAGTGGGAGTGAGAGTAGGGGTTTAATGCATGTTCAGAAAAAAGAAGATAAATGGCCTTGTCCACACAATCTGGGAATAGAACAGTGTGTTTTGCTTGCAGCACATATTCTCTTAAATGTTTTCATTAGCATTAACACCAACCATATATGTATAACTCCCATAAGGAATGAGGGAAGGGCTGCATCTATGTACTGACTCTACAAATTGTTGCACCATTTTCTTTCGAGCTGAAGTTTCTGTGGTCATGCAACTTTAATAATAATGCATGAATAAATAGTCTTTATTTGTGCACACGCAACTTTAAGTTGCTGTACTTTGTATGGGGCTGAATTCATAGCTGCAGGCATTACCTGGCATTTCATAGAACTGAAGCAAAACAAATCCCTGCCCAATTGGTTTACAATTGTGTGTGCTTACTTTGGAATCCATGATGACTACAATGTCAAGTGCATCCACATCTATGCCAGTACATGGTTATTTAAGAAGGGTTAGACAACCAAGCAATGTATGCTGGCTGAGAATATGTTAATGTTCATAGTGTTGAACCTGTCATGCTTGACGTGGCTCCTCGGATGTTAAATTAAATTTACAGTGCACAGCATCGTTTGGATATTTTGGAACATCATTTCAGATTACTGGTAATTTGATGATGAAAAAAGGACAAACTGCAAATTGGGGTCACTTACAATGCAGCAATATAGAAACTAATAGGCCACAGTAGAGGACAATGAATGTAGTAGAACTGCTAGTGCTTTTTCTGAAGTGGTTATATGTGCTTCAGGCACACAGCACTTGCTTATAGTTCTAGCCGTGTGTGTGTGTGTGTGTATGGATGTTTGCATATGTGCATGTTGGTGTGTGCCTGTGTGGGATTGTGGCTGTGTTTGCGTGTCTAGGCCTACTAACAGTTGTGCTTCAACTCTATTATCCTCACCTAGCCCTTCCAATCCTTCACCCGCACCCATGTACCTATTTATTATTCCAAACAGCTGCATGCAATGATTGGGAGAGAACAACATCTCAAACCAACGAACTCTGTATGCATATAAGCTAGACAACTGGATGAGCCAGAACCCTTGAAATAGCAGTTCTTTGCAAATGAAACTTGCACTGGTGCTGACAATGATGTCTCAGTCGTGTCTCTGAGTGGACCTTCTCTGGGATCTGTCCAAGCTGCACATGTAGCCATGTGTCAGCTTGTTTGAAATGGCCTTGCTATGTTATTTTTTGTGTGAAATCACCCTCTGTCCCTCTGGCCCAGGTACCTGCTCACCCCGCCACCCTCATGCACTTCCTCCAGGCCACTACTTGCACTGGGGTCTGTATCTGGACCCATACAGCCCCCCCTTTTCTTGCTGCACTTATCAGACCTACCCAGCCTGTTACCTTAAACCCAGCACTAGCCACTTGCTGGCTGCATTAACATTGTTTGTTGCCTTTATTATTCATTAGTTTATTATCATTTATCCGTTTTTCTGCTTCCTCTGCACTTTCATTTTCTCCACCTTCCATGCACTTCTTCCCCTCCCCCTCTACCATGCACTTGCGCGTTCTCAATGTCACTGGGCCTAGTAAGATCGTTGTTTTTGTTCCCCTTCCCTTTGCCTTGTCGAGCTCTGACACACTTGTGTATGAGCGCGATAGAAATAAAATATCAATATCCAAATACCAAATAGCCAATGCTGCCTGTTAGGGAGACTTATCATTTTTATACTTCATCACCTCTCCTAATGAGACCCCGAGCACTTTTTACCGGACTTCTGGACCTTTTTTCTTTCAATCCTGAATGAGTGGAGCCTTTTTGCGCTCATCCAATCTTGTGGCCTCTGTCTCTGGAACTCTATTCTCTGTAGTCTACCAGTACTATGAAGTATGTCTGGTCCATAGCTCTTGAAGGTATCTGTGTTTTTACTACTGCAGCACACAGCTCCTTATGGGCAGTGTTGCTGGGGATCCTAAGGGCTTTCCTTTCAGATTATTTTCTGTATCCTCAAGTAACTACAGTTCTTAAGTATCGAATACTTTGGGCTTTATTCACAGAACGTTTTCCTATGGTATTGCACCATTATAAAAGGCTTCTGTGAATCAGGTCCTTAGCAACTCTTCCAAAACTCTATAGTTTGAGAGATTGGCAGACACCACCATCAATGGAGTGCTAGAGGGATACCTAGTATTTCCCTTCTCACTACTCATGTGACTTTTTAGTCACATAGACAATCTCCTAGTTATGGCTGGTGGCAGTACATGTTTTTTTGCAACTAGTGTGTAATTGTTATACCACAGGCTATGTCCATAGCCTCAGTAGTGCACAATAGGGGCACCCAAGTACCAACTTGGGGCCTACCTTTTTTCACCATTACTAGTGTGGTTGTTCTTTCTTATCCCATCTTTTACCATTCTGAGAGGGTGAGGGTAGGGTGTGTGTTTTGTCTTTGGCGGGAACCCCAGAGTATCACTGCCTAAGCATAAGAGTGTCTGGGCAGGCACAAAGTGGGGGAGAAGTCTTCCAACGCCATGTTCTTTGTCTGCGAGAGTGCCTGAATTGAACCAGCTTCCACAGGGGGTTTGGCTGTCCTGATTTGACAAACACCCCTTTCTGTAAAATGCTGAGAGAGATTGCAGAGGAGTGTGTGCTATGTAAAACTGTGTAAAAGGTGAGGCTTCTGGAGTGAAAAGCAAGTCAACCACTGGAAGCTGAAGTAACCAAAGAATAAGACAACCAGAGAGGCCTTCAAACCCTTTGCAACACTGTGAAGTGACCAATGATGTTCTGACCCCGTTTTCTATGCATCAGAGGAGCTCCAAAGAGGACAGCTCCTTCCCTTTAACTGGTGGGAACAACCAGGCCCAAGACGAACTTTGGCTTGAGCCATTTTCTGAGGTCCCAGGGGCTTCCAGAGATGCAGAGCCCCAATACCAGGAGACCTGCTGCCCATTTAAATGCATACATAGATCCAATCCAACTCACCAAGACCCCCTCACCATAGTGCAGGACTGCAAGAAGCGGAGAAGATTGACCCGACAATCAGTGTCCTTTGTTGGTGCTACAGAAAAGGCACCAAAACCGCAGAGTGATTCAAGAAGTTGCTGAAAGTTGTGCCACAGGTCCTCCCTCAAGACTGCTGTAGAGAGAACCTGTTCATTCTCCTGCCTTCAGTCATCAGACCAAGGAATCCAAAGGGCGGGTCCAGAGCTGCAACATCGCGGAGCATCCAGCACAAAACATTGTCTTCAAACCAAAGGTATTGTGAGGAAAAAGGTATTGCTTACCTGGTTGAAAGAAGTCACTCCAGAGAGTTGGAGTGCACCTAGAGGTGTCCAGCAACATTCCCTCTTATCTACAACTCAAGCCGCTGCTTGTGTCCCTTCATCAAGTCCTTTTACAGGTCTCCCTTGTTAGTTATTAACTTGCTGCTTCTATAACAGTGAAGACTGGAAGAAATCCTCTCGAACGCTTCGTATTCTGCTGCTTTTCAAAACTTTGAGCCCTCTACGAACTACCTTTAGCTAGGGTTGCATTTGTGGACTTAAAAGACTTGCTGTGAGAAGAACCCCTCTCTAGACTTTACTATATGTGTTTGATTCTGGTGTGTATGCATGTAAGTATGTATGATAAATATATACTTTTAAATACATTATAAGTGTAAGCGTTTCTTTGATGTGCAGTCTAGCTAAGGTTCAGTGTACCTACCCACAGATCACATCTTCCTCTTGAGATAAACCTGCCTGCTCTGCATTGCTACCAAGGTCCTGAGTTAGTACAGAGTGATACTAAGGGTTGGAGGTCTACAAACCACTGGGATAGTTTACTAAAGTTGTACTACCAGTAGGACTTTAGGAAAACTCCCCTAACACTGCCCATTTGTGAGAGATACCTGTCCTTGCTCTGCCCAACATATTCTGTTATTGTATGTGTGGGAAACTTGCACCTTGCCATGTCCATGCAGTTGGTGTGTTTGGTAGTTAGGGTAGCTTTCAGTGACCCTACACACACTGCATCTGTGAGGGAATATTCCACTGACCCTGCTCATGCTACACCAGAAGAACATTGAGGGAAACTTACACTGGTCCTGTTAATACTGTACATATTTTAGTAAAGCTTGCACTGGCCTTGCCATTGCTAGACCACTACCTGTTAGTTTTGTGAGGTAAACCTATGCTGTTCCTGTCCATGTAGTCACAGTATGTCTTGTATGTGTGAGGAAAGGTCACATTTTGCAGTATTTCTGCCTACAAATGGATTGTTATGGGTGCCTTTAAGGGACGCTGGAACTGTTGCTGGCCATGTTCTACTTGGTTGGTGTTTGATATAAGGTCACAGAGCTCATCTCGATGGTGCACCAGTCCAGTGTGTGATTTAAGCTTTTAGTGCTACTTCCTGTACTGCATCCGTTCTCTGCGGGTTATTTGCTCAAATGCTGCCCGTATTGTAGTTGTCTTGCAAATCAGGGACGTTTGAACTTCTGCTGCATGTGCTGTGTTTTCTGCATCTGAGTAAACATTGGACTGTTTCTTTTCTGCCACCGTTGTACCTAGAAGAGGAAGCATGACCCAGATACACAGTTCATGACTTTACACAACAAATTTAGGAGTACCAGGAGGACCTTTTTTGAGCACAGCTTACATGCAATGGTACATTTTGTTTTTCAATGACGATTGAGCCAGTACAATGTACTTAAAACCCCCTGCTGCACATTGTACACATGCCATATTTAGGATACCTATGCAAGCACGGCTTCTGCCACCTCTCCATTCCACGATCAAGTGTTCTGGTTTGGAGGCAGAGCCACCACTCCTTTTCCACAACTAACAGCAGCCCACTGGCAGTAATCAGACTAAGAGCTCACGTGCAGTGGCAGATGGTGCTTTGGGTAGCATACCAGCTTCTCAGAGCTGGAGGGCTAAGTAACACTGCTGTCCTCTTCCCAGTCACCTGTGATGCCAAAGGGGTTCCCGCTGCTTGGCTGGTAATGAATGGTCAAGCAAAGGGTATTATTTGGACAATGAGAATGCCTGGATGGGGGGGTGGGCGATGAGAGGGTATACCAACGTTCCAAAGTTAGCAGTGGTGGTAGTTAAGCTATCGCCACCCACCAACATTCTCTACCTTACACTGACTTGACGGTCAGGATAGTGGAGATGAAATAGAAACGGGTGGAGTTAGGGCAAAGATACTGCACCCGCTAACATATCAATAGCTTCACATCCAAATTGGGTAGAGTGGGCAGAGGGGCAGAAGGATTGGTCGAAGGAAGTGGATGCCTCCTTTTCAAAGCGTTCACATATGCCTACTGTACAACACATTTACCCACATGGGCCTAGTAAACTGGCTCATACAGGCACTTGTGCGTGTTTGGCGGTATGTTGGGTGGCGAGGCCTGATGTCATAATTTTTTCTAATTATTCCTAATGTCATAATGATTTCCTTATGCTGCTTAGTATTTGTAATCCTCCCTGAATGGTACACATATACGTGTAAGAGCGAGTTGCTTGATTGTATCTTGCTATAGAACACCGGTCTACATCAAGAAGACAAAATGGCAGCTTGTGATTGTGGTGGGCAGGAAATGCATGTGAACAGATGATGAGACTTTTGAGGGGCGGCGATTCCAAAGTCAGGACGTGAGGTTAGTGTTGGGGGTGAATCAAAATGACATTCCTTTCACCTCGGGTGGTAAACATTCTTGCACCGGCCCTGGTGATGGAATAGATATTGGGCCTCATTCCGAGTATGGTGGTAAGGGATAGCGGCCACCGGTAACGAGACCGGTGGCGGTATTCCCTTACCGCCATACTCCGAGTTCCCTCTGCGCCCTCGCCCTTAACGCCTGCTTTGAGCAGGTGTTAAAGTCGAGGGCGCAAAGGGGCCTCCAAGCCAATAACGGTGACCGTAATGAACGGTCACCGTTATTTGCATCTTCCCCATTCCCATTGAGCCCTATGGGGGCTCATTTGGGAATGGGGAAGAGCCTTGGTGAATGCGGAATTACCGCCCTGCCAACCTTGGAATGGGGCGTTAATTCCGCCATCCACCAAGGCGCTGCCGGTCCGGGTAGGGCGTCAACCAAGGCATTAATAGCGCCATTGGTTAGCGCCGTACTCGGAATGAGGCCCATTCACTCAGCTGAACACCTTTTTCATGGTGTTAATTTGGTGTACGTGCAATATGTTGTACCAAAATCACTCGCATAGTTCACCTCATGGTACAACATTAGAATCAGGACCTGAATCTCACCCTCGAATTCTTTTGCACAATTCTGTTCTAGGCCTGCACTACTAAATGCACTGACTACAGCATTTCGAATGCGTTCCATGTAATGTATTCTTTTTCGTAGAATTTCCATGTTTTTCAAAGCGCATCAAAGTTCTGACACCGAAAAATAAATATATTTTGTAAATCTATAATACTATCTCTTGAAATGTGTTTATAAAATGTATGTTTACCTTTTGCTATGCACACACATCATGTCTTACCATTTTTTCTTACATCGTTGACTTTTTGAAGAATGAATCTCATCACGTCTAGATCGATTCCGATCTATAAAAGGTAGGTGTCCTATTGCCAAAACTGGTTCTTTCCTGAAGCTACTTTCATTGTGTTTTCCAACTCAGAATGCATATATTCACCAAGATCGAAATAACCTCCTTTTGAACGTGTTCCCAAGATATTCTAACTCTTCGCAGAGAAATGAAGATAAATATATGTTTATCTGCTCCCGGGTTGCTTTTGTCATCTGAGATATTAAGGTACCAATACTGTATTTGTTTTGGAATACAGCTGACATATCGGCATCAGCAGCATTTTTTCCAGTGTGATGTTACTGGATGAATTGTCTAGAGGCATATGGAGCGATAGGCCTCTCATGCATTATTGAATCGCTGAGAGACATCATCAACCTCGGGGTAGATGGGATCAGCAGTGCCCATCAGCTCACACAGCTCAGATGCATTGAGGCAGTCCCGCAGCCAACTGACTGAAACTCTTTTGATTCTTTGTTTTTGATATGTTTCCCCTGCAGAAAGTACATGTTTGAACTGCTACTCTGACATGTAGAATGCGGGTTCCATATCAATCTATACTCTCCCCATCTGTCCTGTGATCTCTGGAGTTATTTTCACGTGGGACCTTCGGGTTCCGTGACTGCTTTGCGGTGGTTTTGTCGAATTCTATTTGCCGTTTTCATTTCATTAAAGCACATTTTGTCAGCTGATCGTTCTTTGATATTTCCAGAAATCAAGTGCAAATAATTGTTTTGTGTCACAATTTGCCATTTGACTAAAATGGCTTGAAATCAATAATATTGTTAAAACAGTGGCATATGTTTGTTCTGTAACATTTTAACACTCATTTTCATCAAAATGTAAAATGGTGCAGATGTGCGAAATTCAGCAGATCATTTTTCCACGCGTCTTGGGGGTCTCCACACCAATCTGAAATCAATTGACTGCACAGAGAGGAAAGACTTGAGTTCTGTAAAATGTTCTTACTCTGTGCAAGAAATCTACACGAGTCTCTACCAGCTTAGAAAACAGAAGGTTTACCTCCACAATTGTTAACATTGAGTGTTTGGTCATAGTAATTTGATCAAAGCAAAACAATAGATATACAACATTGACAATATAATTTTTAAAAAGGGTTAAGATTACCCTAACAAAAAGTAAAGTTTACAAACAGTAGAAATAACAACATTAAAGTGCAAACAGTCACGTACCACTACAAATGTAACCCTCAACCTACAAGTATGAACACAAACACCATACATGAACACTCACTTGAACTGTATTGATATAAACTGCCTACTATTTAAAATGAGTGCTAACGTTGGATTTGTTTTGGTAGGGAGTGAGATATAGATGTTAAGGTGTCCATACCTTAACATTGCTATTTCTCCTGTTTGCAGACTTTCATTGTTTTAGAGAAACCTTAACACTTATATTTTTTTCCATTTTATTTCAGTGTTTCTATAGGGTATGGTGTACAACCTATAACTGATTTTTGCATAAGGGTATGCTGTGTGAGTGTATTACCATATGAGTGTATGCCCTATGTGTATGGTGTGTGAATGTATTGCATATGGGTGTAACGCAAAAGAGTTCCTGGATTATGAGTGTATGGGGTATGACTGCATTTCAACGGGTGTATAATGTATGATGCGTGAGTGTATTGTGTATGGCTTATACATGTATGGTGTATGCTGAATTGATTAGGGTGTATAAGTGAATGGTGTGTGCTGTGTGTATGTGTGTATGTCTTTTGACAGTATGGTACATGATGGCATGGTGTATGGCCTATACCATATGAGTGCATGTTGAATGAGTGGCACATTTGATATGGGAACAGTTGGCACATGATTGTGGGACACATGTGTGTCCAGTTTCTGGCATATGGGCATATGGACTATGATTACAAGACTTATGATTGAGTGCAACGAGAGTATATGTCATGTGTGTAGACATTTTGAGTGTGTGACATTGAGCACATTGTGTATGAGTATGGTGTATATTTGTTTGGGATGTAACTATGGAGTATGCTGTATGGCGTAGGAGTTTTTAGTGTATGTGCCATATGAGGGTCTGGTGTATGAGTGTCAGGTACATGGGGTAGGTATGTATGGAATACAAATGTATATCATGTCAGTGTATTTTGTGTGGGTGTATATCATGTGAGTGTGTTGCATGTGTGTGTGGCATATGTGCACATGCTGTAGAGCATGTGGCATACAAGAATGCTGCGTAGGAGTGTGATATACATTTGTGGCATAACGAGTGTGGTCTATCAGCATGTGGCAGAAGAGCGCATGGAATGGGTAGGTTTGTCATAACTGTGTGTGGTATATGAGCAACTGTCATAAGAGCATGTGGCATAAGAGAATATGGCAAAAGAGCATGTGGTATAAGAGCAAGTTGCATAAGAGCACTTGGGGTGAAATTGCATCTAGGAGTGTGCATCCATAAACAAGTGTGTTGTGTTATAAAATTGTGTGTCATAAGTGTATGTGACATAAGTGTGACAGACTTTGTTGTCCAAGGCATATGCATGTTTTTTGTGTAAGTAAATCACATATACATGCAGGGCAAAAAAGTATCATAAGAGTATTCATGAGATTGTTTGGTGTAAAGTCTTTTGAAAAGCACAAGTCCTCTACAACTCATATACATTTACAAACTTACATTTAAGTGAGGTTTGACTTTGATGTGAGTTTGTATACACATAGCAGACATATACACATTTTACATGTTTGAAAATAAACAGTTTACATCTCCGATACCTCTCATATACACTTGAAAACTGACTTAAAAGTTACTGCAGAAATCAGTTTTCATACACAGAGTAGAGAAAGTGGACAAAATGTACATCTCCTGTATGTACATGCACAGTGCATACAGGATATGTGCATTCATTGTGTCCATGTCTAAAATGCCTCCTATACTCATACAAGCTCACATTAAAGTGAGGTTTGACTTTGATGTGAGTTTATATGTGTAGGATATGTATGCAAGTTTTCATTTTGTTTATGTACACACTGTATGCATATGAAAACTCACATCAAAATCAGTTCTTATGTAATTTGTCAACGAAATATAAGTGTATATGTATAACATGTATATATTCCAAATGTACATGTACTCAGTGGTGGCTCACTTGTAAGGGAAAAGGGGCACCCCTGAGATATGTACACATTTAAGTTAACATTATAATGTATCTTTAGAATGTTAATCTAAATGTACATGTACATCTCTCAGCAGAGTGGCAGACAGGAAAGGCCACCTGACAGCTTAATTTAAGAGGGTGCATCCCCCTGCTGCAATGTGTATTTTTAACATTTCATTCTTAGTCCTTTGGGTTCTACAAAATGCATAGTGCCCAATAATGAGAGGCCAGCAGGGCGTAGGAAGCCTGGCCCAACCGCCTCTTATTATTGAACTACGAACTTAGGCATTCAATGACATGAGATGAGTACTCTTCGCTTCTGCCATTTAGCATGCTCTGCTTGCAGCAGGCAATCCGTTTGCATATCTTTCTTTGTGGCAGTATGCCAAGGTGCGAGCAGGAGGTAAGTTAAATAATAATGTGTGTTATATTTAATGTGTTTTTGTGGGTGCATGCAAGGTGGCTGTCTAAGTGAGTGCATGTGTGTGAATGTGTGTATGTCTTTTTTATGTACACCTGCAAGCAAATGGTTGTCAGAGTGCAGTATGAATGTATGGGTGAAGGAGAGAGTGCATGTTTTGTGAAAGAAAGCATGTGTGTTCACTGTATGAGTGTGAGTGCAGGGTTGCAAGTGTCAAGCGCGAGTGTGCTGGTGCCTCCTATTTTAATAAGGGGGCTACTGGCAGAATGACATTCTTACTGGGCATCACAGGTAGAGCAAACATGATGACTGCTATTATGAATGTTAGAGTTGGCTACTTTGTGTAGCCAATCTGTCTATATTTTCTTGCAGTGGAATTATATTGTTTACTGGGCATCAAGGTAAAACAAACATGAAAAGTGTTTTTATGTCGCTAGACTGGCCTATTTTGGTGCATCCAGTCTGGATATACTATCTGAAATGTGGCATGGAATTTTCTACTGAGCAACAAGAGTAAAGACAAAATGATAGTGTTTTTTTGTAAGTAGACTACTTTGGTAAACCAACAAGTCTGGCTATCTTTTCTGTGGCATGGCATTTTTTACTGGTATGAAGGGGAAGCTAGGATGATGAGTACTATTACATAGTTATTACTAGTTTACTATGGTACAGCCAGTGTGGATATACTTTCCTACTGTGGCAAGGATTTGCATTCCTGGAATGAAGTTGAATGCACCATTATGAGTGTTATTGTGATGCTAGACTGGCCTACTTTGTTGCAACAGTATTTTCTTACTGAAATAAATGTAAAGCCAACATGATCAGTGTTATTGCAGAGCTAAACTAGCCTATACTTTCCTACTGTAGCATGGCATATTTCTACTCATATGAATGTAAAGCTTATGATGAGTGTTATTTTATAGTCTGACTAGCGTTCTTTAGAGAACACAGTCTAGCTATACTTCCTCTCTGTGGCTTGGCATTTTGTACTGTTAATGCAGTGCAAATAAAAAATATTTGTTATTAAGAGGTAGCACTGGCCTTCATTGGGGCTACCAGTCTGGAAATACTTTCTTAATGTGATATGGCTTTTCTTTTGCTGGTCATGAAGGGCGAAGAAAACATAAGTGTTGTTACAAGGAAAGCATGTCCCACATTAGTGCAGCTGGGTTGGACATGTTTTCTTACTATAAAATGTAATTTTCTCCTGGCAAAGCCAACAAGAATAGGTTTATATATCATAAAACAGGGCTATATTGGTGCAGCCTGCAAGGGCACAGCCAGAATTCACATTTTATATTGACATATATTTTTGGCAAAGACACCATTAAAATGCTTCTGTGCACTGTTGCTGACTTGCATCTATTGAACAGTCATGTGCTACCATGCTAAAACATGATTACAAAGTGTGTGGCCTTTTACCCAATTTTTTATAGAAAGTGTACTATAAAACACAATACGTCAAACCAATACATGAAAAATGTTATCAGGGGGAAAATTGCCCAAAATCGTCTTGATTGTTTTGGGATCTCTCACTATGCTGAGTGGCTCCCAAATATTCGAGGCCAAAAAGTACACCCCTCATTAAATGATACACCAGCCACTACTGCATGCACTTTCTGCATAGAAGATAAATATATATTGCGAGAATATGCGATATCGAAAAATATGAATACATCAATAGTTTAGAATTGGCCAGCTCGATTTGCAAATTTATTTCCGTGTTTTAGTGCACCACATCTTGATAACATGTAGGTGCATGCCAAAAATCTCATAAAACCAAGTCGCTAATTTTGAGAAATGTGGCCAATTTATATTTTTCTGTATGTGAAAAACCCATGTTCAAAATCGTTTAAAACACAATTAAAAGAATTTTCTTTTTAAACTATGAAGTCATCCATGATGAATTTGGAAAGGTTCCATATTGGGGCAGATATCTCCAAACTGGCAGTTTTTCAGAATCTGTCATTGAAGGGTTCAAACATTATTAGAACATGTTCATTTGTGAATCTACATAGACAATGGGCTTGATTTACAAAGCGTTTTTCAATGGATTTTTCCTATTGTAAAAGGTTTTTATAAATCAGGCCCACTATATCTTAGCTGTAACCATAGCAAACACCATATGGCATATGCAAGATGCAGACAAGAGGGCAAATAGGTGGTCAGTGTGGTACAACATTGGTTATGGAGGGACCCTTTTTATATGAAAGTAGACAAGAGTAATGTGGCAATGGCAAAATGGCCACATCCAAACCTGAAAGATTAAAAGAAATATTGAGGCTTAATACCACTTAATAATATACGCCAGTCACTGGTCTCTCAACACCTCGCAATGTGTGGTAGCGGACACCATGAGATGAGAGAGTGCTGGACTTACAAAGACACAGGTTTTTATACATTTTCCCACAATACCGGTTACATCGTCCAGCCCCTTTTTGTGTTATCCATTCACCTAGGGTTCGTAGCCAGTTCTCATAACTAATACAGGTTTAAACAACTATACATTGTTCAATGTATTCCTCAACCACTAGAAATGTTTTTTCTGCACATAAAACACAACAGTAACATTCTTTACTTTACTCATTCGTGTTTGTCTATCATTTATTCTTCAGTTTGAAGTCAGCGAAAGCAGCGAAAACAAAGATTTCTGCAAAAGCACATATTCAGCTTTTCAACATTCTGTTTTAATGTTTGAATGGGGAAGACACTATTGATACAGATGGTCTCTAGGTTACTGTTTAAATACAGCTCTTGTTTAGCTCCAAGGTTTCTTAGTGCAGCGCAAACAATTCCACCATAGCAGCTTCAACATGCTTATCTACATTGACATAGTACAAAGTTCATGTTTCTCTACGGAGCCGAAAACACAAATTCTAGCATGGGATTGAAAGCAGGAGTTAATCAAAATGGTGGATCACTTTAAGATGGCAGCATAGACAGCTTATTGCAGGTTCATTTAAATGCAATTTACAGTACGATGCAAAAGCTCTTAGGCCAACGTTTAATATCAGGCGGTATTATGCGAAATATACTTTTACAAACCTTCCACTATAAAATTGAGATGAAACCACAGAGAACCCACCATCGGACCGATGCGGGCAGAGAGGCAAGCTTCTCTCCAGGCTCTGCCTACAATTTAGTGTGTGCCAAGGGCAGGTGAAATCCACAGGAACCTGCTGTACCGTTTGTTGTGTTTTTTCATGTGTTCTGCCATCTCTGAACACATGCAAGCACGGTAAAGTGAATTTACAATTAAATGCACGTGCAGTCAATTCAGAGTCTGATGCATGGTGACATGGGTAAACTTGGGTACACCTGAGTTCGTCTGCCTAACACTGTGCTATGTTGTGAATAATTGAAATACTTCAGAAACCGTAAGTTCCCTGGAAACAATATTTGCCATGCTCTTTCTGACAGACTCTATGTGGTAGGTGTCGATATCTGGAGCCGTGTTATCATTGCCTGCTCAGCAAATGTTATGTTAGGTTCAATTATCAGTAATATTTTATGATAGCAAAGCACCAATGAAGTAAGAAAAAATTAAAATACCTTTTTGGATCATTTGTATTACAGTACTATATTCTACATTAACAACTTCACATTGACTCACCCACTATCCTGAGGGGGGGAAAAAGACCAGTAGAAGTGGCTGGGTACCTACACTGCTGTGCTCGACACCACAGGCTTTAGTGCCAAGTCCCTTTTCCACTCCTTGCCTGCCTTTATACACCAGTCTTAGTGCTTCCTATCGCATGGTAGGGAAATGTTGCAAACTGCTTTGGCATTTCCTTTTGCTCATTTCACTCCTGCAGACCAAATCTGCCTGTGCTAAGGTGTTTTCTCTTTAATGTTTTTATCTATTTGTTATCCTTCTAATTTATTGGTTTGATTATTTATCATATTTACCTAACCTGCCCGGTGGCTTTGTTTTGGCAGTTGTCTGGACTGCATTTTAAGCCTATACAGTTTTTTCTAGCCTATTACAAAGCCTGCTTTAAAGCAGTGGTTGTGGTCCAATTGTTCATGTTATTTGATGGTAACCTGGTGGCAGATTTTGGTCAAAAATCTGTCTTTGTAAATCATTTTAATCTTAAACCCTTCTGCCCTCTAAAAATTCTGCAAGAATTGTCAGAACCTGCTAAAATAATTTGAAATTGACGGAAGGACATGGACAAAAGCCTCTACAAAAATAAAATAACAAGCTTGTTTATTGTTGATTTACTGTGCATTGGTAGGAACTTATACAACAAGTAAATTGTGTTTCAAAGCGGCTGGTATTGAAAACAATATATACACTGGTAGATAAAAGAGAAACCTACTAGGCCTTGTGAGTATTCCCAACGTGCAAGTGCAGAGAGAGCAGAGGGGAAGAGGGAGTGGGGGTTAATTGCTGGAGTGTACGTGCTCATGGTTAAGCAGCAGATGTATGTGCCCAGTATAGTAAGTGCTAGAAAACATTGAGCTGCAATAAGTAGCTAAGTGCAGGCCTACAGTGGTGTAGGCCAGTGGATGCTGAGGCAAGTGCTGTGTGCAGACAGAGGCTGAAGGAATTGGGTGTGGGATGCCAGGGCCCCAAAGAACACATAAGGGCCCAGGTCACCAATCCCAGCGACTGTGAGATTATCAGAGGAGGGAAGAAGGGAAGGAGGATGTGAAAAGGAAAGTCTTGAGGATCTGGCGGAATTTGAGGATGTCCAGCTCAAGACAAAGAGGAAGGGGGAGGCTGTTCCATAAGAGGGAGCCAGCTGAAGAAAGAGATCTGCCTCCGGCTCTCTGTTTAGTGAAACACCTTACACACAGAGAGTTGGTGCCAGAGGAACGTAGAGGTCTAGAGGGAGAGTATTTAGTAAGAGCAAGTTTCAGATAATGTGGTCCCTGGCCCTAGACAGCTTTTTGGATGAGGCAGAGGGATTTTAAATTAATCCTTGCAGCAACCGGGAGCCAGTGAAGAGTTTTTAGGGCAGGAGAGATGTTGTCCTTGGGCTTGAGGTTGAGGATAAGTCTTGCTGCCCTATTCTGAAGGGGTCATAGAGAGGAAGAGGGTCGATTCAAGAGAAGGCAGTTGCACCAGTCAAGCCTTGAGAGAACCAGGACTTGAGTAATATTAAGCTTCTGGGGGAACTTAGAAAAGGGAGAATTCGTTTGAGAAGAAGGGTTGAAAGTAGGACTTCTTGGCAATGTCCTGAATGTGAGGGAGGAAGGAGAGAGAGGAGTCGAAGATGACTTCAAGTTTTCTGGCTTCAGATGAAGGAGAAGCGGGATAGCCCATAGAGGATGGCCAGAGTGAGGGGAAGAAAGAGCGAGCAGGGGTCCGAATAGGAAGGATCTCAGTCTTGCTGGCATTGAGGCAGATATCGTTGGCAGTGCACCAGGACTGGATGGCAGATAGGCAGTCCAGGAGGATGGAAGACTAAGAGGGTCAGCAGGGAGTTTGAAGAAAAGTTGTATGTCATCTGAGTAACACTGGAAGTTAGGAGAGAAGGTGGAAATGAAAAGTGCCAATGGTGCAAGGTACATGTAAGCCAGGAGGAGACGCTGGAGCCTTGAGGGACACCGCTTGTGGAGAAAGAGGTAGGGAGGAGAAGGTGCCCAAAATAACCTGGGATGGACGGTCACTTAGGAAGGAGATCAGCCAGTCCATTGCCCGCCCTGATTTGCCCAGGGTATCATGGATCCATTTAATGAGACTGGAATGGTTGACCATGTCAAAGGCAGAGGAGAGATCAAGTAGAATGAGGACAGCTGGGGAGATATGGTCCAGAGATGCGAGCACTTCTTCATGCGGGTTCAGAAGAGCAGTTTTCGTGCCTCTGGATGCTCAGAATCCAGATTGATGGTCGTGGAGATTGCCAACAAGTTCAATATGAGAAGTGATTTGGGTGAAGGCCAGTTTCTCCGTGAGATTCCAAAGGAAGGGGCTGATAGAGATGGGGTGGTAGATGGCTGGGCAGGTGGGGTCTGTTGAAGGAGAGGGTGCACAAGGGAGTGCTTGAGGGAGGAAGGGAAAGATCCAGTGGTAAAGGAGTGGTTGCAGAAATCTGCAAGTGCGGGGTCAAGAGAGCAGCCAAAGTTGCCCTTAATGGTTCTGGAGCAACAGGAGGAAACCTGTTTGGAGGAGACCTTCATGGAGAGGACAACTCTGGTTCCCTCGTCAGGTGTGACATGGAGGGAAGAGTGAGAGGAGGATGGAGGGTGAGAGGAGGGTGAGAGGTCATAAGAGGCAAGGGGGTGAAGGAGAGAGTTCAGGGGAGAGGGAAGCAAGGATGCCCAGAATGTCCTTAGTGTTTGTAGTTAAGTGAGTGGCCAATGCGTTGCAGAGGGCCTGGGAGGGGAGGGGTGAGGAGGAGACTGCAGATGGGTTGGCTAGTTCCTTGAAAATTTTAAAGAGTTCAGCTGAGTTGTTGGATGCACCAGAGGCCCATGCCGGGATGTGGGCCCTTTTCTTGGCATGGATGGAAAGTCTTTATTGCCTTTGGAGCAGGCGACAGACCAGTTTGTCAGAGGGTGAGCCAGAGGTCTGCCACTTCCGTTCCAAAGCTCTGCTCTTGAGTTCCAGGCTGCTAGTTCATAGTTGTACAAGGTATTACCTTTAGAGGCAGGTTTCAGGTGGATCCGCATCACTATGGCTAAGGTTTTTGTCTGTATCCTGCTGCATGACCAATGCAGGATACAAGCGACATTATCAGCATTGATATACAATTCACATTTGCACAGCACATGAACCACTTATATGTTTAAGCTAAATGCCATGTCACTCTTTGTTTGACATGTTGCATATTTCATTTAATATCTTGTGACAAGACATGATCTGCCGTGCACTCACGCTGACTGTAATGTGTTACTTTGCTGTTGCTCAGCAGTACACATTACTCAAGCCACCTTTCTCTGTGCCAAAGGTAATTGTCAGCCATTTACTTAGTTTGTAAAAACCCAACATTCATTGAATGTGCAGAATGTGACTTACAAGGCCGGTTTTTAAAATGCTAGACATGTGCTAGATGGAAATCTCCAGAGGGCTTAAAAGAAACTGGACTTTGACGACAGAGAAGGAAAGCACAGTGGTAATGTTAATTTCTCCTTGAGATCCTACTCTGCTTTCAAAGAGATTGGGAATTAGATGGAACTGTAAATCGAGGCGTTCTCTGGCCTTTTTAAAATGAGCCTCAATGTCGCATTTGATAGAAAGACTTCAATTACAATATAGTATGAAATTAGAGTGTCAGGGTCATTTTGTAATGGAAGGATTAAGAAATTAAAGCTGTAAAACCAAGGTGTAATTCCCACTTCTGCCCATTTGTGTGTACATACAAGCTGAAACATGGCCAGTGACGGCAGTTTACATCTCCACCATGCTTTCCCCTTACAGCTCTGTTGCAAGTTTTCATGCCATCATAAAATGTATGGTGTCTGCACAATCCACCACGATTTAGTATCTGTTAACATGTCCATCTGTTAACATGTCCATCAAATCCATTAATTGTGGCCGAATCCAATTGCAGGCAGTGTTTAGATTTTTACAAGTCAGAGAATAAAAGTGAAGAGTAAAGAGAATTTCAACTTCAGTTTTCCAATCTGCCTTGTAAATGATTAAAATTATATCGAGGGGACCAAGCAGCATGTAAGAGCTAATGTTGGTTGTCCCCTGCATGCAATTAGCATTATGTTTTTAAAAATGACCTTCATTGTTTCTTTTGCTTTGCCTCCTTGCTAATCCTTTGATGTTCTTGTTGGCACATTTTTTGTATGCCTTTCCATTTCTTTATCTTCTTTATCTGCCTTCAGCCTCTGGTCTTTTTAAGTTAGTCAGCGTTTGCAAGTGAACCAGGGTTGCATGGCCACTGCTCAGCCTACCTGCTAATCATCACTAATCTTTTTATTCACTTCTTGACTCTTAGATTCCAGATCATCTCTCAACCACACATACAAAGTGAAGGGCAAATGAAGAAACAGACAAATCCTGTTTAGTCCTCTTAGTGCCTAAAGGGATATCACCCATACTCCATGCATCCTAAGTAAGCCAACAGCATAAGCACAAAACCTCGCTCACCCCTTCTAATCTTCAGACTCACCCACACTTTCAAACATTGTAAGTGATTTCAATCTGGCACACACCCAAGTCACACCCAGCATTTAGTGGGCAAATGAAACCCTTATTTATATTTATCTTTAAGTTCAATATTCTGAACGATATACCACCCATATCACACCCTTCTCCGGGACCCCCTGGTCACACTGAACCAGGAATCTGGCTAGTTTGCAAAGGTAAATATTTATTTATGTAGTTAGAATTTAATCACAATATATTTTAACAGGTAACAACCATCACCAATGGGGTGACAGAACACTGAATAATGTCTTTAATGCAATAGGAATCAAGCAATGTGCACAAAAACCAATACAGCACATAAAATAATATGTTGGGGTTGGTTTGGAACAGATAACATTATGGTTAGAGGTTCCCCCGGCAACACCCCTCAACCCACCAATAGACAATTGAAATTGCTTCAAGCACAAGAGAAAAACGGAATTGACTTTTCAAGTGCCAGAATGGCTTTGAAATTGTCTTTGGAATTGGCTGAGCAAAACACCAAATGTGGTCAAAATACTTAAATTATTATAAATTCCTATGGGAGTTGCTTTGAACAAATGCAAACAATCACAAGCAATGATTTAGTCAGAAGAAAACATTTCAAATCTCAAAGTCCAAGTGTGAAATAATTGAAAGCTAATTCACACATGTAAACATTTTCAGAATGTCAAATCGCTGCAAACTTTTCCTTGTGCGATCTTCACCATAACGGGTCAATCGCACTGCGGTTTAGGGTTCTATGGATAGCTAAGGATGTTAGGTACAAGTAGGAGTTGAAATATTGCTTCTATCATAAAAACTGAGGGAGTTATAGAGGTTTTAGTAAGAGGCGCTTTTGCAAAATGGGCGCGAGAATCGAAAACATGGTTTAAAACTGACTGATAGATTTTCTTATACTATGTTAAGGACTACAAAAAAGAGAATGCCACACAGGAATCAGTTATTCACGGCCGCTCATAACTATTCATGTGTGATACTCTAGTTTCCGTTTGGTTTGGGAATTACTTTTCTTAATCAAATCAATAAAAAGTTAGGGTTTAGTAACACAGATGAGAGAAAAGTCAGCGCAAGGATAGTTCTAGCAATGCTATGGTTCTGAATTAAAGATGGGATGGGTTAGAGATTGGGATCATATAATGCAGATATATCATGGCTCACTGTTCTTCCTATTAATACTTACAGAATAAGTTATTAAATTGGACCGTCAGTTCTGGTCATGGATTGGGTCTGTCAAGGAAGGACAGCACATCAGGCGCGGGACTAGATCAGCTAGGAGGGTCACCGGATTTGCCCAGGATCTACCCTTCTTTTTTCTGGGTATTTCAAATCAGCATGATAGCGAGTTCCTCAGGCAAGCCTTGTGGTGGCAAGCCAGATAGTTTCACGATACTTGTTCAGTAGGCTTTCCCACACCACAGCGCTACACTGCGTTGTGAGAAAAAGTTTGAGGATTTAGGCCCTGCTGAAAGTCAATAGTTCTCTACTGCTTGGCAAGAGTCTTGGCATCTGGATCTGGAAGGATGTTAAAGCTGGTTATAGAATGCTGGAACAAAGTGCTTCACTGGAATCAGAAAAGTGAGTGAATCAGTGAGTCCCTGTGTGTTGTCAGCTGTCTCTATTTATCCTTTCAAATGACATCACAAAATGGGTGTATGGGCCGGCTTAACTAAGCTAGCCCCTGTGAGCTGGAATTGGATCAGGACCACATCTCCGCCTTGCATCTGAGTGATTGGATCAAGGCTGGATGATGTCACATTTATGTTTTAACTTTACAGTCCTTAGAAACCTCCACTCAGCTACTATTGTCAAAATATGATTTTATCCTAAATACATATTTCTAAATTGGTCACCTCTACACAATTCACATACAAAAGATTCCATGTTTTATGTAGCACCTGTTCATCAAAATCCTGCAGCTGTGGGATCTTGTTTCACCTTTCTACAGAATTTTGTCCTTTTCACCATGAACACAATTTCCAAACTTTCAGCAAATTTTCACAAATGTGTGTGTTTAACATAGGGATGTGTGTGTACATTTTCACAATTCTAGTATTAATACAGTTCACATAAAACCACATATATTATAATTCCTGTCCAGAATATGTTACACAGTTGTACCACCTCTTAAAACATGCAGCCAAAAATGAGACTAACAACTCTGTCCTTTTTATATTTTTCACCATTTTGAGTCTCTAAAAATTGTTCATTCTTAACAGCAAATGGTCCACCCCTTTGTCTCTCCCTGGAGTCCAGGAACAGCCCCCTCCTTTGGGGATTTCCTTCCAGGAGCAGTTTACGACCCTTTCACATGTCTGTTTCCTTAGCTGGAGGATCTGCCATTGTTCATTCTCTTTCTGTAGACAATATGTCTGGCCTAACCCACAATTATCATCTACCAGTGAGTTTCTGCTGAGAGGATTTCCCTCCCCTTGGGAGAAACCTTTTTTTCCACTTCTTGCAGGTCAGCCAGGCTAATTTATTCTTAACTTCTCAAACCCAGCAGATACCAAATGTGTTGCATCAAACATAAACACATTGCTTTCTTAGCTTTAAATCTGTGGGATCAAAAACACAACTGAGATCTGTATTCCTTTTAGCAACAATCCTTTTATGTTTGCTAATCCGGTAGACTTTTAGTTTAGATGCTTTGAAGTTTCATCAGGAGCTCACCTGACAGCTGTCATTCACAGGTAGCCGAGTGTACTGCACACAGATTTTGACAGGAGCTGTCAGTTTACAGACAATCCAGTTTGTCTGAGGAAATGTTTTGCTCTTTACACTTTAGGACTTTGTATATTTGCCATGCTTCATTAGATTACATGAATGTTAGTGCCAAGCAAGATTTTGGGCCTCATTACATGGAAGGCGGTAACCATGGCGCTATTAGTGCCATGGTTTCCGCCGGTATTTTACCGGGTCCACCATGGTGAATGGCGGAATTACCGCCCCATTCCAAGGTGTGCGGGGGCGGTAATTCCTCATTCCCATTTCTGCCACCATAGGGCTCAATGGAAATGGGGAAGGCGGTAAATACAGTCCCGCAAATTGCAGTACCGTAATTACCTTCAGAGTCCCTTTGCGGGTCCCGTACTTAACGGCTGGTAAAACCAGCCGTTAAGGTAGGGACCCACAAAGGGACCTCGTAGTAAGGCGGTAAGGGATTACCGGTACCGGTACCCTTACCGGTACTGGTAATCCCTTACCGCCATCCATGTAATGAGGCCCCTTGAATGTTGAGAAGTGTTATGTATAGGCATTTTGGAGTTTTTAGCAACAAAGCAAATGTCATTTGTAGGCACATTTTGGAGTTTCACTTGCAAAGTGCAGGTTCTCTCTCTGCGCTCTGGTTGCTGGTTCTGGGGTCCACTGGCACATTTTCTGCAGTGTATGCTCTATACCACCATATATGCACCATGGGTGGAAAGTTTTGCATCCATCTTTTTGTGCGTTTAAGCATGTGGTTTTGGAGGTTTTTGGCACACACAAGAGTTTTGCCTCCATTGTTGCTATTTCTTGCACCATAACTATCAGAGTGATGCTGCATAAGATAGCGTAGTGGGTCAATACATCCCACAACATCCAGTCTGGACTCTGTTCTGATGCACCTCCAACTCACAGAGCCACATCCACTTCGCACTCATGACCACCCACCTCCAAAACATATATGAAACCTCATACTCCTCAATTGCCACTATTTTGTAATACATGCAGGAAATGTTGCAGACTTCATCAGCACTCAGAACCCTGATGCAAAGTTTGTCACATAGATATTCCTCACCCACACCCCCAAACACTTCATGGATGTGCTCACATCCACAGTCTACAGCACTGAAAAGAGGTACCACAAAGTGAAGACAAGATGAAGCTCAATATTATCCTGTGAAAGTGAAGCTCAATATTATCCTGTGATGAATCAGAGATGGTTTGGCCAGAAACCCTGGCCTGGATCCCTTCTCATGTGGCCAGGGAAATGCTGAGGCTTCCTGATCCCGACCGTAGGGGTGGTGTTCTGTGGGAGGACCACATGGAAGGGGAATAAGGTCAGGAGAATAGGGACAGCCCCTTAACTAACTTCCTTTGACACCCTACAATGTTAATGGTGTATTGTAGAAGTGAAACAGTTAAAGAAGCAGATGACCAGGACATTGTGCACTTCAAGTCCCACAATGACTAAAGTACAGGTGTGCAGAAGAGGGATTCAGATGCACTTGACTGCAGTATGCAGTCTATTGATTCCAATGAGCCACAACACAGCGGGACTTTTAAATATTTAAGGTCCCCTCAGTTGCTGGCCATCAGATGTAGGAGATGGAATAATTGCAGGGACTCCATGTCACAGTGGAAGCAGAAGAAGAAGGGAAAAGGAGCCACCAGAGCTGCCACAATATCCACAGCGGATGATGGCCCCGGGAGGGTCTCCAACCTTAATGCTCCTTTCGCGACCGATGCGGGCAACAGGAAGCGAAGCAGAGCAGTTTGCCATGCAGGAGATGGCAGAGATAGCAGAAGGAACTGTGGCACAGGAGTGAGCAGATGCGTATGCAACAAACAGTGAGTTTTCCACTGTTGGGTAGCCCTGGTATGCTCTATACTCGACCGCTGGCCACTAATAGTGATTTTGAATTACGAAAGAAGATACAGTTGAATTAGCCTAATATGAGCTTTGTGAACAGACACGCAAGGAAAGGTTATCATTATTATTATAATGATAACCACCATTGCCAAGGACAAGAGAAGGCAATTTTGAAGTAAGTTAATTATAACCCTTATAGCCAGAGTGAGGAGGAGGCACTAGTTGAAAAAGACTTTAACAAGCATTGTCTAAGACAAAGAAGAGTGAGTGGACAAAAGGCACATTGTCAGCATTTTTTGGGTGCAAATGTGGGAAAACAAGAGTGGCATGGAAGATGCCCTCTTGATAGAAAGTATTCAGGAGGATAAGAGAATAACCTGCATTGCCTGTGGTAAATACAACATTGGAACAAACAGCACCAATGTGTCTCGTGTTTTCCAAAAGGAAGTGTTGAATTTCGATGTTGTTGAAAGTTAAAGACTTTTCTTAAAGGTTTGAAGTAGACCTTACTACAGTGTACTTGTAGTAGTTATATGAGCTTTTCATTCTGGCAGGTGAGTACACCAGAACAGAGATGTTCTACTGGTAGTCCTGGCAAGTTAGAAGAACAGAAAGAAATCCTTGAACTACTGCATTGTGGTTAAACGTTGTTAAGATGAAGAAGTGGCAAGTCCACTAGATAGTTACATGAAGTGTTTTGGAATCATCCCGATAAAACATTGTTGTTGATACAGAAGAATTGTGAACATGTTTTATTCTTATGGCGAAGTTATGTTGAACTTTTGTTTATGCTTGAAGAGATCAAGATGTATCATTTGGTTGAACTTTTGGTTAAAGAGCTAGTGAAAGATTCTTTGCCTACAAAACTGAACATTTTTATTTGAAATTGTAATTGAATGTCCTGCTTTGAATCTGGGGAAGGAGATCCAACACATGTTACAAGGATAGAAGGATACAAGGATACAAGGATACACAGTTATTACGTTTATATTGAATATAACTGTTATTCTGTTATATTTGAATTGCCATATATTCCATTTATTAATTTGATGTATGCATACTTGAGGAGGGACAGATTTCTTTTGTTTAGGTTTTTCCTTTGGTTTATTTTGATAGGCAGGAAAATCCTTCTTAGGGACAGTGAGGTGTTTGTCAAACCCCTTTGAGTTAATAAAATGGCATCTTGTGAAAAGTCTCTACCAAGTTGTTTGCCTCAAATGTCTGACACCTCACATATCTAAAAGGCAACATGGGAATGCACCCTCCAGTACCAAACGCCACTGGCATCCAAGGAACTCCTCACTTGCCAATTCCAGCAAAACTACACTCAGAAAGCTACCATCCACCTGATTTATCCCCCACTCAAAACGTACATGGCCTTCCATGATGAACTCAAAGATCTCATAGCAACCATCAACAACACAACTAACATTTTCCTCAGAGAACTTAACCTGCCTGGGAGTAATACCACCAAAAAGACATAAGGACAGGATGGACATCAAGCAACTCATCATAGAACCAACCCACAACAAAGGCACTTGACCTGCTATGTATTAGGTCTTCAGCCCATATATGTCTTCCATCAACCTGTAGACAAGACAGATCACTCAGCCATTCACATTCTGCTCCACCATACACCTCTCCTCCACCAGGGCCAACTCTGAGCAACCAAGTACCCCATTTCTCTTTCCAGAACGTTCTCATCGATGCAGATAAAGGAAATCTCTTCATACAAGCCTCTACACCTGAATGCCTAGAGAATGTCAAAACCAAGCTGAGCACACTCAACCACACCTTAAGTGAGTCCAATAATGCCCATGCACAACCGAAACATGAATGTCACACATCTGAGCCCTTCACACCTTGTTAGGCAGAGGACATTTTTGACAGAAAGCAAACCAATACATAGACAAGAAAAGTGCTGGTGAAAGTCACACCAAATAGAATACATCATTAGCCGGTGAAGCCTTAGTACAGCTCACAGGACACTCATGAAGATAACCAGAGCAAAATATTACATAACCACCAAGGAAGTATCCAACAAAAGCAGAACAATATTCCAAGTCAAGACGCACTGCATGAGCCCCCTGCTAAACACTTTCAGGATTGGAAAGGCCACAATCCACTGACATCTTGGGCAATACACTTGATCTTGTATTTTCAAAAGAACCCCTTCCTCTCAACCTCTTGGTTCACTCTGTGTTTTGGTCTGAGTGGGTTTTTATTTATTTGGAACTTTTCAAGAACTGATTTAAGACTTTATTTTCCTTGGAAGAAAATGGACTTTGGCCATTCCTAAGGAACACAATCTACCCAGGACAAGTAGAGGTCATTCAAGACATTGGTTATTTGGTAATCTTTCATGTATGTTGTTTATGATTTCTTTTGATTGTGTTTGTTGTTTAGTGTGATGGACAGTTTTGTGTATGATAGGAGATGTTTCCTTAGATCCTAGACTAGGTAGGGAATCCCCTGATAGAGTAGGCTTAGTTAGGTTTTCTTTGCAATGTGTGTATAATTAAATGTCAAATACTAAGAATACTACAAGCAGTTGTCTACCTCGCATTACTGACCCCTCACCCAAGCCTCTGACATATCAAGGTTATGCCAATTTAGGACAGCAGAAGACCTGACCAACAGCCTTCAAACTGAGCACCTGAAATTACATCCACCTCTCCTCCCTTGTGAAAGTCATCAGAGGAGAAACATTCATGTCACTTCTCAATATCATCAATGCATCACTCCTGGGTTCCACCTATGTACAAGGAGCTGTGGTTGTGTCATAGGCGATCAAAGTGCTAAATTAATGCGTAATACTCACCCTCTAAGAGGATCTTTTAGAAAGGAAAATTGCTTTCCTTAGTTCCTTCTAATGCTAAATAAGGTCCCCATTTCATGATTACATGCAGCAGCATGGTCCACTCTCCTCTGCATTACATGTCCTTCTGGATGATAAGCATGATTTTCCCAAGGAGCATTTAAAGAATGATGCATTGTACACCCTCCAAGCCCATTAAAGCGCAATGCCGTGCCCACTGTCAGGATTCATTCCAAGTGCAAGTTACTGGAACGGTGAACAGTCCTGAAGTAGCTTGTGTGACAAGTCAGAGGACAGATGACAAGTCAGAGAACCTCATCCCTCTCAACACCAGAAAAAGCTCTACTCCTGTATCCAAAACAAGGACATTTCTGAAGGGTCCCTCAACAATGTCTAACTCTAGTTCTAACTTACAGTATGGCTACATATATCTCGGCAAACTGAGTCCAATCACAAAGAATACAACTGCTGAAATGAGGAAGCCCCATGCAGATGAACAAAGAGCAACAGAGTCCAAACAACCTTCTAGTCCCTTTTGTATGGCTAATAACCAAACCATCAATAAAAGAGAAGAAGGTCTACTAAATCGAGTTCGTTGTTGTAGTAGTAGTAGTAGTGGATGGGGTAGCAAAAGTGATAAAAGAGAAGGAGCCAAAGAAGAATGAGAACTGCAAAATAATCTTAATCGAGGATCATTGAAGTTTGCGGAGGTGTACAGGAAACACACACTGCCCAAGGTCTGCAGGGGAGAAATGCAAAGGAGAGAGATCCCTCATTGTAGAAGAGGGATGCCTCCAAAAACCAAAGGCAAAGCCTCCCCTTCGGTTTACAGTCTCATCGGAGTAAAGGCTGTCAGTACTGGTATCCAGGTGACCCTCCCAAGCAGAATGAGAACCTGCTGTCTGCTGTCTGGTGTAAGAAACCTGAAGGTGTCTCACCCTCTAGTCCCTAGAGATCTGTCATCCAGGTGGTCAGGTCTTGGCCATTGCTATTAGATCCAATTCCTGGGGGTGGACCAGTATGGGAGGTTAACCTGGATGAGGGGTCTTTTGGGGAGTGGAAGTGGGACACCGACGGTTGAGACACAGTACCCTCTTCCTTCTAACACCTTTCCCCCATCCTGCCCCATAGGATACTTAGAAGCTCTACTCCCCCTATCCAACAAAAACACTTTCTTACACTGTGAAAGACAATGGACTAAAACCAGAGTTGTTTACCTGACATGTCCCAACACAAGGGTCAGGCAGAGTCAGGCAATTAATAGCAACTGCACACACCGGATGGCCCTTTCCCTTGCCCACATGGATAAAATGCAGAGCATGTGAGCACACTTTGAGCAAAGACAAACACATGAGGAAGCAGCTGTTCCAGGACAGCAGTTCAAACAGAGAAGAAAGGTGGCAAGACCAGAAAGGACAACTAGGAGGGAAGTGCTCTTGCCCTTTTCAACCCAAGCCCACAAAGCATCTGTGAAAGGAATCACAAGACCAAGAACTACAGCTGACGTGTGGTGATACAGATGTCAACGATGCAAAGGACCCTCCCGCACTGATAACCAAAGTAGGGAGGCGTGCTTGCTATCGTGGTACTGTCCTTGACTCCAGACAGACAAGAAACTACAAGGAGGTCAGCACAGCCGGTGAGTTAGAGGGGAACTTATAGTAAACTGGACAGTGTTGAGCAAAGGTTGTAAATGACAACTTGTTTATTAATTTATTTTTATTTATTTCAATTTATATAGCGCTCATCGGCCCTGAGGCATTGTGGCGCTTGTTACAGAAAGCTTAGGATTACATTGTACACATTAAAGCTTGGTCAAGTAAAGTGCAAGTTCCTTGGTTACAATGGAACAAAGATTTTGCGGCACATGCAGTCAAGATAGTTGAAACAAGATTAAAGAAACAGAGTGGTTTTTAGATTTTTTCGGAGGTTGGAATAAGAGTTTTCATTTCTGAGAGAGGTGGGAAATGCATTCCAGTTTTTTGGAGCAAGGTGTTGGAAGCTGGCGCCGCCTGCTTTGGCTCTTTTGAAGGGGGGGACACAGATTTGGTTGGTGAGGTGGGTTCTCTTAGGTCTGGTAGAGGAGCAGAAGGTGATCCTTTCGGATTGGTATGGAGGGCCTTGAGTGACAGGAATTTGTGTGTAATAGCCAGTGTTTTGAATAGAATTCGCTGTTTGAAAAGCAGCAAGTGTGCGTCTTTCCTAGCCTGGGATATGTGTTCTCGCTTAGGGATGCTCAGTGCAGATCATAGAGCATTGTTTTGGGTCACTTGTAACTTGTGTAGATTTTTTTCCGAGGTGCCCAGAAAGAGGTCATTGCAATGGTCAAGTTTTGTGCCGATGGTGGCTCTGGCAATCGACAGGCAGTTTTTTGTTGATAAGAACGGTTTAACTGCATTAATGATTTTGGAGGTGAGTGCCACGGAGGAGTCTATGGCATTGACCTGGCGGTTCATGGAAAGGGTGGAGTCGATGTACAAACCTAGAGTTTTTACTGCTGAGGATACTTTAATGATGGTGTTGTCTACGGTGAAGGTGCTGTAGTGTGGGGAGAGTTTGTTGAGGGTTTCTTTGGTGCCTATGACAAGAATCTCAGTTTTGTCTCAATTATGGCAGAGACCATTGGCAGCCATCCAGGTTTGGATGGCAGTGTAGATATTGTTGAGGGTTATGGTATCTTGTTCATAAATCCCAGTGAGACTTGCGTATCGTCAGCATAGTTGGTATATGCTATGTTACGACGATCAAGGTCATTGAACAGGGGGAGGGTGAATATGTTGTAGAGGGTGGGGGCGATACAAGAGCCGTGAGGAACTCTGCAGTGTATAGTGGTGGAGGGCACAGTCTGTGTCCGAGAATACTCTCATTAGTCATCCACTAAGGAAAGAAGCAATCCAAGCCGAAGCTTGTGGAGAGAAATGAGCAGCGTTTGTTAGTTGTTTGCCGAGGATTTCATGGTTGACGAGATCAAAGGCAGCTGAGAGGTCTAGTAAGAGGAGAAGTGCAGGTTTGCATTTGTCCATAATATCCCTGTGTTGAATTTTTAAGTCAAGGAGTGCTTGATTTTCTCTTACTAAGGATTTTGTTCTCTTCTAAGAATTGCTGTATTTGGGTGTAAGCCACTTTGTCCAGAATTTTCAGCAAAAACAGTACCGTGGTCATGGGTCTGTAATTATTAGCTACTTCGGGATCGAGGGAGGGTTTCTTTAGTAGGGGATGTACCCATGCTTCTTTTAAGCTGACAGGGACTGTGTTGGAGTTGAATGAGGCATTAATGAAGGTTTTTAGGAAGGGGGCCAAAGTCTCAGTGCAGTCTTTGACTAGTTTTGCTGAGCAGGCGTCCCCTTTGCAATTGTACGGTTTAATTTTGTTGACAATTTCTATTACTTCAGGTATAATAACTTCTCTAAAGGTAAATGGTTTGATAGGGTGTGAGGTAGGCGCGGTGTCTGAGTTGGAGTGTAGGTTGATGAGCTTAGAGAGGTCTTTGTGGTGTTTGGTGATTTTTTGCTGAAGGAGCTCCATTTTGTTTATTAGAGCTGTTTGCACATTTTAGCACCAAGCTTTATCTTTGATGATGTCTTGAGATTTGGTGGCCGGGTTGGATAGCTCTCTGAATATGGCAAAGAGCTCCTTAGATTCAGATGTAGCGTTGGTGATTCGGTTGTTGTAAGTAGCGGTTTAGCATGAACAAAGAACTTGTGTACTAATGAACTTTTAAAACCGAGGGAAAGACCAGCGGCAGAGATATTAACCCTAGAACAATTCACTAATTCCTTACCCCATTTTTTTGCAGAAAGCTTTTCTGCAGTTAAATTGACCTACCTTAGCCACGGCCATTGAGGTTGCAAAAACCACTCAGATGCAGCTAAACAATTCAACTCAGCCCACCGGTGGGAGGATCAGAAAGATCACAAATCTATCCACCAATCTTAAAGTCAGGGAATAAATGAACTAGGGGGGCATATAGAAGAAAAGAAGGGCTACAATGAGAGAAAGTAGAAGTCAGAAAAACAGACCATAAAACCAAGATGAAGGAAAAAGGGAATAAATAAAAGGAAGCAGACTACCTTCCCCCATCAGGTATTACATACCTTCTCTACTCTCTTACAAGAAACCCCACCTTGATTTTCTACCCCAAAGTCATTGGCAAGCAGGCTACTACTACCAAAACTCCCCAATCTGCGATTGGAAAAACTCGGAGCCTCAAAAACCACTTCATATGGTACTGTAAAGAGACCAGTAAAAACAAAACACCTCTACCAACACCAACCAGAACAAAACAATTGAATATGCAAGAGTTCTTGGACATCTTTCTTCCCTGTTCCTTCCAGGTCTTCACAAAGTGGAACCTGGACGAAGAACAAACGTATACACCTCACATAGGAGAAGGGTATGTGAGAAACCTGAAGGAGTCTCACCCACTAGTCCCCAGAGATCTGTTTTCCAAGTGGCCAGGACACAGCCATCACTATTGGATCCAGTTCCTGGTGGAGGACCAGTGGGGGAGGATCACCTGGATGAGGGGTCTTCGGGGAGTGGAAGTGGAACACTGACAGGTAAGACACAGTACCATCTTCCTTCTTAAACCTTTTCCCCATCCTACCCCATAGGATACTGAGAAGCTCAACCCCCACCCCCTTTCTGGCACAAACACTTTCTTACACCATGAAAGACAAGGGACTAACACAAGAGCTGTTTACCTGCCATGTCCCAACACAAGGGTCAGACAGAGGCAGGCAATTAACAATAACTATACTCACCTGATAGTCCTTTCCCTTCCCCCACAGGGATAAAAGGTGTACCATCCTTAAGTCCAGAGAAAAGAAACTACAAGGAGGTAAACACAGCCGGTGAGTTAGAGGGAGAACCAATAGTAAACCGGACGGTGTTGAGCAAAGGTTGCAAATGACAACTTGTTATGAACAAAGAACTTGTGTACTAATTAACTTTTAAAACCAGGGGAAAGACCAGCGGCAGAGTGGTCTGGTGCACCCCGGGGGTGGACATTCGAAAGATTCTGGCTGGTCCCCTTTTCTTGTGAAAAATATAGTAACAAGAGGCCGTAGGAAAGGCTGGCATACAGAGTTAAGGTGGTCATAAGAGTCCCGCGCCAAAATCCCTTGTACAATTGAAAGTCCTTAACTCATTACCAAAATTGTAACAGTGTGAAGAAGGCATGTGCGCCCGTCTGAGGGAAAACGTTGCATGAACAAAATGTGGAAAGCCTGACTGGGGGCTTAAGGGAAAGTCTGATTGGGGGCTTAAGAGAAAGCTTGACTGGGGGCTAGAAAAGCTAAGGCAAGTCAATCCTGCAAGGTATTACGAACAAGTGAACTGTGTGAACCTGGCAAATGTGAACCTGGCTGAGGAATGCCGGTGAATGAGAGCAAAACGAAAAACACCCAGTAAACATTGGGTCAACAAGTGTGAATGCCAGCAAAGGGAGGTCCTCAATGAACAGTTCTTTAAAAGAACATTCAGACTCTTGAATGTTACAGGTTGCTGAGATCTTGAAGGGAAGGCAGTAGTGAACCTGACTGAGGGAGGCCAAGATTGTTAAAGGATCAGAGCCCAGTTGAGGGGGATCCACGGGTGAAACAAAATCACCCGACCAGAAGATGACTTTTTCTTTGTTGTTAATGATACATCAGGTCCTCCGAAGCAAGAGACTGGGTGTAAAAGAGACTTGGCCACAATAGGACCTGACATTTTGGAAAGGAACTGTAAGCTTGTGCTGGAGAAGCCCAGCAGTTTGCTGTGCTCGAGAGTCCTGCCTTGTACCGTGCTAAAAACATGGGGAAAGGAGACCCGAGTTATTTATTTATTTATTCATTTATTTATTTATTTATTTAGTTGATTTAATCAAATTAATGATTTTTATAAACATTGTAGAAAGAAGAACAGTAAATCCAAGAGAAAAACTCATATGTAGGAGAGTCCAAGCTTTCTGGACTAAGGGGGAAAACGTTTCTGTAGAGCTTGTGACTACGAGCGTCACTCTGACGGCTGGGTTTGCTGTTAACAGTGATTTTGGTTTAGCGAGGGCAGAATACATTTAAGAGTCTGTGTTGTGGCAATTGTCCAGGTGTTTCTTTCTCCACTCAATAAACGGCTCCACCACAGCTCCTCTTCTTTGATGTATGATGCTGAAATGTGTGGTGACAAAAATTTCTCACCTATTTCTCTTGTCTCTGGACAGTTTAGTAGCAGGTGGCGTATGGTTTCCACCTTTGTGACATTCTGACAGAAACGACATATGTCTGAATTGCTCTGTCCTCTGAGTTTCAAGATCTCGTTTGTTTCCAGCAAATTCAGGCGTGCTCTCAAAAACAAGTTTCTGGCTGCTTTACTAGGAAACGTTCTCAAATAGTTTGGGACCATGTTCAGTTTGCTTTGGTATGGCGGAAGATGACTGACTGATTTTGTCTTAGTAGCGTTTTCCAATGTTTTGATCCAGTCAAGCTCATCCATTTATTCTTTTTATTTTTGTCGGACGAGATCAATCTCTGAGGAATGAATTTCCTGAAGTTTCATTTCACATGCTGCTTCCCAGGATTTTAACATAGTACAACGTGCAGCCAGAGTTTCAGCACGTATAACGGTTAGAAGGTGCGGCAAGTCCGTAAACAGCGTTTTTCTATATAGCATTATTGATTTTATCGCCGTAGACCCTTCCAAGGAGAGGAGGCCTAACTCTCTTCTGATGAGAGGGGCAGATGTTGACTTTGGGAGGCCTAATACCGTGCGCCAGAAGTAGCCCTCCAACTTCAGCCACAGATGCGCTGGCGTATGAGGGAGGGCCTCCGCTGCGTAGGTGAGGGATGGAACCACCTTTGCACGGTAAAATTTGATCATCGGCAACAGAGAGAAACGTCCAAATTTTCTGTCCAATGCACGGGCTTGTCCTGCTAATGGTATCACTTTGTTCATTAGGGAGCTCTGCAAGGTTGCGTTGATGCTGGAACAGTCTAGGGTTACTCCCAAATATTTAAAGCTCGAAACTTTTTCTAGGGGGACCCTCTCCAGGTACCAGGACAGTTTTTCTTGTGGACGTTTTGTTTTTTCAAGAACCATGATCTTAGTTTTGGCTACGTTGATGGTTAAGTCGTTTATTCGGGTGTAGGCTGCCAGGTTATCAAGCTGGCGCTGGAGGCCAATCAGGGTCATGTCCATTAAGATTAAATCATCCGCTTATAGTAATCTTGTAGTTTTCTGCTTCCCCATAGATGGGGGGAAAGAGCGGATGAGTAGTTCGGAGTCCTTACAGTCACCAAGATAGGCAATAAAAAGGGCCGGGGATAATGGACAGCCCCTTTTCACTCCTCTACAAACTGGAATTTCTGCAGATAACAGACCAGCTTGATTTAATCTTATGCGCAGCTTTGTATCTCGGTGAAGCGCTTGGATCGGCTGAAGAAATTCTGCAAGACACCCCAAAGTCTCAGTTTTTTCCACAATTTTGCTCTGTTAACTTGATCAAAGGCTTGCGCCAAATCTACAAATGCCAGAAACACTCTTGGGCCACCTCCTAGGACTTTACTTTTTAAGGCACTGAGGAACATAATATTTGTCGTTGTGCCGTTGTTTTTAGTAAATCCTGTTTGAAACGGATCGGCACACGCTGCCTTTTTTGCCCATTGCTGAAAAAGTTGTAGAAGCAGTGCCCCAAAGACCTTGCCGATAGTGTCCAGCAGTGCTATAGGGTGGTAGTTCTTAGGATCTTCTTTCCACCCTTTTTTGAATATGGGCACTACAATAGAGGTGGTCCATGAGGACGGAATTTGCCTGGCTTGTTTGCATCGTTTAAAAATTTCGCTAATCAGCCCGGACCATTCTTTGATGTTATGCTTAAGATCGAGGTTTGTAATTCCGTTCGGGCCCGGGGATCTCGATGATTTAAGTTTTTGGAGAATCTTGGTAATCTCTACTACGTTACTCAGATCCACCCATGGATCTTTTTTGGTGCTGGTCCCGGGTGTCTGGAACAAGTTTGAGTAGAAGTTCGTCCAGTCAGCTTCGCAGATCGGATTTATTGATGATGCCTCGAATGGGGCGGATGTGGATCTAAGAAGGGACCAGAACTCTCGTGGGTAATGACCACAGACCAACTTCAACATGGCTTCAGCGTCGTGTTGGTAAAGTTGAAGACGATGCTGTCTTACCCAGGATTTGTAGAGTGACTGCACTCTATTTAGGCTTTCTTGGTTTTCTAACGATGGGAAAGCGTGCCGTTTTCTTCTCGCTTTCCTCACTAGGCGCCTTTTGACTACCAACTCTCTATTGTACTCATGTGAGACAGGTTTGACTCTCTGACTCAAACCGTTGGATTTTAATCTGAATGGCACAAGGAGAGGTTGGTAGTCTGGTAGTTGTGGGTCTGTTAGTTGAACAAGCTTGTTTCCTTTCTTAGGTAATGGTGCTTTATCTTCAGAATCGAAGCTGCCGATAGTTTTAGGTGATTTTGTTGATTGTTTGACACCACTTGAGCAGTCATATGTAAATTATTCATAGGACGAATCTTCCATTTCAGGACCAGCAAGTTGTGGTCACTGCCAGAGGACTGCAGTACTTCAAACGAAGTGGTTAAGGGTGATAGAAGTCTGCTTATGAAGATGTGGTCGATGTCTGCGCGAGAGTTGCCTCTCTCCCAGGTGGGTGGCCTGTTTTCTCTGGGGAATAGATCACCCGCACAGAGCAAGTCTCTGGACGACATCAAGGACAACCACTGAGATCCACATTTGTTTCTAGTTGATGGAGAGGAAAGAGAAACACCAGTCGCTTCCAACAGGGGCCAGGTAGCATTCAGGTCCCCACAAAGGATCAACAGGGCCTCTGGGCAATTCACAAGAGCTCCATCTATAGTTTCTCTGACCAAGGCTAGAAATGATAAATCACTCATAGCTGCGGGGTTCCAGTACACGTTAATGATGATTAAAGGCTGATGTTTAGGTACTCCCTTTTCCTCCGCAAGGCTCTCCCAGCTTACCTCCGTGGCAAGCAGGTATGTGTTTGTTTTCAATATGTTCTTAAGGTGCAGACCGCAACCACAGCGGACAGCTGTTATCAAACCGGAAGATGAGCATCCAAAAATCCCTTTGGTCGCTGGAGCACATGCTAAATCGTAGCCGTCCATGGAGGGGCGTTCTGTCATCCAGGACTCTTGTAGACAGATTATGTCAAGGCACCCAAGGTTGATATCCCCTTTCTTGGTCAGATGTAAAAATCCACGAGTATTCCATGACCCCAAAGACACATCTGTTTTACCAGAGATAAGACTAGGGGCAAGGGGTACCAAAAGGTGCTTGGCGGATTGCTATTCTTTCATGCTGTACGTGAGGGCCTTCGGTAGCCAGGCCCAAAGTTGCGATAGTGGGGCTTGCTTGAGAGGTTGTTGGAGGCCTGGATCTTTTAGTGCAGAGGCTTGGATGACTGTGCGCTGAATTTTAGCCATTGGGTCAATAGGGTATCTTCCTGTGGGTCTTTATAAGCACTTTCCTTGCTTGAGTCGTCTTTCGTAGATAAGTGTGTGTCTGATTTTTGGCGCTGACTTGGAGGCAAACCCTGCATGTAGTGGTCCTCAATAGTAGGTACATTTGTTTGAGCTCACTGTTCCATGCTCGTCGACTCCATGATTTTCCCAGACTTTTTGCTGCTTTTATTCATAGAGTGAGAATGTTTAATAGACCCTGACATCCCCGAAGGTTTACGTGATTGGATGGATGATGCACAGTCTTCAAGTTCAAATAGGTCAAATCCTAACTTTAGTACGTTTTCTGCTGCTTTGGAGATCCTGATTTTTGGCCAGTTTGTGTGTACGTGCAGATAAGCGCTGGCAATTTTTCCTTCATGAAACGGTTCTACCCGGGCTGGGTCTATTGTTTCGACTCTTCAAAGAGAAGGCACGCATTTAAAGAGTTGTAATAAGAAACCTCGATTCAATATCACATATTTTTTGTTATCCAGCAATTGTTCGATCTTAAAGGTGCGTTCTGTTTTAGGGCAGAATGCCATTCTCCCAGTCGCTTTCTTTGGGCTAATTTTCGGTCTGCTCCAGGATTTGTCTCCCTTTTTGGAGTATTCTGAGTAGTTCTGCGTACCTGATTGCCGCTTGGCCCGGGTAGCGTGCACCCATCTGATTTCTTGAACGTTGCTCTGTCCAGGCGAGGAGGGCATTTTGTCGACCCTACGTCTGTGGGGCGAGTTAGATGGTCTAGAGTGGCCTTTTACCACACCTTTGTCCTGAATTTGGTTTGGTTCCTGAGGGCGGTACTTCGGGGATCCTGGCCCCCAACGGGACTTCTTTATAAGTTTCTTGTAGCGATTTTCAAGGGTTTGGAAGGGAGAAATCTCCTCTTCTGTGTTCTGGGTTACTGCTGACCTCCTGATCATCAGATAGCGTATAAACGCTAAGGTTTATTAGGTCCTCGTCTACTTCTAAGGCATCCTCCTTGGTAACTGGGGGACTGCCCACAGCATTTTCCCCTGCCTCCTGATTTGAGTCTTCTTGCTGAGCGAGAACTGTGGGTGGTTGTGTGCACGTGGGTTTCTCTGTACATATACGGGTCCCCCCTTTCTCCCGTAAAGGCATCTCTTTGTTACTGTTTGGTTTGGGGGGGACGGACTTGTTTGTTTTCAGGTTCTGGAAAAGGGCAAGGCCTTTTGTCGCAGGCGTGATTGCCTTTACATTCAGGTCTTGAATTGGTTCACAGTCGGGTAAGATGAGATTAGTTTAGTTGTAGATAGCACCGTTTACATTTACGGTTGACATCTTTGCTTGCCGCCCAACAGCGACCCTGCCAGGGGGTTTCAAACCTCGATCTTCCAGTTGCCTCCTTGGGTCAGTGGTCAGCCACACGTCAAGCGTCTGAGAGCCTGAATCAAAAAGTTGAACTCGTGCGAGTGCTGTCCCAACAGTGTTTTTGTTGTTCGGTACGGCTTCTTGGGCTTTCACGAGCTCCTCATCCGTTTGGCGTTTTTCAATTTTGTTGTTTAATGCATTTATGTAACCCTCCAGGAAGATCAGACGACTGTTCATCATCGCTATGATGGAAGTATGATCTTTCAGTGAGTCATTTATCGACTCAGACAGTTTGCAAAATGGTGCCATTGCCAGACTTACCGTGGACATGATTAACCTTAGGTCGGTCTTCTTTGGGGAGGAATCTTTCGGTAAATTTCCTGATGTCACGCTTGAGCGTCGAGATTTCATTGGGCTGGATGCGGTTTGGGAGCTCAACGTCTGCACCCCTGCGGAGGCTCTGTAGATGACAGGGCTGGCTGAAGCCGCAGAGACATGGCCCCCACCTGAACCGAAGATTGCTCTAGTATCAGGAGGTTGCGCTGTCATGGATCTAGGCGGACCCACAAGGCTCTCCCGATGTTTTCCCACAGATTCTCCTGGGGGGAGTAACCCCAATAAGGTCAACGGATCCGGGATCTTCCGTATAAGCCTCTGGTGCCAATGAAGGAGGGCCAGGCAAGTGTCGATCAGTATTGCTTAATTTGTCTATGGGTACCTCCCAGGGACAATGAGAGCTCCTGCCTCGTATTTCGGGCATGGGTGGAGGCACTGTGGCAGCAAGATCGAGAGATGGAATGGCCAACTCCCCTGAATATGAGCCTGGATTTGGTGAGACCGTTAAACTTTCCTCAAAGTTCCTCGTAGGTGATAGATTCAAAACCTCCTCCTGGGCATTTAAGTTCATCGTAGGCTTTCCAGGTAGGGGGGAGGCCCCCGGTCGTGGCGGGCCAAAATGCCATCTTATTTTTGCATCCGTGACCATGCTGCTAAATGAGAAGCGTGCTGGTACTAGCGAGAAGATTGATCCCTCGCCAGTAGCCCCTCCAGAGTTCTTGTCCAAAGAAGTTTGGTCAACAACAGCTTTCAGAATCTCGGCGTCTGAGAGTTCTTCCGAGACTGTTGGTTTCTTTTTTAAAAAGTTTGCAAAGAACTTATTGTTTTCAGGCAACTGAGACATGAACCCCTTTTGGGGTAGTTTTTGGAGACTGTCATGCACTTTGGAGAGTTTTTGGCCCTTGATCGGCTGGGCTTTAAGGCCGGACTTTAGTCGTTGGTGGGCACATCGTTTTCTGCACACCGGCACTCCCTTTTTCTTTTGGTAGACGGAGTTGGTGGAGGCGTGTAAAGGTTTGAAGTGGCTATTCTTTAAGGTATCTCCCGGGATAATTACCGGTGGAGCGGGCTCAGGTTGTTTCACTGCATCTAATGGTGTTTGCAGTGCCCCGTCTACATGATCAGGCGGGGGTGAGAGCCCCCCATCTGGTCCTCTGGCAGCGCGGAAAGGGAATGGTGTATCATAGGGACCACTATGATCTTTTTCGCGCCTACAGCACAAATTCCCCCGTCTAGCAGAGTTTTTGAAGGCCCGTCCCCACCTCGATCGTTGGGCTCCTCCTTGTTGAGCTCCTCTGCGTCGGGGGGAGTAAGGACCGACAGCGATGATGAGGGCGCAGGCTCCTGGGCCACACGCCCGGGAGACGGGCAGTCTCTTGGTTTAAGCAGGTCAAAGACTCTTCTCTCCCCGTTCCCTCCCGCAAAGCCCGCCTCACCTTTTGCAAGCGGCGTTTCCTCTCCTCCGAGGGGCGGCGCAGCTTCACTTGGCGAGAGGCGGCGAGCGGAAGGAGCTCAGACGTCTTGAGTGGTCGAGTGTTGTGGTAAGTCTCTGGGCCATCCAGATGGTGAGTTTCAAATTCAGGACCATGTTTGAAGTGAACGTGGAACTCCGTCATTGAGGAAACCGCGTCTTAATCATCGTGGTCTAGCAGTGGCAAAAGATCACCCCGGGCGGCCATGCCTGTTTTTGCGCTCCGTAGTCGGGGCCCTTTTGCCTCGGGCTGGGTAAAGGCAAGCTTGGTAGGGTCAGGTGGTAGAGTCTCTTTAGGAGCGGCTGAGATGGAAAGAACGCAGATCTTTCTGCTGGAAGCCCTTACCGCCCTAGCTGCCATAGACTTCAGAGACTGCCATTCTAGAGCCACTCCGCGGCCGCTCCACAGGTACAGAAGGTTTTTAGCAAAAGTCCCACCCTTGTTGTAGTAAACACTGAAGAAAGACTCTGAAAACACACAATGATCAGCAAACTCGTGATAGGTACTGCAGAGACTGCCACTCTACAGCCACTCCGCGGGTACAGAGGGTTTTTAGCAAAAGTCGCACCCTCGTTGTAGTAAACACTGCAGAAAGACTCTAAAAACACACGATCATCGGCAAACTCGTGATAGGTACTGCAGAGACTGCAACTCTACAGCCACTCCGCGGCCGCTCTGCGGGAACAGAGGGTTTTTAGCAAAAGTCCCACCCTCGTTGTAGTAAACCCTGCAGAAAGACTCTGAAAACACATGATGATCAGCAAACTCGTGATAGGAACTGCAGAGACTTCCACTCTACAGCCACTCCGCCCGAGTTATACCATCCTGATTTATCATTTTGTGAACACTTCTTTCTTTTCTGATGAACATTATCCCACACAATGTTTTAACTTAGTGGTAAGGATTGGCAATAGGTTTTTTACTATACACCCTTTTTATTTGAAAAAACGCTACCAGGACTGCCTTATTATTATTTGATGGTCGTAGCTTGCTCCCATCTTAGATTAGGCATTTGTTCTCACACATTTATGCAGTTTAATAAACACTGTTAAACTGTGATAACTTGTGTCTGTCTTTACTGTTGCCACCATGAGTTCCTTACACCAGAGAGACAAGGAGAAGAGGAGCTCGGAAACAAGCATGTGCTGGGAAAGACTATTTTGAAGGAGGACATTTTGTTCAATTTATGGAAGGGGGACCTTTGCCCCAGGAAGACCAGCAAAGCCCGGAGAACAGCCATTTCCGTAATTTGTGTCGGCAGCGTTGAGCAGGGGAAAGTTTACAGAGTCCCTCGGAGCAGATAATCCATCAGACAGATGCCAGGCAAACCAGGCTGCAGTTCTAACATGGAAGGTACAATGTGGATTGGGAAAAGGGGATGTGGCTTAAAGAAATGATGTAAACCTACATGACCCCCCTTTCCCCCAGACCCTAAAATAAACAGTGGACACTAAGTAAAGGTAAACCTACCCTTGCCAACAAGTACAGCAAGTCGATGAAAATTGAAGGAAAAGAGACAGGCTGACAGGTGGGGAAGCATATTCTGCTCTTCAGCACCAGTGAATTTTGCAGACATTTCTAAGAAATATTTAGACAGTTAAAAAAGCTAATTCTCTGGCATAAAGACCAGACTGCAAGTCTGGGACTTAAATCAACCAGGACAGAAAGAACTGACATCCTTGACAGGAACCTATACCAAGTGCGTCATTATAGACATCATTCGTTTGTGCAAAAGTAGAAAAAAATCATCTGAAACAGGTGGGAATAAAGGCACAAAGAGGAAAGGCATGCCCCCTAAGCTAGTTGGAATAAGACCAGGGGAACGTGAATGGCCCCCTTGGCACCATCTGAAGCACCATTTATTAAAGTGGAACTTAGAAGTTGAACCCCACAGCACTGCAGGTAATCAGCCAAGAAACATTTGATGTTTCTCTTTTAGTAGATTTTGTAGCATTAAGGTTGTGAGGGTTGTGAGGGTCAGATTAGGTTTTTGGACACAGAACAGTGAGCATTATTTTTGGACATCCTGGTGACGACTGTTATTTTTGTTTAGGCAGGGAATCTCCTCACAGAGGCAGGGCTTGTGAGGCATTTATTCAAACCCCTTTATGATTTAAATAAAACTAATTGTGAAACAACCAACAGTGTGTCTGTATCCTTACTACGATCACTCATATATGGTGTCGTGGTCGCGGGGGGATGCAGCCTGTCCGACACAAACCAGGGAACCTTTGGTTTTCATACATAGTTCTTTGAAACAAGCCATCTATGCTCTTAACCATCAAGCAGTTACAAGGGCAGAAATGTCAAATGGAAGTATATCCAGGGGAGCCTATTATAAACCTTAATTATCTGGTTTTGCTGAAAGCCCAAATTCCTATTTTCCAGCAAAGGCTTCTCTTTAAGGGATCTTGCCCATACGAATGAAGAAGGGCATTATTAATAACAGTGGTGGTAAGGATATATACCCCACAGTTAAGCACCAATAGGGTTTGAAGTGTTAGCTTCTCTGCCATATGTGTAAAATCTACACATATAGATGTTGTTTTTAGAAATGATCTTTGATCATAACATTGATTTTATAGAGTTCTAATGCATTGTGCTATATTTTTTGCTAAATATTAAAATATGTATATTTTTGATAATTATATGGTCATCCGCCCTTTTTTGGTCAGAGGGTAAATATGATAAAGTCTATATGTTTATTGTATTTGTTTGATATTTACATTGGTATTTGTCCGGTTTTGGGCAAAGGAGCAAACATAACCAAGTCTATATGCTTCTGAAACACTCACTCTTAGCAGAAAGGAAAGGAAGCTGTTCTGTGGTACATTGTAGAGTTTGTGTTCTCTTTAAGGGATGACAACTATAAGATGCCACAAACCTTTCAAACTAGGCTATGGGTTCCAATGGCAAACTCAACCTTGTGGTTAGGGTGAGTGACGACCCAGCACCAGTGTTTGGGATGAAGCCCAGTCTACTAAATCCCTCTAAAAGGGTTGAAAAGGTTGTTCCTGGGTTTCCCTTAATTGAGGATGTAGATAGCTCAGAAAACCTTCTGGAATTACCCCTTGAAATCAGCAAACGCACAAGAAGGCTCAAAGAAGAACTCTTCTTGTTTGGCCCAAATCCCAGCCCAGTGCCTGTAAAACCAGAATATGAAGACATGGCCACCTCGGAGGCTTTAATCCAGCGGATCGTTGACCATCAGATCCAGGCATAGCAAAGAATCCAGGAGGGTTTCAAAAGAGTTGGAATCATACACCAGTGCCCAGTCCTACTCATGGAATTTTACAACCTTATCAGAGAAGATTTGGGAAGCTTCTTCCTAAACTTTGAGCACTTGGCAAAATGGTTTCATTGGGATGAGGAGGTGAACACACGTTATCTAGCCCGGTGTTGAAGGGATAATTACAAATGGCTTATCAAAGCCCAAACCCCCTGAGAACCACCACCTTCGATGGGATCAAAGATGGCTTGCTACAGAGGGTCTGTCAGACAAAACATTTCTACCAGAATACATTCCGAGACCTGAAACTCACCCCAGGAGAGAGCCCAGTGGAGCCAGGCGCCAGGCACAGAACACCTAATCCTTGTGAAAAGGGAAGAAAGCCTGTGTTGAAATCTTTTAAGCTCTAGCTCTGGAACAGTTTGTTGACTGCTTACCACCATACCTAAAAAATGCAGTCCCAAAACTGACCAAGCCAACTTTAACCATTGCCATAGATATGATGCAAAGTTTGTCATAGACTAATAAACAGCTTACTTAAGATGGAGGAGGTCCAATGGGAAAGGAAACCTGGTCCCCGCCCTATACCACCCACAGAAGTGAAACCCTGACTAAACCGGTACACACCAGAAATAACTTCCAGAACTTTTAGGTCAAGATCTAAAGAGGCAGAAGAAAACAAGTTTCCGCCCAATAAAGACCTGGGAGTGACAAATGGAAGAACATAGGCCACCCCTTGTCCTATGCTTTTCTTGTGGCGAAAAAGTGCACCTGGGAAGACATTGTCCAAATAACCATTTAAAAAAACCCATAGAAATAGTCGGATATCCACGCTGTTGCACCCCAGAGACTCCCTCCTAAAACAAATGCAGCACTTCCACTTACCTGCCAGTGTCTTCCTTCTTGGCACCCATATCTCTGTGGGTGTCTGTTCACCATGCAAGGAAACATGTGTCCTGGTCTCAAGGTCACGGTCTGGTGGGTGCCGCCAAGACTCTTTTAGCATGCATACTCTGTGGCCCAGCTACTGAGTTCTGCGCATGCGCAGTGTTGAGGCAATGGCGCTGGTTTGCAAAAGGCTCTCATGCCATGGGCATATTTAAATCCCCGGTCACAGCAGTCAGGCGGATCTCATTGCACTCCAGAAGTCAACTAGGTTGCTGCTGTTTTTCCATCTCAGATGCTGTCCCTGCTTTGCCTTGCGCAAGTTCTTCTTTCCCTGCTCCAGTTTTCCCCTGGTCTAGTCCTACCTTTTTCTTATTTGCTTTTTACCCTGACAGTCTTCCCCTACCTTCTGGGGTATCATCTTGGTTTGGGGCTACCTGTTCCTTTCCTTCTTCCTTACCTTTCCTGCATCATCTACTCGCATGGACATAGTTGGATTATCCACATCTGTGGACTTCGCCTTGTGTGTCCTGATACCTGATTCTGCTATCTTCGCTGTGCCTTCCCTGTCAGTGTGCGTGCTGTTCCTGCGCAACAAACGTACAGGGAAGGGATCCACGTGGTGTGGGGAGTTGGGGCAACAACACAACGTGTCATATTCCAGGGGGTTTGCCGATTTCCCACATGACAAACACATTTGACAGCATATCGTTGGAAAAGATCACTGCACCAGATCAGGTACACAATTCTGGCAGAATGCCGCCCTTGAAAGAATGCAATCACCTGGCATGGAAGCCATACAAGAACTATGTGATGAACTACATAATCTGTGGTTGGAAGTTGCTGCCTTGCGTCAAGAGAATATCATACTGAAACAAGTGGTTGCCCAAAGTGCTAAGGTTTCATACATAGAAAGTGCTCTTGGTTCCTTGCTGAAATATAATGGGGATCCCTGTAGCCTACAGAATTTTGTAACCATTCCCAGATTCATTTCTTTTACCGCTAATCCCACTTCCAGCTGGAAAAGGCTAACATCATTTATTTTCTGAGCAAACTAACAGGCAATGCCCTCCACTGGGCTACCCCCTATGTGACTGCCAACAGTCCCAGGTTGGACAATTTTGCTGATTTTGAGAAGGCCTTCATGGAGGTATTTCAATCACCCAAACTGGTTTCCACTTCCCCGATTCAGTTGATGGATATACATCAAGGTTCCATGGACCTGGTTGCCTACCTTTTCCATTTTTGTTCGAAGGACAATGTCCAGAGGTGCCCCAAAGAACTTTGTTCAAACGTAGGTTATCAGAAAAAATATTAAGGATTAACTTGTACATATTTTAGAACCTGACACTTTGTAAGCTTTAAAAGAACAGGTTCTGCGTATGGAACGAATGCAAGAAATAAGAATGTTTTTCCCTTTTTTGCCCCCCCCCTTTCTATCTCCCAACAATGATGCCTGTACCACCCACATCAAGTAATAACGCACCAAAACCGATGCAATTGGGGGTTATGCGTGGACACCTAACCAAAGCAGAATGGAAACTAAGATGTCAAAATCGTTTATAAAAGTACTTTGGGGGCATAGTTATACCCAATGGGTCACCCCCTTGATTTTTGTTTATGGGGAGCCTCATTCATAAAATGGGGAGCTAGTATCAGACAAACATTCAAGCGAGTGTTAGATATGCGGATATGAAACAAATGCTGGACAATACCTCTAACTTTCGTTTTTCATTAAACCAATGTATTCAAAACATACAGTTATTACAAATATAGAATTCAACACACATTACGACCATTATACGATTCTTAAAACACAAATCACCACAACAAAAAGTCGTGAACAGATTTCATACAGGACATTGACATAACAGGACATTGACATAACAAATAGCAGCACGTCTAGAAATCTTCTAATGGATAGGCCAACAGGATTGTGTCTACTTAAAATGCAAAAGTGCAAAAAAATGTGTGGTTAGTGCATTAAAGTGCTATATATGCAAAAGCAGCAGTTATTTTTGCTAATTTGTCTATTCTCACAGGTTGGTATGAGCCTCTATGCATGACCTAAAATAGGAACCACCTAATTGGTAGAGTCTAGATGTTCATGACTGATTTGGCTACCATTTCTAACATTGGTTTCTCTGAATACTTTTCCCTGCGGTTTTGCTTCCGCTTCTGAGAAGGATATGTTGTACAATATGTGGTCAAAACTTAGTATTTCGGCCCTTTATTTTGTATCCACCACTTCTTGGCATCAATCTTTAGCGGTTTACAGTTGGGTCTTCATCGGGACATATATTTAAATGGAATTCACAATATGCAAATCGTAGGACTAACCCTTCATCTTCTAGAACTTGTAGTGTTGCAAATATAAACATAAAGCTAATGAAAGAGATTTCCTATGGTAAATTTCCTTACCAAATCTATTCCTCCAGATTATGCTACTGACCTTAACTTGGTTCACACACAGGGATTGTGGCATCTTTCTTTTCTTGTGGAGCTATTTGGAGCTACGTGGTTAATGCTTAATCACGGCCCATCATTCAGTGGGTCAGGGGTGTTGCTAGTTCTGCAAAAGATCAGGGGCTAAGGTATTCGGGGCTAGCTATAGCCTTTTTGGTTGTAGTCCCTGAGTTTCTATCCAGGGCTACAACCAAAAGCACAGGGCTATATCCCTCTCAGCCCCCCTTGCAACACCTCTGCGGCAGGTGTAGAAAAGTGCTGTCAGACCAGCAGGACGGACATATTGATTTTGTTCTGACCACACTTCTGTGTTGGTATCTTCATTCATAGCTCTCAACCTTTTGTGTCGCAAAGGCGGGTGAAAAGACCTGATTTTGTTTTTGGTGGGTGAGAGCCCATTGAAATGAATTGGATGCAGGAGGCTTGGCGGGTGAGTCGGCTCTTTACAAGCCAGTTGACACCGGCCAAAAGCGTGTGAATTTAGAGCTATGTTCTTTTGTTTTATAGAGTTGATTACTTGACGCTCTGCTTTACTCCAAATAGACCGTTTTTCAAACTGATCTTCTTTTATGAATGGCCAGCTTACACTTGTGAGGTGAGTTGCTGTTTTCAACATTGGCTGTCCACGTCCCTTATTGCAGTGAAGCCTGAACGAGAAAAAAAAAGGATGAAGTGAATGGTGGACCTCTTACAGCATATATTCAACTTATTTGTATGTGGTGACTTAATGTCTAAGTTATAAACCCTTGGAGGTTGTTATTTGCTAGTTTACCCAAACATTCAGCGACATTAATGCTCATGGGTTTGCAAAATACAGTGTCATGCAATGGGGGTTGAGACATGCACACTATTGTGTTGCAGTTGTCTGCGAGGCCATCGTGTGCATTCCCAAAGAGTGTATATGTAAAACTCGTTTTTCTGGCTGCCGGCGTGTTCCAAGCATGATTAAATATGCACATTTTCACCAGTGTGCCACGGCTTGTGCGTACACTGTTGATGTGGAATGTCTAATTGGTTGCCTGGTCTGTGAATTATACCATATTTAGTCATTGTCCCGTTCCCTTGGAGTCTACTTGTTTTCGGGAAAATATATGGTGTGTTTCCTCACATTCATACGAGTTCTGAGTATTTCAAGAGCTTGCCATTGCTTACGATGGTCTGAACGCCTTATTTACACACATGCCGGCCTGTACGTAACAAACACCATCATATAATAAAGAAAAACGTACTTTCGCCATTTTTCTGGTGTTTAACTCCACAGTTATGATGTTTGTATCGCAGTCGATTCTTGTTCATAAGCAATTGCCAAATATCCTCCCTGTTTATTTTTTTTTTGTTGTGAGTGCCGAACTAGTACCTAGTGATGGAAAAGCGGTGGCCATTTGTAACTAGGTGGACATTACTGGCAGAACAAGTATATTCCAAAAGACCATCATGTTTTTGTGATGTATTGTGTCGAGCTCTTTCGATCGATGTGATATCTTAATATTGGTACACATGTCAAGATGTGGTACATCTATATTTAAATGTTTCAAAAGTTCCGATCGTGGTATCTATGGCAAACTTAATTGATGTTACATGTGTGTCTGCTTATGAGCTGCCACAGTAGCCAGTTACTACACATTTTTCTATTGAGTCGACTAGTTGATCGGGAATTAACGTGTCCTCTGTCTTACAATTGTTTCATGAAGTTGTGCCTGTGTCCCTTTTACGCTGTCCTCAGTACAACGCTGGTTCTTAATGAGGGAAGGAGGGTGGCCATTTGTAACCAGACTGTCATTTCGGACCAACCATGTTAATGGTACCGGTGACCGTTAACCCTTACCGCCTTACTACGAGGTCCCTTTGCCGGTTGGAGACTTTAACGCCTGCTTTCTGCGGGCGTTAAAAACCAACCTGCAAAGGGACCAGGGAGCTAATTACGGTAACGCAATTTGCGGTGCCGTAATTAGCACCTTCCCCATTCCCATTATGCCCTATTGGGCAAAAATGGGAATGGGGAAGGGCAATGGGGGAAGGGGGAATTACTGCCCCACCAACCTTGGAATAGGGTGGTAATTCCCTTTTCCTCCAAGCCAGTGCCGGTATTTTACCGGCATGCACCAAGGTGCTAATAGCACCTTGGTCCACCGCCGTCCGTGTAATGAGGCCCATAGTGTCATGTGTCTTCCCATCGCTTTTCTTTTACATAAAAAGGTTCTACTCAATATAACTAGTTTGCGCGTTGGATCCAACGTTGCTCAAGTTTTCTTAATGCAATGTCACAGTCTCCAACCCTTGGTAGGGGGTGTCCTATAAGCATCACAAACTAGTTGAAGTTGTTATACCTGTGTTTCGTGGCCTGAAAGTAAGTGCTCAACCATAGAATTATCAGCGACCATATTCTTTCCGCACAATCTATGCTCACAGATTCTTTGTCATACTTCTCTTTTTGTTTTACCAATGTAGATGAGGCTGCATGCACATTTAATAGCATACACTGCCTAAGCTGTTTTGCAGTTGAAGAATTATAGTATTCCCATGTCAGTCCACAAAAGTCAATCTTTTTCATATTTTTGGTGAGTGCACACACAGAGCAGTTTCCGCCTTTATGGTGGACTACAGTTGGTGGTAGTGCCCATGCTGTAGCCGCAGTTGTTGGTTGTCCACGTTGTTGATCATATGTGTGGACAACCATTTGTTTTAGGTTTTATGGTTTATTGAAAGCAAAGTGGGGTTTTGTTGGTTTGACATCCAGGGTGTGCATGATATCCCATTGCTTTAGAATCACCTTTTTCAGTGCATTACTGATTGGGCCATTTGTTGCTACGCATGTGATGCCTTCCTGTTGTTCTAGGTGTTGTTTGGTGAGGCACTTCTCTCTTCTTGTGTTCTTAGCTCTCTACTCTGGTTCTGCACCATGCATGACAGGAGGAGGTGTGCACCCAAAGGTGTTAGGCATAAGAGGTTTCAGTAGGGAAACATGGAAAACAGGCTGTACCTATCAAAATGGCAGTAACTGGAGATGGAAATACACATGATGTGTGATGGAAAAATCACCCAGGTAGCGTGGTGCCAACTTATTAGGCAGATTAGATAGAGGCAGATTTTTTGCCAAAAGTCAGACCTTATCCAATACTTGCAGGTCAGCCTTGGGGGTACCTGTGTCTGTCAGCATGTTGTTTACATCTCTGTTTGGTGGGAGCCACACTGCTAATGGGGTTGTCCATAGGAACAATCTTCAGGTGCTGGCTGTATATCTATATACACAGAAAAGGGCTGCATCACATAGCAGTGTAGGGTGTTGGTGTAAGCCACTTCAGTCGCATCTAGTTGTTCTGCCCAGTTGTCTTGTATGTGTTTGCATAGCAATGCTGACAATGTTCTAATGTTTGGTTAGTGCATTCTGTTTGGCCATTTGTTTGTGGGTGGTAACTGGAACTGAGGGCATAATGTATTTGTAGATGTTGGCACATAACTGTGAGATGTACTGGAATTTACTGGCATCATCTGTTGGAAAAAATATTTTCTGTGCAGGCCGTATAAACAGTATATTTTGTGTAGAGAAACACATGGCATGTGGACTGCAGTAGGTAAATTGGTAAGAAGAATGAAGTGGGCCATTTTACTGAAACAGTCAATTACGATCATAAGGCAAGTATATCCGATTCAGGGAGTTGCATGATGAAGTCGGTGGATATGGTGTGCAAAGGATATGCAGTTTGTTCCACGGGCTATAATAATCCAACAGGTCTGGTATTACTGCTTTTGATTTGTGCACATACTGGACAACTCAAGCTTTATTGTTGAACATGTTAAGCCATCTTGGGCCCCCAAATCTGTCTGGAAATCAGTTCCAACTTGGCTTTCTTTCCCATTCGTCCACCCACCCGGGAGTCATGAAAACATGCCATCATATAAGTCCACCTAAACTGCATGAATGCATCTTGAACATTTTCAAGAACAAAATGATTGCCAACATTAGTCTGATGCACGCCATCTGTTCAAAAAATGTTGACTGTATCAAATTTTAGAAGTGATGGGTGTGTAGTACTACTGCACAAAGGACACTAGGTTCTAATTCTCAAGTCACAATATCATTCAGTGTTCGAAAAACAACCATCCAGATTTGTGAATGGGGATTTTTATTGTGTTTTCAGCCTTCTGCGAACACAATAAAAATCCCCACCCATCACTTCCATGTTTGTAACTGTTAGAGGAAGTAGGGGGTACCTCCTGTGTAGTATTTGCAGCAGCGAAAAACGTATACTACAAGCAAGTTGAGCGCAGCCCACTATTGTCATTTCCCCTTTTTCATTCCTTTAGACTATATCTTCATTATCAAAAAAAATTCAAGCCAACATCAGCAAAAAAGCACATTCAACTTTGTTCACATTGCACCTTGCTTTCTCAGTTTGTGGACAAAATTAATTTGAATGCATCCACATTGGTCTCTAAGCTATCCAAGAAAAAATTATTTCTGAGTGCGGAACCACTTCCATCAACTTTCCAAATGTATGCTTCATGCCCTGGCTGCTGGTGAGACAAGATGGCCGTGAGCCTGTGAGCTCCTGAGCACTGTGTAATATCCAGATATAACCCTGCTGAATTCTGTCTCCCCGCCACTCACAAAGTGGAGCATCTGCTCTGGAAACTTTTTGTGATCACCTCCTTGAAATCTGGGGACTATATTCCAGACCACTGTGGAGATATAGGTGTGTGTCAGAGTGGGGCTTTCCCTGGAGTGACAGTGTGTGGAAGCGGTGAGCCCCTTTAGGAAAACAGCAGAGAGCCCTGGCTGTTGGTTGCAGTGAGAGGGGAGCAAACAGTTTCTTGGCCACAATACTGGCCAACCTTGGCGGGCAGCCTGCAAGTGACGCAGGTGTGGCCGATTCTTGGATTGGTCTTGGAACACCAGAAGAAAACTGGGGCCTTGATCCGGTGCCAATATAACGGTGTTCAGATCGGAGGTCATGAGCCGGATCTGCAACAGTCGGCTGTGCAGCGCTGGAGCAGTTTGCTGAAGAAGGGGTCAAAATAATCATCACTAGTCCGGTGCCCGGGGATCACTGCCAAGTGAGGCAAACATGATCACCGGCTCCAGATGGGGGTGTGCAGCATCCTGTACCGAAGATGCAGTGGTGAACCTAGTGAGACAGCAGGCTGTAAGCTGCCTGTGCCAGAGCAGAGAAGTGGTAAACCAGTATAGAAGTTGGTGTCCAGTGTGATCTGCAGTGGGGGGTTGTCCCAGAGACTTGATGTGTAGCAGAGTCAGAGGAGCCCAGAGCAGGGAGCACATGCCAAGGCCCAGTGGCTCTGAGAGCAGGCCTGGTGAATTGCGCAGACATACATGAAGAGATCCTTGTTGTCCTAGGCTGGCACTTGTGTGGAGGTGCTTGGGCTGGCCTTCATGCAAGAAACGGCATGAACATGCAGGCACATAGAGTTTGGCATTTATTCACCTGCTAACACTGGTGGGAACACGGCACAGACAATCTGGATGTATTGAACAGAGATGCTGACATGATTGGGGGCCCCATGACTTCTGGCCAGAATGCACCCCCACTAAGAATACCTGTGAGTCATGTCATGGACATTGTTATGCCTTTTTACTAACTCACAAAACTGTTCAATCTAGGTGTGCCTATGCCATTCTGCCTTTTTATTCCTTACTGTTTCCATTCTCTTTAGTACATTTTGGTGCTTTTTGGTAAATTTGAATCCTGGTGGGTTTTTAACAACTCGTCACCCCCATTTTGCAATGCATTTCCATGCTTTTTGCTACATTTGAATCCTGGTGTGTTTTTAACAACTCCTCACCCCATTTGCATTGTATTTTGGTTCTTTCTGGAAAATTCAAATTGTGACATGTTTTTAACAACCCTAAAGCCCCATTCTTGGTACTGAAGTGCTTATATTGCACCTGTTGTTTTTGCTTTTTGGCTACTAGGCCACCTGGCGAGTTTGTGTTTGTGCTGTGCAGTCTCTCTTTATATTGTCCATCCTTATCTATCCGCCACCCCTATGGCACTCACCAGATCCCCTATCCATTCTAACTTTTATACTATCACCTATCCACCTTCTCTCATGAAGTCTAGAAGGAAAATGTTTTAAAAAAGACATCCTAACCAGTAACCCTGGTCTAACTATTGCAGACACCGACATCAGTGAAACCTCCAGACAGATTGTCACTGATATCCTCTTTTCTGTCCTCTCTCCAGATCTTTGGACTCTCATCTTATCTCTCCTCTCTTGTCTCTTACATCTTCACCCATTAATGGTGGCACTAGATGGGAAGTACTCTTGGTGGGCTCTTCATCATCCAGGTGTATCATTAATGTGTATCGCAATGGCACTCTCATGGCCCTGGTCCTCAACCCAACCTCCTCCTCCTCTTTGACTTTCACTTGCTGTCGCTGATCAACTTCCTTCCTCCACCTGACACTCCTTCTTCCTCTCTCTCTGTCCCCCCTCCTCCAACTGGTGTACCACGCCCCTGTAACCTCCATTGCAAAACCTTCAAAGGCAGTGACCTTCTGCATCTAGCCATGCTTTATGCTCGCTCTGATATCAAACACTCTGCCGACATCTGCCTCTTCCTTTACGACCTTGACATCGATATCTTTGCTTTTACCGAGATGTGGTTCAATGCCAGTGTATGGGAGTGAGGGGTTATTTGGGCCCCAAGCCATACATTCAGTACAGCTTGGACCATGTGCTCTTCCAATGGTGGGGGACGCCTCCATCGCCCTTATGTTAATATCAGCCTTATCCTGGCATTGGCGTAAATGGGGCTGTTGCACGGGACACATGGCATCCATTTTGTGCACCCTCAACTCCATCTTTTTAACCAGGCCTAACTGTGATAATACGAAAAGGCTTCTCTCCCCTTAGCAGCACCGCACACTGCGCACAGGGCCCCCACCCTTTCTCACTGTGTCTGAAAGTTTCGCAGTCCCATTCTCACACTGGAGCCTGAGGCAATTGCAACAAAAACAAATGTAACATCTCGCTCTTCCTCTGAGATCATTGTCCCGTGTGTGAACCGGCCTGAGCCAGGCCTTGTAGCTCATCCATCTCCACAAACCTGCCCGTGCCCCCTCACCCGCACTGATGGAAAATTACTGCCAGTGTAACCCTGTTTCCCTGCAAGGTATTCTCTTGATGTACCAGATATGTGACCCTGTCATGAAGCCCACCCCAGCATGCCTTTAGCTAAAATCAGACCTCTGTCACAGTATATTGCCTCCTACAACTAACAAACGTCAACTCCCCCCCCAGCCTCTTTGATAAGTCCAGACCCACCCGCAATCAAATTTATCATACTGGTCAAGACCCTCAACCTGGTACCCCAAGTCCCAATAAATAATGGTGCGATTACACAAATACAATTTATAGGTTTATGATGATCTGCTCAAAGGAGTTGTAATGACTATTATTAAGTGCATGTTTCACTGTAGTGTATTATGTTAGCTTAGTTAGAGGCCACCCTGCCTCGGAGCGACCTGACCCTCACCCCCGCTTGGACACAGACAGATGGGCCTCATGATGCTCGCCCTCCCACCAACCCAGCAGCCAACCACAGAGGAGCAGCACCTATATTTGCCTATACAACACGAGCTTGTGTCCAACCACGATGAACTCTGTAACATTCATGCATGACATCACTTATGACGCTTTCTGCCCTTATAATCATTTGTAAGTGTATTGTTTGCCAGAGCGCTCTCGGGCAGCAGAGTTCTTTGGATGCCAATTCTTTATAAAGACTAACTCACGCAACCTGTTCTCTTAGTCTCATTCTCCGTTGGGGTGTGTCTATTTATTTGTATTGCATGTGCTAAAACGGGGATGGGCCTCCACATTTGGTGACCCCCGTGACGTTATTTGGGACAGGTGCCCTGAGGCCCTGTGCCATGCGGCGAGATCCGGGACGCCCCCCAGCAGAACCATCACCTCCACGGTCGACCAGCCCGTGCGCACAACGAGAGGGTCCAAGGGTTTCCAGTTTCCGAATACCCAACTAAAAACTGCTCGTCGAGGCGGGCCAGGGCTTGGTTGGGGTACGGACCAGATTGTGTATAGACCGTGAACGGTGGCTCTCGAACCACCCGACTGAACACGTGAGTACCGGTTGCAAAAGTTTCAGAGGGAAAAACAAAGAGGGGTGGAGAGAAAGGGAACAGATAATGGAGTGGGCAAGATAAAAGTTAGGACAAAATCAGGGTCTGTGTGAATGTTACTGAGGCTTTTTCTTACATATCCTTTATATGGCCATTAGGTTTTTGTGAAGAAAAAAGAGGTAAAATGGTTCAAGGGATCGTAGCCCAAAGGGGGTAGAAGGTGGCGTTGTGTAGTATTGTCTCGTCCAGTGCAGGTAAATAAGTGAAGACAAAGAGAAAATAGTAGGAGTCTCATATATTTAGTAGGATCGGAGTAGTAATTTGTTATATTCTTTTTCCGTGTGAGCAGAACTCTTGGTGAGGTAGATTGAGGCGGCTTAGAGGTGGGGAGAGCATGAGAAAGCAAGGTTGAGTGGTGTAAACTGAAACAATTAAGAATAGGAGCAAAGCGAAGGTAGTCCATGTTATGTGCTTTATGTTAATGTGCAACAGTGTTACATGTTTTTCCGTTAAGTAATTGCATATGTGTTTGTGAATCGAAAAGAATTAAGGTTGGCCAGGAAAAAATTGGTAATGAAATGTGTGAGTAATTTGATAAACATGTTGAATAGTGGCAAATAATGAATACTTTTTGAAACACTTCATGGTTCCATCAAGGTGGTGTAAGTAAAAAGGTTGTTGAAATATTGTTGACGCCAACGATTAAACAAGGTTGAATAAGAAGTGTTACAAAATAGAGATTGTTGGCTGATAGATTGCGTATTTATCCCCAGAAAGTGAAGTGACCAAAAATAATAGTACAAATACGCTATCATGGGAGGCGCACCACCATTAGCACACATTTGTCAGCATCTCCCTTTGTACAGTGAGAAAATACAAAAGTATCATGATCAATGGGTGGTAGAAATAAAAGGATACACCGTAACACCTATATGGCCGGAGGGAGGGTCCTTTGACAAGAGAGTATTGGATCTAGTATCCACACAATTACTCGCGAAATATAGGGGAAAGCAATTGCAGAACAGACGAGAAGTGCTAGATTTGTGGCAAATGTTTGAAGAAGTAGCACCTAATGGTGAGGTAAGTAAAGATGCAATAGTTGAGATAGAGAAGGTGCCAGAGGAGGAGATGGGGCTACAGGGGGAGAATGTGCAGCAACCACAACAGAGAATGACCGCACCAAGATATACCCATTGATGACAAGGCCTGCAGTGGGTTACAGTGAGCCCCTATATGTACCAAAATGCTTCACACCAATGACCCCGGCAATGGTGTCTACCACTGCACTGCCCCCGTATGAAAGAGGAGGGCTGTATTGCCCAACCAGTGCCCCACCAGTGAATTTGGCACGGTGCACGCATGCACAACTGGAGATAACACGGTTGCGAGCCATGTGCGACAGGGGCCAGATGTTGCCAGGGGGAGGGGAAGTACCACCCTTAACGTTGGGCAATCTCACACCTCCGCCAAGTGTTGCAGGGGGATCCACACCATCCCTGCCACCACTGTCAGTGCCAACACCAAAACGGCAAGAACAACAGTGGCAATCAGGTGAGTTTCTGTTCCATTTAAATGGCAAACCTGTGAAAATAATATGGCCAGCAACATCGGATAGCCAGAGAGGGGACACCCAAGAAGGAAGGGAACAAGAGGAGGAAGTAGAGGAAGTATGGAGTGATTTAGATGAGTATGAAGAGGGAGTGGCAGCAACGGGATCTCCGTTGCCATTCCCATTCAATGAAGAGGATGAAAGAGCTGCACCAAGATGGCAGGGGAGGTTAAGACAAAGAGTAGGAAACATGCTGGTAAGTAAAACAAGGAAGGGAACGGTAAGTAAGAAAGGGGGAAGAACAAAGCTGCAAATGCCCCTAATACACAAAGGAGCAGGGAGGCCCCACTACATGTTATGTTATGTTATGTTATTTTGCATTTATATAGCACCTTATATACCATTGGTATGGTCTGAAGGCACTGGTAGGTTGAACGCCCTTGTCAGGAGAGAGAGTAGAGAGAGTCAAAGGTGCATGTGAGCACTGGATATGTGTGAAGCTGGTATTTGTGTAATAGCTGCTTCTTAGCGGTAGGTGTTGTGGTTGAGAGATCAAGAGTATGTGTTCGTTCTGGCAGGATTTATCCAGACCGATTGTGGCTGCGTTAGGCCTGAGGAAAACGCCTAGCTGGTGGGTGTGTAACCAGCAGTGATTAGTTAGAGTGATGGGTAGTATGAGGCAGATGTTGGTATGAGAACAGCTATACCGAATGGTTTCATAGTATCTCTGTGTTCTAGTTGAATGGTGGTGTAAAGAAGAGAGTAAGCGTGGTGATGTGATATGATGGGTTACATGCTCTTTCAAAAGTCCATGCACTCCAAACCATTCCATGTAAGTCGCGCAATTTTATGCACTCCAATTTGTTCCATGCACTCCAGTCCGCTTCATGCACTCTAGTCCGCTCCATGCACTCCAGTCCACTCCATGCACTCCAGTCCGCTCCATGCACTCCAGTCCGCTCCATGCACTTAGTCTGCTTCATGCACTCAGTCCGCTCCATGCATTCCATTCCGATCCACGCACTCCAGTCCGCTCCACGCACTCTAGTTCGCTCTATGCACTCGAGTCTGCTGTTCGCTCTACGCACTCCGGTCCACTCCACGCACTCCAATCCGCTCCACGCACTCCAATCCGCTCCACGCACTCCAATCCGTTCCACGCACTCCAATTCGTTCCATGCACTTGAATCCGTTCCATGCTGTTCCATGTACTCCGATCCGTTCCGTGTATTTCTAAGTTGTTTTATGCACTCAATCCACGTATTTCACCCATACCATCCACATACTTCCTTGTACTTTTCACATATTACACCAGCACCTTCCATATACTTCATCTGTTCCATCAACATATGTCACCCGTACCATCCACATACATCACCCGTTATATTCACATACATCACTCGTTCTATCCACATTCGTCACCCATTCCATCCACATACTTCACCCGTTCCATATGCTCTACGCACTCAACAGCTCTATGAGTTGCCCATGGCAGAATGCCAGGTTAGTGGGTGTGGAAGAAGTTTGGAGTTGCCACATGCCATGATTTCAGTTTTGGAGGGCTTTAACAAGAGGTGACTTTGGGTCATCCAGAGCTCTATATCGAGGAGACAGGAGGCGAGGTCAGGTCGGCAGTTGAGTTTTGAGTTGAGGAGTTTTAGAATTAGTTGAGTTTCATCAGCGTAGTTGTAACACAGGTTGTTGTGTGAACGAATTATTGGTGGGAGGGTGATCAAGTAGAGATTGAACAGGAGGGCAGATAGGCATGCTCCTTGTGGAACTCCCGTGTCGACTGGTCGGGCTTGGCAGGAATACGTGGAGAGTAGCGTTATTTGGTAACTATCTTTGAGGAATGAAGCTATCCATTTGAGAGCGGTTCCACAAGTTCCTAGGGAGTGGAGGCGGTCAAGGAGGATTGAGTGATTGATTGTGTCGAAGGCGGCAGATAGGTCAAGAAGGATTAATGCGGTGCATCCCGCGGAGTCTGCCGTGATTTTAAGGTCATCCCAGATTGAGGTTAGGGTGGTTTCTGTACCATGTCGGGCTCTGAAACCTGATTGTGCGGGGTCTAGGAGATTGTTGGCTTCGACAAAGGCATTTAGTTGGGAGTAGGCGGTTCGGTCAATGAGTTTGGCAAGGAACTTGGTGTTTGACATGGGGCGGTAGTTTTTGGGCTCGAGAGGGTCGAGGGAAGGTTTTTTTATTAGAGGTTTGACATGAACTGTTTTGAATGCATAAGGAAAAATACCTGAGGAAAGGGAGTCATTTACGATGGATCTTGCGTGTTCTCCTGCGCAGGTAGAAGCAAACATTTCTTTGAGGGTTGTGGCTGGGCAAGGGTCTAGTGGAGAGCCGGATGGTTTATGGGCAGAGAGAAGTTTGAGAAATTGGTCGGGTGATATTTGACTAAAGGAGTCGAACGTTGGATGCGCAGTGGTCGCAGGCGGTGGGTTGGCTGGTATGAGGGGAGGGTTGCCGGTGGATGTAAGAGAGCCAGTTTGGTGGTTAGCGCATTTGTTCTTTCGAGAGCCGTGGTGTAAAAGTGGAGAGAGAGTGAGTCGCACAGTGATTGTGAGGGGGTCGGGACAGTGGTGGTGCATGATGGTTTGGTGAATTCGGTGATGATTTTGTGAAGTTCTTTGCTTGGGTTTTTGCAGTTTAGGATTCGGGAGTTGTAGTGTTTTTATTTTGCTTTGTGTATTTCGGCCTTGTACTGATAAAGGTGTTGGGCCAAGGCGGCTCTACTCTCTTGGGTTTTGTCTATCTGCCATTTGCGTTCTAGGTATTTATATAGTTGTTTAGTGGTCTTCAAATCAGGAGTGAACCATCTAGGGAACAGGCCATGGCGGGTTGATGGTTTGCAAGAGGGTGTGAGCCGCATTAGTGAGATGTTGAGCCATGAGTCAAAGGCGTTTGGGGTTAGTTGTTTATTGAGTTGGCAGGTAGGTGGAGGAGACTGGAGGAGTGCATCGGCTAGGTCAGGAGCGATTATTAGTTTTTTCCAGCATTTGCGTAGATTCAGAGGTTCAGGTTCGAGTACGGGAAGCGGGTCGGGTGAGCGAATGGCGAAAGAAACAATGAAGTGATCGGACCATATGATAGGGGTGGGGGGGGTTTAGAAGTATCCGGTTGTGGGAGCTAAAGATGGCATCAAGAGTGTGTCCTTTATAGTGAGCCGGGCCGTTTAAGTAGGGTTGGAGGTTAATCGCGTCTAGACCGTCAACCAGAGAGTGTGTCATGGGGTTGGTGGGGATGTCGAGCCATATGTTGATGTGTGAGCTATGGACCTATTCAATCATACCAATCCTATGCATGTGTACATATGAAATAGATGCCACGATCATCCATACCTTCATCAACCCGCTAAATTACAGTCACCTACCCAGGCAAATAGACTATAGCCAAGGATTAAACATGACTGCCTCACTGTCTCACCTAACAAACATCAAGACAACTGCCGTCCGACATAACATCTTAATATCCAGCACTAAACCCACCTCTAACACCAACTGTAGTGGAGCATGCCTCACACCAGAACAATGGATAAACACATTTCCACTAAAACCCACCCCAAAGTACCATGCCCAACTACCATCAGAAATACTAGATTAGGCTACAGATTCGCCAGAAGGCACCCCACGCTCTCGCCTAGACTCTCACCAACGCTCTGCAGCAAATCAGACCCAAATAAAACATACACCCCAGACCACCAAAATGCCAGCCATGACACACTACCCAATAATATCAACCCACCCCTATCACAGGCCAATCATACCTCTACTTTGAAAGCCAGCCTCATCAACGTAAGGTCACTAACAGCCCATGCCTTGGACATCAATGACCTCATAACATCCAACAACCTCAAACTCCTTGCCATCACAGAGACTTGGCTCCACTCCGCATTAGGTCCCCTCCTATCATTGGCCATCCCAGACCAATACACAATCATCAGACAAGATAGAACATCCTCCAAGGGTGGCGGCGTTGATATCATTGCTAAATCCTCCTTAGGCATCAGACAACCCCCCAGCCAAACCCTCTGCTCTGCCGAACACCTAGCCTTCAAACTACCACTATCACCCACACAGACCATCTCAGCCCATCTGATCTACAGACCCCCTGGCCAACTCTCCTCCTTTGAAGAAGACCTATCACTGCTGCTCACTAATAAAGCTAAACCTCACTCACAAACTCTCCTCCTTGGAAACTTTAACTCGGGGTTCACAACACTAAAAACAAAAAAGCCAAAAACATCAGCAAGAGCATAACCGATCTAGGCCTCACACAAATGCTTGCAAAATCCACACGCAAAAGGCCGACAATTAGACAGGATTGCAGACTGCAATTGCAACATTGCTATCATGTCTAACTACCCTCTCGCATGGACTGACCACAATGCTATCCTCTTCTCCATTCCGAGAGACACTCCTATCCACGGAAAATCTATAGCCCTCTTTTAAGACTAGCAAGAAACACAAGAAATATAACAGCGGACAACGTACTGCCACTTTTACAACTGCTCCTACAGGGAAACGTAGTCTCTGAGCTTAGTGAAGAACCAGCAAATTTAGAAAACCTTTACAACACAACCATACTTAACGCCATCAACAAAATAGCTCCACAAAAGCTTCGCAAAGCCAAGCCACACGCCCACCTTAATACCTGGTTCTCCCCACAATTGAGAACTCTGCAAAAATACAAAAGAACAGCGAAAGCCAGCTTGAAAAATACCCCATCACCTCATAACAAAGAACATTTTAGATTAGCCTCTACCACCTATAAATCTGCCATTTTTCTAGCCAAATCAGACTCCTACAACAAACGTATTCAAAATGCTAAATCCAACACTACAGAATTGTTTAACATTCTCAAAGAATTTGAATCACCCACACCCCCTCCTACAACCTGCCTGAAGGACACCACTTGGTGTCAAAACATCCAAAAGGCCTTATCAGACAAAATGGAGCTCCTTCAAAAAAAGATTGAAAATAAAAAAGCCACTTTAACTAATGACCTGCTTGCTCCCACCACAACTATACCACACTCTGACCAACATAACCTATTCAAATTTACCCCACTCAGCATTAAAGAAGTCGAAAAAATAATATTAGGTCTCAAACCATCCAGATGTATGGGCGATATTTGACCAGCACCTATCATTAAAGAAAAAGTAAAGGAGATCGCCCCATTTGTCACTTCACTTATCAATGCGTCCTTCAAATCCAATACAGTCCCCACAAACCTCAAGGATGCATGGGTCATTACCATGGGCACAGATGGATAAAAATAACTTGTTGAAACTTCTCCCTACACTTTCGGGTGGGACGGGGAAATGGATGCATGCATTTGGAAAGAACACAGCAGGAGTACCATTGGCCATAGGGGATGTGAAAAGTTTACTGGTCTCTGCTGTTGGTGATCAAGCAGATGCAGTGTGGGTGAAGGCGGGGTTCCGGGAGGTGACAATGAGCAGTGACCGCCATGACAGATTGCCATTTAACAACGTTAGAGCGCAAGTATTGGATGCATTGCGGAGAACGTTTCCATATAGTCCAGATTTTACACCTACTGATGCAGTGCACTATGGGAGAGGAGGAGGAGCCTACACGATTCATCCTCTGGGTACAAGACCTGTAGAGAAGTGATCATCAAAAAGGCATTGGATAAAATAGCTGGGACAGAAGCCAAGGGTTGGCCCGAGATTCAGAGCATAATTGTGCACCATTGTAGGAGGATCAAAGAAAGAGAAAAAGAGATAGCACAGCGAAGGTTGGCATATGAGGTGAAGCTAGTACAAAATAAATTAGTGAAGGTCGCAGCGCTGAATGCAGCAACATCAACTGACAGGAACGGCAAAGGAGAAGAGGGAGGGGGAAATGCACCAGCCAAAAGGGCCACAACATGGGCAACAAGTGGACAGGAGCAGTGGTTTGGAAAGGTACAGTACGGAGGGCCGCAATGGCAAGGGAGGCCAGCAAGAGGACAAGGTGGGTACAGAGGACCAAGAGGGGGATTTGCTGTAATGGGAAATAGAGGATTTGGAGGGCCTGGGATGAGGGGAGGACCACAAGGGTCGTGTTGGAACTGTGGGAGGTGGGGAAATTATTCTAGGGAATGTAGAATGTGACCCATGGGTTATTACCAAGGACAGCCTCTTGTGAGGAATTAGCAACAGTAGGGCCACCCACACCCAGGAAGTCCCTATGGATTGCCTATGGGAGGGGTGGACAGAACAAGCAGTATTATAATGAGCCCCAAATGCAACAGAGGCAGCAACACCAGCAACAACCACAGCAGAGGGGTATGCAACAACAAATGGCAAGACAAGATACTGTAGGAAATGCGAACAAAAACATTTTTGCAACATCCGCTAGTGGCACACCAGCACCTTTTCGCGGTGCAGCGGTGGTGGGAGATAGTCTTCTCAGTTCCAGGAACAGAAACATATGCCAATTAGGACAGCCCACAGAAAGCACTTGGGTGTCCAGTCCTATCCACTACCCTATGTGCAGAAGAGGAACCACTAGTGGGAGCAGAGATAGGCAACAAACAGTTCATCTTTATGGTAGAGTCAGGAGCAGAAAAATCATGCCTCATGGAAGGCCGGTTTCCGCTTTCGAGAAGAAATTTGGAACTGCAAGGGTTCTTTGGGGCTAGTTTAAAAGTTCCTTACACAAAAGATCTTGATATAACGGTGGGGGGAAAAACAGTTGCTGGGAAGAGACCTTTTGAGCAAATTAAACATGACAATCTCCTTCACTGAATTGAGGATAGTTTGTTCCACCTCCAGGAGTGTGCCCTGTAGGGGCGATGCTGATGATCAGCACATTGACAAAGTTGCGGTAAGAGGGGTGCCCATCGACATGGATATCTTCATTTATGGTATCAAGGTGTTAGCACGAATGGTGCCAGAAATAACGAAAAAAGAGTAGAAGGTACCCTCAGATTTTGTCTTGAACCCAATTGTGAATACAGACACTGTGCCAGGAACGATGTTGTCTATTGACCTAGAAGGAGTACAGGTCTCGAGCAAACGTATTGCAGTGATAGGACTGGACACACATGGGTGCGAGTGGAGAACAGTATTGTGCATAGACCCAAATATAATGCTGCACAATTTAACCAATGAAGTTGTTTACTGACAGTGAGAATGACAGTGAAATAATAATGGAGATAAGCATACCTTGTGATATCATGATCCAGCATAGGGAAATACACAATCCTCTTATGGCTAGAGGTAACTTGCCACCCATCATATTTGAGAATGACATGGAGAAGATGTTGCCAGAAATATGGACAACAGGCCCCCATGATGTAGGGCTATTACACAAGGTTACACCAATCAAAATAAAATGAAAACCAGGAGCCATATTGTCCAGAGTAAAAGAGTACCCACTTTCCAGGGAGGCAGAGGAAGGAATACAAGAAACAATAAACGCCCTGTTACAACACGGGATAATAGTGCCATCTAATTCGCCATGCAATACAGCTATTTTTCCAATACAAAAGCGAAGGGCGGGGCTTGGAGGATGATCCAGGACTCACGTCCACTTAAAGACGTCATCCAGAAAGAATTCCCATTAGTTCCCAATCCAGCATCAATATTGTGTAGCATACCTAAAGATGCCACATGTTTCACCGTAGTAGATCTGAAAAATGCCTTCTTCTCAATTCCAATTGACCCAAGCTGCCAGTACCTCACAGCATTTACGCTAGGGGGGAGCAGATATGAACATTGCAGATTACCACAGGGATATTAGCCCCGGGAGGATAGCTCAGCGGCAACGTGCGCGCCTTGGAAGCAAGACGACACGAAGCAACACAGGTTTAATCCCGGGGTCTGCACTTAGAAACCTCTAGTTTAGGTGTTTAAGCGTGTTATAAATATGCAACTAGACAAAACAATTACGCAACCAAAAAATACAAACAATTCCTGTAACAGCGCCTCGATGCCTGCGGGCTGTGTGAGCGCTTTAAAAATATAAAATAAATAAAAAATAAATAAAATATTGGGAAAGCCCCAGCATTTTCAACAGGATGTTGCATGAAGATCTCAGAAACATTGATGTAGAAAGCACGATAATACAATACGTAGACAATTTACTTGTCTGCAGCAGGAGCATAGAACCGTGCAGGGCCGATTCAATAACATTGTTGAATTTGTTAGCAACGAAAGGGTACAAGGTAGACAAAGGCAAACTGCAATATTGCCTGGCTGAGGTGCTCTACCTAGGACAACTAATTTGAAAAGATGGCAAGAGGATATTGCCCACCAGGGCGGCCGCCATACGTCATATGATAATACCAAAAACAGTAAAAGATGTGCAAAAGTTTCTCAGCATCTGTAATTACTGCCACGCGTGGATAATTGATTATGCATCATACACACGCCCACTGCTACAAGCACTGAAAGAAGCACAAAATAATAATGTCCCAATAAAATGGACAGATGAGACACAGTATTTCAAATTGCAAGATCTCATTGCACACGCACCAGTTCTCGCGAACCTAGATTATGACAGAGAATTCTACATGTTTTCACACTGCAATGGTACTCTAATGACTGCAGTGCAGACACAGAAAACATTACTAGGTCACAAGCCATTGGCCTGTTACAGCGGAACATTGGAATTAGTGATGCAAAGGCACGATGCATGCAAACAAGCTGTAGCTGCAGCGGCCTTTGAAATCGAGAAAAGTGCCACCATCGTGATGGGATGCTCAGTGACCCTATACGCAGAGCACTCACTCTTTGCTATCCTAGAGAGATCAAAATCAACATTAACGACACAAAGGGCGACAGCCTATGAAATAATAATATCCATTCCAAATGTCCTTGTGGTTAGGTGTAAGACAGTAAACCCAGCCTCATTTATTACTGAACCATGCACTGTGGGAGACATGCAGGAACACGATTGTGCTACATCTGAGGTCGAAGAGGATGATATTCCCAAAGCAAGTCAAAATGCATTGCAGGAAGGAGAGATATACTTCATAGATGGATACGCATCAATAGATAGTGGAACATGAGAAAAACACGTGGGAGTGGCGATTGTAAGAATGGAAGAAGAGGGATATGAGATCATTGTACAAAAGCGACTCCCTTCTCATTACTCCACACAAGCAGCAGAATTGACTGCACTAATTGAGGCGTTGTGCACTGCTAAAGGATATGCAATAACGATATATTCAGATTTGGCGTATGCCACAACAACAGTACCCTCAGGGTTGTCACGAAGGCGAGGGAGAGGGTTCCGGAGGGCAGATGGGTCACCAGTACAACATACTGCATTACTAAATGAACTAATAGATGCATTAGCAGAACCATCAGTAGTAGCAGTGGTGAAATGCCAAGCCCATGCCAAAAACACAGACGCAATCTCATTAGGAAACACGGCAGCAGACGCAGCAGCGAAAGACGCTGTGTATTTCAATGTCCCACCAGCAATTGAATGTATTATCAAAGCGCCAAGTACAGGTGCATTAGAAGAGGGTTACAATCTTACACCAATATAGCAAATAATAGAGCTTCAAAGGGGTGCACCGGTAGAAGAGCAAGAACTATGGGCCAAGAGAGGGTGCAAGCAGTCATTAACAGATTTACTATTGAGACAGGAATTAACAGGGAAGGTGGTGATGCCAATGGAGTTGATGGAAATAGCGTTCCAACAGCTACACTTTCCGACACATGTAACTAAGCAACATATAGCAGCAGACATACAGGAACATTGGTTTGTTCCGAACCTACAGAAACATTTATCAGAATTTAGTATAGAGTGTACCACCTGCCAAATATACAGTTCAGGGATGACACTGAGGACATTGCGAGGAACACTACCGCGTCCTCTGGGCCCATTTAGAGAGCTCCATATTGACTGTGCAGATATGGGAGAAAGATGTAATGGAGCATACTGACTGTGATAGTATGCCCCTTTTCAAGGTGGGTAGAAGCTGCACCATGCCCCCAACCAGATGCAAAATGTGCCCAAAGTTCTTGGTGCAGGAAGTGCTCTCAAGGTGGGGCATATGTGATGTAATAAGATTAGATAATGGCACACACTTTACTAGGGGTCAAGCACAAACTTTGTTCGAGTAAGTTATCAAAGTTGTGTAACACGCTCAAAAAGAATTGGGTATATTGCTTGCCCCTAGCGCTGTCTCCACTCAGAACGCAGCCAAGTAAAGAGCACCATAAGAGCCCGCACAAAATAGTGACGGGCATGCATATTCATACGCCACTCTCCCCAGTAAGAAAAGCTTCAGATGCTCAGATGCGCACAGAGCTGCTACAGTGCTGGGAGAAGAATTTAAGGAATACCTCACCCAGTTAACACGCACAGTACGTTCGGAGGTGGAACTCTCCAAGATTTCATGGCCCATATTAAGTTATTTACTGCACACCTACCGCTGTAAAAGTTAAGGGATTGAAATATTGGGTGCATCTGGTGGATGTGAGAAGAGCATGTGATAGTGTAATCCCTCAATGCGAGGAAACTAACAGCAATTAAGTTTCTAATGGGTAGGAGAGGAACTATGAAAAAGCTCCAAATAACGAAAAGGAAGAATTGAAAAGCATTAAGTAAGAAATTAGTTATAACTGTCTCTCTCTCTCTCTCTCTCTCTCTCTCTCTCTCTCTTTTCTCTTTACCAATTTCATGAAATGACAATTAACAGCATGTATACAGAAATAATGCTCATTAAAAATTATGTTACTTAAAAACACATATAATAGTTTGAATGCATGAGAAATATAGAAAAATATCATTAAGGTGTGCACACCATAGAAAGTATTATTTAGCAACAAGTAGATATTAATGATAAAGAGACAAACATATTGAAATGAATAATGAAATGTATGCCTGTCACTTAACAATTTCATATTGCCCCTCGAGGTAACACAATGGCCAAAAGGAATGCAATCACAGATAACAGCACCATTTTAGTTAGAGGTAGGGTAGTTAACAGAGCTCATAAATACTATAATTTAGAGTGTGGCATGAAATATTCTGCAATATTGTTTTCGGTTATGCTATTTGTCTTGGCTTGGTACTATACATGGTTTTTCATTGTGGAGGACATGAAAAAGGGGGTAGCGGGGCAAAACTAATACGAGAAGGATCAATACTCATATGGGCAGGTGTGAATACTGTCAGTCTAGAAAAATGGATACCTCTCATAATTGATGGCAAACGTATTTTGGTGGCCGTGGGGCAACTGTCTCATGCACGATACGATAGAAATACAGGTTTCCAAGTTTACCAATGAACGACCATTTTGATGTAACAAAGCCATTTTGTTTTCTAACAATTGCTCATTGCTTTCTGTTCAAATTGCTTCGCAGCACATTTTCTGCTTACACTGCTCGACTGTTAATATTGTTGTCTGAACGTGAAAGGACAAGGTCGCAGGACCGCGAGGCTAATAAGAGTTTGTTGAAACACAACGTAGGCAGCGCCGGGAAGGAATGCCCGGCTCCCTCCCGAATGTAGCCTTGAAGCAGAGCCGCAGGGGATTTAATCATTTCACAGCTGCCAGCCAGTCTCGTTATATGGTAGAATATGTTAGAATAAAGCAGCTAAAGGCTTGAATTATGCTCTTCTTACGGCCCCCCTTTACCGAGCCCTGTGGAGCGCGTCGGCTCCCAGGACACGAATAGCAGCTCATAGATAGCAAGGTCTGGAATGTGACTCTTCCCCCGTATGTAGCTTGCTTCCAAGAACAGAAGCACTGTGTTCTGTTCAACAAGGAAAAGATGTCTCCACACTTGCAAAATTGCATATTGTTACTAGAATAGATATTTGAAGGTGTCATATTCGTCGAAAGTGTCCATTATCAAACTGAGTTCAAAGAAACCCAATAAAGGGGGGTGTAAAACATGTCACAGCTGATTGTATGATATGCATTTTGTATATAAGTAACTGATGTACGTAATTTGCTCTCTTGCATCCCTCGAGGTCTAGAGATACACGTTGCGGGGTGTGAGACCGAGTTGGCCAACTAAGACTATTTGCTTTGCAATAAACCCTAGCTTTGGGAATACAACCTCGTGTCTGGCGTATCTATCGTGTGTGGTGACTTGCCTTGTGTCAATAGACGTGAGGGACCCCTAGGGGCCCCTTTCAATACAATGTATAAATTATTATTCTGTTAATACAAACTTCACTACATTGCACATTAATCACACAACAACAGCCCCCCTCCTTCCTCCTTCCTCTTGCTGCTATAAGCCCGAGTAATGACAATGAAACCAACCAGTATGATGGTGAATACTTTTGGGAGAATTAATCTAACCTGATAAATATTGATGTACGGTCAACCATAGAACCTATCTCGCAAGTCTCTATAATGTACTTTTATGTTGCTGCTACCCCATAGGCCCCAGAACTATAGGTTGGGTACACTGTGAATGAACTCAATGGCACAGCATGGGCAGGAGTTTTTCCCATAAATTATTCAAAAATAAAAACGACGAATAACCAGGAAGGGGAGGAGGAGGAGATGGAAAAGGGGGGTGGGAGGGAAAAGACATGATATCTACCATGGCCTGGGATTAGATGAAATTGAAGACCCCTGCCACCCAGACCACTCAAATAAATGGTACTCAGACATGAGTGCCACAGAAAAACAAGCCACGAACGAGAGCTGCTATGTCTGCTCTCTCATACCGCATGCATCAGGCACACCCAAAATACTTGTACTACAAGAAGTACCCTTGTCAGACGCCCAATGTTTAATTCATCTCGTATTATGTAGAATTTGGATCTCCTTCCAGGCACACACGGTTACAATAGAACTGCTGCAGAACGAGAAAACATTCACAAGCAGGCGCCAAGGAGTATTCTGCATTAAATAACCATTCTTTGTCATAAAAGGAACAAGATACACAGAAAACAAGTGGCATGATGAAATGATTGAGTGCAAAGCTGAAGCACTTAGGGGACTAACTGAAGAAAACTTTCAATTGTTCAAAGAAATATGTGTTCCTGTCTGGTCCCAGCACATTGCAAAACTCACCTGGGTTACTGCTCTAGAAAAACCTATCAAGACCCAAAAAGAAATATCACATGAGCTTTGTTTTCACAGAGAAGGGAAGGTACAAATGGGTGCCAACAAGCAATGCAACAAAACAATCATTATTCCAGATATGAAAAAAGGTACAGCTGTGTTAATGGACATGTATTGGATCTGTGGCAAACAAGCCTACCTGCATCTACCGGCATCATGGAGAGGTACATACGCCCTGGCCACCCTGCATTCAGCTCTGATGGTAATCCCAGAAAGCCATATCCAGGGAGGGAAAGGTTAGGCTGGCATATTGGCAGCAGGGCAATCGGCTGGCACATCAGCAGCACCCCAGCTAGCAATAACAGAACCTCCTTCATATGATCTTTTGTCAGAAAGTGACCTGAAGGACAGACTCTCCCGCAAAAAGCGGTCATCAAACTACATTTCCAACAAATCATCTGCTCTCATCGCTGGGATCTCAAAAAAGTACAAACTTTTAAATTCTGCAGAGACATTCTTTGCTTCCCTCTTAATGCCTACAGGCACGAACCAACGCCAAATGGTTACAGATCGTCCGCTGGGAGCTGATTCAACTGGCCAACGACACTGAAGAAGGATTCAAAGTGATGAAGGTGTAACTTTGCGCCTTGCGTTTAATGACAATGCAGAACCAGTATGTCCTAGAACTTCTCACAGCGATGGACGGCGGTGTTTGGCAAAAAATCAGGAGCGCATGCTGTACATTCGTACCCTCTGAAGATGCAGATAATGGGACCCTCTCCCACGTGATCTCGGCAGTACACAGTCTGGGGGAGAGGATGTCAAAAGAAGGAGGAATAGAGCCTAGCAACTGGTTTGACAATATGTTCAACTGGATACCGTCCTGGTTCAACACCGTGATGGAAATGTTTGTTCCTGTCATCGTTTTTATTTTGCTATTTTTCTGATTGTGCCAACTAGGTATCCTATGCTGTGCAAAATCTATGCCTAACTCAACAATGATGATGGTAACAATGGGCCGACAGACAACTGTGGCTACTATGATAGATGCGCAAATGCAAACTGGAGAACCTAACCAACCAAAGTATCACATGAATGCTGTATATCGCCAGAATGGGGACAGGGTAGATAATCTATATCACACCACCATAAAAGAACCAAGGGAGCTGCAATGGTACAGGGAAGTGTGGGTGGACCTGGATGGGGATGGAGGAATATATTTGACATGTACCCCAGATGAATATGCACGGAAAGTCCATAGTTTAAGAAGTGTGTGCAGGGAGTGGATGCCAATCAAAGGAATACCTGCTTGGGATAAAGTGGTTGCGGAAGCAGAGTATTATCGAAATGAGAATAAGAATAATAAATAGTTTGTTACTTTAGATGTAACAAAAGGGGGGAATGTGTGGAAGTGAGGGGTTGTTTGGCCCCCCCGCCATACATTCAGTACAGTTTGGACCATGTGCTCTTCCAATGGTGGGGGACGCCTCCATCGCCCTTATGTTAATATCAGCCTTATGCTGGCATTGGCGTAGATGGGGTTGTTGCACGGGACATGTGGCATCCATTTTGTGCACCCTCGACTCCATCTTTTTAACTAGGCCTCACTGCGATAATACAAAAAGGCTTCTCTCCCCTTAGCAGCACCGCGCACACCGCACATAGAGCCCCCACCCTTTATCACTGTGTCTGAAAGTTTCACAGATCCATTCTCATGTTCGAGCCGGAGGCAATTGCAACAAAAACAAATGTAACATCTCGCTCTTCCTCTGAGATCATTGTCCTGTTTGTTAGCCGTCCTGAGCCAGGCCTTGTAGCTCATCCATCTCCACAAACCTGCCGTGCCCCCTCACCCTTGCTGTTGGAAAATTACTGCCAGTGTAACCCTGTGTCCCTGCAAGGTATTCTCTTGATGTACCAGATATGTGACCCTTCCATGAAGCCCACCCCAGCATGCCCTTAGCTAAAATCAGACCTCTGTTGCAGTTTATTGCCTCCTGCAACTAACAAACGTCAACTCCTCCCCAGCCTCCTTAATAAGTCCCGACCCACCCGCAATCAATGTTATCCTACTGGTCAAGATCATTAACCTGGTACTCCATACAAGTCCCAATAAATAATGGTGTGATTACACAAATACAATCTATAGGTTTATGATGATCTACTCAAAGGAGTTGTAATGACTATTATTTAGTGCATGTTTTACTGTAGTGTATTATGTTAGCTTAGTTAGTGGCCACCCTGCCTAAACAGCGAGCTGACCCTCACCCACGCTTGGACAAAGACAGATGGGCCTCATGACGCTCGCCCTCCCTCCAACCCAGCAGCCAAACACAAAGGAGCAGCACCTATATGCGCCTATACAACACAAGCTTGTGTCCAACCACGATGAACTCTTTAACATTCATGCATGACATCACTTATGATGCTTTCTGCCCTTATAATCAATTGTAAATCTATTGTTTGCCAGAGTGCTCTCGGGCAGCAGAGTTCTCCGGATGCCAATTCGTTATAAAGACTAACTCGTGCAACCTGGTCTCTTAGTCTCATTCCCCGTCGGGGTGTGTCTATTTATTTGTATTGCACGTGCTAAGACGGGGATGGGCCTTTAAACCAGCTCAGTCACTGCTTTTGTCTCTGTTCTCCCTGATGACTACAAGATCATCTCCAAGCCTTGCCCTAACAATGCTGGTAGTGGAGCTTCCCTGATCTTTCCTGAGTGGGTCCCTTCTTCCCTCATACCCAGCCAGCTATACTCCTCCTTTGAGAGCCTGGTCTGCATGCTGGTCATTGCTCCCTGACCATTGCCATCATCTACAGGCCACCTGGTTTATCACCCTATTCCACTCAGAATGGGTTGAGTTGTCCCACTCTCTCCTAACATCTACCTCTAAACCCCTTCTACTGGGTGACTTCATCATCCACCTTGACTCCTCAATCACAGCATCCACTCTCTTCTGTGAACTCGCACCTTGCTCTCCCTCTCCATTCTCCCCTCTGGTCCTACCCACTTGGCTGGACACACTTTTGATGCCTTGATCCACACAGATCTTTCGCTCTCCGGCCCACTCACCCCCGCTCTCCTGGTTAGACCACTCCCTACTCTCCTCTTACATGGGTCCTCCCCACCCTCGACGGCACCTCCCTCAGCTCTACTAACCTTGTACATGGACATCCAGCCAATAAATGAGTGTCAGCTGCTGCCTTTGCATCCACCTTCATCCCCCACTGCATAATCTACCTCTGACTCCGCTCTCATCAACCTACATCTTGTCATCACTAACACTCTCAACATTCTTGACCAGTCATGAGGATCCACCTGAAACATGCCACCAAGCATGAACTTGCAGCTCTGAAACACAAGTGCAGAGCTGCTGCAAAACAGAAGTGGCAGACCTCAGGCTCACCCTATGACAAACTGACCTGTCACCTTCTCCAAAGGCAATACCGACTCTACATTTATTCCAAGGAAAAGCATATGCAAAAGACGTGTACACTTGGTGTGTGAAAGTTGAACATCTTGACAGCACTGCATAGAAAATGTGTCCCATTCGAATCTGTAGGTGTTTATCCAGTCCCATTTTCTTTCTCTGCATTCTGGGACTTTTAGCAATGGAAAAGACACAACTATAACTCCCAGAATGCAAAGAAAAAAACTAAACTTGATAAGCACCTACATATTGGATGGAACATGTTGGCAAACATGCATGTACTGCCAACATATTAAACTTCCACACACCAAGTGCCACTCAAACATCTTCTCCAACTTCTCCATCTGCTTTTCATTTCTTTTACAAAGTTGTTACACACAGTGTTCCTATAAATGCATATATGCATTTTTTAACTTTCATGAAAATACTCCTAAAATGAAACATTTTTAAACGCTCAGCATTTTCCATGTTTCATTCTAAATAAATGTCACACTTTCCAACCTCACTCATTACATCCCTTATAATGCCACCATTCTCCACCTGCTCACACATATTTGTATACTGCCAAAGTATATATATATAACACTACACCGTACATATAAAAACTCTTCTTTCCCAACCTCTAGTATAAGACACCAAACACTGCTGCAACAACAATCCACCATTGCATAAAAACTAGGCCACAATTTCCCTATTCTCTAAAAATAATGTAACACATTGCAAATGCATTGACCACACACATCACTTCTTTTATCAATATCAGCAGCACGAAAATAACCTTACAATTGTTCACGCCCATTTTTGCCCTGCTCCTTCTAATGTCCCAAACAGCACTGCTCACACTCCAATTGTTCTAACAACATAGTTAAAATACTTTAGTACTCTTTTACCCAATAACTCCTGCTACCTTCATAAATAACAGCCTCTTCTACTAAAAGTACTTCACCATTACCACATACACCCAATAACTTTCTTTTACAATGACAGGAAAGAAGAGGATTGCTGACGACAGCTACCAAAAAAGAACAGTCTTCACATCCAACAAAGTAAGTACATTAATATAGCATGTATAGCTCTCTAATTGTAACTATGTACTTCAGTATATATTAGCCTGGAGTATTCTTTTCGAATCAACATTCATTTCACTCTTACTCATATATTGCAACATTCACACTCTTTCTATTCCCACCTAACACCACCATTGTAGCAACAACTGTTTTCCTCAAAACATTGTAATGCCCCTACTTTTTGAATCACACCACCACTCCCTTACTCATTAACCAATCACACCACACCTGTGCAGACTCTTACACTTATACCCTTGCCAACCACACCTATCAACCTGCTAGACAATAACACAGCTCTCTATTCATCTCTACAATCACACCCACACAGCCATGCACAATAAATGCAACAGACATAACAGAATGCTTACTGAAAACAAACTCTGTAGAAAATAAAGAAAACATAGAGCTGATAAGAATACAAGCAAGCCATATAGTCATCCACCTCTAAAACAATGTATAGATAACATTAAAAGAAAACAGCTAATAACCTCACTAAATAAAACAAAACCAGTCACCACTAAAAAAGTAAGGCCCCTCTTGCAAAAACCAAAAAAAAAAAAAAATACAAACAAAAGCAGACCTGCTAATGAACCTAACAATATATCTACCTATGTTAACATAGCTATAGAAAAGCATTAAAACATATTTTTTACAAAAATGTTCCACCGTAGAGTTCTTCACAATCTTACAAAGACAGCTAAAAAGTCATGATCTACCCTTAAAAATACTACAGAAACTAATCCTCATAGCTCTAATTTACAGCGCATTTCTACTAAAGATAAAGTTGTTTATATTGATTTTAAACAGAAAGAAACCACTAACTAAATAATCAATACATTAGAAAACATACTTCTAAACATCTGCAATGTCAATATAGATACCTTTTCAAACTTCTGTGAAGGTGAATGGATTCACACAAGCAGCACAGAATCATATTTCAAGGAAAAGGCTTATAAACAAGAACAAACAAAAAATTGCCATAAAGAGTAAAGGCTGAGGGTATGAAATGGTTGGGGACACCATTACGGCAAAATAAACCCTTATAGAAAATAACATCCCAAATAAACTTTCAATCAAAAGTGTCCTTTGCCCAAACAAACAGTCCAGTGTACAAATGGACATGCAGCTCAATATGTAACATAAACCAACAATCCTTCAAATCTTTACAACAATATATCAATCACTATGTGGAACTAAAAGACACAAGTAGAATGAAAACTTTACAATGCATGCACTCCTGCCCTGTGCGCAGTCACACTGGACTGCATGGGCATTAATTAGCCTGCATTTCAGGAACTGCTTTCAAACACACCTTCCACCACCTCAAAATGTTAGCAATACACCATTCCACTATACAACATCTTGTGCAAAGACTGTACTATGCAAAAATTCCTGCTCTAGAACTCCAAAATTGTAATAATGTTCTCCTACAAGGAACAGCCAAAGAACTCCTTTGAGAAATATAGCACACCCAAAGTAAATATTTTGGAACTGAAGTTAACTTCCGAAAACATCAGCGAAAGCCTCACAAACTCCAACCTCCTAACAAACACATACAAAAAGCAAATAGCTAAGTTTCAACACACATTTGCTGAAATACCAGACCAAGTATGTTTCTGTTGTTGCAGAAACTTTTATAAAAAGAGCATACAAATAGCAGGTATGGCCTACAAAATAGAGGACAATGAGGAATCCCAATGTTTCCAATTAACTTTATATCTAACCAAAAATAAATTCAAAACAAATGCCCCTCAAAAGTTTGCACATACTGCAATACAAAGCTTGACAATAACCAAATGCCATCACGTGATATTATTAACAACTTATAAATCTCGCCACTTCCAAAAGCTCTCCAATAACTTAACTTGTATGAGAGTACTATAATCCAACAGTAAACACATTTCAAGCTATAATATGCCTTCAACCAAAAACGGCCACATTGCCTCCATCTGAGCTATTAAAAGTAGTATATTTGCCGATAGATCTTAAAGAAAATGTCAAAACTACAACAGCCAATTGATCACTCATTGATTGTACTAGTTAATGGTGTACCAACAAAAAACAAAAGAATTTGGCAAAATCTAGTCAACTTATACAAAGTTAGAAAAGCCTTAAAATATCTCAAAGAAAACAATTGATACTACAAAGATATATACAAAGAGGAAACCTTAAGAGAACCAACCAAAATAATTCAAGAATCACCAGCAACTGGCCAAATGAAATGTGTAGATCCTGTTAATGCAGCCAACATTTTAGAACAGTATACAATTCACCCACTACACTCTAAAGATACAATCGAAGATGGATTAGAAACATATCAAATGTGTCGAGCCAAAGCATCCTGAATGAGCATATGGGAGAAAAGTATAGAAGCACATTATTTTCGTTTACTTTTTCCTCAGGAAAAGGAGGAAGACATGATGGAAGATCCATACAAAGAACTACATCAGAATATCACTCTTTACAAATGTATTCTGAAGACCCCAAATTCAGACAAAATGTAGAATACATTTTCCACCTCCTGTGCGAAGGTGAACTAGCAACTCTATGTTATGGAGTTGCTCACACATAAAACACAGGTTTTCATTTTTCAAACATGTCCGCTACCCAACCGATTCAAAAGCTAAAGGACAAAGATGAAGTTTTGCAGTCAAGTATCACAATTCTCTTGGCAAACATGAATGGTACAAAGGAATATTGGTTCTAACATCACACCGATGTGCATTGTATGCTAAGGAGCATAGGCCCACCCACATGGTTTGTTACTTTAAGTTGTGCAGAATATGCATCGGATAACTTGTCAAATACTGCTGACTTCGATATAAAAATAAAGGTGATTACTATGCAAAATGTCACTTTGGCTTCCCTAGACCGGTTTCCCCCAAAGGACAAGTAAATAGCTTCATGTCTTCTGTTAGAAACAGCACATAAATTAAATCCACTAAAAACACATACATCATTAAAAGAGAAGAGGAATGCAATGGTTACAATGCAATCATTGCCCTCTTGTGGAATGCAAAACTAGACATACAATGCATTGCAGACAATCCACTGCAGTTGCAAGATATGCTACTTCCTATCTCACCAAAGCTGAGAAAACAGAGCTAAAAGACCTCTGGGATGACATATCGTCTGACAAAACACTGTTACAAAAATTGTGCAGCTTTGGTATAAAAATGCTCTCCCATAGAGAATGTGGGTACTATGATGCTGCAGACCATTTAACATTTACAACCTTATATGGCAAGTCGGAACCCATTGGTTAGCTAAACCTTGGTCCAGCTTCATCCCTAAAAGAGTACTAATATCATACCAAGAGATAGATACAATTGCCACAAATGATCCAAACAGCCAGGACATTTAAACAAAAAAAACATTGACACATTCTACCCAAACAGAACTACTGTTTTTGCAAACATGTGCTTGTACATCATAGCACAAAACTAATCCTAACACACAATGTCACACCAGATAAGACAGCTGGCAAATATTCACTGTCCGCTTTTGAAGGAAGCTTAGTAAAACGCATCAAACCCAGCCTAATTAATCATATAAAGTTACCATTTAAATTCTGCAACAGAGAGAACTGTAATACATGGCCCTACTGCAACTTGTTAGACCTTGGTGAAAAGAAGTAGAATTATTACATAACTATGACTCATTTGAAGCTACATTCAAAGCAAATGAAAGCAGCATAACAAATGTCAATTCAAACAATACAAAGAAGTGTTGGACAATGAACACCAACAAGAGAAAGAAATTCAAGTTCAACTAGATAAAGACACTCCTGAGGGAAGTCAACCTTCCCTTACAAGAAGCCAAGAACCACTTGGAGAACCACTAATTTTAAAGAAGCAGAAATAGCCATGACTGAGGTAGAAAAGATCATGTATTAATATAAACAATCTGAAGAACACTTGTGAATGCTCAAATCACAGCTAAATGATGAACACCTCACCATTTATCTAGAAGTCACTAAATAAACTGAACATGGTTTTAAACATGAAACTAAAACTTGTAGCTGTAAAGATTATAAACCTCTGCTCATGTATGTAAGTGGTGAAGCTGGTTTTGGTAATATATTTTTAATCAAAATAAAAAGCAAATTTAAATTACAAACAACAACCTTTCGTTTGTTGTAACAGCCCCCACAGGTTTAGCTGCATACAACATAAGAGGTGTAACTTTACATCAACTACTGTTCCTTCCAGTAGAACACCAAACAAATTACAATACTCATATTATCAACAGAACTGTTACTGTGGTACGCAGAATTCTGAAATAAAAGAAAGGGCTCATAATAGATGAAGTAAGCATGGTTTTCAAACCCATGTTGGCTTTCATTCCCCTCAGAATGCAAGAAGTCCTAAAAAACAACTATGAAGAATTGTTTGGAGGAAAACATGTTAACAGCCAATCCCCCCAACCCACCCAGTGTCAAGGCCTTTTTTGGTGATTTCGGTATGTTGCCATTCAATACCTTGTAAACGTTTTTCTTACATGAGATATCTCGACCAAATTTGGCCCCTTTTCTTCCACATGTAGGCAGTTATAACGCCATCAAGGAATCCTAGTTTGCTGTGGGGGCTGAGAGAAAATAACCATAAAGCGAGAACATTTTCGTTTCTTTCCGAAAATACCAATATAGTGATGTACAATGAAGCCTGTGGTTTTTTCCTTGTAAGAGCTACAAACAAATAGTTTGCTGTGCTGAATTTGCCATTTTCCAGGCTTTAGAGCACATGTTGAGTGGGAACCAAAGAAAACATATTTTATATAGTTACCATCCATTTTTTGAGAGATAGGCGGTTTTTCCCTTTTTTTCCAATGGTACATGCGTGGACGGAATAGAAGAGGAGGGTAGGAAAGCAGAATGGGAAGAAAGGAAGGCAAACATTTCTGAAAAGTTGACAACATTGCAAGTCTAGGAAGGGGTTATTTGTGCAGGTCAGGCAACAGCTATGTGGGGAACATTTCTATATTTTTGGGAAAAATTTGAAAAATGACAGATAAAAAGGTATGTGGTGGAAATAGTTGGTCCGGTAAGGCAATGGCTTGTGTGAATTTTAGAAAAGCAAGGCTCCACTACCTTCCCACGGCTCTACCAGTAAGGAAATCACACATTTTCATAATGTTTCACCAAACAAGCAATACCACAAGCCAAAAACTGAGCCATGGTGCATAGGATTGTTATGCTCATGTCCTAAACAGACGTATTTAACATGTACTTAACATGTGTAAATAAGGAAAAACAAATGTGGTGAGGAATGGCAAGCATACATTGTTTGAAAGAACACATGCAGACCTGTTGAAGGGTAGGTGACTTGTGCAGGTTACAAAAGTGTATAGTGCCTAAATCTGCGACTACATGTGGGTCACATTTGGGACCTGAAAGGGTTGTGTGACACAGTGCAACAGCAAATGTTTGAAAACATTATGAAAACCAAGTAAACACAACAAATGTCCTACCGCTCTGCATTCCTACAGGAGTCCCGACAACAACAGTACCTCACATGTGTGGGTGAACCTAGCTGGGCGCACAGGGAAAAGGCTAAACCACTGGTCAACCCAAGTCTTTCGGGAGAGCAGATTTTGCAGTTGTGGACAACCCACAGATTTGGCACTAGGGTGTCGAAGCCACCAAGGAAAACAGGGAACCCCATGCATTTTGGAAGAAAAGAAGAAAAATAATCTGTGTGAATCCACAGAGGTATGACTTGCGCAAATCGCCAAGGAATGTATTACCAACAATCCCCTGCAAAATCCGATATTTGTAAAAAACACAATTTTCTTACATTTCCCGCTGCCAACTCACCAAAACACGCTGCCAACAACAAATGTCCTAAAGTCCTGCATTCCTACCGGTGTCCTGATGAAACTGGTGCGAATCACCCCAGAATGTATTACCCACAATCCCCAGCAAAGTCAGAAATTTGGCCAAAAAAACTCAATTTTCAAACATTTACCTCGGCCAACAAACTGAAACATGGAACCAACAACATATGCCCTACCGTTCCGCGTTCCCACACGTGTCCCAATAAAAACAGTACCTCATGTGTGGGTGCACCTACCTGGGCACAACGGGAAAAGGCTAAACCACTGGTCACCCGAAGTCTTTCGGCAGAGCAGATTTTGTGGGATTTTGCTGCTGTGGACAACCTACAGATTTGGGCCTAGGGTATCGAATCCACCAAGGAGAACAGGGAACCCCATGCGTTTCTAAAAAGAAGACATCCATGTGAATCAACTGAGGTATGACTTGCGCAAATCGCCAAGGAATGTATTACCAACAATCCCCTGCAAAATCCGATATTTGTAAAAAAAAACCACAATTTTCTTACATTTCCCGCTGCCAACTCACCGAAACACGCTGCCAACAACAAATGTCCTAAAGTCCTGCGTTCCTACCGGTGTCCCGGTGAAACTGGTACCTCATATGTGTGGGTGTACCTACCTGGGAGCAATGGGAAAAGGCTAAACCACTGGTCACCTCAAGTCTTTCAGCAGAGCAGATTTTGCGAGAATTTGCTGTTGTGGACAACCGACAGATTTGGGCCTACGGTGTCGAAGCCATCAAGGAAAACAGGGAACCCCATGCATTTCCGAAAAGAAGACATCTGTGTGAATCCACAGAGGACTGACTTGCGCAAATCACCAAGGAATGTATTACCCACAATCCACTGCAAAGTCCGAAATTTGGCAAAAAACCCACAATTTTCTGACATTTCCCCCTGACAACCCACTGAAACATGCCGCAAACAACACATGTTCTACCGCCCGGCGTTCCCACGGGTGTCCTGAGGAAAATGGTACCTCACATGTGTGGGTGCACCTTCCTGAGCGCAAAGGGAAAAGGCTAAACCACTGGTCACCCGACGTTTTTCAGTAGAGCAGATTTTGCTGGATTTTGCTGTTGTGGAAAACCCACAGATTTGGGCCAGGGTGTCGAAGCCAGCAAGGAAAACAGGGAACCCCATGCCTTTCCACCAAGAAGACATGAGTGGGAATCCACAGAGGTCTGACAGTCTGACTTGCGCATATCGCCCCAGAATGTATTACCCACAATCCCTGTCAAAGTCTGAAATTTCGCCAAAAAACAAAATTATCAGATATTTCCCCCTTGCCAACCCACCGAAACACACCACCAACAACACACGTCCTACTGTCTCACGTTTCCACAGGTGTCCGGATGAAAATGGTACCTCACATGTTTGGGAGTGCTGTAAAGACCAGAGGGGGGTCTGCACTTCCGCTCTCTATATGGTAGAGGGGAGGCACAGAGACCCCTGCCAAGATTCTCTATTACGGTAGCAATGGACGAGCAATCAAGGCCTAGCTTCTCAGGAGGTGATGCGAGCTGGTTCTTAAGTACAGTGTAGTCCCCAAGCACCCACGAAGGAATGTCCACACACTGTATCGGTTAAAACACAGTCTTTATATAATTACTATTCAAGGTCATATACACGATCACGATAACACACTTTGTACTCCGAAAATCAACAATGGTAAATATGTACAATTCTAAAGTGGTACCACTAACGTTATTAGATCTTATTCAAGTGCATACGGTCAGAATGACACACAGATCAAAATGAAGAGGAATCCAGCAGTAGAGAGAGGAAGGAAAGCAGGAAGGTTGAGCAATAGGCAGAATACTGGTAACTACCGTTAAACACAGATCTGTCTGGAGATCCCTCCACCTGGGCAACCTGTAGAAGAAAGATACAAGCCCAGTCCATATATTGTTCAACCTTGATTTTCCAATAGTTCTACAACCCCAAAGTACATGGCGTTGTAGCGTTCCTCGTTGGGGAAATTGACAACCCTTCTTGAGTGTCCTCCCTTTCAAGCAGGAGTCACGGGTCGTCCGACGGAGAACAGGTCGAGCTACGACGGTGAAGTGGCCGCGTCGTTCCTAGCGGTGCTCGTTGACGGGGAAGCGTAAACGTCCTGCCAGGAAGAGGCATGTGGGGCACCTCGGTGTCGATAGTTCCGGACCGCAAAGAGTTGAAGAACTGTGGCCCAGCAAGGGCGTCGAGTCGTCGGCATCTCTATGGTCTTTGGGTGGCGGGAAACCCACCGGTGGATGCTCCTCAGCGCGTCGACGGTCAGGCCCTCTCCAGCAAGATACGGCGGCGACGATGCAGACGAGAGGGTCCTTGGATCAATCAAGTTTCTTAGGCAATGGGAGCATGGCGGCTCCGGTCGGCGACAGCGGTCGGCGACAGTGGCGGACAATAGTCCGGGCGCTTCTCCTTGGAGTTCCGTAGCAGTCCCCGTATCAGGTCAGCAGCCTGTCGAAGTTGTCTACCAGGGAGCTTAGGCAAAGATCAGCTGTACACGATCGTCCCTCGTGGCTCGGGAAGAGGGCGCCTTACCAGGTCCTCCCTGGGTCAGTTCTTGAAGCACAGCAGCTTTCAGATTGCGAAGGAGAGCAACAGCAATTCTTCTCGTCCAGCAGGGCTCAAGGTTAAGCTTCACTCCAGTTACTTGTCGTAGTGGACTTCAGCTTCTGAACACGATTCCTAGCAGTGAGAGGTCCCCAAGATATACTGTTGATCTCCCATTCATTCCGCTGGGTCGCACTCAAGCATACAATCACGACTACAGGCAGCCAATCAGACACACAAGGTATTCAGGCCATTCACTTCTCTCCAGATACTCACAACAAGTTATGTGTATTGGGACAAGTACCGAGCCATTCAACACTCCAAGCTGCATTAATACCGGTTTCGGGCAGGGCTGTCTCAACCATTGTGTCAAACACCAGATACTAGACAGTCACAACATAGAATGTATATTCGTCACACACCCCATTCACCCAGGTCCGACCCACAGGCGTACCCACAACATACGGTCATTGAGAAGGCTCCAGTCAATCTGGTCGGCACTTCCCGACACTACCATATACGGAACTTCCACCCAACAGCCAGTCAAGGGGAAGGGACAGAGGCAGGGCTTCCCGGGACTTCGGGAAAGTCCGGGTAACAGGTGATGGAATGCAAGGGACATGGGGGCCATTTTGTCTCGATCAGGTATCTACCGATTGCAATGACAGGGCCTGGGCATCTCAAAATGGAAGACACTCAGGGCACCAGTTATTTCAGCACAGAGATGCCACCAGCCCGTAACCTGCTCTGTGGGTCACACACAGGTGCCCAAAAACATACACTAGGGGCACAGGGTTGCACCCATACCCATGGGTGCCATAAGGGTATCTCACGGGTCCGTTCACCAAACCAAAGGAGAGAGAGCCTCACCGCCAGGAGTCCCACATGAACTCCTGCGTGGAAAACGCGACAGAACACACAATAAAAAGCAGTAAAGGACAAGGATACGAAGGCACTGTCCCTCCGATGCATTTCCAGCATCACAGTCGCCCCCCCAGACTGAGGTGGCGGGTGCCTAATCTCCCACGGGATAGACACCCTCATCCAGACGGTCAACATACCTTCTGGAAAGGCCATCTGCATTATCGTGACTCTTCCCTGGTCTGTGCTCAATGGTAAAGTCTAGTCCTTGTAGACTAATGGACCACCTGAGCAGTTTCAGGTTTTCACCCTTCATCTGCATAAGCCACTTCAGGGGCTTATGATCGGTTTGGACCTTGAAGGTAGACCCGGTAAGGTAGGGTCTAAAACACCTAAGGCTCCAAACAATACTAAAACATTCCTTTTTAACAGTAGCCCACCTAAGTTCTCTACCCTTAAGTTGTCTACTGATGAATATGATCGGATGTTCTCTTCCTTTGTCATCTAACTGGGACAAGACCGCTCCAATTCCGGTGTCACAGGCGTCAGTTTGAACGATAAAGGGCTTGCTGTAATCAGGCGCACACAGCACGGGTGCCCGACACAGACTTCTTTTCAAGCCATCAATGGCCCTCTGACAGTCTTCAGTCCAATTAACCTTCTAAGGTTGTTTGGGCGAAGTCAACGCTGTCAGGGGTGCAGCTATGGTTCCATAGTCTGCCATGAAATTGCGATAATACCCAGTGAGGCCCAGAAAGGCTCTCACCTGGGTTTGAGTAGTGGGAGTCTCCCACTCATGTACATCTTGTACTTTACTGGGGAGAGGTTGGATTTGACCCCCTCCTACCTCATGACCAAGATAGGTGACTTTCCCCTGAGCTATCTGGCACTTGGTGGCCGTGATAGTGAGGTTAGCTCTTTTTAACACCTAGAACACTTTATCCAGATGAGTTAAATGCTCTTCCCAGGTGGAACTGTAGATGACAATGTCGTCTAAGTAAGCCACACAAAGGCTTCCAGCCCACTGAGCGTATGGTTGACTAATCTCTGGAAAGTGGGAGGGACGTTCTTCAGCCCGAAAGGCATGACTCTGTTGGGAACGCCATTGTTTCCTTGGCATGGTCCGTCAGAGCTATTTGCCAATAGCCTGAGGTAAGGTCGAAGGTGCTCACAAATTTGGCAGCACCTATGGTGTCCACGAGCTCATCAGCCCGGGACAAAGGGTGCGCGTCAGTTTTGGTGACGGCATTGACTCCTCGGTAGTCCACACAGAACCTCCAATCCTTGGTACCTGCCTGGGAACTTGCCTTGGGGACACAGACCACGGGACTGGACGAGGGACTGGATGAGGGTTCGATAACACCCAGATCCAACATCTTGGCGACCTCAGCCTGGTTGTGGTTCTTGACAGTATCTGACATACCGTAGCACCTGCTTTTGACAGGCACACTGTCACCAGTGTCAATCTCGTGCCTACATCACGGTGTAAGGCCTAGTGTCAGTGAGAACAGAGAGGGGTACTGCCTGTTAGGCAGAAACCTGTGCAGTTCCCTCTGGGACCACTGCAAAAGATTTAGGACTACAGGTGTTTGGCAGTAGGCCCACTTGGTAGCAGTCTGTACCACACAGATTCACTTAGTAGCTGTGGCTGAGCAGTCAGGCTTCCCTCAAGAAGAGTTAGGAAGTATACAGAGTATTCACAATAGATCAAAAGAACACAATAGAACAAGTAAACACTGACCAGGGCTTGGTGTAAAAGAGATATAATTATTTATTTAAAAGCAAATCTAGAAAAACACACAGGCACTAATAGTAAGCGATCCAAAAACACGGTCACTAAAAGATATACACTCCCTTCAAAGAATATTAGACAAGTCTTAAGTAAAGCCCCACTTATTTTCAGACAGCGGTGAGCGCTTAACGTAGATGGCACTCGAATAATTGGTTTTAAAAAAAAAGGGAGAGAAAAGCAGAGAATAAATTGGAACAGATCCCAACACTTTTTTATGAACACAACAAGAGAGGAAGGCAAGTAACACTGTGAGTTTAGAGTCAGTAGGCCGAATCCACTTTAAGAGGATCAAACAAATTGTGTCCAGGGTCACACAGTTGCAGTGCACAAGTATCTTGTAAAGGTTCAAAAAGGAGTTGGACCAAAGAAAGGGACCAGTTAGAAGGTCAAGGCGGCCAGCCCAGTCCAGAAGGTTAAGGGGTTATTATTACCATGTAGCAATCTTTAGAAAGGGAGGCCTGGCAGACACGGTACCTTAAAGTGGTGAGAATACTCCAGCGGGGGCAGTTGTTCCTGGCAGCGGATGCAAGTTGGTGCTTCGTCCGGGGGAAGAGAGGATCTCGTCGAGGAGGAAAACAGGAGTCCGTTGCACTGCCAGGGAAGAAACCAGCCGCAGAGTTTCTCAGGTGAAAGGAGCGGTCCTTTAGTTCACGGTCCAGTGGTAAGTGGCGATCCAGTTGCCGGGGTGCTTGACACGGGCAATTCGACCACTTAGCCGGTCGGGGGTGTGAAGAGAAGAAGGTAAACTGGTTGTGCCCACCAGTCAGGGGAAGAAACCTCTCCAGCCGGGAGATCTTCTCTGTCGTCGGGAAGTGGTGAGTCAGTTCCGCAGGGCTCCACCGGTGGTGTCGTCGTGGTAGGTTGGCTCAGCTTCTCCCTCATCGGATTCTCAGGTCCTGTGGCGACTTCTGAATTTCCAGTCCCCAAAGCCCTGCTTTTATGCAGCATACCCCCATTCACTCAGCCTAGCTGTCAATCAAACATGCTAAGTGGTGAGCCGGCCGGCTCACCACTTGGGCCAATCACACAAGAGTGCGACTTGAGTTACCAAGGTAACTCAGTCCAGAGTGCCTAAACCCCCTCCCACACCCCCTGTGGTTCCCAGACAGAGTGGCACCACTTTTGGAGGCTCCTGTGGAGAAGCCTGCCAAAAAGTGAAACAAAGGGCTCGACTTGGGTTGGAGTCATAGAAGAGAGCACAAACGCCATTTTAGAATCGAGTCTTGGCAAAAAATACCAACCGGCGAATTAATATTAATTAAATATACCGGCGGTTTGTTCGAGGCTATGAGAATTAAATAATTAAAGTTGGTAGCCTCGAACAATGGGAAAATCCCGTAGGAATATATTCGCGGTCGAATATAAAAAGTAGTATCCACTGCCACCAGCCAAAACTCGATCAGGGGGGACGGAGACATGCCCCCTCGAATAACAGACCCCGGGGCAATCGAATTGCCCCGACCAGTACATCCACAATATGATGGTTTGTACTGGTTTCTGTTAATAATTTGGGACTAGTAAAGCCAATGGTGACTTTACATGCCCTGGGAGACAGTAGTCAGTCCCAGGGTATGGAGTCTATGGTGGGGTGTCACTATGACACCCCTGTGTCACTGCACGGAGGGTGCTGTGTAACACACATAGTAAAAACACATGAGACCCTATGGAGTAAAGGACCCCATAGCCCATAAAACACATTAACAGTCAAAGGAACACCATAAATCATGTCCAAGAGTGGGAGAAAAAGAGTCTCACTCTTGGCAGGAGAAAAAAAACAAACTCCACAAATACAGCAAAGCTGCTGGGGGACTCACTAGGTTAGGAAATTCAGCCTAAAGAGAGAATTCTCCCTAACACTCGCCCCCCCACCCAGACTAAGGGACAGGAGGATTTAATCCACTCCTGGATGAATCTCATACCTCTAGTCGATGATATACATCCTAGAGAGACCATCAGCATTTTGGTGGTGACACCCTGACCTGTGCTCAATGGTGAAAATCAAACCCTTGCAGGCAGATTGACCATCTCAATAGTTTTGGGTTTTCCCCTTTCATTTGCATTAACCATCTCAAGGGTTGGTGGTCAGTCTGAATGACAAAAGTAGAACCATACAAGTATGGCCTAAACTTCTTCAGAGCCCACACAATAGCAAAACACTCTCGTTCAATGCTTGCCCACCTTGTTTCAGGATCCTTCAGTTTTCTACTGATGAAGCAAATGTGGTGTTGCCTACCTTTCCCATCTAGTTGACTGAGGACTGCACCTATTCCTACATTTGAAGCATCTGTTTGCAAAATGAAAGTTTGGTGATAGTCAGGAGCTCTGAGTACTGGGGCTTGGCAAAGAGCTTTTTTCAGGGTTTCAAAGGCCTGATTGCATTCCTCATTCCACCTAACCTTTTTAGGGAATTTAGGAGAGGAGATGACATTCAGTGGAGAAGCTATGGACCCATAGTTCTCAATGAAATTCCTGTAGTACCCAGTGAGGCCTAAGAAGGCTCTCACCTGGGTCTGAGTAGTAGGTGTTGTCCAATTTTGCACAGCTTAAATCTTACTGGGCAAAGGCCTGATTTCTCCACCTCGTACCTCATGTCCAAGGTAGACCACTTTACTCTGTCCAATCTGGCATTTACTTGCCTTTATGGTCAGATTGGCCTTTCCAAGAGCCTGCAAAACATATCTCAGGTGGTCCAAATGTTCTTCCCAGGAATTGCTGAACACTGCTATGTCATCCAAGTATGCCATGCAGAAGTCCTCCATCCCATTCAGAACCTGGTTTACCATCCTTTGAAAAGTAGCAGGTGCATTTTTCAATCCAAAAGGCATAACCTTAAACTGGTATAAGCCAACTGGGGTAGAAAATGCAGTTTTCTCCTTGGCATGGTCTGTCAGGGCTATTTGCCAATAGCCGCCTGACGTCAAGTCAAATGTGCTGAGGAACTTGGCTGCACCAAATCTATCCACCAACTCATCTGTCCTTGGCAAAGGGTGGGCATCCGTCTTTGTGACTGCATTAAGAGCTCTGTAATCCAAACAAAATCTAAGTTCTTTAGATCTTGCCTTGGGCACTAACACAACTGGGCTAGACCATGGACTAGTAGAGGGCTCTATTACCCCGAGATCAAGCAGCTTGTTGACCTCACTTTTGATGTGGGTTCTTACATTTTCTGACATTCGATATCCTCTGCTTTTGACTGGCAGACAGTCACCAGTGAGTATGTCATGCTGTCCCCAAGAGGTCAAGCCTGGTGAAAGTGAGAACAGAGAGGCAAACTGATTTAACATAGACTTGCACTCTTCCTGTTGCTCAGGTGTCAGATTTGAAGAGAGATTTACTCCTTCAATCTTTTAGTCTAAAGGTAAGCCTCTGAGGAGATCAGGAAGAGCTTCACTCTCTTCTTCTTCCTCTGATGATGCTTGAAGCAAAGCTCCTACATCAGTGGAGACATACGCTTTTAGTCCGTTGGTGTGGAAGACTGTTGGAGCCTCCTTGGGGTTGCCCAAATCCACCAGATAGTTGACCTCTCCAAGTTTACCCACAACTTTGAAGGGTCGCATCCATTTGTCTTGCAAGGCCCTCTGCCTTGTTGGAATCATAACGAGAACTAGCTAGCCCTGAGTAAACTCAACCATGTTAGCCTTTTGGTCATGCCAGTGCTTGACCAATGCTTTTCCAGCTTTCAAGTTATCACTTGCTTCTGCCATCATTTGTGACATTCTCCTTTGGAGACCTATCACATAGTCAGTCACTCTGACTGGCTTGGGGGAAGGAGCACTCTCCAACCCCTCCTTGATCAGTGCCAATGGACCTCTGACCGGATGACCATAAAGAAGTTCAAAGGGAGAATAACCTACTCCCTCCTGAGGGGCTTCTCTATAAGCAAAGAGAAGGCATGGCAGTAGAAGGTCCCACTTTCTTTTAAGGGGGTCCTCTAAAGCACCTATCATGCTCTTCATGGTTCTAATGAACCTTTCAACCAGCCCATTTGTCTGACGGTGGTATGCGGTTGTGAACTTGTAAGTAACTCCGCAGGTTTTCCACATGGCTTTCATGTAGTGGGACATAAAATCCGACCCCCTGTCAGAGATTACTTCCTTAGGAAACCCAACCCTGGTAAAAATACCAAGGGGGGGCCTTAGCCACAGCCGGAGCTGTAGCAGTCCTCATAGGGATTGCCTCAGGGTATCTAGTAGCATGGTCTACTACAACAAGTATAAACCTGTTGCCTGAGGAATTTGGAGGATCAAGGGGACCAACAATGTCAATCCCCACTCTCTCAAATGGGACTCCCACTACAGGGATAGGCACTAAAGGTGCCACATTCTTGGAGCCAACCTTACCAGAAGTCTGGCAAGTGTGGCAGCTCCTGCAGTGTTTATCTACCTCAGCCCCCATCTTTGGTCAATAAAAGTAGAGTGAGAGCCTTTCTTTATTCTTCTTGAAACTCAAGTGACCAGCCAAAGGAATCTCATGGCCTAACTGCAAGAACTGTGGTCTGTTCTCTTGGGGTACTACAAGTCGTTTGTTGTCCCCAGGTGCAGACTCTGTTGGTTCACTGTAGAAGAGGCCATCTTCCCAGTGTAACCTATATTTCCCAGGCTTTTGCCCTTCAGCCTGAGCATCTGCCTGGTGTCGAAGACCTTCCAGAGTTGGACATTCTCTCTGTCCCTTACTGAAGTCTGCCCTGTTGGGTCCACCTTCTGCCAGTAAAGCCTACAGCTCAGGATGGTCAACAGGATCCAGATCTCCAATGAGTTCCTGGCCTTCCACTAGCTCTTCTTCAGAGTCTAGTTCAACCACACAGGGTTGTACCTCCCTCTCAGCCTAAGCTGGAGGGGGAGTTACTGGTGTAACTTTGGACAACCTAGGGGAAGTCCGTGTTGGCTGCACTGGAGTGCTGGCTGTGAGGTTATTTTTAGAAGTTTTAGGGTTCCCTTTTTCTTCTAGTTTCTTAGAGACAGCAGCTGACATCTCCAGTGGGGCAGGAGTGATTTCTTTCTTCATCATCTCCTTGGGAGTACCTTTCATGGTTCTCTCCCTTGTAGGTCTGGTGAGCTCCTGTAACCTTTTACTAGGAGGTCTGGGGGTATGGGACACTATTCCAAGAGTTTTCAAGTCATTACCCAGCAGAACCCTTCCTGGCACCTAACTTTGTATGCTGACAGGTATCTTCACAGTCATGTCATTACACTGGATGAGAACTGGTAATTGGGGAAGCATCTGCACAGGCCCTCCAGCTAACTTGGTGAGGCGTTTGGGTGCCTTAGCAACATCCTCAGCCTGAACAAACGATTAGTCCACCACAGTTATGCTGGCCCCAGTGTCCCTAATGGCAGGAGTCTCCTGACCATTTACCTGGACACTGTCCTTATAATACTCTTTAGTATTATCTGGGATAGAATTATAGACATCTAAGTTCTTTTGTTCCCATAGACCCAGAGACACTAAAGAAACACTGGCTGAGACTCCAATGGGTTCATCAGCCAGTAATAGAAAGTTTCCACTTGCCATTTGTACTTTCTCCTCTGGAGCGAAGGCTAAGGAGACAAGCTGGACCCCTGAAGGTTTACCCTTACATCTGGGATCTCCTTTCACATGGTCAGTAGAGCCACAAACAAAGCATTTACCAAATGCTTTCTGGAGTGGTGGCTTGTTCGGACCTCCTTCTGGTTTGGCACCAGGAGGTACACTAGACTGATTTGGTTTCCCTTGTGGCTTACCCTTTTGGTTTTGTTTGGGGCCCTCTTTGGAATTGGAATTATTAGAATTCTCTTTGGAGTCCTTTTTTGGCTGTTTTCCCTCATCCTTTTTCAGAGTAGCCCCAGAATCCTTGTGAGTTTCCCTGTTGGCGACCCAAAAGACAGCAGCCATAGATAACTTCCTGGAATCTAATTCCTTTGAATCAGCCAAGTGCGGTCTGAGCTCAGGAGAGTAGGCATCATAAATTGACTCCAACATTACAAGATTCTTCATTCCTTCATAAGTGTTAACTCTGTAACCCTTAATCCATCCCTCTAAGTTTTTCAAACTTTCACTCACCCAGGTAGCCCAAGGGGTACCATCATGCTTTTTGAAGGTCCTAAATCTCTTAAGGTACTGGGACGGGGTCTTCCCAAATCTAGCTATTAAAGCTAGCTTCACACATTCATAATCCTTCTTATCCACCTCCCCCAACTCCATTACCACATCAGTTGCAACAGGGTTAGCCTAGAGAACAACCAGGGAAGTAACTCATTCCCTGTGATGTCCTGGAGCCCATGATTATACTCAAACATGTTTAACCAATCTAACACATCCAACCTAGGTTCATACATACCCACTAATTCCTTAGGCATCCGGGGTCTTTTGGGACTGGAACTCTTAGAGGAACCAGAGGAGAGAGAAGCATTTTCCACAGACAACTTTTTCATTTCTAGTTCATGATTAAGCTCTATTTCTCTGAGTCTTAACTCAGCTTGCTTCTGCTCAGCCTGGGCATTCATTCTTCTGAATTCTAGCTCTTGGTTTCTTTCAGATTGAGCAATAAAACGTTTGTCCTCTAATTCAAGCTTCATTTTTTCAAGTTCAAAATAAGCAGGGTTACAGGTAGGACCTGGTATAGGCTCAGTAGGTACAGTAGGTAAGGCAGACAGAGGCTCAGAGTGGCTAACTTCATTAGGTTCACTTTCCTCTTCTGACTCATTATCAAGACTTTGATTCAGATCAATACTCTCACTGTTTTCTACATTTGCTGGGGGGGGTAGATTCCTCTGTACCACCCAGACTTTGGTTTTCTAACAATATTTCTATAAGTTCCATTTTCTTGCCCTTCTCAGAGAGATTCTTATGTCTACACAATACTTTTAAGCAATCAGCAGTTTTGGCAGACAATGATTCTAGGGTATAACTCTCCATAGCAGACATAGTTGGAAAATCTGCTTTTATTTAGTGCTAAGCTCTGTGGTTAGTTGTCCTAAAGTGTTCAAAAAGCACTCTAAAGTGTATGCTCAATACAAATCCCATCGCTGCCACCAGTGTTATGCAGAAACCTGTGCAGTTCCCTCTGGGACCACTGCAAAAGATTTAGGACTACAGGTGTTTGACAGTAAACCCACTTGGTAGCAGTCTGTACCACACAGATTCACTTGGTAGCTGTGGATGAGCAGTCAGGCTTCCCTCAAGAAGAGTTAGGCAGTATACAGAGTATTCACAATAGGTCAAAAGAACACAATAGAACAAGTAAACACTGACCAGGGCTTGGTGTAAAAGAGATATAATTATTTATTTAAAACCACATCTAGAAAAACACACAGGCACTAATAGTAAGCAATCCAAAAACATGGTCACTAAAAGATATACACTCCCTTCAAAGAATATCAGACAAGTCTTAAGTAAAGCCCCACTTATTTTCAGACAGCGGTGAGCGCTTAACGTATATGGCACTCTTATAATTCTTTAAAAAAAAGGGAGAGAAAAGCAGAGAATAAAGTGGAACAGATCCCAACACTTTTTCACAAACACAACAATAGAGGAAGGCAAGTAACACCGTGAGTTTAGAGTCAGTAGGCCGGATCCACTTTAAGAGGCTCAAACTAATTGTGTCCAAGGTCACACAGTTGCAGTGCACAAGAGTCTTGTAAAGGTTCAAAAAGGAGTTGGACCAAAGAAAGGGACCAGTTAGAAGGTCAAGGCGGCCAGCCCAGTCCAGAAGGTTAAGGGGTTATTAGTACCTTGTAGCAATCCTTAGAAAGGGAGGCCTGGCGGACACGGTACCTTAAAGTGGTGAGAATACTCCAGCGGGGGCAGTGGTTCCTGGCAGCGTATGCAAGTCGGTGCTTCGTCCGGGGGAAGAGAGGATCTCGTCGAGGAGGAAGACAGGAGTCCGTTGCACTGCCAGGGAAGAAACCAGCCGCAGAGTTTCTCAGATGAAAGGAGCGGTCCTTTAGTTCGCGGTCCATTGGTAAGTGGCTATCCGGTTGCCGGGGTGCTTGTCACAGGCATTTCGACCACTTAGCAGGTCGGGGGTGCGAAGAGAAGAAGGTAAACTGGTTGTGCCCACCAGTCAGGGGAAGAAGCCTCTCCAGCCGGGAGATATTCTCTGTCGTCGGGAAGTGTTGAGTCGGTTCCGCAGGGCTCCACCGGTGGTGTTGTCGTGGTAGGTCGGCTAAGCTTCTCCCTCATCAGATTCTCAGGTCCTGTGGTGACTTCTGAAGTTCCAGTCCCCAAAGCCCTGCTTTTATGCAGCATACCCCCATTCACTCAGCCTAGCTGTCAATCAAACATGCTAAGTGGTGAGCCGGCCGGCTCACCACTTGGGCCAATCACACAAGAGTGCGACTTGAGTTACCAAGGTAACTCAGTCCAGGGTGCCTAAACCCCCTCCCACACACCCTGTGGTACCCAGACAGAGTGGCACCACTTTTGGTCCCCCTTCAGCCTACAAGCATTGAAGGTCGGGATGATCCTCCGGGTTAAGAGCCTCTCCCAGAGGAAAGTCTTCTGGCTCGTCTCCCACGGGAGTTGAGACGGGATTTACCACTGGACCCTGCCAGTCCGGAGCATGGATCCCAATGGGGGCTGTCAGAACAGCGGGAGGAGTAGGGGCTCCTTCCACAGGGGCAGCCTTCTTACTCCTCCGTTTCTTTCGTGCCTTGGGTTTCCCCGTTGGCAAGGATACCGGGCTCGCAGCCGGACCCTGTGTGACCTGCAATCGGGTGACTGCCACAGCAGCCATGGGTAGACCATTCGTGATCATCCCCAATTCGACCAAATCGTTTCCCAAAGAAAATATTTGCAGGCACGTTGTCCTGAACCAGGACCAGAAGCTTTGCTGTCTTGTCTCCAATCGTAATGTTGACTAAGGCTACAGGTGATAATTTGGGAGGCCCACCAGCTAACCTGTTGGTTCTCAGAGGAGCACCTACATAGTCCTCTGGCTTGAGCAGGGTCCTGTCCACCACTATCATGCTTGCCCGAGTGTCTCTCAAACCAGTAGAAGGCTGTCCATTGAGGAGGACACTTCTCAAAAACCTACGAGTGTTTTGCTGGATAGTCGCCAGTACTTCTGCGTACTGGTCCCAGGCCCCAAGGGACACTAAGGAAATCTCTACGGGAGCACCGGAAGTGATCCCAGTAGAGGAGGGGAGGACGGTGGCCTCCATCTCAGGTACGGAGTAAGGATAGGTCAGGCTGACAGCCTGGACTCCAAGTGCCTTACCCTTACACTTGGGGTCACCCCTTCGGTGATCCAGAGCCCCACAATCCCAGCAGTTGCCGGGCATGTGGGGTACGGTACTGGAATCACTGGGACCCTGCTTTGCAACAGGCGGACCACTACTCTTATTCCCACCCACAACAGACTTATCCCCACTAGGTTTTTGGGTCTTCGGAGAGGAAGGTTTTGGTTTACCCGACTGTGATTGCTTTTGGGACTCCTCAGCTTTCTGAGAGGCCCCCTTTTCTTTGTCCTTGTCCTTCCCACTGGAGTCCTCAGGGGACACCCGGTGGGAGACCCACTTGTCAGCCAACCTAGCCAGCTTAAAGGGGTCCAAAATGTTCTGGTCAGCAACATACTGACGCAGCTCTGGTGAACAGTCTTCCGAAAAATGCTCAAAAAAGAAGAGGTGAGACAATTCGATAAAACGTTTTCACTTTGTAACCATCAATCCACCCCATCATGTTCATGTGCGCAGCACTCACCCAGTCAACGCAAGACACATTCTCTTGTTTCTTAAAATCCCTGAACCTTTTTAGATATTGGGTAGGCATTTTGCCAAACTTGCCGATTAAGGCAGACTTCATGCACTCATACTGACCCCTTTCTTACACACTCAGTTTCAGAATACAGTCATACCCAGTTTGAGGCACTCTGCTTATCAAACACTTAGCCCAATCTCTCTTATCAATATCGTGAATTGCACAAGACATTTCAAACGCTTCACTCCATTGGAGGATATCAGAACCCTCTGCATACACACCAACCAAATCTTTCATAAACTTGGTTGCTGGGGACCTGACACTCTCAACTGGTTTCGCTGAAGTCTCCACTCAAGCTTTCTCTAGCTGGATTCGCTGACATTCAGTGTCCTTGTCTTTGAGTTCAACATCCCTATTTTTGAGTTCCACTTGCTGTGTCAACTCCTCTTTCTTCAGTTCAGCATCTAGTTCCAACTTGCGATATTCAAAGGCTAACTTCATCCTCAATAACTCAAGCTCTAAAGAATTGCTGGGGTTTGGAACAGAGGCAGCAGGAATGGTGGCATTCCCAGAATCAGTTTTGGTGACAACCCCCGGGGTAGAGTCCTCATTGGTTGCATCCCCCCCTTCAAGAGTTTAACAATCGATCTGGTAGTCCACCAGGGCAGAAATCATCTCGGCCCTAGACTTATCCACAAAGTCTAATTCCCTGGCTTCACAAGCACTCTGGAGAGCCTCTAAGCTCATCCACGTCAATTTACCATTCACAATAGATTCCATTGCTTGTAATGCAGTTATCTTGTACACGACTAAACCTTAATTTAACAAAGTCCAGATATCCTTCGTAAGTGGCACGGTTATACACTGAGTCTTAAAACCATAAGCATCCCACCACTGCCACCAGCTGTAAAGACTGGAGGGGGGGTCTGCACTTCCGCTCTCTATATGGTAGAGGGGAGGCACAGAGACCCCTGCCAAGATTCTCTATTACGGTAGCAGTGGACGAGTAATCAAGGCCTAGCTTCTCGGGAGGTGATGCGAGCTGGTTCTTAAGTACAGTGTAGTCCCTGAGCACCCACGAAGAAATTTCCACACACTGTATCGGTTAAAACACAGTCTTTATATAATTAATATTCAAGGTCATATACACGATCACGATAACTCACTTTGTACTCTGAAAATCAACAATGGTAAATATGTACAATTCGAAAGTGGTACCACTAACGTTATTAGATCTTATTCAAGTGCATACGGTCAGAATGACACACAGATCAAAATAAAGAGTAAACCAGCAGTAGAGAGAGGAAGGAAAGCAGGATGGTTGAGCAATAGGCAGAATACTGGTAACTACCGTTATACACAGCTCTGTGTGGAGATACCCCTCCTGGACAACCTGTAGAAGAAAGATACAAGCCCAGTCCATATATTGTTCACCCTTGATTTTCCAATAGTTGTGCAACCCCAAAGTACCTGGCTTTTTAGCGTTCCTCCTCGGGGAAAATCAACAACCCTTCTTGTGTGTCCTCCCTTTCAGGCAGGAGTCACAGGTCGTTGAACGTCCGACGGAGAACAGGTCGAGCTACGATGGTGAAGTGGCTGCATCGTTCCTAGCGGTGCTCGTTGACGGGGAAGCGTAAACGTCCTGCCAGGAAGAGGCGTGCGGGGCACCTCGGTGTCGATAGTTCTGGACCGCAGAGAGTTGAAGAACTGTGGCTCAGCAAGGGCGTCGAGTCTTCGGCGTCTATGTGGTCTTTGGGTGGCGGGAAACCCACCGGTGGATACTCCTCGGCGTGTCAACGGTCAGGCCCTCTCCAGCAGGATACGGCGACAACGATGCAGATGAGAGAGTCCTTGGATCAATGAAGTTTCTTAGGCAACAGGAGCACGGCGGCTCCGGTCGGCGACGGCAGTCGGCGATAGTGGTGGACAACAGTCCGGGCGCTTCACCTTGGAGTTCCGTAGCAGTCCCCATATCGGGTCGGCAGCCTGTCGAAGGCCTGTCTACCAGGGAGCTTAGGCAAAGATCAGCTGTGCACGATGGTCCCTCGTGGCTCGGGGAGAGGGCGCCTTACCAGGTCCTCTCTGGGTCAGTTCTTGAAGCACAGCAGCTTTCAGATTGCGAAGGAGAGCAACAGCAATTCTTCTCGTCCAGCAGGGCTCAAGGTTAAGCTTCAATCCAGTTACTCGTCGTAGTGGACTTCAGCTTCTGAACATGATTCCTAGCAGTTAGAGGTCCCCAGATATACTGTTGATCTCCCATTCATTCCGCTGGGTCGAACTCAAGCATCAAATCACGACTACAGGCATTCATGCAGGCAGGCAGCCAATCAGGCACACGAGGTATTCAGCAGAAAAAAACGTACATATACCACTAGCTACCCACCTCTAACACACCGAAAGGTGGCTACTTGTCAGAAATTTACCTCACAGTAGGAATTTCATAGGTTTATATCTCCCACCATAGACAAAGAAATGTGTTTAGCATATTTTAATTATTATATCAAACAACATGGTAAAACAACATAAAAAACCAGCGAAAAACTAAAACAGAGACAATATCTTTGGAAAATAATCAAGAGATCTATGAAGAGAGCACATAACGCAAATCGCGAAGTGATCCTTCAGAAACACACAAAACCACAAGATGATAGAATTACATGTGTCTCATCTTTTTCGCCCCTGAATAATGACCTAAGAAGGGTGATACTAAAAAATTGGAAAATCATTCATACCGATGATTTTCAACCCAATTGTCCTAGATTTGCCTTCAAGCGGATGTCTAATCTGCGGGATAAATTAGTACACACTTACCCTATTAACAACATTGAGACACCCATTCAATCTACATTATGGGGACTGCCACCAGTCAGTGGTCATTATGCATGCGGACATTGTTCAGTCTACCATTTGACCAAGAATTTGAAACAGATTGATCTGTATGACAGGCTATGGAAATACCAATCCTTCTCAAATTGCCTGACTAAATGGGTGATCTATGGGATAAAATGCCCTTGTGGGTTAATCTATATAGGCTAACCGATCAGGTCAGTGAAATTACGAATTAGCGAACATCGCTCACCAATACGGAATGGTACTCCGGATAAACCATTGGTGGCCCATTATTTACAAGCGAAACACACATGCAAAGATATATTTTGGTTTGTTATTGAGACATTTAAAGCTCACCCACGGGGAGGGAATAGGGATCTGTTCCTTAAAAAAATGGAGCAAAAATGGATTTATAATCTCAATACAGTCCAGTCCGGTCTAAATATTGCCGTAGAGTGGAGTTTGTTTATCCACTAATAGCTCAGACAACCAGTGGGGGGTTAATGAAATATGATCTCATTGCCATTTATGTCTATCATGTCTGCTGGAGGGTGATGCCTTGTCTAAAATTGTCATATAATGCATAACCATTGTGTGCACAAATTTGCTCTATAAGAAAACATGTATTTGACACACTATACACACCCCCTTACTGAGAACTAGCAAGCAGATCATTATTTACTGCAGTGTTAAGTATACCTTCATAGGATCCATATACACTCAAAAATGGCCGACCCCTTTCTAATACTGAGGAAAGTCCTTCCTCTATTACACACACAAATGGACTGGACTTGGCAGTCCTCTTTCGATGTCAAAGAATGACATTTGGCTTACACCAGTATTCAACCAAAGAAAAAGCCACGGGGTAAAGCGATTCTGTGAAGGCGAATGCACACACGACAGGTAAGCCTGCTTTGAAATCCATGCCATACTTGATTGTTGCTCAAAAACGTACAGAGAGTCTAATTGTACTCTCTGGTGCCTTTGTCTCCCACACAGAGCCATTCACTGACATGCGAGCGGTTTAAAATATCTAACCCAATATACAATGCAAGACAGCCTTGGGGATCATTATGGCCAAGTAAGTGTTACTCCCTGCCACTTAAATGCTTGAAAGAAACGCAAATCAGGTGAAACCTGTGAAATTGAAAGGCATTTCGCATTTCTTTTAGATTCCATGATGCATTATGGGACATGTAGTACCCGGAATACCATAGAAACTCGGTACACTACTGAAATTTCTCTGCAGGACTTGAAACAAAAATTCCTGCCTTACACATAAAGTGGTAAATATGATTGATTCATATATCAAAATGTAACTATTGTTGGTTCAATATGTTACTTGTTTCAACAAAAATCTAAATAAATGTACGTATTGATTTACAGCTTGAATTCTTAAGACGGACTGGTCTGCCGCCTCAATTAAATTGATTCATGCAATCGCTTTGCCAATCACACCAAAAGAAATCATTTTTAAGGTTAGCTACCTGGCTACTTGTTTTGTATGCACACAAACACCACCATCACCGTTTTTATCATGTTCGAGTAAAACAATTTTTATTTATCTTTTTATGTCACTACACTGACACATAGGCGCCATGTTGTCAGTGTAACGTGTTTCTTTAACCTATCGTGTCCTGAAGACGGGGCGTTGGACTTTACTGACGAGCTTTAAACTGCAACAGTGTTGTCCTTCTCCCTAGAAACATATTCAAATGTTGACGCTATTATACCATGTTGTTGTATAATTGAAAATGCAATCAAAATACACCATTACTAACATCACGCAAATTGTACATTGCAAATGTTTTGGTGTCTGCTTCTTCCGCCCATTTGTGTTTCTACAAATAACGAACGCTGTTTTTTTATGTTGTTTTACCATGTTGTTTGATATAATAATTAAAATATGCTAAACACATTTCTTTGTCTATGGTGGGAGATATAATCCTATGAAATTCCTACTGTGAGGTACATTTCTGACAAGTAGCCACCTTTCGGTGTGTTTGAGGTGGGTAGCTAGTGGTATATGTAAGTTTTTTTCTGCTGTATCTCTCCTCACATACCACAGCCCCCTTAAAAAATTGAGGAAACCCTTGTGCTCACAACACTTGCTTATCCCTCACACGAGGTATTCAGGCCATTCATTTCTCTCCAGACACTCACAACAAGTTATGTGTATTGGGACAAGTACCGAGCCATTCAAGACTCCAAGCTGCATTCATACCGGTTTCGGGCAGGGCTGTCTCAACCATTGTGTCAAACACCAGCTACTAGACAGTCACAACATAGAATGTATATTCGTCACACACACTCCATTCACCCAGGTCCCACCCACAGGCGTACCCACAACATACGGTCATTGAGAAGGCTCCAGTCAGTCTGGTCGGCACTTCCCCACACTACCATATACGGAACTTCCACCCAACAGCCAATCACGGGGAAGGGACAGAGGCAGGGCTTCCCGGGACTTTGGGAAGATCAGGGTAACAGGTGATGGTTGGCAAGAGGCCATGGGGGCCATTTTGTCTCCATCAGGAATCTCCCGATTCCAATGACAGGGCCTGGGCATCCCAAAATGGAGGATGCTCAGGGCACCAGTCATTTCAGCTCAGAGCTGCCACCAGCCCATACCCTGCTCTGTGGGTCACACACAGGTGCCCAAAAACATACACTAGGGGCACAGGGTTGTACCCCTACCCATGGGTGCCATAAGGGTATCCCATGGGTCCATTCACCAAACCAAAGGAGAGAAAGCTGCACCGCCAGGAGTCCCACATGAACTCCTGTGTGGAAAAAATGACAGAACACACGATAAAAAGCAGTAAAGGACAAGGATACGGAGGCCCTGTCCTTCCGATGCATTTCCAGCATCACAAGCACCTACCTGGGTGAAAAGGGAAAAGGCTAACTCACTGGTCACCCCAAGTCGTTTCGGCAGAGCAATTTTGCAGGATTTTGCTGTTGTGGACAACCTACAGATTTGTGCCTAGGGTATTGAATCCGCAAAGGAGAACAAGGAACCCCATGCATTTTGCGAAAAAAGACATCCATGTGAATCCACAGAGGTCTGACTTGCGCAAATCTCCCCAGAATTTATTACCCAAAATTTTCAGACATTTCCCCCTGCCAACATACCGAAACATGCAGCCAACAGCATATGCCCTGCTGTCCCGCATTCCCACAGGTGTCCCAACAAAAACGGTACCTCACATGTGTGGGTGCACCTACCTGGGCGCAAATGGAAAAGGCTAAATGTCTGGTCACCCCATATTTTTCGGCAGAGCAGATTTTGTGGGATTTTGCTGTTGTGGACAACCTACAGATTTGGGCTTAGGGTGTCAAAGCCACAAAGGAAAACAGGGAACCCCATGCCTTTCTGCCAAAAAGACATCAGTGGTAATCCACAGAGGTCTGACTTGTGAGAATCTTCCCAGAATGCATTACCCACAATCCCCGGCAAAGTTGAAATTTGGCGAAAAAAACAAAATTATCAGACATTTTCCGCCTGCTGACCCCCCGAAACACGCCGCCAACAACACACGTCCTACTGTCCCACGTTCCCACAGGTGTCCGGACGAAAATGGTACCTCACATGCGCAAATGGAAAAGGCTAAATCACTGGTCACCCCAAGTCTTTCGGCAGAGCAGATTTTGCAGGATTTTGCTGTTGTGGACACAGATTTGGGCCTAGGTTGTCGAAGCCACCTAGGAAAATTGGGAACCCCATGCATTTCCAAAAAGAAGACATCCGTGGGAATCCTCAGAGTTCTGACTTGCAATAATCAACCTTGAATTTATTACCCACAATCCCCAGCAAATCCTAAATTAGGTGAAAAAAACCACAATTTTCAGACATTTTCCCCTGCCAACGCACCGAAACACACTACCAACAACACCTGTCCTACCGTCCCAGATTCCCACACGTGTCCCGACAAAAACATTACATCACCTGGGGGTAAAAGGAAAAGGCTGAACCACTGCTGTCCCCCAAAGGGTTTGGAGAGCCAACCCTCAGATTTGGGCCTAGGGTGTCGCAGCCACCAAGGAAAACAGGGAACCCCATGCATTTCCGAAAAGAAGATACCAGTGGGAATCCATATAGGTTTCACTACCTACGCATATCGCCGCAGATTTTATTACCCACAATACCCAGCAAAGTCCCAAATTTAGGAAAAAAATTTCAATTTTCAGACATTTCCCACTTGGAAATCATTGAAACACGCCGCCAACAACCTATGCGCTACCTAAAAGTGTTGACCGTCCACAAGTCCAACAGCTGTTCCAGGGAGCCCTGGCAGGGTCCTCGTAAGTTCCCAAAGAGAAATTCTGTAATGATGCCTAGCCAGAGCGCCATGCTGGTTGTGGAGAATGTCCCTGACCTTGAGTGGCTGTCCCTCATGAGAGCTGATCATTCCCAAGTGCAGCGGCAGTCCAAGGGAGCCTTGGCAGCGTCCCCAACCTTTTCCGGAGGGAGAAGCTGCAACCGGAAAGGTTGGGGATCATGTACCTAGCCTTGGGCACCCGTCTCCCATGTGGGTTGACCCTTCCCAAGTGCAGCGACTGTCCCAGGGAGCCCCGGCAGGGTCCAAATCACTTCCCCAAAGGATTTTCTTTCTTGTTGCAGTGTATAACTTCCTGTCATTCAAGTGAAATAAAAGGAATGCAGTGCCACTTTTGTATGCAGTGCATAACTTCTTGTCATTTAGGTTAAATAAAAGCAACACAGGGTCGTTTTTGGATACAGTGCACACTTCTTGTCATTTAGGTGAAATAAAAGCAGCGCAGGGCCGTTTTTGGGTTACAGTGTTCAACTGCTTGCCACTCATGTGACAGGGAAAGCAATGCACAACCGTTCCTGGTGGCAGCGTTTAAATGTGGTTTTTCAGGTTAAAGGGATTTCTGTTTAAGGCTTTAAATGCACCCCACACTACATAATCCCCAACCATCCTGGTATTCTCGATGGCCTGTGTTACAGCTTCTCCCCCTGGGAAAGGACGGGGCATGTCCCAGGGCCTCTTTGGAACCACCGCTGGGCTTGGGATGTTTACCCACATGGGAGTCAGTTGCCCAAGGCCAGGGATATGACCCCCTGCCACCCTGGATCTCTGGCTGGGTTGTGTTACAGCTTCTCGCTCAGGGAAAGGATGGGGACCCAACCAAGGCTCCCTTGGATTGCCGCTGCACTTGGGGATGGTCAACCCACATGGGAGATAGCCTCCCAAGGGCAGGGACATCACCCCCGACCATCCTGGAGCGCTTGCTGGGCTGTTAAAGAATTTCCCTATGGAGAGGGAAGGGGACCCTGCTTTGGCTCCCTTGAGCTGGCGCTGTACTTGTGGATGAGACACCCACATGGTAAATGGATGTCTAAGGCCGGGTACACCACCTCCAACTGTCCTGGAGTTCTGGCTGGACTGCGTTACAGCTTCCCCTAGTAAAAACACAATGTGGCCCTTCCTAGGGGCAGATTGCAAGATTGCACTAGCAATCTACCCCCAGGGAGGGCTACATGAGAGCCCCCCATGCATTTGGGGTGGGGGAGAGGACCACCCCTTTTCATTCACTATATCTCTGGTGGTTTATGGTGCCCCCACGCCCCATGAACAAAGTAGATTTTATTTTGTTTGCCCCTACCATTTTGGGCAGATGGCCACACTCTGGGGCAGATGGCCACATTACCCTGCCCATCTCCCCGAGGGTGAGCAAAACGTACTGCCCCATGCTTGGGGGGAGGGGCTGTGCTAAGATTTCTGGCAGCCCTCTCCCCCGCCCCAAATGGATGGGGGACATCTCATGTAGCCATCCCTGTGGGCAGATTGGGTCAACATTTCAATTATAAAAATAGGCAATAAAAACACATACTATATATATGGATCAAGTCCCTTAATCAATCCTTTCAATACAGTGTGTATTAAAAAAAATGAAATGTCCTTATGTATTTAATTATAGCTACGGTTATACCCTGTGGAAGCCGCAGGTAAAACTCCCCAGTCATTGCCACCTTTAGCTACGCATGCATCTTTGGTAGCCGTGGCTATAATTCCAATAAAAAAACATATACAAATATATATATATCGGTAGTAGAAGAGTTGTATAATAGCGCATTCCCATAGGAAAACACTCTGTTTATCAGGCCCATTGAGTTTAGCGTTTATACGCAGAGACTGTAACACTTAATAACTTTGCATTCATCAACAGTTCATATAAATGAAACACTTTTAAAAGTTAAGTAAATATGCAAACAACTGTTTTTAAGAACAGGTCTAGTAGGTGGGAATGTGGTTGCACAATTTCTTTTTATTTTAATTTCTACACATGATACATTACTTTCATTAGCACAATTGTAAGTATTTTTAATGTCAAATATGTATGGAATAACAAAACCTTTGACATTCAGGACAAACCTTAGATTACAACAGTAACTGGTATTGAGCACGGCCTTCAGCCATGGTCAGTCTACATGGCCAAATATATTTTAACACATGAATGAGTACTGGTCATGGCTTTCAGTCATGGACAGTGGTCACAACATTCACCCATGTGAACTGAATATTTAAAAAAAATTACAGGCTACCAACCATGGATTTTGGCCTTTAGTAGATACAGATTTCAACTGTGTTCACTGTATAGTATATAAACTGATCAGTCACTAGCCATGGACTTTGGCACACTACTAGCCAGTGGCTACAATCTTTGGCTTGCCAACTAGATATTCTAACATATAAATGGGCGTCACTAGCCATGGCATTTGACCATGAGCGATTTGTACATCTTGTGGCCATGTCCACTCTATATTTTAAAATAAAACATGCCTAAAGCAATGGACTTCAGATGTGTCCACTGTGTATTATACAACACTGACTAGTTCCTTTCTATGGCCGTTGGCCGTGCCCACACTATATTATATTCACTATCAGCCATTAGCCATGGTCTTCAACACAACACTAGCCAGTGCCTACAGCCTGTGGCTGTGCCAACTGTATATTTTAACATATTAATGAGCTTTAGCTATGGCCACTGACTACAGCTTTCAATGTTGCACACTGCATATCTTGTAACACTAACCAACCACTATCTATTGTGTTTGGTGAAGGCCAGTGACCACAGCCTTCACCATGACCAAGCGCATGGCCTAAATTGTTATAAAAAAATGTATGAGCTAAAATATTAATTATGTTTTGTCTAATGCCATCATTGATGTCATCTGTTATATACAATGTAATTAGTGTTGTCACCAGTGATGTCATCATTGATTCAATTTGTGAAGATATCAGTGTTCTCCTTGTGATGCTGGAAATGCATCGGAGGGACAGGGCCTCTGTATCCTTGTCCTTTACTGCCTTTTTATCGTGTGTTCTGTCGTATTTTCCGCGCAGGAGTTCATGTGGGACTCCTGGCGGTGCAGCTCTCTCTCTTTTGGTTTGGTGAACAGACCCGTGGGATACCCTTACGGCACCCATGGGTGGGGGACAACCCTGTGCCCTTAGTGTATGTTTTTGGGCACCTGTGGGTGGCCCGCAGAGCAGGGTATGGGCTGGTGGCAGCTCCATGCTGACTTTGACAGGTGCGCTGAGTATCCTCCATTTTGGGGATCCCCAGGCCCTGCCATTGGAATCAGTTGATTCCTGATGGAAAACAAGATGGCCCCTGTGGCCTCTTGCTTTCTATTACCTATTACCTTGTTTTCCCAAAGTCCTGGGAAGCCCTGACTCTGTTCCTTCCCCCTGACTGGCTGTTGGGTGGAAGTTCCATATATGGTGTTGTTGTGAAGTCCAGTCCAGACTGATTGGAGCCTTCCCAGTGACTGTATGTTGTGGGTACGCCTTGTGGGTGGGACCTGGGTGAATGGAGTGTGTGACCAATATGCACTTCTTGTTGTGGCTGTCTGGTTTCTGGTATGAGAGACAAAGACTGAGACAGCCCTGCCCGAAACTTGCCTGAGTGCAGTGTGTAGTGTTGAATGGCTGAGTACTTGTCCCAATCCACATTCCTTGTTGTGAGTGTCTGAGAGAGAGGAGGATGGCCTGAATGCACTGTGTGCCTGATTGGCTGACTGACTGCATGAATGCCCTTCTGTATGATTGGCTGCTGAGAGTAACCCAGCAGTGTGGATGAGAGACAGGATAGTATATCTGGGGACCTCTCACCACTGGAAATTGTTCAGAAGCTGTGTCTACACTTTAAGAGTAACTGGAACTGCTGATCCTCGACACCCAGGTAGAAGACGAAGACTTGCTGTTGCATTTGCTTCGACCTGATCTGAAAGCTGCCAAACTCGTCAAGGACTGATCCGAGAGAGGACCTTGTAAGGCGCCCTCTTCCCGTGCTCCGAGGGACCATCGAGCACCGCTAACCTTCACCGAAGCTCCCTGGAAGTCAGACCCTCGAAAAGGCTGCTGACCTGAGACGGGACCGCTGAGGAGAACGGTTTGTGTAACCGCTGGAGGCCCGTCGAAGTTGTGTTGCCCAGCCGTGGGGACCACTTGACGCCATGCCGCCGACGACCGCAGCCGCCCGCTCCTTTGCCTAAGAACATTTGAATCCGATGACTCCCTTGTCTGCAACGTCGTGCGCTTTGTCCCGCCAGAGAAAGTCGAGGACGACCAACGTGCTGAGGAGAATCCGCCGGTGGGTTTCCTGCCACCTGAAGGCCACAAAGACTTCGACGACCCGACGCCCTTGTTGGGCCACAGCTCTTCTGAAACTCTTTGCGGTCCTGAACAATGCATCGCCGAGGTGCCCCGCACACCTCATCCTCGCAGGACGTCTCTGACGAGCACCGCCTGGATCGACATCGGGGTCTCGGCACCCTTGAACTTCTTATCGTGGCCGTCGACGACAAGTTCACCATCTTTGACGCCTCTCGACGATCCGTGGCTCCTGCTTTAAAGGTAGTCACTCAAGAAGGATCCTTCAACACGTCTTCGAAGAACTCTACCCCACCAGGTACATTGGGGGGGAAAAACCTTAATAGGAGGAAATAAGGCTATTGAACAATACATGGACTGGGCTTGTGCTTTATATCTTTATTTTACAGGTTGCCCAGGTGGGGGGAACTCCACACAGAACTGTGTCTAGGTAACAGGGCCAGTATTCTGCCAATTGTGTCAACCATCTTGCTTTCCCTCCTCTCTCTATTGGATGGTTTCCGCGTTATTGATCTGTGTGACATTTAAACCGTACAGTTGATGCACTTTAATGAGATTTGATAACATTGGTGGTACCACTTTAGAATTGTATATATTGTTGATTTCCGAGTACAAAATGCATTATTGTGATCGTGTACATACCTTTGAATATTAATTATATAAAGACTGTGTTTGTTTTCAGTAATACAGTGTGTGGACATTCCTTTGTGGGGGCTTGGGGACTACACTGTACTTAAGAACCAGCCTGCATCACCTCCTGAGAAGCTAGGCCTTGATTGCTCGTCCATTGCTACCACAATAGAGAATCTTGGCTGGGGTCCACTGTGCCTCTCCTCTACCATATAGAGAGCGGAAGTACAGACACCCCCCTCCAGTCTTTACACTACTACAACATGTAATTAGTGATGCCTTTAGAGGTGGCTTTAGCTGAATTTCAGGGGTTTTGTTGCGTTAAGTTTTCACTTTGACGTCCCTGCAACTAACATTTTTTCCATGAATTTCAAGTTTTTTTTGTTACAATGTATTGTTCACCTTAATGGCCCTGCAATTAACGGTTTGTCCTTGATTTCAGGTGTTTTTTTTACAATGTAGAGCTCATTTTAACGTCCTTGCAACTAAAGTTGTTTCCTTGCTCAAGTGTCCTGTGGTGGCACGAAACGCGTTGCTCTGCTGCTTTTTTCAGTGGGACTTTGGACTGCATCGAAAATGTTGTTTTAAGCGATGCCTCCTGTCTTGTGCTTCTTTTGTCTGCGAGTAGTGTGACCCCTGCGTCCTTCTGGATTTCGTTTTTTGTTGTCGTGCATATATATTAGACGGCCTGTGATAGCAGCCCTGTAGTTATTGTTAAGTTGCTCAACTAATAGTAAGAACACTTTGTGGGCAGCTTATAACTTTGTCCCCCATGGCCTAATCCTCACCAAACTTTGCAAACAAAGTATCTAGCCCCCTTGGATTAATTTTGCAAAGTTTGCTGAGGTTTCGTCTGGGTGAGGAAAAAGTTGTAAAGGGGTCCCAAAATGTGTGGTTTGCCCCATAGACGCAATAGAAAATGGAAATTTGTGGCAGGCACAATGGATTGGTCCCGAAAGCGTGCTTTTGTACATTTGGTGTAAATTCGCCAAAAAGTAGGTAATAAAATAAAATCGGATATCTGGGTTTGGTCTGTGGCCCCACCTCCCTATTTGCCCATTGGACAGGCCTCTGATTGGCCCAGGGATCATCGTGAGGTCTGCGAACATCGGACATGATCACTGATTTGATGTTGACAAGAATGAGGTTTTCATTATTTCACGAAATGCACAACATGTTGGATATGTGGACAACGGCCACTGTCCGTGGACAGCTTGGTGTGGTAAAAGTCTGGAAAACACATTTTTGCTTATTTGGTGACAAAAATAGGGCCTGGAAAGGGTGTTGGAGTGGAATAGAGATGATATGGGGCTGTTTTGTAGTTAAATAAAGTGGGTGGGTTGCCGCCTGCTCCATGGACACCGCAATAGTATGCGGACAGCTTGGAAAACATATTTGGGGTTATTTGGTGTCTGAAAGAGGGCTTGGAAAGAGAGGGGAGTGGAGAATAAAGATGACATGGAGCTGTTTTTACGGGTGAAAAAAGGGTTTGCAGATGCTGCTGAGTCTGCAGTCAATTTCAATGTCTGCCGAAATCACTTGAATTGTGAGGGGGTTCTGGGAGAGTTTTGTTATTTGAAGATGTATTGTATGTTCTTGTTATATGGTTTAATTATGTTGGGGTGGTTGTGGCAACTTTTTGAAAACGAAAGAAAGAAAAAAGAAAGAAAAAAGAAAGAAAAAAAAATAAACAAATGAATAAATAAAAGAACATAGAACAAAACTATTTGTCGCTTTTTGTCCTACTTTACAGCCTTTAAAATGTTCAATTCATTCTACTCAATGTTACACTAATAAATGACTCTGGATTCCTTCCATTGGATCCTCATAGTTCCTTATCCTCTTAGTCTCGAGCTTCACTGTTCAAGTATAAGGGCTTTTCTCTAATTGGATTTGAATATGCTCTAAGAGTCTCATCGTGCCAATCATCAGCGCTTTACTTTCGCCAATGTGAAGATGTTTCCACCATTCTTCGGAGTTGTACGACTGGAATGAACTCTTCACCTTCCCCAAACAGTTCTCGCGTTGCACTCTCAGTTCCGTACAAGACAGCACCAGGTGTTTTAAATCTTCTTTTGCACAGAATCTGCACTTTACATTACTTTCAGGAATCGTCCGTCGATGTCTTAAAATGTCTTTCGTTTCAAAGATGTTTAGACGGAACTTTAGGAACAGCCTTCTCAAACGGCTACAAGGTGATAACATTAGATATTTTGAAAGTGTGTTATGTTTTTTCGCTTCAGGTGGTGCATTTTGCATGGATTTAAGCGCTTATCTTTGTTCTCCTATGTCGATCCAATCTAGATCCAGCAATTTCCTTTTTACTAAATTTTGATTGTACCATAGTAAATGCTCATCCATTCCTAATTGGTTTAGGATCCCTTTGCATTGTAGTTTCCATTCGTTTAACGCTGATTTTCTTTGCGTCTTCTCATCCATCAAGATTTTAAGAAGAGGGAGGTTTGCGTCTTCATGTAGTTTCCTAAACAAGGCCAACTTGTTCCATGTGATTCTCACATTCAGTGTTGAAATCCCTACTTCGTATAGTACATTGGCCGTGGGCGTACTTTGTGGAATCTGAAGAACCTTACCTTTTTTGAATTATGATGGCTTGTGAAATCAGTTGTTTGCAGCTGTTTAGGAGCTTTTTGGTCATCGGCTCATCATTAATACTTGAGCTGATGATTGTTCCCAAGTATCTTGTCTGAGGTACTTTATTTAGCTTTTTCTCTCCGATCGACCAGCCTTGTTTGCAATGATTGATTTTTCTTCCTTTTTTGTTTTCAAGTACCAGGATTTCAGATTTGGCCGCATTGATCTCCAATCCGAGATCTTCTAGGAAGGTTCTTAGTGCTGACAATTTTCGTTGGAGGCCAATTGGTGTATGATCTAATATCACCATATCATCTGCATACATGATATGATTGATCTTAATTCCATTGATCCGCGGTGGAAAAGACACTACATTTGATAGGGCGGTACCAACTTCTGATATGTAGAAGTTGAAAAGGGTTGCCCCTAATGGGCACCCTTGTTTTACTCCCCGCTTTGTTGCTATGGGGTTTGTTAGGTTTCCTTCACTGTCCAAGCGGACTTGGATGTAAGTGTCCGAATATAGCTCTTAAATGGCTTGGATCAGGCTCTTGCTACACCCTCTTCTCATAAGGTTGTTCCACAGTGTTTCTCTTTCCACCCCGTCAAACGCATTTGCCATATCAATAAATGCGAGATATGTTTTTTGACCGGATCTAATTGCCTCAATTTTTAACAGGTTCAGAATTAACATATTCACACCACAGCCTATACCTTTGACGAACCCAGTCTGACGGTCGTCGTAGATCTTCTCTTTCCGAATCCATGTTGTAAGTTTTGTAAGTAATTGCGATGCAAACACTTTACCTACTACATCGAGCAGGGCTATTGGTCGATAATTTGCGGGGTCTGTGCGGATTCCTTTCATGAAGATGGGGCCGATTATTCCGGATTTCCATGTAGAAGGTACTCAACCTTCTTTTATTATTAATTGGAACAAGATGTCGCAAAACTCCACCCACTCTTCGATGTTCTCTTTCAGGTCCGCATTTGATAACCCATCAGGCCCTGCGGCACGTGAGGCACTGCTTTTTATAATGGTTGCACGGATGTCTTCTTTATCTATTGCAATTTCCCACGGGTGGCTCCACTCGAAATTTGTGGTACTTGGGGTTAACCTTTTTTTAAATAACTTTACATAATGCCTTTCCCACTCATTTTCAGTTACCATATTGGATATTATCGCTTTTTCGGGGTTCATTGCTTCATTTATTATGGCCCAGAAGCCCTTGGAATTCCTTTTGTTTAGGACCTTCAGCATTTGTTCGGCATCCCGTTGCACCATTAAGGTTCTATGCTGTTTATGCCAGTTAGTATATCGATTCTTTGCCTTTTTTATCAGTGTCCTTGCATCAGTCATATTTTCAGCGCCAATTCTTCTCAGGGTCTTCCTTAATTCTCTCTTTCTTATTGCAACTTCAGGATCATATTGGTGCCTTTGGTACCTAGCTCTGTTCAGAGTGGACTTCTTTTTAGTTTTGAAGATCTCTAAGAATTGTTGGTATTCAATCAATTGCACCCACCCAACCGCTGATGTTGATGCAACGATTATGTCACTGCCACTATGTCGGCATTCTTTACACGCAGTCTGTTCTGTCCCGGAACCACTGAGATTGGTTGTCTCCATTGCTTCCGCAATACTGGATTATCCATCATCCATTCCATTGAGACGATGCTGTGGTCACTTTTAGTTGTCTTGAACACATTCAGTGTAACAATGTCTTGGACTAGGCTATTCGAGACAAAGATGTAATCTAATATAGATTTTTGTCCTTCTCGTTCCCATGTTGGCTTTGCTGGGATATCTCCTCGAGTTGTTCCATTTTGCATTATCAAATTCCTGTGCGCCATTTCGTCAAGCCAGCATTCACATTTGTCTCTCTCCTTAAATTTCGTGGGATTCTTTATTTGATCAATTTCTAGTAGGTTCATATTGAAATCACTGCACACAATCAGTGGGGCTCCCGGGTTATCGCATTGGATGCTATCTATGGCTTCTAAGAGATCATCTTCGAATTTTTGGTGCATTTTTGGTGTTGAGTTCCAGTAAACATTTACGAGATAGATAACTTGCTCCTTTTTCTCTATCTGGTTTACTGAACTTACTCTAATTGTCTGCAGAAAAGGCGAGATGTTTGATGCTGATATCATTCTCAGACCGGATGACCTTTTAATGAGAACTAGTTGGCCAGACATTGGGCGGCCTTTTTTTTGTCTAATCGCTGGATTTAGTGCAACTTTGAAACCTTCTACGCATGGTGTATTCGCGAGCCACGTTTCTTGAAGACATATCACATCAGCCTTTGCCAAAATTTCAGGTGTTGAGTTCAAAAGGAGAGAAAAGCCTCTCGTATTCCAGGAGGCTATCATCACCTTTGTCGCTTGCTCATGGCATTAACTCCTCGTTGGGCTGTTTAGAGTTTTTGCGAGCCAGGCCCATTTATCACCCCCATCTTCCAGGGCGTTCATCTTCTCAACCTTTGAATCCGTTGACTTTACCATCTCACGGTTATCCACTGTTATTTTGAATTCTTTTAATCTTGTCACAATCGACAGGCAGAGACTAGTTTCAACTCCGACCTTCTCTTTCGCACCATCACACCTCTGAGCCTCTACTCTTCCGTTAGTTAGCACGTAGGAGCTCCCCAGTGGGAGGATTCCTTTTTCTGCAGGAGGATTGGAGCCTGTAGGTTTTTCGGTTACTTCGTCCACCAGCGCATTGTCCACCTCGTAGACTAGGCACCCGGCGTCCCACACGCCTCTCGGATTTCATGACCAATTCCACATCCTCTCTGTCTATAATGTGTAATAGTACACATTTCTGGCTTGCATCTGTTATTATTTCGACTCAATCGATTCGGGCACTTTTTATTGCTCTTAAACCGGGAATTTTTTGGAATAGCTGAAAGATGGTATACCTGTTTAGAGGCGTATCACTTTTTCTGATTTCTGTTTTTTCTACCAGAAGTCTGAACGCCTGGCGTCCTGCAGGCATAGAGGAAATGCTATTTTTGACAGGACGTTGTTGCTGGTTCGACTTCGATTGGTTGTCACATTCAGCCCTCTCTGAGTTTTTTACGGAGTGCTGAGATGCTTTTGTGGGCTCAAACTTTGCGCTCAGATCCTGCACTGAATCATTTATATTCTTCAGTGGATCTGATATGCTTTTCTTCGTGGATTCAGCTTTCTGTATACTTATCATCCGTTTCTCCTCTAATGTGTAGTATCTTTGTGTTTCCTGAGGCTTTGCACGATCCTTGTCTTTTATTCGGTTGATTTTCTTTGGAGTCCTTGGCCACGAAAAAACTATTTTACCTTTTGGTTGAGGCCCGCTCACTTTCTCAAGGACTTTTAAAGGTGTCCGTGGACCAATTCCGTCCTTTGTGATCTCGGCATTGACAACTCTCTCGTCACCTTTTTGATCGGCCTCCTCAGTGTTTTCAGTCTCCATTTCATCTTCGTCAGGTGAGCTGTACGTTGACAGGTTCAGTAATTCCTTGGTCTCGGCCTCATCATCTTCTATCGCCAGAGGAATATTCTGACTTCTTGGGTTTATGTTTGATCCTGGGACGGAGACATTGGCTTCGGTTTGAGAGTCAAGGGTCTCAAGTTCTGTTTCCACCACAGCATCGGCACATTTTTGTTTACTCTTTGTTAGTTTTTGCTCAGGGTTATTAACTGTGATGTTCAAAGCTTTAATGTTTCTAAAGAATTTCGTTGAGCTTCTCGGCCTTTGATTCTTTTGGATTTGTTGGTTTTTCGATTTTTTTATACCTTTGCTCAGCTTCTGATCGATTGTCTTTTTTTTGTTGGCTTTCATACTTTTCCCGTTTTCAAAAATGTCAAACCACTCTGCTTCATTCTTTTTTGTAGATGCAACTTTGGGGTCGGTCTCCACACTCACTGAATTGTCCTCAATGCACTTATCGGCCTGGGTCAGATCAATTGTCAGAGAATTATCCCCTTTTTCTTTCTCCGTTTCAGTACAGACTATTTCTTGTGGGTCTACATTTGTTGGAAACGTCATACAAGTGGCAACTAGATGCGTATCCGTATCTATAGGAATACCATTTTCCTTGAGACCTTTCTCAGAGGTATCGCTTTCTGCAGTGCTAATTGTCAGCTCTTCTCCGTAGCTGCAGTTTTGAATCGGAATAGTCTTGTTGTTTTTTGATGTTTTCTCTTGTTGTTGTTTAACACCTGGTACACTCGTGCTATTGTCAACGAGCATCCGATCTTTAGTTATTTCTGCTCCTGGATAGATGCTAGAAGGCTGATTTGTAGGGACTGAGGTATTCTTGTATTCACGTTCATTTTGTAGTAGCGTCAATGCTTGTCTCGTGACATCTGCTAAAAGTCTTTTGTCTTCAGCTTAATTTTTTAATGACTCTTTCAGGGCTGTTAAAGAGATTTTGTTGCCTCTTCTTGACATCACCACCTGTGCTGTCATGTCCGTTAAGTCTGCCTCTAGCTTTATCATTTTCGAGTTGAGTAGTGCAATTAGCGTGGTTTGATCGCGACAATTCTCATTTAGATTTTTGTATAATTTCATCAGGGGGGCCACAGCTATCGTTGTTGATATCAGGATCGGGCTTAATTTTGTAATGACTGAATCCAGCAAGGCGGGGCTGATCTCAGAGTTTATTTGCTCGTTAGCCGTTATAGAATCCCCGTCCAACTGACTCTCGTTCTGTCTTTGCTCAGTTTTCTCATCGCTCTCAGACTCCGAGGATGGAGAGCAGTTTTTGTCTTCACTCACTCTTTTGGGTGGTCTGGGGGCTTTCGCGGCACTCCCTCCTTTAAAGCGCTTGTTCGTGCCTTCTGTTTCAATGTCAGAGCTTATATTTCTTCTGTTCCTCTTTTGTGAGACAATGATTTCATCTTGTCTCAAAGGGTGGAGTATCGGCCTCAAGTCTCAAGACTTCACCGAGGTTCGTGTCACTGAGCAATCTTCGCTCTGCTTGTGGCCGAATTCTCCCACTCTCATATGTTTGGGAGGATTTTCGTGGTTGTATTATTTTGCGGTTCATCTCTGCAAGATTTTTCAGTAGTTGGTCCGCAATCTCTAAGGAGTCCCTTCTAGTTGATAATTTAGACACATTTTGTACATTGTGTGCAGCACTCCTTTCATTCCAAACCTCTGGATTCATCCAGTCCTCACTTAGAACTTTCGATGGCCTAACAGAGATTGCATTGTCCTTCATTACTAGCTGGTTTGAATCCACATTCTGCTTCAAATTAGGTGATGGCAAGTTTGTGGTCATTCGTCCAGGCGTTTTATTTTCAGGTTTATGCATTGCTGCCACTCTTAGCCACGGCAAGAGTTTTAGTGAAGATCCAGCTTTTGTTGTCTTTTCCATACTTGAAGCACTTTGAGAAGGTGACAAAGCCTTTTTGCACAGCTCCTTGCCACGCTTTGCCTTATTAATTAAATGAGTCATCTCTGGCGATGTATGTTCTTCAATAGGACTTCCTTGACAATTCATCTCTTCTAGTCCCAGGTGGTTTTTCTGCTTTGGGCTTGGGCTTGTATTATCTTGCTTTCTGGGGGATGACGGGGTAGGAAAGACGGCAGTGCTCAGCTTGAGCGCCCTGTTCTCGCTGAATGTATTGGAAGGCAAACATTGCCTCTGATCGAGTTGGAAAGGGGAGGTTGAGCCGGGACAGGGGCTCTCCTCCTGTATATGATATCTCATTACCGGACATATATCTTTTCCTGTGCTTACAGCGCACACAGCCCTCAGGGGCTCCACCTGATTTCTCTTCACCATTTGTTCGTCCACTTGTAGTGACTGAGCGCTCATACTTGTTAGATGTTCATTAGGGGCTGACCCATTTACATCATTCACTCTCCCCCTCTGACTCGTTGCCGTACTTGATCCGACATCCTCACAATCCGCCATCACACTCTCACTCTTGTTCTCACTCAATTCTATGCTGTCGCTGTCATTGCTCACTTTGCTGTCAGCGTGCAACGTTCTATTTGTGACCTCTCCGGTCCGTTTCACCTTTCGACCAGTTCGTATGCCCGCGTGTGCCCTCATCGCTGGGCGGGGAAAGGGTGAGTCAAGCAGAGTTGCCGGGACAGCATGTCTCACTTCTCCATGCGCGTTCTATCCTAAAACAGCCTGTAGGCTTGAAATATTTGCAGTTTCTATATTGTGCTTGGCCTGAGCTTGAGCTTGGGCACGGGTATTCGCAGTGGCTCCAGTCCGCATTTTAGTTCGCTCGCTCGCTTGCACTATTTTCAATCAGCTCGCGTGCGCTCTTACCCGAAGCTTCACCTGTGAGGCAGGTGAGTGGAGGCTTGAAAGTAGAGGATAGAAGATCGCACGCTTGCTCACTGATATTTTTACCGGAGTTTCTGTAAAACAGTTCACCGTACTCCACGATCCCCTCGATCCCCACGGACCACCAGGGAACACAGGAATCACTCGGTACACTCCGCTCCGCTTGGAGTGATGGTGGATCAAAGACCAGGATCAAAGAGGTTACCCCTCCACAGTCTCCCGGTCAGTAGTCACGCCGTCAGCGCCAAACAGCCGCACAACAGCCGTCGCCCTCTACTCCTGCCGGGCCCATAACCATAACCATTATAGTAATATGTCTATAGTAATAATAGGTACTGTAGGGGGATTATACAGTATTTGTAATATGGAGGAATACTATAATTGAAGTGCAGTACAATTGAGGGTAGTGGGTATCGAATTTGTATTTGTTTCTTTGTAAAGATGACAAATAGATTTACATTTGCTAGGGTTACTGAGTTGCAGATGGCAATGAAGGTGGAATGTTTGTTAGGGAGATTTATCATTAATCAATCCCCTCTCCCAGTGAGACCCCCACCACTTTTTGCTGAACTTCTGGAACTTTTTCTGAAATCCTGAATGAGTGGAGCCTTTTTCAACTCATTCATTCTTTTAGGCTCTGTCTATTGGAACTTTATTTGTTTTATTGTACCTGTTCTATGGAGTCTATTTTACTCCATAGCTCTTAAAGGCATCTGTATTTTACAATTGCAGCAGATATCTCCTTAGGAGCAGTGTTCCAGGGGACACTTAGGGTCCTTCTTTGAGATTATTTTTCTTTATCATCGAGTAACTACAGTTCTTAACATGTTATAGTTTGAGAGTTGGGCACACCCCACCGTGTGTGGAGTGACAAAGGGATACCTAGTATCCCCCTTCTCTCTGCTCCTGTGACCTTTTAGTCACATAGACAATATCCTAGTGATGGCTGGTGGCAGTGGACATGTTCTATCAACCATTGTGTGATTTTTCTACCGGAGGCTATGGCCATAGCCTCAGTAGTGCACAATAGGGGCGCCCAAGTACCCACCTGGGGCCTCCTTTCCTTTTTTGCCATTACTTGCATGGTTGTTATTTTTCAGCCTTTCTTCTACCATTCTGGGAAGGGTAGGCCTGTGTCTGTGTTTTGCCTTTCGCGGGAACCCTTGGGTGTTTCCGCCTAGGCTCCAGATTGTATGGGCAGGCAGTAAGTGAAGGAGGAGTTTTTCACCACCCTGTCCTTTGTCTGCCAGAGGGCCTGAATGGGACCATCTCCCACTGGGGTCTGGCTGACCTGATTGGACAGTCAAACTCTCTGTTCTGTAAACTGCTGAGGAAGATTGCAGAGGAGTGTGTGCTGGAACTGTATGAAAGGTGAGGCTCCTGGAGTGGAAAGCAAGTCACCCACTGGAAACTAAAGTAACTGAAGAATAAGACTACCAGAGGCACCTGCAGACCCTTTACAACACTGTGAAGTGACCACTGATGTCCTGACCCAGTTTTTCTGTGCAACAAAGGAACTCCAAAAAGAGGATGACTCCTTCCCTTGAACTGGCAGGAACATTCAGTCCCGAGACGTACTTTGATTTGAGTCAACTCCTGAGGTCCTGTAAGTTTCCAGAGCTGCAGAACCTCAATACCAGGAGACGTGCTGCCCATTTCGAGTGCATCATCATGGAAAGGTCTAATCCATCGAAGTCTTTGTTCAGCCCTCAAGAGCTCACCAGAGACATAATCTGACTCATCCAGACACCCTCATCAGAGTGTGGAACTGCAGGAACCGAAGTAGATTGGCCGGGCGAATTGTGTTCTTTGTTGGTGCTGCAGAAAAGGTGCCAAAATCACAGAGTGACCAAAGAAGTTGGTGAAAGCCATGTCAGATGTCCTCCCTCAAGACTGCTGCTGAGAGATCCCATTCAATGTCCTCCCTTTCATCATCAGACCAAGGAATCCGGAGGTCGGGTCTAGTTCTGCAACATCGCAGAGCATCCACCACAAACCTTTCTTCAAACCTAAGGTACTGTGGGGAAAAAGATATTGCTTACCTTTTTTCAAAAAGATGCTTCCAAGCATTGGAGTGCACATAGAGGCGCCCAGGGCAACTCCCTCTTACCTCCAATTCAAGCCTTTGCTTGTGTCTGTTTAGTGAGTCCTTTAACAGGGTCTCCAATGTTGGTTAAGTCTTCTTGTACCTTCTTTCCTAGAGCCAATACAGTATCCACAGGAACTTTTGACTAGTGCTGCTTTTCAAGACTATACGACTCTTCGAACTGCCTTTGAGCTAGGGTTGCATTTTGGACTTGCTGTGCAGGGAAACTGCCTCTAGAACCTGAAGCTCTGCTAGGATGACACTAGGAAACAGTTTGTTTTCCTTTCCAAAAATCACTATCTTATATGCGTATGCTGCCCAAATTCAATTACTATATTACTTTATGGGTGTGCGTTATTACCGATAATACAGTAGAACTGTCAAACTCCTGTAACAATTGTGCGCATTCATCAACTACCAACTAAGAAGTGGCCTTTTGAAAGTATTGAAAAGTATACCAATATGTGTTGGTGTATTGTGCTAAGTATTTTAAAATGACTTGCGTAAATGTAATAAATCTTTATTTTAATAAATGTATGTTTAAGTGTTTATTTGATGTGCATTGATAACTCTGTTCAGTGTACATACCTGTAGCTCACATCTTCCTCTTTGACTGCTCTGCCACTCTACGAAGGTCTCTGAGTAGTACAGATTGATACTAAAAGTTGGGGATCTACAAACCACTGAGGCCACTCTATCTCTGGTACCAAGTTTGTTTACAACAAACTCCTCTGCCTATTTCACTGTCCCACTTTCAGTCCCCGAAGACCCCTCATCCATGTTAATGGCATGTCAGTGGTACTTTGGTAGTATATTGTGATATTTATGTGGGCCAGGGCTGTATCTTTGACAAATGGTTTTGCAGAACTCATTTGTATATTGGTCACTATTAACTATAGTATTGAGCAGTGTATGGAGTTAAATCTGCAAAATGATGGTGCAAGAGTGATTTCCATCTTTCTTTTCATCTATATATCGATGACACTCAGATTTTTTTCTCTTGATCTTCCTTTGATTCTGCTCTCCCGTCTACTGTCTCAAACTGTCTTTCTGCTGTTCAAAACCAGATGACCTCTCATTTTCTTCCTCTCAACCCATCTAAAACGAGTGTGTGCTTTCCTGCTTCTACTATTCCACCTAGTTTTCTCCCTCCATCTCTCTTTTCCTCCTTCTTCACTCCCTTTCTCACCATCTGCTGATAACCTGGGTGATATCTTTGATCCAGATGTGGATTTAGCACTTGAATGATGGACAATGGGCAAGCAGCCCCTACAGTGTCCTGATGACACCTTCCCAATCTCTTCACACCAGCCATAACGCAAATGCCCTCATCCCTCCAGGCTGACAATTAGGCATAGTGGAATAACAAAGGGAAGTTTTAGCACAGCACTCACCCGGCTAAACATTTGTTAGGGTTGATGGGGGACCATTTCAATATTTAAATTATTTCTATTTAATAGAATGTGATATTAGTTTGAATAACTATTTCACATCAAAGAAAATTGATTCCATTGCAACAATACCCTTAAGATACCTCATTATCACAATTCATTAAAATAATATACATTTAATAGTTCTAAAACGTATTTGCAATCATCACCAATTTTAATTTCATTTATCCTTAATGATTCCCTAAAATTTCAATATGATTGGCCCCCTTTACCTACAGTTAGGAGAGGTGGACACGCTCTATGGCACCCTTGGGTTGGATACACATTAAAGTTCTTTAATCTCACGAGGAAGGCAGCCAAAGGGGAGCAGAAACACTATACTGCCACTAACAAGTTAATAATTGCTCTGTCAGCAAGGTGCTAACACAGATGAAACCAGAATCAAAGAGGTGATAACACTGCTGGATGCTATCAAAGCCAGTCAGTAACCTGCTGCAAAGCGCACATTTAAAGTCTTCAGTTAAGGTGACAGCAGCCAGCAAAGGGCAGCCTCTAGCATGAACACAAGACAACGTGCACAATTAATGCCATGAAAGTAAGAAAGATGTTGCTGTGTAGTAGCCAAAATAGGGATAGCTGCTTGGGTCCCTCACCCCCGTCCCCGAAGGTTCTTGAACACATACACAGAACAAATCACATTTTGGGACATTTAGTCATACAAGTCAATCATGTTCTAATTTGTCTTCTGGACCTATCCAGCACAACATTCGCAGAACCCTAATTTGCACGATATGGATTAACAGTATATAACATTACAAGCAGTGTCGGGGAGCGTGGCCTGAGCCCATGGAGTGAGGTGGTGTCTGGAAAGAGCTCCCGTTAAGATCCTACTAATGATCCTCATATAAAGCGGTTTGCTTTGAATTGCAAGTAATTAAGCACATCCACGAATGCAGGAAGTGTTTCCCTAGCCCTGCAGCGAGACACCTGCGATAATCAGAGTCGTATTGTGGGAGAAACGACAGTCGTAAGTCGCGGGCCCAGTGCAAAAAAGATGGCGGACGCTACTGCAGCCCAACACTGAGGAAGAGGAGGGGCTGTGTGCGGTACGCTGAGCCTGTAGCTGCGGGAAGTGCCGAGTTTAGACGCCTTTGAAACAGGCTGATCCCTGACTGGTGGAGGATAGAAGCATAGTGCAGGGGCAGACATACACTGAAAGAGCCAAGTGCCCCCTAAAAGCCCCAACAAGGAGCGGGGCAGAGGAGTGTCAGCAGGAATCCTGATTGAGTGCATGGAGGAGTGACTAGCGCTGTAGCGGGGCTGGTGGGATTCTTGTAGAGCCTAAAGACACTTGGCAGTGCAGATAAAGCCCAGCTGAAGTAAGGCAAGCAGCGAGGAGACAACACCTACGCTGTCAGATTGCGACTGCATGGAGACATGTGAACACGGCGAGAGCAGCGGGGTGGGCTGCAGCAGGAGACAGAGGAGGCGGCCCAAGAAGATAAGAGGTTGGGGCCTGTAATCACAGAACCCATTCACCAGTCAAGTAGCTGTAAACGTTGGCTTTGCAGAAACAGTGCGACTGCCCGGAAAGCCAGAGCATGTTGGCTCAGGCTGCATGCTCTCACGGTGGGTGTGCCGGGAGAACGGAAATCTGTTCTTGAGGCACCAACACGAACAAAGTGTTGGTAACCCTGTAAAGGAACAGGGTGTGCCCCCCCTCTGACTAGTGGGGCATGGCCTCAAACTTTCATGTTGATGGTGACTGTGAAATGTATGGTTGAGAGGGGGTCACCATAAAGCACTGGAAGAGCGCAGGAGCACTGGGGGAGGGGCGCTTGATGGCACCACAGACACTGCAAGGCATAATAGTGCTGACAGGGGTTTACTATAGACGGAATTCCTTAGCCTATTGAATAGCTAAGCAGGCACTGAACTGAATGAAACAAACTGGCAGAGCAACACTAAAGCTGAGGTCCTATGCAGAAAACTTAAGGGGGCGCACAGCAGAGTGGCTGCAAAGCGTTGATGTAAATCCAAACGCTTAATCATTGGAGAAGTGCTCATAAACACGGCCATCGGTCACTACATGAACGCAGTTTGATGGCGGTGCTGCAACCCTAGTGGCAGAAGTGACTACAGCAGGGTCCAGTGCGTAGGTGATCCATAAGCAGCACAGCATGGCAACCTGATATATAGTGGCTACGAGTAGTGTTCAGAGGTGGAGGGGCCCATTGGTGCAGCGAACAGGGGAAATAGAAAATGGAACTGCAGAATAACAAACATGTGCTGGGCCACTACTGATGAGTCACCCTGATGCCAGCGAGCAGTGACATGTCCCCATCTAAAGGTAAGAACAAGAACACAATCATGGATTCATTTAGCAGTGCAGCTAAGTCCCGTGAATCATTGCAGAATAGCTACAGCACAGAAGGCGAGGGAGACCCTAGAACCTGGCAACAAAGATGATCAGGTGCTTGCTGCAATATTGGCACTGTGGTCATCTCTTGAGACAAGAATTGATGAGGTCAAAGTAGACATGCAATTGATTAGACAGGATGTACTTAACTTGGCGGAGAGAGTAATAACTGCAGAAACCACCCAGAAGGAAACCAGCAAGACTGCAAAAGACCTAGAAATACGACTAAAAGAGCTGGAGAGGAGGACCTCTGTGTTGGAACTCAGGTCTGAAGACGCAGAAGGGTCTGCTCGCCGGAATTATGTCCAATTGCTAGGAATTCCTGAAGGCCCAAACCCCACAAGATACATAGAGATCTTGCTAATTCAAGAAGTTGGTGATGGTAACCTATCACAAGGATTTGTGGTGGAAAGGGCACATTATTCAGAAATGACCTCCGCCGGGGTCGCACCCTCGCCCAGTGATCGCAGAAATCCTGAATTTTCAAGGTAGGAAAGTAATACTGAAATACTTGCAGGAAGGCGGGGCAATGCAAAGAGAAAAATAGCCATCTATCCAGATAACACACCCGATTATAGCCAAGCTATGACAACTAAACATTAAGTACATGCTTATTTATCCATCAAGACTCAAGGTGATCTACAAAGGTAGGGCCATTTTCCTTGAGACCCCGGCTGCAGCCACTATGTGGATGGAACATAATGTATGACGTCCTTTCATCGCCTGCATGTTCATCCCCAGGCATTTTAATGTGCACATTCCATCGAATGTGCTCATCAAATTTTTTAGGCAGGGGTGGGAAACGGCAGATAAGGGTTTGGTCGGGCAGGCAATAGCAAAAATAAGTGTGAGAGGGGAGTTTGGGGTGGAAATTTAAAAAAAAAGATGAGCATTTTCTATAGAATGTGCATGTTAAAATGACAGGGATGAAGTTACAGGCGATGAAATGACATGGAACCAGAACATAATAACCTGGATGGTGGTGAAGAGATTGTCAGCTGAAGAAAGTACTGTCCCAGGTGAAAGGTGGGAGTGGGGGTACCATGCAGTTGTGGACATCATTGCCATTGGTTGCTGTGATTGCGCAGCTGATGGGTGGAACTTCTTTGGCTAGTTATATTCTAGATGGGGGTGACGCTTAGCCACCGGCCTGAGGCTTGAAGGTCTACCCCATTCATAAGTTGGTGTTGGCCTGTTGCTAACACAAATGGATGGGCTGCAAGCGAGCATTGGTGCCCTAGTGCTGCAGGGAGGAAGCAGCTGCTGGGTGGAAATATTTTATTTTATTTGTTGTTTCAATGTTGTTATGTTCTTCACACAAGAGGGTAACTGAAAAGGTATGTCTGGTACACAGTGCAGATCACAGGGAAGGGGATAGGAATTCAATATGGGGTGAGGGGCGGTTTGAATGGCAGATTGAGGCTGGACGCAGGATACTATGGGGAGGAAAAGTGTTGCAGCATACGGCCATGACATCCAACATTAAAGTATTAACGTGGAATGTGAGGGGAATGAGCGCATACTTGCGCCAAAACCGTGTGAGATCCTTCCTCGATAGGAAAAAGGTGGCCATTGCACTAATATAAGATACCGAAGGGTGAAATGGCAAAAGTGAAGGAATGGTGGGGGGACAGAGATATGGGATGGCTTACTCCAAATACGCCAGAGGCGTATACACGTGAATTAACCCAGCTGTCCCCTTTCATTTGCTGGGGGTGGAGGCAGACACAGATGGAAGGTACTTAATCCTGAGGGCCCACATAAAGCATGTGGAAGTATGCAAAGTTAACTCCTATTTCCCTAACCATGGAATTCTGTCACAGCTGCACATGCCATGTGCTAAAATAGTGCCATACTGGGAAAGTTTTCTGATCTGGGATAGTGATTCAAATTGTGTCAGAGATTTGAGTTTGGATAGATCACTCCCACCTGTGAACAACATTGGGCCGGCAACCTCGGTGCTTAATGTGGCGTTGCATAATTTGGATCTTGTGGATGTGTGGAGGGAACTACACCCTGGGGCTAAATGCCACTCTTACTACTCTTCGCCCTTTGGTCTATACACTAGAATAGATTACCTCTTCGTGGGCAAAACACAACTAGTGGACATACACTCGGAGCAATGCCTGGGCAAACAATCTCGGACCACTCATCAGTACTAATGGAGTGGAAATTACTGGGCCCTAGACCCCCCATACCGTTGTAGCGTATGCCTATTGCTGCTTTGATGGATCAAGTTTTCAGGGAGGGGCTCGAAGTTAAGTTGGTGGAGTATCTGGAACGGAATGTGGGCAGTGTGAAGGAATGGAGTACAGTTTGGGAGGCAATGAAAGTGGTGGTGAGAGGGGAGGCCACTGCCAGTGTGGGTGGTATCCGGAAAAAACTGGAAAGGTTAGAAGAGCACATTCAAAAAATGGAGGCCCGAATGCCGGGACACCAAACTGAGGAGCTGAAACTGGCTGAGGCCAGGAGTAGCTGCCAGGAAGCATGGGGGAGACTGTCTAAAGTTTGATTATATGGTCAAAAACACTAGAGCACATGCAGACGGGGAAAAAGCGAGCAAACTATTGTCATGGCTATTTGAGAGGGAACACCCGAGACACTTAACCACAGAACTTAAAGGTGAGGTTGGTAACATACACAGGACACAGAAGGGGATTAATGATACGTTTGCCAAATTCTACTCCCACCTCTATAGGCATGAAACTCAGGAGGACATAGGGTACCTCAGTTGAGTATGGCACACTGCTAGGCACTGGATGAAGACATATCAGCCGAAAAAATAGGGGAGGTAATCAAATCACTAGCTACTAGCAAAACGCCGGGCAGCAACGGACTCCCCCTGGAGTTCTATAAAACCTATGCATCAGTAGTGACCCCAGTACTACACAAGGTGTTCTAGGAAGCTTATACTAAGGGTACACTCCCAGCAAGCATGAGGGAAACCGTAGTGATCCCAATCCCTAAACCTGGGAAAGCCACCAATAATTGTGATTCTAATTGGCCATTGGCATTGCTAAATTATGACATAAAGATATTAACAACCATATTGGCTGGGAGGCTGCACAAGGTGATCGATGGACTAATACATTGGGACCAGAATGGTTTTATTCTGGGTCACAGTACAACTATGAACTTGCACTGACTGCAGCATGTCATAACACAGACTATTGATTCCCAAGAGCATTATGCAATAGTCTTGCTTGACGCGATAAAGGATTTTGATTCATCGTACTGGGAGCGGTTATTGACAGTATTACAGGAGTTTGGGTTTAGTGAGCAGTTTATTAAATGAGTACATGTCTTATACGCTGCACTGGTGGTGAGGGTGAAATCTGGGAGGCTTGTGTTGTCAATTTGGGATATACAGAGGGGTTCCAGGCAGGGATGTCAGTTGTCACCCATGTTGTATGTGCTGGCGTTAGAGCCAATAGCAATCTATCTTGGTAAAAAGAGGTGGGCATATGGGTGGGAGGAGTTGGACACCTAATCTCGCCTTATGCGGAAGTTGTACCCGTATACCTGAAGGATCCACAACACAATGTGCCAGTGATACTGGAGGTACTAGACAACTATGTGAGAGTGTCCGTAATTTGCTTCATTAAATTGAAGTCCTGCATATCCCCTCTGGCAGGTCTGAGAGGGATGGATATAGGTGATCTAACGGAAGTGGGGCTACCATGAAGACTAGACTCCTTCCGATATTTTTTGGTGGACATTTAACATACCTCTAAGGAAATGCACAAGGTTAACATGTAAATGTGGTAAAGGGTTTGAAAAAGTCCATAACATTTTGGTCCAAATTACCATTATCGCTAATGGGCAGGATTGCTATAACTAAAATGATAATCCTGCTGAGATTTTTGTATTTTTTATAATAATGTCTAATATTACATCCCAGCCTCCTTTTTTCTAATGTTAGAAGTACAGCTAAAGGAATTTCTATGTGGATCAACCCTCTGTCTGCCCATCGGAGAGGGGGGATGCAGTTACCAGACCTGGAAATGTACTATCTGGTGCACAACTCAGCCACGTAGTTAAGTAGCTCTCAGATGAGACTACATCGGAATCAATATTGCTGCAGTGATTGGCAGCCCCAGCTCTACTTAAAGAAATGTTATGCTTACCGCTGGGTTGCTTGGAAAGTGTGCCCTTGTTTGTGGCACTTGATGACAAATATGGCATAGGACCCTGAAATTGCTAAAATTGGAGCATCCATGCTCGCCTGAGTCTCCAATAGCAGCGGACGTCTGCAGGGATAGAGGGGATTTGGTTACAATTAGACTCTGGGAAGGCTGGGGTGTTTATAAATGGGGTGATCTGTACACAGAGGGTGTGTTCAGGGAGTTTGTGTCTTTGCTTGTGCAGGAAGGACTGCCCAAAGGGCAATTTTTGTCGTACCAGAGGGGGGGGGGTGTTGCAAAAGGGAAAAGGGAGGATGGGCCGTAGGAACCAGTTGCAAATCCCCTGCTGATCCTGATGCATAATCAGGGAGATGGCTGGAGATCAATATCTAGAATATATGGTCAGCTGGCAGACAGACCCAATCCTAAGAGTGTGATACTGAAGAAATGATGTGAGGCAGACTTGGGGAAAGGTTTTAGCAATAAGGAGTGGACATGTATACTGCTGTACCCCGGGACATGTCTAGGAACTCTCGCTTTAGACTAATTCAACTAAATGTCCTTTATTACACCTATATGACTCCATACAAGGTAGCTAAATTTAACAATAGCACACAAACAATATGACCTTGGTGTGGAGATGCGAAAGCTGATTTAATACATATGTTCTGGGGATGTGCGCATGTACAGGGATTCTGGGCAAAAATAGAACAAGCCTGCAGAAGTACGGGAATAACATGCTATGCCTGGAACCCGTCGGAATGTCTGCTGGGAGCATACCCTTGAGTCAGTAAATACAAACAGGTTATGAAATTAATGGACATGGCGTGCATACTGGCTAAGAGATGCATCACGATGGTGTGGAAATCGACCAAGGGCCCCCAATATCAACGCTGGCATAGAGAATTTGAGCATTGGGCAGAATTGGAAACAAGGGTGTGGAGTGGTGCGACTGCTAGTTCAGCAGAAAATGCTAGTGCTAGTTACGAATCCTGGGAGTCACTGGTTTGGGACATGTTCCACCCCTCAGATGACAAACCTCCCTAAACGACAGCATGCCATATTCTTTTGCTATTTACTATATGATTCAGACATAGTGACAAATGTGCCACACCATTGAAGGAGCTATGTGTACCAGAAAGTACCCCGTATCATATGCACTGTATCAAGGGAAGATAAGTAATCTGCTGTACCTGTCAAGTGAAGACAAATTATGTTTGTTGTTCTGGTTAATTGTTTTCAATGAGGCACAATCAACATATGAATATGTGAATTGTATTGCTGAAAAAGAAGCATTTGCACAACACGTGTTTATGTTTTAATAAAATACCAATAAAATACTTTAAAAAAATACATTACAAGCAGTGTCATCAGTCTTCAGTACTCTTGAACACCATTGGTAAAGATATTAAAATCCGTTTTCACATTTACGCCAAGTGAGTAATGTGCTATCCAATATACACATATTCACTATTATTAATATGAAACAACTCAATAGTTTAGTAAACCATTAGGGTTTTTCTTCATAGGAAAAATGTTAAGCTCAATCCCTTCTATTGACACCCAATGTCAGCTAATCAGACACTTAATGATGAAATGATTTGCCTAGGATCACACATTTCGTTAAAGTGGTGAAAACATTATGTGGATCCAGGCTGTTATTTAGGCACTTGACGACATATATTCCTAGTGATAGGGCACACATATTGTTATGGTTGGATTTGCAAAAAACAACATAGTTTGTTTTCTATCATTGCATTGAAAAGTACACACATCACATAAGAAATCAACCTGACAGCATATGCATTGTTATAGCAATAGGTGAAGCAAAAGTGGCGGTAATTTATATCGACAAGTAATACAATTATTCATTCTTAGGAGCTAAGTTGTGTGATTATAATGTATTTTAATCAGTTTTGTCTATCACCTCAGGTATTGATCTTTGTTCTTGTTATAGTGAGGTTAACATAGAGCCTCAGTGTCTTTGTAAGTATGGGAGTGCAATCCAAATTCAACCCTTCAGTGTGTTTTTCTAGTGTTAGAGCCAAGGACTTGTTTTATTGTAGGTAAGTTATCAGTAGCCATAAATCTATGTTGAAGCAGGCTATCCATTCATGTGGTATCCCAAGAAGAAATAGAATCTTTCACTCTGTGATGGGGTTCTGCTGGGAATGCACCATAGTACAGATTTCCACACAACTGCTCTTCATTGCAGTTTGGAATGAATTATCGAGCTGTCAGGGTAACAACACACATCCTCCCTGTTGACAACATTTACCTCATGCGCCTTAAGCTTTCTGACCTATAATCTTACTAACACAAAGAGAATGAGTGCTTTCAATCAAATGCATTAATGCCTCAGGTTTCACATGTCCCTTTTCTACAATCACCAGTAACTCCAGACCATCACTCTTTCATACATGGCTTACCGCCAAGGTGTGCTATGAAACCACAGTTACATTAGAAATGTGGATGACATGGGCTTTGCTTCCAAAAACAAGAAATGTGCCCCATCTCATAGTAGACCAGATGTTAGTATATTTCAAGGAACATCAATGTCTTAGGTCATTGTCAAGTTCTTTAAGGTGAAGCGTGCCACGTATTTTGCTTTGGGTATGTCGCATATGTCGTGTAGAGTAGGCGCTATGAGAATTTGTGATGTTCTGAAAAAAACAGTCATGTGAGATTCATTCGAATTTCTTGATAGACCTAGCCTATTATTTTTTCTATATATAACACGTCAGAGCAATTATTTCCAATTCTAGGTAATCACCCCATTAACCAAGTAATGGTTCTCACTTTAAAAACAACGAAAGGCTGAATTAAGACTCCCATAATGGAGGCTTTTTATCTCAGGCTTGACACATACCTATGAAGTGAGCCCATTAGTCCCTGGACTATCTCATCTACTAGTCAGCTAATTGTTGTCTGTGGCGCATGCACTCTTATCAGAACCACAATGCCTCATAAAACTGCACAACTGTTGTTTTGAAGACAAAGAAAATAATACATCTGCATTTGGTGAATGAGGTCTTGTCAGTCCTGTGTTCACTTAATTTTTGCCACGAGACACAAATTAGTATTCAGATCCAACAATAAAATATGCAAAAGAGGATATTGCCCCGAGCAAACTTTTCATTTTCAGAAAGTATGAATATAAATTTGCATTCAAGTTTAAAACTGCATTTAAAGCTGAGCAATATGGTAATTGCATTCTGAGTACATAACAGAGGTCATTGGCTTACAGCATATATCAGTAACATTTGGAAATAAAATTATAATATTGCTTGTGAAGAGTTGAACACCAGATTAAATGCACAGTATCAACCCTTGAATGAAGGATACACAAACACATGATCTGTTTCTGCTGTTTTTTTGCGTGTTTAACAGTAACTGTATTTCATTTCTATATAGTTACTTCTTGTTTTGTGATCCTATTTCGGATGTTGTTCTCTTGTCAGAATTCCGTGAATTGCATGATGTCGCTGTGACACAATGCATGAGGTTATGAACTGGGGTGTGGTTGTGTAGCTAACCTTAATTGTTGAATTACAGTTATATGGATGTTTTGCAATGCAGCCATAGCCCTTCAATTATGTATTTTTAATAGTTAATTATTTTACCTTACTAGAATGATTTAATTGACTTGTAGATTCTAAATTCTGATCATAATAGTGATGCTTGGTAACCTATGGTAAGTAATACGCCTCCTCTCATTACAGGATCAAGAATGAAGGGCCAAGGAAACTTGAGTGGAGGAGGAGAAACCATGTGCAGATGAATACATCAGCAAGGGGCACAGGTGTGGGGCAGAGAGAGGCCAAAGGTGTAGAGAATGGCTGCTGTCCCAATACGGGGACGTGCAAGGCCTGATATGCTAAGGTCTCCCAAGTGAAGCCTACCTGGAGGCGTGACTACTCAGAGGACGTGGTGGGCCTAGTGACCACAAACTGATGCCAAAACCAGCAACTGAGGGAGGGGCGAGTCCTCCACTGCCAACGAGAGAGCAGAAGGGATAGAGATGTGAGGAACTCGAAAACCCCTCATGTCCAGTCTATATGAGCAGTGAACCATGTAGAACGCCACCGGTGCCGAAGAGACACACCTTCATTAGTGCAGACTCGGCAATACTGAAGGTTTACCCAGATCGGAGGGAGTCTGAGAGAGGAAAGAGGAACTGGGGAAGAAGGATCAATTGTCCTAACCCCATACCAGGATGACAGAGGCCTAGAGAGAGAGACTGAATGAGAGAAGGAGAAGGGCTACAGGAGCCTGAGAAACCCAAATAGGATAAACCTCCAGATGGGTCACAGAAACCCACAATAGCTAAGAGAGCCACAAGAACAGAGGGGTTACTAATACCCCAGAGAGTTAGTAGTGTCACTGGGCCAGAGAAACTCAAGAGAACTTGAGGGGCCCAATAAGCAAAGCCAAGAACAGATGTGAGGGGAGCACAATGGCTCTCAACATCTGAACAACAGGACAGAAGGCATAGCGGTCTCTACTATTTGGGAAGCATTTAAATGTTTTATCAAAGGTGTGCTGATGGCGAAATCTGGTAGATTCACAAGATGAGGGAAGAAAAGATGAAGACGTTATCTGCTGAAGCCAAACGATTGGAAAAACAATTTGTCATGAACCGTGATAAAGGGGTTAAAACCCAAATGAGGGAGACGAAGTATGAACTGAACAAATCATGTCGGACCAAGTAGATTATGACTTATTTAGGCAGAAGATAAACTACTTCAAGAATGGTGAAAAGGCCCGTAGGCTTTTAGCCCACAGGCTGAACGTGGCTGAGAGTGACCGTATTATCACTGCAATCCGAAAACCTGAAGGGGGATTTGAAACGCAACAAAAGGGAATAAATACATTGTTTCATAATTTTTATGAAAGACTGTACAGGTTGGAATTGAGCTGCGAGCCAGAGGCTATAAAGTCCTTCCTAGACTCCACAGAACTCTCTTGCCTGACTGATGAACAGACAAGGACTCTCAAGGGTTATGTACACATAGAAGATGTTCAGTGGGCTATTTCATCACTCAGTGTAGGCAAATCGCCTGGTATTGATGGACTACCCACAGAATTCTGTAGGATACTGCCTGACAGCGCAGTGATGTGTACAATGCATCCCTTGACGCTGGCTCCCTGCCAGATACTGTGCTACCTAAAAAAGACAGGTCACCTACTCGATGTGCCAATTATAGGCCAATCAGCTTAATCAATACGGACTGTAAGATCTTGGCTAAAATACTAGGTAAAAGACTGGGGCCTGTGATACCATTGTTGATCCATAATAATCAGGTCGTCTTTGTCACCGGCAGGATGCAGCTGACAATATGAGGCGATTACTATTAACAATTGAACATAGGCATGCACAGGCGAACGCTGCAGCTGTGGTATCCCTAGAGGCCGAAAAAGCATTTGACCGGATTGAATGGGCCTTTCTTTTTAATTGCTTGGAGAAAATGAGACTTGGTCAAGGCTTTTTGAAATGGGTGTTTCTTCTATACAAGGATCCATTGGCCAGTGTTATCACCAACGGTCTAATATAAGAATCATTCAACCTTGCCACGGGTACCAGACAGGGGTGCCCTCTTTCTCCTTTATTGTTCATTTTGTCAATGGAACCGCTGGCAGTATTACTTCGATCTGATGCCAATGTCCTCCCAATAATAGAAGATGACCATGAAAATAAATACTGGTTATACGCAGATGACCTGCTGGTGGCCATACAGGATCCAGCACTCGGCATACCGTATTTGATGCAAGACATTCAAGGATTTTCTTCTGTGTCTGGATATAAGGTAAACTGGGGTAAGTCGGAAATTATCCCAATCAACAACTTGTGCATGCAATTCACATGTAGTCAGTTCCAGCTTACTTGGTGTCAAAACAGATTGAAATATTTGGGGATTTGGATTGGGCCAGAGGTGGTGAAGTTACCAAAAATGAACTTTGATGTGATCATGACAAAACTACAGTCGGACATGGATAGATGGGGAGTCCTGAAACTGTCAACATAGGGGAAAATCAATTGTATTAAAATGAATCTCGCACCTCGTGTAAATTACCTTCTTTCCATGCTTCCAATCAAAGTGCCAAACCACTGCTTCAAAGAGATCAATAGAATGATGTAGAAATGTATATGGGACAGGAAACCCCCTAGACTTGCACTATGGAAAATGCAGCTACCACAGAAGTATGGTGGAATGAATCTAGCTCACTTCTCAGAATATCATATGGCCTTCACGGTTAGGCATCTGTGTAAACGTATCGACACTGATGGGGAGCCAACGGTTGACATACTGAGAGAAAGTAATGCATCGTCTCATTTGGCGCCCCAGGCCTTATTATCTACAGTGTCAAAACAGTCCAAAAGTTGAAATCCCCTGACTGCTTTTTTGAAGGAGTGCTGGCGTGACCTGTCTAACTGTATTGGAACCAATCCCTTCTTATTTCCAGAGGCTTCGATCTGGCTCAATCCAGCTTTGAAGCTACATGGAAAAGTGCTATTCTGGCCTGCATGGTTCCTAGCAGGGATCCGATATATTGCAGACCTAATTAAAGATGAGGAATGGATTCCGTTTGCAGAACTTTGCCGCACTTTTGATCCAACGGAATGCCCCTACGCAGAGTATAGAAAGCTGAAGAGCATCATCTCTGTAACCATGGATCCCGCACAATTGGCGGTCCAGGGCAAAGCTTGGACAGCTTTTGGAGACATGCAAACATGCTGCTCACCCAGCCGCATCTATGTACAAGGTCCTGAGAACATGTCATAAGGGGAAATTAGAGCAGGGTGAAGTCATTGACCAAAAATGCTAGCTGCGTTGCTGTGGTAATGTGAGGCTTGTGAGCATGGACTGGGGCTTAAGAGCGTCGCAAACCAAGCTTCTATTTAGGGCCTTTTGGACGCCAGTGCATCTGTTTAAGCGACACTTGTTGGAAAATGATCTGTGCTGGAAATGCAAACAAGCAAGAGGTACCTTAAGTCATCAGATCTGGTTCTGTCCCAAGACTAAGGTATTCTGGGAGGGAGTTTGTGAGAGATTAGGTTTGGTGTTGAGCTGCACCATTCCAATGGTTGCGTCTTTCTTAGTACTGGGTGATGTGTCATTGTTAGAGAATGTTGACTTTAGAAAGAAAATGTGGTTCCTTAGGGCCTGTATGATTGCGAAAAAGATTATTCTTAGGGCTTCGAAGTCGTCCAGCTCTTTTTGCATCGATGAGTGGGTGGATGAGTTGCTTACGATCTCCACCTATGAAAAGGCAATTTGCAAATTGAAAGGAGAGACTGAAAAGTTTATGGACATATGTGGGATCTTTGTCAATGTGTATGGCTAAAGTCTCATGGTGACTCAATATGCTGGTATGTTTTGTCCAAATTCACTATTACCCTGAAATGTATTCTGATTTGCTCTTATGCTAGCCAAGATCATGCTATGTTACGTGGGGATGTGTTTATTCATTATTTATAAATTGTACTACCAAATGATACAGTTAGATATTCTTCTGTTTCTTTCTCTTCTCCTTTTCCGGTCTCTTTTCAATTTTCTCCCCTACTTTTTCTCCTTATTTATGTTGTGTTATGCATTATGAGTTATTTTTTTCTTCTTTTTCTTCTCTTTTGGACTCAATCTTGTGACAAGGTTTGTAATTTTATGAAGCTTGTTTATTTCTAATTGTATTGCAAACTTTATTGGTGAAAATAAAAAATGATAAAACGCAACATGTAAACCAAGAGTTGAAAAGACAAAATAGAAAAGGGGGCCACCCATACCCCAGAGGGAAACATGAAAGACCAAGTGGGGGGAGAAGAAAGAACTACCCTAAACCCCCATGAGAGAGGGGTATGACAAGAAAGTGACCATGAGATCAGGAAATGTATTGCGGATACCTGAGAAACTTGAACAGTATAAACCTTCCAATGAGTCACAGGAACCCGAGAACTAAGAGTATCAAAGAGAAAGAGGGAATACATGTACTAGAGGAAGAGATAACAATTCAGATATTGAGATGGAGAAACCCCAAAGGAACCACTGGGGCCAATAAGTAAAGTGGAAAGCAGACTGAGGGGAGCACAGATGGACCTCTACCTGAATCAAGTGGGGATAGACTGACACAAGTGGTGGAGTGGGATCTGGGAAAGAACCTTGCATATTATAAAGAAAGTTGGACATTTTGTTTTATTTTCACTTCACACATTCTGTTGTTGAACTTGGGAAACTTAAAGAACTTTGATAGACTGACAAGAGCTGGTTTCTTTGAAAGGAACTGTAAACTATTTCTAAGTATTGGATCCAGACTCAGGAGGGATTCCTAGGACAACCAGAGACACCTTGCGGAGAACAAAATGTTCAGGGCACTCGGCCTATTTTCTTTTACATTTTGCTAAGTGGTAGGTCCACTTTAGTGGATAGGTTTTGGACCAATAATTACTTTTGCTTTTGACTACAGACAAGTACCATAGTTTAGTGCTGTTAAGAAGAGAACTTTCTTTTGTAACAGTGTGGAGTTGTCTTTTAATTTAAATAAAAACCATGTTGAAAAATGTCCCTTGGTCTGAGTCCTTCATCTGGCTTGCCACATAAGGTAAATCCAAATTTACATGACCTTATGAGAATAAAATCATCTACAGATGACCTACTTGATGTGATTGAATTAATTGCATACTAATGGTCTGTTCACCCAAGTATTAGGAGGCAAAGCACAGATAGCCTAAACCCAACTCCACTGTTCAATACAAATGTGCACTTATGGTATCAAAAATTGTCTAGAGGTCTGGGAATCGGAAGTGAAAGGACGGAATGGGTATGAAATACGTTGGCTTACATTTAGGACGGATCCCTCTACTACTGTTAACATGTTGCTTATATGTTGTCCCCTACAGTAATGCCAGAATTTGTTCATGATCTTAATAGTCTGATTCTATCTCAGCTCAAAAGTGTCTCCAAATTGATTATTTAGGTGATCTCAACCTATGGAAATGGGACAAAAGTGGTCTTGCAGCACTAGAACTAGAAAGATTCATGTCAAAGGCGGGTTTTAAACAACCCATTGATAAACCTACCATAAAAGAGGTAATATCATTGATTGACTGGTTTCTCGTTATGTAACAGTGAGCAAACCAAATATTTCTCCTTGTTCTTGATTGGACCACTTTTTTATTTAGTCAATTATCACTCTAGACTGCTCAATCAGAAATGGGGCCATCAAACAAATCTGGAGTGTCTCTAGGAATTTGAGGAGGCTAAAACCTGAAACTATTCAATAGTAGATTTTGCCAATTAAAGATAATATGTCACTTTTGAAGTCCATAGAAGAGATGACCAATATGTTTTTGGACACTCTGGAAGAAGCGACAAACACCTTAGCTCCCCTAAAACTTAAGAAAGTAATTAATAAGTTGTAAACTGCCTGGTTTACTGAAGAACCAAAAACCCTTATTGTTTGTAAAAGGAAATATTTTATCATTGGAAAGCATCCCAGGATAACTAAGATAAACACAGATATTTAGTATCAGCAAAGGAATACAGTCAGTCATACAACTTTATTCGGCCAAAAAAGACCACCAAAGTACATCCTACAAAAGCATTTCTAAAAATGAGGGTACAATTCTAATACGGAACTACAAAGAATCAGCAAGAAAGAAAATAATGGGGCAGTGCATCCAATCCACCCCCTCCATTGGAAACCTTAAACATATCTTTGGGCCAATAACCAGATCCCACCATCCCCTTTCCTCTGGCAAAACCCATGGCGCCTCGGACCCAAGGCAGTCAAATTTGCCCCTGAAAGGGGATTAATACTGGGGAGAACTCCTGTGGGACACGCAAGAGCAGGAATAAGGAATAAGCTGGCCCTAATGTCACTTTTCCTTGGCCGCCCGCGGCCATTGCATTTTTCCGCTACAACCCTTGCCGTATGGGCGTCCCCAAAGACCACTTTGACAACATCTGTGATGGCTGAAAATTTGGACAGTCTGATACATTTCAGCATGGAGCCCTCGGATACAACCCCACATTCTCCAACAGCCCTCAAACAATGAAGGCATTTGTTCCGTAGTGCATCCCTTGGTTCTCTAGAGGCAGTGGATAGTTTTGGGACTCCATGAAGAAACACAGTTGAACAGCCACAGCCCTCCGAGGAGTGACGCCCCAGCAAGAGCCTCTCCTGACCCGAGTTTGGAGCAATTTCCTCCCTTCCCACTGAACACATATTGCTCTGGGCCCCCCCGGGGGTAAGCAATGATGGTAAAGGATTGCCCCTGAGGGCTAGGGACTCCTTTCGTGAAGGTGGCACTGAAGGAGGAGCCACCTCTGGTTGTCTCCTCGAGGAAGGTAGGGAAGGAGGGGATGGGCAGGAATGTAAGTGATATATCCCTTTGTCAGAGTCAGAATTCGGCCCCCTGGCACAGCCTCTACTGAGCACATTCCATCCCTCCCCACAACTCCCCTCCCCCTGGCCTCCAGCAACCCATTGATCAGAACAAGTAAGAGGTTTTTGACCTCGGCCATCTCAGAACGGAGGTAATGACAGGAGCAGCTTGGTGGAATGGCTGATGCTGTGGATACTTGGGCTTCCATGGGAGCATCAAGCTTAGGTTCACTCCCAATGCTAGATGGAGGACTGGACTTCACTACCGTACCCAAACCCGCTGAACCCCCACCCCTATAGGCCGAAAGCAAAGGCATACGAGAGAGGGGTGGGCGATCCTCAGAGAGAACCAATGATGTATGCAGGGCTGATAAAACAGAGTTTGGGTAAAGTAAGGGAAGGAAAGGGGCTGAAACTGGTAAAGGGGCCAAAGATTGGGCCAGCGGGACAAGCCCTCCAGACAGATTCGAGATGCCCTTGGAGATCTTCTCGCAACCATTGGCCAGGGTATCCAAAAGAACGGCTGTGGCGACTGAGACGAGACCCCCTCCTGGGGTTAGCAGATTTGCAGGAATCCTTGATTCCTTCGAGAAGGGGCTTACCAAATCCAAAATATAGTGAGCAGAAGGAGCAATGGGAGCATTGCCAGAGGTAGACCCAGAGAGCCGTGAAGAGGTTCCCACCTGTGGTCCAAACTTACAGGATAGCAAGGGTAACTTGGGTGTGTTAGCCCCGGGGTCTCCCTCTCTTACACGTGCCGGGGCCGGAGGCAGTTGGACAGGTGCTCCATTCAAACCAAGGCATGTGGTACCTTCTGTCTGCATAGCCACCGGAGCTTTGCTCAACAGGCCCCTCCTCCGTCTTTTGCCCAAAATAGGCTTCCGATCTCCCGATGGAGCCAAGGGTCCCTGTAATGTAGAGAGGAGTGAGGATTTGGAAAGATAGAGGGGGAAAAGGGAGATGATATATCTCCTCCCTCCATGGCTCTTGAGTCAATACCACGGGGGGGGCCAACCATTTGCGGGTCAGGTAGGAGGAAGCCTTCCGGATTGGGTTACCGACTGAAGAGATCACACCTCGGCACCCTGCGTGAGTATCTTGTTGTGGGTTTGGCTGTTGCAAAGGGCCTCAGGTGCTCTGAGGAAAGGTTGGGGAATGGTTGGACCCCCCCTTCCTCTTCCCCTTCCCAGGAATGGCAGGAATGGTGGTGGCTGGCTTTTGCTCACCTTGAAGACTCACAGTGCAGTCCAGGTCGTTGTAGGCCGGTCAGCCTGGCCCCCCACAGATCCGCGAACACCCTGCGGGCCGCAAACACCCGCGCCCTTTCTCCCGCGGGCTTCACCCTAGCGGGTGCAGGAGGCGAGCAGTAATAGTGGAGGGGGTGTGGCTTCTGTATGGAGACCCTCCTGGGCCAAGCGGAACACCCTGTGGGCCGCAAACACCCGCGCCCTTTCTCCCGCGGGTTTACGCAGGAATACAAAGAAGCTGCTATCTCTGCAAAGAAAACCACATATAATGCACTGATTGACAGGGCAGAGTGTGAATCCAAGGAAATCTTTAGAATTCTTAAAGAATTAGAGAAACTTAGTACTATTCAGGAACAAAGCATCTCTAAATAGGTGGATTCATGTGTAGGCATCTAGGATGCCACAGCGGAGAAGCTGGTAAAAATTTAAAAAACTATCAATGAAGAAGTGCAAACAGAGGCAGTTACCCCTACTATGGATTTGGCTTCCAAGCAAGAAGGTAAGTCTGATGTTACCCTGGATACCCCAATATTTAACTTCAGAAGTATTCCAGAAGTTGAGCTTGGATTCATTCTGATCAAATGCAAATCCTCTCCATGCAAAGGAGATATTTTTCCTGCAATGGCACTTTAAGCTTGTTCTGAATCACTTATCAGCCCAATAACGAGAATCATGAATGCTTCCTTAAAGGAAGGCTGTGTTCCCACTCGCTTGAAGCGAGCTTGGGTTACCCTGCTTTTAAACAAACAGAGACTCAATCCTACAATTACAATGAACTACAGACCAATTATGAATGCCCAATTCCTACTTAGAATTTTGGATAGAGTTCACTTATGAACAATTATTAGAACATCTAAAGAATAATCCTATTCTGAACAACTATCAATCAGGCTTTTGGCCAGAATGCAGAACAGAATCGTCCTCTTAGATTTAAAGTCTAACATGATGAGAAGGATAAATGATGGACAAACCATGCTGCTGAGGGCCCTAGACTTGTCTGCAGCTTTTGATTTAGTGTATCATACACTACTCCTAAAAAGATTACAAGAAGTTGCCAATATTAGTGATCTGGCTTTAGCATGGAGCAATCTTTTTTGGGTGAGAGAACCATGACAGTCTAAAGTAACAAAGCAGAAGCTAAACCAGTCTCTTTGAGTTACGGGGTTCCTCAGGGCGCCTGTTTGTCACCAATTCTATGCAACATCTTTACGACACCATTATTTACACTATTGGAGAAGAATAACATCTGCGTCTCTAATTATGCAGATAATACCTAGTGCCTTATCACACTAACTGGGGATTATCTGTAAAATGTAAGAATGGTGAACAAGGTATACAACCTCATCCATGATTGGATGTGTATGAATGGGCTGGTACTCAATTGTGAGAAAAAAAACTGAATTGATGATTCTAAGCTCTAGCCTCAGACTTAAACATCTCAGCACAGATTACTAAAGATTTCAAATTGATGATTGCACAATTATGACCAAAGATAAACAATAAAGATACAGGAAGTCATGTTTGATCAATCACAATCTATGAAAGCTCAGGTGAGCAGTCTTGTATCCTCCTCTGCCTATTACATCAGACTACTGCATCACATTAAACCCTATCTGTCCCAAAAAAGTTGCAAGACTGTGGCAAGAGCTATAATATGCTCAAAGATCAACTACTGTGGCAGCCTATCTGTGGGGATTGGGAGGGGAGAGTTATCCAGATTGCAAATGATACAGAACAGCACAGTATGAGTTACCAATAGAGGCAAGAATAGAGTTTCGCCTTCTAACCATCACTTATAAGTGCTTTGCAGGACAATACCCTGCCTATATGGCAGATAGTCTGAACAAAAAGAGAAGGACTAGGACTCTGAGCTCTAATGACCTCAAACTATTAGAAGTTCCTAGTTATCTGACCATGGACCTCAGAAGCTGTGATACATTAGAAAGCTTTAAGCCCAGATAGTTATTTCTAGGTCTGATTGTCCTTTGTCTATTACCATCTATGTCGGAACTCCAGTTCCATGCACCCGTATGCCTCCGGGACTTTTGGATTTCATGGGAATACATGAATTAAAGTAAAGTCTTATGAATATTAAGTTTTGGATGCTTAGAACTGGCCACAGTTTATTTAATCTAAAACTGATTTCCTAGTCCTTTGGTCCTTCTTTTATCACCAGACAATTGGTAACTTCTAAACAACCTGCTAGAATGTTCTCTGTGAATTGATCTCTCCTAACCCAATTTGGAATCGTTTATTCTTCACACAATCTAGTATGTTATTGCTCCCCCACAAACCCCAAGGTAGGAAGACGTGTCTATTTCAATTCAAACTTCTCCCTTTCATTGTTAAAGAGGGCCACACAATATTATATATATATATATATATATCCATTGTTTGTTGCCTTTTTATTTATTATTTTATTATTATTTTTGTTTTTTTTCCTTCTCGCTCCACACTCTCCTTTTGTTCCCTCTTCCATGCACTTCTCCCCCTTCTCCCTCTACCCTGCACTTGCACGTTCTCAATGTCACTGGGCCTAGTAAGATCGTTGTTTTTGTTCTCCCCTGTTCCCTTTCCCTGCCTGGTCGCACTCTGAAACACCTGTGTATGAGCGTGATAGAAATAAAATATCAATCAATCAATATTTGTGGGGGCTCTGATCAACTACTGCATTGAATGCTGCAACTCTCTATTTGATGATCTCTCCAATTCCTCTATTCATGAACTACAGGTTATTCACTATGAAGCAGTCAGCCTAGTTTTCAAACTTAGGTGGATGCAAAAATACAAATTCTGTTTGAGATCATGTGCATTACTCAGACGGGTTAATGTCGATAGCCAATTACCCTGTCGATTCTGTAAGCAACATCCAGAGACTCTCCACCATCTGTGTACAGAATGTGATAAACTATTGTCAATAAGCTATGCTCACTTCAAACCCTTATTCATGTTCCAAGAGATCCTAACCCCGGAAAGCCTATGGGTCTTATTATTTCATACTAATAGAAAAGCTGTAAGGTATGCTGTGGTTAATTATTTACATCATCTCAAAATACTGATGTATGCACTATCAAAATGTTGATTTTTTTTTTAGCAAGTCATACTATGTAACATCTACTGCTGAAACTCCACAATGACTAATGTGCTAATCTGTCTACATGTAAAGATCTAATTACTTTTCATTTTATTGACATGGTTGTATGTATCCTAAATTGTGTAAATTGTGTAAATCTGTGTAAATGAATTTTAATTTTGATAAAAGTTGAAAGGTCTCGAGACCGAACCAACTAAATAAAAAAAATAAAAAAAGAAATTGCTCAGAAATGCCTTCAAATGATCATTCATCTTCACATCTCTTAGTGATCACTAAAATATGACACTGGGGATCTTCTTGCTTTTCCCAAAACATTTTGCAAAGGTTATGGGGATTACTATTTCCCCATCTGGGACCCCAGACAGTGGAACAGGCATAAGCAGAATCTGCTTCACTTCACAGCCCTTCTAAAACAACTGTTTTTGGCAGGTCATATATCTCTGGTGCTGGTTTCAGATATTCTTCTAAAAAATGATGAACAGCACCAAGAGGCAATAAAGCCATGCTGTGCATGCTTTGCAAATTATCCCACTCACTCACTTATCTGAGGATCATAACCGTATTTTGCAAAGGCACAGCCCTTGACACATCCACACATCATGATACACTCTGACCAACACACACTCAATTTCATGAGTACAACTCCAGACAGCCTTACTATTTCCACCCCATCCTCCCTGAAATTCCCATAAAATCCAGGATACACAAACAACCCAACAGCACACCTGTGCCACAAGAGGGCCATGCCACCAACACAGTTGGTTTTAACTCTGCCAAATTCAGTTACTGCTGATTTACTGTAAAGTGGCAGATGCACATCACAATTATTGGTCCACTAAAGTGCTAGTATCAAATGCTAATACACAATTGGAGTAACGACAATGACTATGCCTCAGGCATCGTCCAACCAGTCACAGATCACAAACAATCATTATCCAGCACTCTCAGGCCCATCACACAAATTCTACTTCAGACAGACATCACAGTGCCTGAAACAACTCACATTTCCAGATGTCGATTGGAAAGGCTCCCCAAAAGCCCACCCAAGGTCAGTACAATTTCACATAAACCGAGACAGAAGTCCTGATGTCATTTTATCTGCAGCAAACTACAACACTCGACAATTTGACAGAGCACAGCACCACCATTAGCAAAATGGCTGCTCTTTGACAGAGCGTCACTTGGGGGCTGAATGCCATGGGGCTTGAGCAGCAGACATCCAACAAAATTTGAAAGTAAAGAATGGCAAGAGAGTACTGGGAGGCCCAAGCGTATAAGGAGCCACATCGCATAAGAACACACCAACCCATCAGACCCGGCTCATGAGGCCCTTATCCTCACAGAACAAGACAGTTTTGCTAAAATGCTAGAGGACTCGTGCATGGAGCTGCATGCCTTAATATACAACACAAAGTTCAGAGGTAAAACCACACTTACCAATGCATTAGGCACTCACTGTGATCTTGGTCGCCCTGCATGCCAAAATGCCACACATCAATGTACTTCCATGTGCTACACTAACCAAGAAGGCAACTGGGAATGCCAATTGCATGTACTGGCCTGGAGGAATAATCCCTGTGGTCTCTATGTGCAGAGAACACAGAGTTGAAGAGTAGGCATGACATGACCAGTGACGCTGGGGGACTGAAAAACACACCATCATACACCTTCACATTATACAATCATGGAATGGAACCCTCAACAACCAAAGGATGGGACCCTGAGGATCAATAAGACCCAGTTTGACCCTTGCATCATGCCAAAAGCCCATTGTGTTGGTTGAGGATTGGCACAAAATGCAATGGCCACATAATTAAGCCAATGGATGCACAGAACCATTCCACTAACAACCATGAATGTTGTAGCAGCAGGAAAAGCATATTTAGCACATGCCATAGAATTGCATACAGTAACCTAGTCCTGCTAAGAATGTGCAATCACCGTCCCTTTGGATATTCAAGTATGCAAGTAAACACTCACGTCACTAGTTGAGCACACCCCTGAACTACCTCCACAAAATGGGTGACAATAACTGTGGCCTACTGTGATGAATCCAATGGAGTCATCACGGATTCCCCTGTGTGAATCTCCTCCCATGTGGCCAAAGGAAGGCAGCCGCTACCTGATCCTGATCCTGACCCTGGCGGTGACTTAATGAGGGAGGACCACACAGCAGGAGACAACCACTGGGGAGATGTATGGCTTCAGTGGATGAAACACAGTATTTCACCCTTTCCCATGAGGAAGACTCTCTGACAATCAACACACTAATGACCCATTGTCATCTATCAGTTCCCCATTGTAGAATACATCAAGAAATCCTTTCTTTACCACATCTTAGTTTGCCCCCCACCTTTAGCCGAAGCACCCATAACTCACACATATCACTTTCTGCTTTCAAAATGCTTTATTATAAATGCACTGAGAAAAGCCATTTGAGAGTTAAAAGTCCAATGAAATTCATGGACTCCAACTACCATAACCAATCAGGTACTGAGACAAGGATGAACGAGTTTGTGCAGAATGACAGGTGCTCGAAATACAGCATTCCAGGTAGTTGTTTTCTAAAGCCTATCTTGTGTGGGACATTTCAAAACGGTGACAGCTTTAACAAATTGAGCTGTGCAGGAGGGGGCACAAAAACTCCAGGTGCAGGCTCGTGAATGCGGGACACACTGAGAAGGCTACCAGGACAGAAGGAGGGATGCCACAAGATGAGCAGGAACATCTGTTGTGACACAAGGAGCCACACAGAGGCTCCTGGGTGTTGGGCTGCTCGGGGAATCAGTGTTCATATTATCCCATTGAGAGAGGAAGCCGGTGTATGATCGTGGCGCTCCAGGAAATGCTTGAGAGATCTCTGCTAACTCCAAGGTGGAAAGTGAATGAAGCAGCTGTTCCACAAGAACTGGCATAATCAGAGACACTGGAAGAGACCGGTGAGTCTTGTGGGATGTTTTAACCCACTAGGCTCTGCCCTGCGACATACCTGTGTGCTGGTGGCACCAGAATCAGCAAAATAGCTGCAAAAGCCCTATGCGTGCCAAGAGCTATGAAAAACTTGTCACTGGGCTGCCTACCAAGGAAAAATTAACACTGCAGGAAAGGCAGTGCTTTATTGCAAGAAACCCAGAAATTGCTCTTCAACCCCTTTTTCTTGGTTGCTGAAAAAACAGAATGCCAGTCCAAAACATCAGAAAACACCCTATATCTTTGCTGGGTGTTACCCACCACTTCATTTAAGGAATCATTATGAACACATAATGTCAGGAAAAGCAGAATCTAGCATCAAAATATCCACAGTAAAAAGTGTGCTTGCCTGTAATAATCTGTCAAAATATGGGCGCTGTACCAGCGACCGCCTGTGACTGTTTCAAAAGCCTGCATTTAAACTGCAAAGTTGCACCATTAAGATCGAATGTCTTAAATCTAAGTTACCTTTCATTAAGAGGAACATGGGTTGTAACTATTTAATCTCCATGATTTAGGAATGGAATCAGTGTACTAGCTGCTTGATTAAAAATTGCTATTTAGTTTTATTTTAAATTAAGAAAAATGTTATAAATTGACAGTGGATTTAGCTGAACTCAGAGTCACCAAACCAGTTTTCCCCAGCTTTCCCCAATAAAAGGCATCTCTCCTGCTTCCCACCAAAGGCCAGCAACTCACATTCAGGTGTTGATTAAGAAGGGAGGAGATTTTGGCCTGCTGCTCCTGGGAGAGACAATTAACCTTCCTTGGCTGAAAGGATATGCAGATTGTAAGTGTCAACAGTGGCCTCTGCCAGAGGAAGAAGGCGGGGATTGCTCTTGAGCTAAAGAGACCTTTGGAGGCGGGGATAGACATTTTTGTTGATTCTCAATGAACAGAAAGCATATTTTTGGAAAAGACTGACAAATGACCATGCAAATTTGTAAAAATTGTAAAATTACAGTATTTTTAATGTGATTTTTTTTGTGCACATTTTAAAAGGACCCAGAACTCTATTCGATGTTCTGAGAAGGTGTAGTGAAATTTCTGGTTTTGTAGCAATTGTATTCATGTCAGAAGCGTGAAACTTCATATGATTAGGCCCAGATATCATGCACACATAGGTACACATTTCTGGACAAATCAGATGTTGTGTCCCAGATAAAAAGTGCGCAAAATTGTAAAATCCAGACCCAAGACCTCACAGCTACGGGGCTTGGAAGAATATGTGCTCCACAAAATATGTGATCTATGTATGTCATTGGTATAAAGATTGTACACATGTAAAGATTTGTTATATCAAAAATAGATTTTATGTGCAAAAGGCAAAGGGGAGGACTTTAGCCAATAGACTACCTAGGGGGTTCACCTAGGATAATTCAGCATACCCACCCCTTTAGGAAACACATACATAGAGACAGCTTAGGACCTAGAAAAACACACTGAACCACCCACCATCCCGAGATTGGCTAAGCACTTTGAAGGAGATCCATCCCTTCTCCTTGTACCAGACTCCTGAAACTTTGCAAGCGGAAAGGCTCAGAGCATAGCTGAACTGCTTTCAGCTGGGCCTAACTTCCAGAACCATCCCTCAAATTAAAGGCTGTGCTGTAACTGCTTGACTGCCAAAGAACTACCTTCATAACCAGAAGGGCAGATTAAATCCCAGTCTGGTGCTGTGCTGTGCAGACCGTAGAGCCATTGCAGATCCAGTCGTGCTGTGCAGTGTAGACCAGAGCGCCTTGCTGCCCAGTCCTGCCGTGTGGTGTCCAGAGGGCCTTGCTGATCGCTGACCCATCCGGGCCGGTGTGCCCAGCAGTCTGTCCCAGAAAGATCCTTGACCAGAATCCCTAACGGTTCCATTCAAAACATTGGTAGTGAGAATCCATAGTATAGGATTGTCACTAGCCTCTGTACTGTCCATAGTCATCCCTATCCAAATCAAAGCTATCTCATTACCAGAACTATATTGCTAGAAATCTTTTTGTCTTGTTTGAACTCTCTCTCTCTTATCCTATCGTCCTTTTGTAATAATATTGTTAAAAATCATCTTCGCGCTGATATAGTTCATCAGAAGAAGGCAAGCGTCTCAGCCAGCAACAACCTGATCGGTGACGTCCTGGTCTGGTGGTTGTGCTGTCGTGTAGTTTGTTTCTTCATAGTCCATCCCTAGTGTAAAGAAACCTTGTTTGTACTTTTAAAAGCGCATCTTGTTTTACATTTTGCCTCTATCTGAAAAAAATGACTTCCACAAAAACGTCCATAACCTCTTCATACTTTATGCTAGAAACAAAATGTAAGCTTTCCAATGAACCCAAAACCGCATCTGAACTACTTATAGTTTTTCCGCAATCGCGCTTACCGCGCATGGAAAAGTTTGCCGCAAATGTTTCGTTTGGCTCAAATCTAGAACGTGAGAATAGCTTTTCATTGCACCCAGCCTCAAAATTAAGTTTTCACATTGCTTATTACTCTCATATCATTGCTTGTGTGTGTCTGAAACCAGAGGGGATCATAGTTGCAAATTATGCAGATGACACCCAATGTGTCATCCCCATATCCGGATCCCATGTGGAAGATGAACAAAGAATTAATGAAATCTACAAAAAAATTCAGAATTGGATGGTGCTGAATGGCTTAGCCATTAATAGCTCCAAAACTGAGCTTTTACTTATCGGCTCAGAGTCCAAATTAGAGAAGCTAGGACCCAGCTACAAGTCGTTTCTCATAGATAACTGCCACATTGAGGTTATGAGCAAGGTAAAAACCCATGGCATTTATCTTGACAAAAATCTGAATATGAATGCCCAAGTGAATAGTCTCGTTTCATCAGCCTCATATTTTCTCAAGTTGTTTCGCTGCTTTAGACCATTTATCTCAGAATCAAACTCCAAAACCCTGGCAAGAGCCATAATTGGATCTAAGATCGACTATTGTTGTAGCCTCCTTGTGGGGTTACCGTTTTCGGATGTTCATCGGTTACAGGTCATACAGAATGGCGCAGTTAGGGTAGTGAAAGGTCTATCTAGAAGAGACCACGTGTCTGAAGCTCGACGTAGTTTACACTGGTTACCTGTGCAGGCCAGGGTTGTGTTCAGGCTTCTCCTCATCACACATAAATGTATACATGGAGTCATGCCACTCTATTTAAAATAATTAGTCATGGTCAAAAACAACATTAGATCCTTTTGATCGGACAAATCTAATACCTTGGCTATGCCACGCTTGAAAACAAAAAAATGTTTTGAATAACCAAGGCACTATGAATCAATAAAAAGTAATCCTTGCAGACAAGTACACCAGGCAGTTAAATTTATGTCAAGATTCCTGGCAGAAGAGTAAGTATACCAGGGAATCTCTAAGGAATTATAGAAGAAATCCTGGTAGGCCCGCATACCAGTGAGATGAGATTGAGGAACTATAAAAGAAAACCTGGCAGGCAAGTATACCATATAATTGATATTGATTAAAGGAAGCCTAGAAGAAATCCTGGCATGTGAGTACACCAGGCAATATGCAGTACAAAAGATACATATTACAGAAAGACTGACTGCAACACCTGTGATTCAAACAAGGGTTCTGTGAGTCCAGTGAGGACATAAGGGAACTATTACAGAGTTAACGGAAAGCTTACAGAAGACTCTTTTGCAAAAACAAGTGATTGGAACAAGAACGTTTTGAGTTGAGTGAAGAAACAAAAGGAGTTGTCAATTAACCTTTACCATCCTATTTAAGAAACAAGGGGAAAGGCAACATCCTCTGTATACAAGAGTTTCTACTTCAAAGAACATTTCTGTTTGAGCCATTATTACAGTTTGGTTTTGAACACGTTTTGCTAACATCAAGAAACAGAGACATTTCCTTGCACCCTTTTATTTTGTTTTAGTCTGACGATCAGAATACAACATTTTTGACACAGGGATGGCTTTTCAGTTACTAACTTCCTGAATTAGACTGATCCTTAGTTTTGTTTTTTAGGCATGGACAAACCTCTCAGAATAGAGCCAGTTCCCAATATATTTGTTTTTAATAAATGTCTTTGCTTGAAAATCTATCTACCTTGTGTCCAACTCTCATTGCTGACTACTCACACTACTCTGCCACAAAAAGCATCTTGTGCACTGGGAGGCAAAAACTGCATTTGATCACAGACACTGAGATGGCTTCAGGACAAGCCCCATTTAATATTACTCACTCCCATTGTTTTACTACAAGGCAGCCATGGGTTTGTCATGCTATGCAAACCCCCCTGTCTATGTGCCACCCCCCCCAAATGAGAGTCAATACAGTCATGATCAAAGTCACAACACTCAATGTCCATATGACCACTAATGGTCTAATCTCCCAAAATTAACAGAGGCTTCTCGTCCAACTACTCACACATCATAGTGACTTACTGATTGACCCATGGCCCTTCTTTGAGCCACACACCTTTTATCCTGAGCACAAAAACACCTTTCTTGTGCACAGCCATACTTTCACGAAAGGTCCACTCCTGCTGTTTATACAAGTGAATACCAATCTACAACCATGCTCTATCTCTGACCTTTTGCTCTCTCATACCCACACCAAATTCACTCTCCATAATCAACCTCTTTCCCCATCATGCTCATTTCTCGTAGCACACACCCTTGTTCATTTGTTTGTTCGTTTGTTTGTTCGCTCGTTTGATCATGTCTGTCTGCACCGGCATAGATAGGCATTTGGCTGAGGGGCTAGGGTAAACTATTGTCCCCAGGGTACTATTTTGACATTAAATGAACATTAGAGTATATAGTGGGAAACAGTTCACAGGTAAGACCAACATCTGTGTCACAACACTCATCGATACATTAAGCAGCTCACGGTGGACTTGGTCGCTCTACCTACCAAAATGTCACACATCAATGTGCATCCATGTGCAACACTAAACAACATGGGAACAGGGAAGGGCATTGGAATGTACTGGCCTGAGCGGACCTACAGGCATAATCCCTGTGGTTTATATGTGCCAAACAAACAGAGTTGAAGAGCAGACATGACATCACCAGATGACAGAAAAACACACCATCAGACATCATACACCTTCACATTGTTAGAACTCTCAACAGCCAAATAAGACTCAGTTTGACACTGTTTGCCCTGCATCATGCCACAATCCCTCATCTGTTGGTTGACGATTGGCACGTAATGCCAACGCAGGCCACAGTGGATGCAATGACCCATTCCAATGACAACCGTCAGTGAATGTTGGAGCAGCAGGAAATACACACACAGCACATGCCAGCAAATTGCACACATCCTAGTCCTCCTACGGATTTGCAATTGCCATCCCTATGGACATTTAAGAATAGAAGTACACACTCACATCACTAGTTCAGCACACCCCTAAACTATCAATCTCCACCCATTAAAGGTGCTGCAAGCAGTCTTCAAACACTAGTAGCACTGGAACACACAATTTGAACAGTTATTAGAAATGCTAGAGACGTTCAGAGAGGAGGATTTTTATCAAGTGTCCACAGATGTGCTGCTCCTTTCTCCACCAGTACCACTTGGATGAGTGAGAGGCCTTTCTTTCTGATGCAATGCATCTGCGAGACGTCTTCATCCATGGGTACTAATAGTGTCTTTTTTCGGTTGAAGACACTTGCAACTGAAAAAATAAATATAAATAAAGAAGATGTCTTCCATGGAATGGGATATGAAGGTTGGGAACATCAATTATGATAAATCATTTGGTGTGAGTTTCCTGGGATGATGTGGAAGATGTGTATTGGAAATTGCATGAAATGGTCTTGACCATACTGGGCTGCAGCATTTTTTGGCTTATAGGGGTCTTATATCTTCACTGTAGCTATGAGGGGTGGATGTGCAGAATTAAACTCCACCCATTAAAGATGCTGCTCGCAATAGCCAGAGTGTTCAAACACTGGCAGCATTGCAACACTCTATTTGAAGAGTCATTTGAAATGTTAGAGAGGTTCAGAGAGGAGGCTTCATTTTTCATTGCATTGTCTTTTTTAAATTGTCATTTTTGTTATTTTATGTTTTGCTCACCAGTTGGACATTTGAACATGTCTAACATTGTGCAAGAAAACAATAAGATGTGGCACTTTTAATGTTCCATCAGAAAGCTTGGGAATATCAATCATGATAAAACATCTGATGCAAGTCTCCCGGTATGATGTGGATGATGTGTATTGTAAATTGCATGAGATGGGATGGACCATACTGGGCTGCAGTCTTTTTTCGCTTCTGTGAGCAGCATCCACCTCCACCCATTAAAGGTGATGGTAGCAACAGCCTGATTCTTCAAACACTGGCAGCAATGCAACACTCTATTTGAAGAGTTTGAAATGCTAGAGACGTTTAGAGATGAGGCCTCATTTTTCATTGCATTGTCTTTTTGAGTTGTCATTTTTGTTATTTTATGTTTTGCTCACAAGTTGGACATTTGAACATGTTTACCATTGTGCAAGAAAACACTAAGATGTGGCGCTTTTAATGTTCCATCAGAAAGCTCAGGAATATCAATCATGAAGTGTCTACAGATGTGCAGCTTCTACCTCTAGCAGTACCATTTGGATGAGCGAGAGGCCTTCCAGAATCTTTTCTTTCTGAAGCAATGCATCTGCCGGAAGTCTTCATCCACTTCATTTCACGTTACTAATAGTGTCTTAATTTGCTTGAAGACACACTGGTATTTCGCAACTGAGAAAAGGAACGTGCAGGCGCATCTTCTCGTTGATTTAGGCAATTGGTCAATAACTTAGGCACAAACATGTCATTATGTTTGGCTGTACCCACGCGTATGGAAAACACATTCTGGTTTTCTATATCATGTAATAGCGGTGGTATCCCTCTCCCAAGTACCTTGTTCCTGTTTTCTGTCATTGCTTTTTGACTCTTGGTGGGTGAACTTCTTTGTAAGCCTTCAGAAACTTTTAAAAGCAGTACCTTGATTTATGCATTTAATTTTACCTTTCTTCTTCCTATTTCGGCTAGAAAGGTACCATCATGTCCGCGGACATATAAGATGCTCGCCGATTTTCTGGAGGGAAGCGTGAGGTGCGTCACATTTTCCTGATGTGCCCGCCATGTTGGATCCTCGGATATCTACCGACAGCGCAGCGGCGAACAGAGCCGAAATCCAATTTTGGGTAGTGTGTTGGGGGAGGAAGAGTGGCTGGAGAGAGTGGGGGAGTGAATGATGTTTCAAATGCTGTATTTGTTTAGGTGGAAGAAGGCTGTGCTGTGATCGCTGTGTCTGGGGACAGCAGCGCCACTGGGCAGATTTCTGGGTATTTTACCATTTTATGATGCATTGCTTTTGGGTATTTAGTATTATATTGGGTGGAGAGAGCATGCATTGAAGAGTTTGTGCATTGGCTGCAAGTACTGTCTTAGTATGTCAAGTGAAGTGGATAGGGCCTGAGGTGGCTGTGTTATGTTTTTGGGTTGTGGCAAGTGGGCAGGTTCTTGCTTGCATGGCTGTGTTATGCTGCGGTGGTTGAGGCAATGGCCTAGAGTCTTGGGTGCATGGCCAAAGGCCAACCACTGCAGCATAACACAGTTATACAAGCAAACATGTTGACAGTGACATGTGGGTCGCATAGGGGGTGTGCTCGCAAATGTTTGTCCACTGGCTGCCAGTAGTGTAATAGTATTGGTAGGAAAGTGGGCATTGTGTGTGGCAGTTGGTTTGTTGGACTGTGTTCAGAATGTTGGGTTTATGATATGGTATGGCTGCTTACAACTATCGTAGTATAATACAGGTATGCACTGAATGTTATGACTCCAATCATTGTATACTTACTGTTTGCATTGTATGCTTCAAACCAGTGTATTGTGCAATGTGCTAATTTCCTGTGTTTGTTAAAAAAAGCCCTTTCTACGTTTATTTGTTGTATTATGGTACAGTCATTTTTGGTGGTCAATTGTAGTAGGAGGAATTCAAAAGTTGTATTTTTTTTTTGGTTTGCAAGTGGTGGTACTATTGTTGAAGTTAGATACCAGTTGGCGTATTCTAATAGTTTATTTCTTTTTGCATTTTAACAGTATTCATTTATTCGTTTGGTTGTTGATTTTTTGTAAGTACTGTGGTATTACACAGTAATGTTGAAGAATTTTGGAGCAGTTAGATACCTGTTGGCATATTCTAACTCTTGATAGTTTCGAAGTTGTTAAGGGTATGTTTATACTTAATAAGTGTTGCAGGATTTCCTCTGAAAAACATATTGCAGTTAGATACCAATTGACATATTCTAACTGTTTACAGTTATCACTTCTGCAAGGTATGTTTTCAAGCACGTTTTCTCTTGTTGCTCGATGTACATGTTCACTGTTAGATAGCTGTTGCCTTATTCTATCAGTTTGTGTATTTAAAGGTTATTGAGGACATTTTGTAGACGCTCATACTCAGATTAGTGAATACATTTTGGTTTTAAGAATATTAAGTAAGTGTTTGCAAGATTTGAAGGTAATTTCTGTTTCAGACTGTTTCAAACCATCCACATTTCTTTTTGATGATACAGTATAGTGACCTGCATTGGTTGGGGCTCCTGCTTGGTAGATGATGCCAACTGTTGTGAATGTTTTATTGCCAAGTGATGCTTGTCCATGTGTGAATCAAGTCAGCTTGAATTCTTTTCTTGTACCATATGCATTGTAACGCAAAAGCATTACTGTTACGTATTCACTATGGGACTGTATCTATAAGGTGGAACAAATATAGGAATATGCCATGGTTTGCATTGTGTACAAGCTTGTACAAGTTGCTGAAATGGAATGGATTCACAGTTAGGTAAAGGTACATACACATAGCATTTGATAGGGAGTTGTTTGTGCATTACATGGCTGCAGAGAGTGCATGTATGTTTCCACATGTATGAAATCTGGAAGATTTCATTTATATGTATGTTTTTGCTTTCCAGTACTTGTAGTAAGTACATTGGAAATGTTTGTGGATCTTCTAGTGTGTTTATAATGAATCTCACCATTCCTGCAGAGTAGTCCAATCCTGCCTTATTCCAGAAATAAGTGTTGTCAGGATTCTTTGTTGCATTTCTGTGAAGGACTAACATTTGTAAACATAACTGGTCTGTGCCATTTAAGTAAATGTGTTCAACAATTGGTGGCAATTGGAATAGAATATCGATTGCTACATTTGCATAGAAATTTACACCACTGGTTTTGGATACTTTGAATGGACCAGATAGTTTTGTGTCTGAGTCATTTGATGGAAGTGTACGTTGTTTCTTTGAACTGGTAGTTGGCTTTGTTTGTGCAGTCAGGTGTGCATTTTTTTCGGTAGAAACTTCTTTTGTGTGGTAATTGATTAAGTACCAGCTGCTTTTAATTTCTTTGGAGGTACTTGTGTGATATCATGTATAAGTTGAGTCTGCACTAGTTTTCTCTTACAAAGTGTTCCTTTGTGAGGAACAGGGTACATTTTGAGATGGGGTGGATAGAATGCACGCATTTATTGTACTCTACAATGCAAGGAATATCAGCGTTAACTGTACTTGCATTAAAATTGACTACAAATATTAGTTTAAGTGTTTGTAGGTGTGACAGTGCTACATAACTCATGCCTTCTCTAAACACTGTTCTGCCAATATCTATCAATGCTTGATCTAGGCTAAGACCTTGTGATTCATGAATGGTAAATGCGTATGCTAGAGACAGAGAAAATTGTTCAATTGTACGTACATGTCTTTGAAAAGAAGAAATTGGACTGTTGAGCACCCTATCCTTTTAACTTCTGAAAGTTTGTCAAAGTGAATATTGACGAATTGAATGTTGTTTTCATTTGGGTATGTTTGGAAGCCAACAACTGTGCCAAGTGCTCCATTAACTAATCCTTGCTCCACATCAAGGTTATGCTTTAGCATAAATCTACAGTTTAAATACAATGTTAACATTTTCTCTAGACTAGCTCTGTTAGAGATAGAGTTTTCTTAGGTATTTAGTTGTGTTGTGGCTTGTTGACACATGGGTAGTGTCATACCGTGCACCTCCAGTTTGTCTGTGGAGTAAATTTGAACTATTGGTTGCATTTTTTTTTCAGCATTGCTTCATTGAATTGTGCACAGCTTGCAAGAGTTGGCATCAAGGACATACGGTTTACATTTTTGTGTGATAATTGTTCCATGACATCAGCAGCACATGAGCTATGGCCGTAGAGCGCATGGATGTGTCTGGTATTCAATATAGATTGTGCTTCTTTATATAGAACACCAACCCTAATACTTTTCAAAATGTTGGCGTAGGTGAAGTCTGATGCATGTTTACATTTCCTATGCTGCCAATAATTTTATAGCACAGTTTGTGCCCTAAGGTTTTAAAAATAGGTTCACCTTTCATTGGTGTTAATTGAAGAAGATCTCCGAAAACAATAATGTGTTTTCATCCAAAACGTTCCTCGTAGTTCATTTTGAGGACATCTTGAAATCTGAAGTAAATCAAGGCCAACATTGGGTTGGAGACCATGCTCACCTCATCTATTAGGAGCATTTTCATTTGTTTCAAAACTCTGCGTAGTTTCATAGCAGCTTCTGCTGATACTTTGTAGTAGTCTAATTTGTTTTGGTGTTCTACTGGAAGGAGCAGCAATCAGTGTAAAGTGCCACTGCCTATGTTGTAGGCAGCTTAACCTGTGGGGGCAGTTAAAACAGCTGACGGTTTGTTGTTTGTCAATTGTTGGAGGAACTTGCTGATGATTTGTATTAAGAATGTCTTCCCTGAATCAGCTTCACCACTTACATACAGCAGTATAGGTTTGTAGTCTTGACAGGTACATGTTTTAGTTTTGTGCTGAACACCATGTTCAGTTTGTTTACTTACTTCTAGGAAAATGCTACGCTGTTGATTGTGATTTGAGTATAGCAACGTCTTCTGTAGATTGCTCATGCTGGCACATGGGGCCTCATTACGAGTTCGGAGGTAGCTATGCCCTCAATAAGGGCATGCCTACCCCCAAACTCGGGTCTGGGTTCCCTGAATGGGGAAATACCAGGCTATTCTGACCTAGGAGGGCCCGGTGTTCCCCATCCAAGAACCCAGACCCGGTACATCCCCATTTCCTTTTGAGACCCCATAGGGCTCAATGGGAATGGGTAGCGTGCTAAAAACGGGCCTCTTAATGACGGGCCTGTTGTTAGCTTTCAGGGCCGCTCGTGGGACCCGCTAAGGATGTTTGGTAAAACCAAGCATCCTGAGCGGGTCCATCGAGCGGATTGGCGCCGTTAACCCAATAACACCAGGGTCGTAATGAGGCCCATGGTGTTTTCTACTTCAATCATGGCTAATTCTGCTCCATTTGTTTTGAGTGGCTGTCCAAGTGGTTCTTGGACTCCTGTTAGAGAAGGTTGACTGCTGTCAGGAGTGTCTATATTTAGTTGTGCCTGGAGTTCTTCTTCTTGTTGGCGTTCATTGTCTAACATAGTTTTGTACTGCATAAAATGTATATTTGTTATAGTGCTTTCATTTGATTTGAAAGCATCTTCATAGGAGGCATGGGTATCTAACAAATCTTCTTTTCTCCATCGTTTAATAAGTTGCAGTAGGGCCATGTAATACAGTTCTTTATGTTGAGGAGTTTTTAATGATAGTTTCATTTGGTTAATGAGGCTGTGTTCGGTAAGTTTAACCAGGCTACCCTCACAACCTTTGACTATGTATTTATTTTTGTTCACTTCTGGTTTAATATTATTTTTGTGTGTGAAGTGTTGGGCTGTGTGGTAAAGACACATGGTTTCCAAAGCAGTACTCCTGTTTGGGTTGTATATGTCCAGTAATTTGTTTTTCAAAATGTCCTGGCTAATGGGATCATTTGTGGCTATTGTTTCTATGTCTTGGTATGATTTGAGAACTCTTTTTCTGGATTTAGACAGACTAAGGCTTAGCCATACTATGTTTTCATATTTTCCATACAAGGCACTGCCTGTTAAATGGTCTGCAGCTTTGTAGCATTCTCTATGGGATAGCATTTGTATGCCAAATCTGTACAATTTCTGTCACAGTGTTTTGTCAGATGATATGTCATCCCAGAGGTCTTTGAGCTCTGTTTTCTCTGCTTTGGTTAAGTAGGCTGTGACATATCGTGCAACTGCAGTGGAATTGTCTGCAATGTAATGCACATCTGTATTTGCATTCCATAAGAGGGCAATGATTGTATCGTAATCATTGATCTATGTTGATCCTTCAGTTCTTTTTATGCAGTATGTGTTATTAGGTGATTTGCCTTCGACACTGTGTCTAACCGAAGACACAAAGTTTTTCACTTGCCCTGTTGCTGAAACTGGTCTAGGAAAACCAAAGCAGCATTTGGTGTAGTATTTCCCTTTGCTTTTATATTTGTGCTGACAATACTTGCCACACTTGTGTCTTTGAAATTGAAAAAAAATGCGTGCATGTAGGTCGCTATGTGTAGTTTGTGAAGGGATTTCGCAAGTGACATATTTGTGGATGAACTTCAAAATGGTGGCATCACTGCCCTGACCAAATTTAGGAGCATCTTTAATCCACAAAAGCATATGGATGTGTGGTGCTCCTCTGGCTTGATATTCTTTTCTCCAAAAGAAGTGTTGCACTTCTCTGAGGGGAGGAACTGTTTTATTACAAATGAAGTGCAGCATGGCAATAAAGCGATGATGGAAGTACCTTCATACATTTACAGGATCAAGAGAGCAGAGTTTTCCTGGTGTTTTTATGTCTATAGTTGCTTTGTTTTCATTTGTTATGCGTAGGAAATTGTGCAAGTCTTCCCAACGGGAACTTTGCACAATTTAACATCACAAACCATGTGGGCGGGCCAAGGTTGCGTATCATACAGCGTACATCTGCGCAATGTCTAGAATAGTATTTTTTTGTACCACGCATGTTTGCTAAAAGATCTGTAATGCTTTACTGTACAACGCCATCTTTTTCTTCCACCTTTTGAAGTAACTGTGTAGCAGATTTATTTTGAAAATTGGAACCTGTTTTAAATGTATATGCAACTCCATAACATAAAGTTGCTTGTCACTTTCAAAGAGAAGGTGGAACATGTATTCAATGTTTTGTCTGAATCTGGGGTCTTCAGAATACATTTGTAAAGAGCGGAATTCTGATGGTGTTAGTTGTGTTGGTCTTTCATCGTACCTTCCACCTTTTCCAGTAGGAAAAAGTAGAGGAAAGACTTGTGCTTCTACACTTTTGTCCCATATGCTGATTGGAGATCCTTTGGCTTGCCACATTTGGTATGTTTCAAGCGCATCATCTATGGAGTCTTGAATTATGTTGGTGGTTTCCTTCAGATTTTCTTCAATGTTTATTTCTTTATAGTATTTATTGTTGGCTTTTAGATATTGCAGGGCTTCTCTAACTTTATTTAAGTCCACTAGTTGCTGACAAATGTGTTTGTCTTTTGCAGGTACACCTTTCACTAGGATAATCAAAGATTGATCTATTGTTTGTTGCACTCCCGGAGCGTCTACATTTTCTTTGAGATCTAATGGGAAATAAACTACTTTGCCATGAATAACTTTCAGTTATTCAGAGTGAGGCAGTTTTGCTGTTTTTGGTTGAAGGCATATTATTGCTTGAAATCGGTGCACTGTTTGGATTATAATGCTCCCATACAAGTTAAGTTTTTGGAGTGGTTTTGGCAGTGGGAATATATCCAAGTTATTAGTTATAGCCTGTGAAGTTATTTGAGTGTTGTAAAGTTTTGCAGTGCAGTATCTGCAAAGTATTGAGGGTTTAGTCAATGTGTCTTTGTTTTCTGCTATAAGATAGAGAGCTAATTTGAACAACTGGGATTCCTCATTGTCTTTTATTTTGTACATTATGTCTACAGTTGTTGTGTTCTTTTTATAAAAAGTTCTCCGGCAACACAAACACACATGGTTTTGTACTTCAGCAGATGTGCTTTTAAACTTTAGTATTTTTTTTTTTGTATGTGTGTTATAGTGGGTTGACATCTGTAAGGTTGTTGCTACTCTGTTCTAAAGATATTAGATTTTTTAAGTGGGTTTCACTTCCAAAACATTTGCTTTGGATATGCTCTAGTTCTTCGAGTAGTTCTTTGGCCGTACCATGTAGAAGAATGTTATTTAAATGGTGCAGTGCTAAAGCAGGACATTTTGCACAGTACAGTTAATGAACAAGATTTTGTACAGTTGAATAGTGTATTGCTAACATTTTGATATGGTGGAAGGTGTCAGGTCCCTTAGTTCTGAGGCCTTTTGACTATTGATGTAGGTGGAGTTGGCTTGAGTTCATACATTTTTTCATTGACTTCATGTTAGTCAGCTGCAGTTCTACCAAATCAAGATGGTCAACTTCCTGCTCATCAATGATTGGCTACAGACTGCTATGATGAAACAGTGATGCAGTTTGGAAACTCTGGAGAGGTTCTAAACTGCCTTTCATTCTGGATCTGCATAGGAGAGGTCACAGCGCTAGGAGCTCCAATGAAGATTAAAGAACCAGAGAAAAAAGAAGATTCATAATTGAGAAAGTTCATCAGAGAGAGAGAGACAGAATCTACATTCAGATAAGTGACAGAAACTAAAAGAAATGGAAGTTGTTTTTTAAATCAATTCTTTAACTAAAGGCCAGAGTTTAACTGTTTGAGCAGCGTAGAAAAGTTGTTTGGATAAAAGAAATCTAAAGTGTATTTGTATCTGTAATATACGTTATTCTCTTTCTAAAACGAGGAACTGTTTTAATCTGCGAGTTTACGTGCGCCAGCAAAGGAAACAATCTTGGTTTGAAAACTACTTGCGCGTATTAATGGATTTGCAAGTTAGTGGAGTTCAACGTTTGTTTTTCATTGTGATTCCTCTTGCTTTCGAGTAAGGAACCCTGTGACGTGCCCTGCGTGCATTGGAAAGCAAGAGGGTTGCGTCGGTAGTAATCAGCTCTCAGTGCGGCGCGAATTGTGGGCGAGAGAGGGGCTGAGGAGGTGGCCGGTGGTCAGCGCTTTGAAGAGCGGAACCGTGAATCAGTCAAAATGTGTGTTGGTTGTGGCGAGGCAGCATAGATATGTGCGAGTGCACATGAGTCCCCAGAGACATTAAAATGTTACAGAGTCAGTCAGCAGTGAAAAAGTTTGTGTGACTGAAAAGTCAGTAACTGATGTGTGGAAGCAAACAGTACGATCTGGAACAGACATATCAGTCATAGAGAAGAATGACAAGACAAGTGATTCCAGGAGTAATATTGTAAATGAATATAGTTTGAAGGAAAAGAAAAGTGCAAAGGAAAAAAGTAAAAGGTTAAAGAATAAGTTATTTTCTTTTGAAGTAATGGACTTCGCTTAAAATTCAGCTTTGAACTTTGAGTTAAAAGAAAAGCAAGTTTTAAGAGAAAAAGTTTAAGAAGCCACAGGGAGTTAGTAGCACAGGACTCATTGCATCATGGAGCTATAGGATCACTCCCACAATTCAGCAGCAAGTGTCTCTAGGCGAGAAGCAGAGACAGACAGGTAACAGGAGGGTTATATGTGTTATATACTAGTAATCTGTAATTTCATTGTAGCAAGTGTAAAGTTGATTATTAATCAGAAAGGCATTATTTGCATTGTTGAGTTTTCGATTCAAGGAGTTAAGTTTTAAGGTGGGTGAGGAAGGTGCAGAAGAGGAAAAACCAAGTGTCTCAGGTTGGGATCCAGATAAGGAGCCATCGGTGCTTACTCAAGAAGTGGATCGTAGAAGTGAAGTGTGAAAGGATTTAGAGGGATGGAGCGTCAGCAAGGAAGTGTGCCAGCAATTTCTGTAGTAACTACTCCATTGGCTCCACCCGAACGTTTCTCAGGGGATCCATAGAAATTTAAAAGTGACACAGCGAGTAGAGCGCTCGCTTTGACATCCGTGCAGAGCCTGCTAACGCAGGTTTGAATCCCGGCGGGGCCAAACTCAGCATTTCATCCTTCCGAGGTCGATAAATGAGCACCACACACCGTGGGTAATAATAAGCAGCGCTCAGATACCCGAGGGTTCGTAGCGCTATATAAGTGCCAAATTATTATTATTATTATTATTAAGTGATTTCTTATGCAATGTGAATTGCATTATATGTGTTGGCCTGAGTCGTTTCCTAGTGAGAAGGCAAAAGTGACTTTCTTGATTTCCTATTTGTCATGTGAAGCGGCAGCTTGGTCAGTACCTTTGGTTGGAGCAGGGCCTAGAGAGTTGGAAAGTTGTGAAGGTTCAAGGTTGAATTCAGCAAGATGTTAGACAGACGCAGCCTGACCCAGAGTGTAGATATTGTGTTAATGGAAATGAAAAAAGGAAATAGTATTTTATCTGTTTATATTGCCCAATTCTGAGCATTGGTTTTGGAGATCGCTTGGCCGGAGGAGAAGAGGCCTTCTCTTTTTAATTGGGGGTTGCGTGAAGAATTAAAGGACGCTTTGACTACAGTAGTTGAGAGACCAGTTTTGTGTGAAGAATGAATCACTGTGGTGTTGAAACTAGATGCTAGATTGATTTAGCAACATCAGGAGCAAAGAAGGTCAGCCCCAGAAAGTAGGCTTTGGGTTCGAAGTGAGCGACCTAGAGGGGATGTGGTTCAAAGGGAAGTTAATGGGCCAATGAAGGAGAGACAGTTTAGACTGACTTTAAGTAAGGAGGAGATGGAGAAAAGAAGGAAGGATAATCTATGTCTTTACTGTGGGGATAGTGGCCATTTCGATGGGAATTGCCCGAGAACTCCCCCAAGATTTCAGACAGCAGCTGGAAGAAGTAAGATGGTGGCAAACACAATCCAAGCGTCAGTCCTGCACATAGCAATTAACGTATCCTTGTATTGGAAGGGAGGATTGAAATGTGGGGGTTTTTGCGTGCTAGATTCAGGGGCAAGAACATGGCAATTCTTTTAAGGATGCCACTGCTGGAAAAGGAGATTCCAGAACAGGTCAGGGCAGTAGATGGAACTCAGCTTACCTCCAGACTTATTACACAAACCACTGAATTTCTAGAGTTGCAAATTTCAGAAGGTCACAGAGAGCAGATCATGTTTGAGTTAACAGATGCACCTCAACTGCAGATAATCTTAGGCATGCCCTGGGTGACCTTGCACAACCCTTTGATAGACTGGGCCAAAAGATCTGTGGAATTTAGATCAGAGTTTTTTCAGGAACACTGTGTAAGAGCGTGGGAGGAGTGTGATACGGAAAAGGGTGAGAGTATGTTAGAGTTTTTGGCAAATGGTTTGGCAGAGGAACATGTGACCGGGGTTGTGGTTGGGGCATTGCCTGAATCTTATCGGGAATTTGCATTTGTTTTAGTGAACAAGAGGCAAAGGAATTATCATAACATTGCCATATGATTGCAAGATTGATTTGGAGGATGGGGAACCAATTCCTTGTGGCAGAATATATGTGTTGATTGAGAAAGAGAATGAATATCTGAAGAAATACTTGCAAAAAAACCATGAGAAAGGGTTCATTCACCACTCCCAATATCCACCGGCCTCACCATTATTCTTCGTATCCAAGAAAGATAAAAGTTTAAGTACTTGTATCGACTATAGAGCCATCAACAAGATAACAATAAAGGATCTCTACCCACTTCCGCTGATCTCTGTCATGCTGGATACCATTCTGGGAGCCAAATTGTCCTCAAAGTTGGACCTACGAGGAGCCTATCACTTGGTAAGAATCTGTGAAGGGGATGAGTGGAAGACGGCTATTCAAACTTGTTTTGGACTGTTTGAATACCAAGTAATGCCTTTCGGGATTTGCAATGCACCAGCAGCATTTCAGTATTTCATCAACGAGGCTCTGCGCGAATATCTAGTTTTATTCGTAATAGTTTACATTGATGATATTTTGATATTTTCACGAGAAGAGGATCAACTTCAGGAGCACATCCAAAAAGTACCACAGAAGTTACGAGAAAACCATCTATTTGCCAAGTTGGAGAAATGTCAATTTCATACAACTGAGGTGGTATTCTTGGGGTTTTAATTTTTCCAACAGGGTTGGAAATGGATTCCAGCAAGATTAAAATTGTGTTAGACTGGCCAACTCCAACTTGTGTAAAAAACGTACAAAGTTCCATTGGATTTGCTAACTTCTGTCGACGTTTCATTCAGGATTTTTCATCAGTGGTGACTCCAATTACATGATTGTTGAAGAAGGGAGTGAAATTCTGTTGGGAGAAGGAAGCGAAGGAGGCTTTTCTTTTCTTAAAGAACATGTTTACCACCAGACCGGTACTTTTGCAAAAGATGTGGAACAAGGATTTTTTGTGGAAGCAGATGCTTCTGACATGGCTTTAGGAGCAGTGCTCTCGCAAAGACATCCAACTTTAGGCCAGTTACATCCGGTAGCCTTCCTGTCCAAGAAGTTTTCGAGTGCTGAAAAGAATTACACAATCTCACATAGAGAACTTTTGGCGATTATATGAGCTTTTGGAGAGTGGAAGCACTATTTACTAGGAGCACGACATAAGGTAACAGTGCTTACTGATCATCGAAATTTGACCTTCTCGTGCTCTGCCAAGACATTAAAACGAAGTCAGTTAAGATTGGCACTCTTCTTTGCTGAGTTTGCTTTGTAATTATGTTCAAACCTGTCCGACAGAACAGAAAGGCAGATGCTTTGTCTCGATGTAATCCAGGAAGTCAAAAAGAAGATCCACAGGCACTGGTGCCACTACTTAAGGACTCAGACTTTGTGATTGCTGAGGTTCAAAAGGGTGCGAGTATGAATGACCAGGTGAAAAAGGAAATGACTGTTGAACTGATGAAATAATGGGCAAGACCTGATCCGGCAAGAGTAATCAAGGAAGGTCTGCCATTAATGGATACAAAGTTATTTTTGCCCACTGTGGAACTAAGAGAGGAAGTTTTTCGTCCAAATAATGACTCCCCTCTTGCGGGACATCCTGGGTTCAGAAAAACTTTAGAACTGGTATGCAGAGAGTTTTGGTGTGATGGTGTGCGTAAGGATACTTTGAACTATGTAAAGATGTGTGAGATTTGTGCGAGAATAAAGCCTGAAAATCAGAAGCGTGCAGGTTTATTGACTCCTTTGCCCATCCCTCCATGTCCATGGCATGTCCTTGGATTACATTGTAGATTTACCTATTGTTAGGGAGAATTCTCTGTTTAGGCTGAATTTCCTAACCTAGTGAGTCCCCCAGCAGCTTTGCTGGATTTTTGGGGTTTATTTTTATCTCCTGCCAAGAGTGAGACTCTTTTACCCTCACTCTTGGGCAAGATTTGAGTGTGTTTCTTTGAATCTAGATGTGTTTAATGGGCTATGGGGTCTTTTACTCCATAGGGCTTCATGTGTTTTTGTGATGTGTGTTACACAGCACCCTCGGTGCGGTGACACAGGGGTGTCATAGTGACCCCCCCAGTATAGACTCCATACCCTGGGACTGACTACTGTCTCCCAGGGCATGTAAAGTCACCATTGACTTTACTAGTCTTAAATTCTGAACAGAACCAGTACAAAGCATCATATTGTGGACATACTGGCTGGGGCAATTCAATTGCCCCGGGGTCTGTTAGTCGAGGGGGCAAGTCTCCGTCCCCCCTGATTGAGTTTTGGCTGGTGGCAGTGGATACTACTTTTTATATTCAACCGTGAATATTTTCCTATGGGATTTCCCATTGTTTTAGGCTACTATCTTTATTTAATTATTTACGGTAGCCTCGAACATACCGCCGGTTTATTTAATTAATATTAATTCTCCGGTTGGTATTCTTTGCCAAAACTTGATTCTAAAATGGCGTTTGTGTTCTCTTCTGTGACTCCAACTCAAGTCGAGCCCTTTGTTCCACTTTTTGGCGGGCTTCTCCACAGAAGCCCTCCAAAGTGGTGCCACTCTGTCTGGGGTACTTAGGAGGGGTGGAGGGGAATTTAGGCACCCTGGACTGAGTTGCCTAGGCAACTCAAGTCGCACTCCATCCTGATTGGCCCAAGTGGTGAGCCGGCCGGCTCACCACTTATCATGTTTGAGTGACAGCTAGGCTGAGTGAATGGGGAATTGCTGCATAAAAGCAGGGCTTTGGGGACTGGAACTTCAGAAGTCGCCGAGGACCTAAGAATCCGACAAGGGAGAAGCTGAGCCGACCTGCCACGACACCACCACCAGTGGAGCCCTGCTGGACTGCCTCACCACCTTTCCCAACGACAGAGGAGATCTCCCGCCGGAGAGTCTTCTTCCTTTGACTGGTGGGGATAACCAGTTTCACAGTCTTTTTGCTTTCCCGACGTACCTCATGGCCGCCCTGCCCGTGCCAAGCACCCCGGCAACCGGGATACCACGTTTTACCACGACCGCGAAACAAAGATACCACCTTCAACCGGAAAACTCTGCGGCTGGTTTCTTCCCTGGTAGTGCAACGACCTTCATCTTTCCTCCAAGTTGAGATCTTCTCTTCTCCTGGACGACGACGCAACTTGCACCCACTACCAGGAACAACTGCCACCACTGGAGGATCCTTCCCACTTAAGGTACCGTGTCCTGCCTGGCTTCCCTTGCTACCGACTGTATGGGGTAGATTTAGCCCCCGGCTTTCAAACCTGGGTTAGTCTGGGACACCCTGGCTAAACTTTCCTAAAGCCTCTCTAAACTCTTTTTGAACCCTCTGCAAGACTTTCTACGCCTAGTGTAACTGTGTGATCTTGGGCGCATTTGTGCTCTGCTCTCTCTCTAAGAGTGGGCCCAGCCTTTGGACTTTGGCTCACCAGTGACTTTTGCTTTACTGCCTTGCTAACAGTGTTCCTGAATCTTAGAGTGGTGTACCTTTCCATATTCTGTCTTTTTCCCTCCCTTTTTCACAAACTTATTAGAGTGCAATCTAGTAAAGTGCTCACCTCTGTATGAAAATAAGTGGTGTTTTACTGTGACTTATCTGATAAGGAAAAAGGGGTGTATATATTACAATAGTAACTGTGTTTAGAATATTTTACAATAAGAGTGCTGGAGTGTTTCAACTGTGTGTTTTTAAATAAATAATTATATACTTTGATACCAAAGCTCTGGTCAGTGTTTGCTTGTATTATTGTATCTGAGTGCCTATTGTGTATACTTTGCATACTGCCTAACTCTTCTTGAGGGAAGTCTGACTGCTCAGGCACAGCTACCAGGTAAATCTGGGTGGTGCAGAATGCTACCAAGTGGGTTTACTGTCAACACCTGTAGTCTTAAATCTTTTGCAGTGGTCCCTAAGGGAACTGCACATGTTTCTGCCTAACACCTATGGATCAGGATTACACTACAATTTTAGTGGTGGTAGATGTTCTTTCGAAGGCTAGCCATTGTATTCCCATAAAGGGTTCTGCAAGAGCAACCAATTTGGCACAAGCATTTCTGCAGAATGTAGTAAGGTTACACGGTCTTCCCACGCAAGTAATCTCTGATCGGGGCTCACAGTTTGTGTCAAAATTCTGGCCGGCATTCTGTAAAGAACTAAAGAAAGAGGTTAATTTAACTACAAGTTTCATCCAGAGGCCAATGATCAAACAGAAAGAGTGATTCAAGAGCTTGAAAAATATCTGCACTGTTATCTCAATTCAGAGTAGCGTTGGGTGGAATTAATTTGCCTAGCAGAGTTTTGCTATAATAATACCACCAAAGATTATACAACGATGTCTCCTTTCTATTTAAATGAAGGGTTTCATCCTAGATTTCTCAGAGAGGTTAATATAGAGGAGGTAGAGGTTCCAGATGCAGAGAATAGGTTGAACGCTATGGTTGAAAATGTTAAAAGGCAGTTGAGGCTTTGCAAGTGAGTAAAGCCAAATACAAGACGTTTGCAGATCGAAAGTGCAAAGTTTCCCCAAGTTATCAAAAGGGTGATATGGTTGGCTATCTAGCAAAAACATAGCTCTTAAGGACAAGAGTAAATTCAGTCCACGCTTTTTGGGGCCATTTGAAGTTTTGAAAGATTTGTCTCCTATCACTATTAAATTAAAATTGCCTTTGAGTTTAAAGATACACTGCACCTTTCATGTAATCCTCCTGAAACCTTGCATAAAGGGTACTAGGTTGAGTAAGGCCCTGGGTCCAGTCAAGGTAGAAGGTTCAGGTGAAGAGTACGAAGTTCAGGATATTTTGGATTCCAGGGTGGTTCGAGGAAATCTACAGTACTTAAAAGACTGGAAAGGTTATGGTCCAGAGGAAAGATCCTGGTTGGCCAAGCGGAATGTTCTTTCACCACTGTTTGTTAAGAGGTTTCATTTACGCAATCCTTGGAAACCAAACCCTTTGGCAGGGCATTGAGGAGGGCAGTACTGTCAGGTCCCTGGGTTCTGAGGCCTTTGGACTATTGATGTGGGTGGAGTTGGGTTGAGTTCATACATTTTTTCCTTGACTTCATGTTAGTCAGCTGCAGTTCTAACAGTTCAAGATGGTCAACTTCCTGCTCATCAATGATTGGCTGCAGACTGCTGTGATGCAACAGTGAGGCAGTTTGGAACCTCTGGAGAGGTTCTAAACTGCCTTTCATTCTGGATCTGCACAGGAGAGGTCACAGCGCTAGGAGCTCCATAGAAGATTGAAGAACCAGTGAAAAAAATGAAGATTCACATTTGAGAAAGTTCATCAGAGAGAGACAGAGTCTACATTCAGATAAGTGACAGAACATAAAGGAAACTGAAGTAGTTTTTTAAATCAATTATTTAACTAAAGACCAGAGTTTAAATGTTTGAGCAGTGTAGGAACGTTGTTTGGATAAAAGAAATCTAAAGTTTATTTGTATCTGTAATATGCGTTATTCTCTTTCTAAAACAACTAACTGAAAACAATATAATCCACTGTTTTAATCTGCGAGTTTGTGCGCGCCAGCAAAGGAAACAATATTGGTTTGAAAACTACACACACATATTACTGTCTTTGCAAGTTAGCTGAGTTCAATGTTTGTTTTTCATTGTGATTCCTCTCGCTTTCGAGTAAGGAACCCTGCAAAGTGCCCTGCATGCATTGGAAAGCAAGAGGGTTGCGTCGGTAGTAATGAGGCTCTTGGTGTGGTGCAAATTGGGGGCGAGAGAGCAGCTGAGGAGGCGGTCGGTGGTCAGCGCTTTGAAGAGCAGAACCATGAAGCAGTCAAACGTGAGTCGGTAGCGGCGGGCCAGCATAGATATGCGCAAGTGCGTGTGAATCCCCAGAGACATTACAATGTTCCGGAGCAGTCAGCAGAGAATAAGTATGTGTGACTGAAAAGTCAGTAACTGATATGTTGAAGCAAACCTTAAGATCTGGAACAGACGTATCAGTCATAGAGTAGAATGACAAGACAAGTGATTCCAGGAGTAATATTGTAAATAAATATAGTTTGAATGGAAAGAAAAGCACAAAGGAAACAAGTAATAGGTTAAACATTAAGTTCTTTTCTTTTGAAGTAATGGACTTCACTTAAAATTCAGCTTTGAACACTGAGTTAAATGAAAAGCACGTTTTAAGAGAAAAAGTTTAAGAAGCCACAGGGAGTTAGTAGCACAGGACTCATTGCATTATGGAGCTATAGGATCACTCCCACAATTAAGCAGCAAGTGTCTCTAGGCGAGAAGCAGAGACAGACAGGTAACAGGAGGGTTATATGGGTTATATGCAAGTAATCTATAATTTCATTGCAGCAAGTGTAAAGTTGATTATTAATCAGAAATGTGTTATTTGCATGGGTTCCAGTGTCCCAGGAGTTGAAGGAGGCAAAAGGAATCATGTCAGTTTGTTATTTTCTGCACTTCCCCTTTCCCCCGGACTGGTTAACTCAGAAGTTGTCCAATTGACTGCTGGGAGAACTGGTTCGGGGGATCTGGTGGGCTATTCATCTGCTCCTGCAGGATTTTGGCACTGGAACATGACGGAAGGTGCTTTTGCAAGTAGGTCCAGAAATGCAGGCTAATGAATGTCCTTGTAGTCCTGTGCATTTGTGCACTGGACTGGAGTCTACAGTTTGTAAAATGTTATTTTTTAATTTGTCTTTGCCTTTCACATACTGATTGAGCAACTGGCATAAAGATGTGAAAGATTTTTTGTGCATGTTACATTTGTATACTGGATGTTTTGGTTCAGTGGAATGGAGAGTTGATGCTAAGTTTTCTTGGAATATATTTGTGAGCAGCGTTTCTTGTTCCATAATCATATTGTTAAACTTTTCATACCCTTGTCCACTGATATGTATGGCAATTGGGATTGTTTGCTTGCGTTTGTATGCGTCTTCATTGAAATATGGCTCTGTACTGGTGGTGTGACACCACTCACCTGCACAGATGTTTGCAAAGCTATCTTTGTTGATATTCCATCTGTTGCAAAGTACTTGTTGTAGTTTAGTAATTCGTTTTGTTAGTGTTTTCATTATGTTTAAAACTAATATGAATAATTTCCTTTTGAAAAGGTTGATGAGAGCTTCCAGGATTCGTTTTCTGCGGTAGGTTTTAAGGGTTGAACATGATTTGTCCCCTGTTTTTATAAGGTTCAGAAGGACTCTGTGGTGGAAACATGTTTGTAAAATATTTTTTTGGGTAGGCTTACTTGTGCTACGTCAATATTTATAGGTGCGGTGTTAGCACTAGTGGTAGTTGCAGTCTTCTTAATAAATTTCTTTTTAGTTTAACATTTTGAAAGAGGAGTCAGAGTTTCTTTCCTGCAAGCTGCTTCAATTTCACTTATTGACTGTATTAACTGTTTTGTTTGAACTTTTTGTACAAATTCTGCTAGAGGTGGATGCCTAGTTTGTACGCTTTATTTTGATCTGCTCTATTTATGAGTTGATTTCTATGGAGTTGCATTTTGGTAGGCATTCTTTGGTGTCTGTTGGAGAAAAAAAAGAAATTATGGGTTGGGAGGTTGTGCAGTCAATGTGTGAACTCTGCATGAGGGTCTGAGTATGAGGATAGGCATACATGTAGAGGTGTGTGATTGTGGAATGGACTTTTAATTCAGGTTGTGAAGTCTGTAATCATATCTGTGTGTTACTATACTGGTGTTCAGATGACAATCCAAAGTGTGCACCTGCTGAGGTGCAATCAGTAATAGTGAATCAAATGCTGTTGGGTTGATACAATTGTGTGTCCTACAATACAAGAACACTGCACTGTCTGAGTAACAGGCAGAACACTATGACATTACTGCACATACTTTGTTGGATGCAAAGAGAAGGTTTCTTCTGGGTTCTGTTTTGTACTTGCGACACTACTGTCTTTGAGGAGTGTGGTCTTCACTGTAATTTGTGAAAGAAGGAAGTTAGTACATGTGTGTGTTAATGGCACAGTAATTTCACTTGAAGAACAGATTAGTTAAATTTGCATAAGGATTTCATGCCATGGAGAGGTACTGTATGTGTTAAATTGCACAGCTTTGTATATGAATGGGGACTTTGGAGCATCAGCATCATTGCTATGAGGGTTAGTGGTGTATTTGTAAGTTTGTCCTATGAGGTGCACTTTTGAAAGTGTATGTGTTGCTGTTGGACTATTTAGTGTGGAAATGGATTAGGTGTGTTAAGGGGGCAGTGGTTGTGACAATGACAGAAGGAAAGAAGAGAATAACCGTTTGCACATTAAAATGAGTGATATGGGTAAATGAAAACTTGGAAATCACACAGCTTTGCAAGTGACACTTGATGATAGGAGATGGGAGAAATGACAGTATGCTTTTTTTGCAGGTTATGCAGGGTAAATGGCAGGTACCCTGTTCAAATGCATTTATAAAATATTTGCAAATGTACTGTACACACAATATTCATACCTGTACTTTGTGTTAATGCATGTAGATGTGTATGAATCTGGAAGCAGAAATCTTGGAGAGTTTTACTGTAGTTTTTGATGTGGATGCTTTGCAATCCCAGGAGACTTGTACTCAGAGTGATGAACAGTACATCTTAAGTGCTGAATTGTGATGACAGAGTTAGAGTAAACTTCTTGGATGTGATTGGTGGATGCGTGTGTGACTGCTTAACAGTAGCCAATGAGGGAGTGGTGCAGATAGTGAAGTGGAAAGAGAGGGCAGGGTGCACCACATCCGGGGCTTCTCAGCATCCCTGACATGGAAATGGAACTGGGGGATTAGCCAATCAGGTATTGAGGGAGTGATTTTTAGGGAGAGAGGATAATCTTTTTTTTAATTGATGTGTATAGTGAAGATGGCTGTGGTTGGAGATATGGCGAGAGTGAGTGTGTGGATGGTGGGAGATTTTTCAAAAATCTGCAGATGTATGCACAGATATGTGGCATTACTGACAATATTAGTTTGGATGGAGTGGAGGCTGTGTGGTGTGATGTGCCAAGGAGAAATTTGCAAGATGTGCTTAATCTTTGTAAAAATATGGCTGTTTTCAACAGTCCATATGTCCTGGTTTTTAATTGTGGAGGAATGTTTTTGAAGCCTGTAAGTGCAATAACTTTGCAGGGTGACCTGAAGCAGTTCCTGAAGGCATCAATGTACCTCTTTCCATGTGCAAAGATCATCTTTTCCCAAATACCACCTAGGGCTGCATGGATGTGTCACTGTGTCTTCAATCCTCAACAAGACATAGGAAGGCATCTTCTTAACCAATGGATATCTTCTTTTTTTGTGCTATTGGGATGTCATCATTCCAAAATGAGAACATTTTGGAGGATAGTGCAATTTCTTTTTTTTTGTGATGGCATTTCTCTGACCGATTGTGGTAATAAAATCGTTCTTATTAATATTCAAAATTCAATCAGAAGGTTGTTGTGAAGTTATGTAGATTGCTTTTAGTAGATGTAGCAGAATAAATCTGAAAAGGTCCATCAAAAAAGTCAATAAAGTTTATTGGGTGTGATGTGTAAGGAGAGACTTTGGCAGAAGTACTGTTTGCTGAGAGGAGGGCAGATGGCTATGGGTGTGTCTTTCAGGAGGCAGAGTGTCTGGATTTTGGGAGACTCATGGATAAATTGGTTGGGTGTGCATGCAGGGCACTGTGGAGTGGCTGCACATCTTGGATTCCATCATGTGGGTGTGCACTGGTATGGAGTGCACGGAAGTAAGGGGCTGGATTTGCTTCCTCTTTGTGCCACTTTGATGACACACACCATCATCCAGACATTATTATTATTAATTCTGGAGGAAACAGCTTAGGACATGTTACTGGAATCTTCTTGCAGTTTGCAGTGAAAGAGGGATTTGGGAAAGTCATGGACATGTTTCCAAACTCCCGAGTATTTTTTTCTCGTATTACACAGAGACAAATGTGGCTGAGTTCTTCTTCATTTGGTCCGCACATGGAGAAAGCGAGGCACAATGTCAACAAGGCTGTTTGCGCTTTTTTGAGAGCTGCTGGCTTGTCCTCTTTCCAAAATGAAAATATTATGTTTCTTAGCAGAATCTTACTGATGCTGGCAATCAGATTTCTCTGTGGAATATCCAAAATGCATTGCAGCCCTTTTTGCAAGTAAAGCAACCATTTTTCTAGTAGGTGTTGGCCACTTGAACTTTTCCAAACACAAACACACACTACAAAAAGGCTCTTTTCAGAGCCACCACTTCCTCCCAGAGAAGAGTGCAATGTTTTTGATAGCTCACCACCCCAAAAATGTTAAAAGTCTGCGGACTTCACAGATTGCACGGGAGCCTGAACTAATTTATTGGCACTTCTATTTTTAAACTGTGAAAGGTGGCTGTGAAAGGAGCCTTTTTTTTGATTTTGGCAAGAGACACCAACAGAGTTCGGCACAGCCTGTGAGTAGGAAAGAGCCAAAAATAGACCAGACTATGTGGGGCTCAAGGTTGCAAAGAGCAGCATTGTATGAAGAAAGAAGACTCAATTACAAAGGTCATTTATGAGTAAACATGGCTTCAGAGTAAGAGTGGTGCGGCTTCATGTGGGCGCTCATTTGAAGGACTCTAACTGCTGCTCTAACTGCTGCCCCCCTCCTCAACAAGGAGAATGTGTTGAATATGGGAATCACAGTTGTCCTGCACCCGGTTATGTTAAATCCTGTGCATAGTCAAAAGTCTTTGGTTGTTGTAGAAACTGCAATTAACAAGCGGCCTTAAGAGAGGCTGGCGTAAGGTGTCAAAGTAGTCATACGAGGGTCAAGCCAAAGCCCTCATACAGTGAAAAGTCTTTGGCACATTGTGGAGGCAAATGTGTAATGTGAGGGGTGCCTGCGAATTAGGGTGAGCCGTAATACACCTATGAATATTTGTGAAGACAAGTATGAACCCGACTGAGGGATTTCCACTGTGAAGTGGTTGGACTGAACCCGACTGAGGGAGGCTAACGCTGAGAGAAGAATTGGAGCCCGGCTGAGGGGGATCCAAGGGTGAAGAGTAACCACTCAATGTGAAAATTAGCAGAAGGAATTTTGTGTTTTGTTTTGAATGGCATTTCAGGCTCTCCGAAGCAGGAGAGTTTGCATGAAGGAGACTTGGACACAGAAGGTGCTGATATTGAGAAAAGGAACTGTAACTTCATCCCAGAGAAGCCCAGGAGCATGCTGTGCTCAAGAGTCTCACCTTGTCCCGTGCCAAAAACGTGGGGAAGGGAGACCCGGGCAATAACATCCTGAGTTATCATGTTGTGAACACTTCTTTCATTTCTTGTAAACATGATCCCACTTTCTTTTGTAGCATAGCGGTAAGGATTGACAATAGTTTTTTTTTAGTGTAGGCCCTGTATATTTAACTAGACTCAACAGGGACTGTATTATTATTTGATGGTCGTTGCTTGCTCCCATCTTAGATTTAGGTTTAGATTAGGCATTTATCTCACCCACTTTTACAGTTTAATAAACATCCTTGAACTGTGATCTCTTGTGTTTGTCTTACTTTGATAGCATGCCTTCCTTACAGTAGGCACATACACTGTTTCATCTCTCCTGAGAGTGAGCTGTTGGGAGATGATGTTCATGCATTTTGTTAAATCCCTCAAATACCCCTGAAACTCTTTCCTCCACAATCTCAGCGGTCCTGTGTACATCTGATGCAGTGTGTGCAACTTTCATTCCATCATTATCTAAGGATTGGGGCAAGTGGTGTTCATTACCTGGCTGGTTCCTAAGGCTGAACAGAACCAGGGAAAGAAAATGCAGCCAGTTTCTCCCTAGCAAATGACAAAACTTTGACAGTTTTTGTTTCAATAATCCATCAAGGCGTTCCACAATCCCATTGGTTAGCAGTGGGTAAATTGAGCACATCTTATGTTTAATCCATAGTATGCATGTAATCTCTGAATAATTCATTGAAATAGTGTGTCCAGTTGTCTGACTTTAGTCCATCACATATCTCCTGAAATGATGGACACCACGTTTAGAAGTGATGGAAATCACACAAATGTATTCAAGGTAGGTGGTGTATCATTTGGATGCAACCACCCCCACCAAGCCATCTCTTCTTACTGCCAACCTGTACATTCTACAACCCATTAACTGATGCATTACACATCTAGAACATTGTCAGGTTCTAAACTCTTGACAGAATAAAGGGATGAGGCAAGATAAACAAACAAGGAGAAATAAGTTGTAGAAACACAGCAAAGGAAATAAAAAAATACATCATAACACACCTCCTTCCCTAACAGGAATGTCAACAAGAACAGGAATTACCCAGTCAACATAACATTTTAGAGCTGATCACTAAAGCAAAGCTAATCTCTATTTTTTCAACATCTCCCCTCCAGACACTCTGACAGAGTTTCCATAATCTTTCCTGACCACTCTTTCTGATGAAAACCTCAAGGCACACTTCCTTCCTTTCCTTGGGAGCAAAATCCTCTCCCTGGCACCACACTCAAACTCCCAGTGAACATACCCCTTCCTTTCATCATATCTCTCCTTGGGCAGCTCCCCTTTTCTGGCAATATGTTCTCTAACTGAACCCAGCTCAACCTTTTCAGCCAACCAGTAGTTAGCAAAGTATTGGGATTTCGTCCCCTGAACAGATCAAATGGGTAAACCCCAGTCGTGGGATGTGGTATTATCCGTTATTGGAAACATTGCTATAGTAAAACATCACTCAAATTTTCATTGTTAGCTACAGCCATTTTAACCCCATCCATGAGAGTTCTGTTGAAATGCACAACGCACCCATTCCTCTGGAATGATACAATACCATCTGCAGTTCGACGTGGAGCCCTCCAGCCATCACAGGCTCCCATTCCACTTCAAGAGACCTGGGACTCCCTCCACCCACTCTGACAGGAAAGGTAAACAATTTTTGGAACCTATTAATAAGCCCGCGTGCAAGCGGCACACAAGACATAAGCAACCTTTGGGAATCAACTTATTGTTCTGCCATAATTTTCAAAAAATGAAAAGAAAATAATAGGGAATTTTGACTTTAAAACAATCTTGCAGTGTTCACCTGGTGCCGTATGAACCTGACTTGCAATTGTGAGGCAGTATTTATCCTCCCTTAAAACATGGTTGCCCCGGATCAGCAGGCACTGCAGTGCCTGGCCCTCTTCATGAAGGAATCGCCCTGATTGGACTCTCTTCTTCCTAAATGCCCAATCACCCTATCTGACAAGTGATTGCTGGCTCTCCTCCCAATGCCCACTCCTGAGGCTCCTCTCTGAGCCTGTCCGGGACTGTTTGGGCTTGTGGGCTCTCTTATTGCTGCCTCACACATAATGCTGCAGCCTCCTGTGTTCTTCCTGGTGCTTCATGAATTTGGTCATCATCTCCTCATGTCCACCTGGCTAGGCACACGTGAGTGATGACTGAACTTCCTATTGTCTCCTCCAGCTATCCGCTTGTTCAGCAACTGTGACTTTCCCCATCTCTGCCTTTTCTCCCTGGTCCCCTTCCCTTCATCATGGCTTCATCACGGCACTGTGTGCATCACATTCTGACTTTGCTTTACATTTTGTGCACTACGTTTGCACTCTACTTTCCATCCTGCATGCATTGCATTGTATTGTGTTTTTCTAAATTTAAATCTAGATTGAGTGTGTGCTCTACTTTCCATCCTGGGTGCATTGCATTGTATTGTATTGTGGCAATAATCCTGGAGCCGGCGGGCCAATTCCGCCCAAGGTAATGCCCCTGCGGCCCATAGTTACAGGCCCGAGCTCAGCAAGGGCCTTAAAAAAGGGCTCTGGGGGCATTACCACGGGCGGGTTTGGCCCGCCCTCAAGGGGATTATTGCCATTAGTATTCTGGGGTCTGCAGGCTCAGGAAATTAGTTTTCTCGAGTTTGCAGCCCCTGAACACTAATGGCTGACTAACTGTTTTCAAGCAGCTTTTCTTTTGCTGTTTGAAAAGGTTTCATCGCAGTACGTGTTAGTTGTAGGAACACTAGAACGCGCGTACTGCTTCATTAGTACAGAGCAACAGGGCGCCATTTTAGGGCCATGTTGCTCCATACTAATGAATGGGAGGAAACTGGTCCCTGTGGAAACGGTAGAAGGGACTACGTGTGTTCCCTTCTCCCCTTCCATGGTCACCAGGAAAAAAAAGAAAAAAGAGTGTACCCGGCACCGTCCACAGGACTGCACTGTGGTATATCTCAGAAACAAGCCAATCCACGTTAAGTGTATCCCGTGGCATGTTGCAGCCGGGTACTTATGTGTTTTTCAAAATTGAAATCTAGGTGGGGTTGCACTCTACTTTCCATCCTGCGTGCATTGCATTGTATTGCATTGTTCACAATTGGAATCTATGTGGGTTTGCACTCTACTTTCAATCCTGCATGCATTGCATGGTAGCATGCTTTACATCTTGCATTTCTGTTGTATACCGCATTGTATTGCACCTCACCTATTGCTCTGCATTGTATTGTGCCACCCTTAACTACTAGGCGACGAGATGGCACCAAGACTGTGCAGTGCAGCCCCCCTTTTTTGTTTTCCTTCTCTCATCTATACTCTGCCACTGTAATGGCACTCACAATCTCTCCAATCTTTTCTAACTGCTACACTATCACCTATTCTCCCTCTCTCAAGAAATATGGAGGGAAAAAGCACAAAAAGAAATCCTCTGTGCAAATCCTGGCCTTCCAATCGCAAACACCTATTTCAGTGTATCCTCCAGAGTGATCTTCACTGATATCTCCTTCTCTGTCCCCTCTCCAAACCTATGGACTTCTCATCTCATCTCTACTCTCTCCCTTTTCACATCCTTTCCCATTAATGGTGGCACCAAGTAGAAAGTCATCTTGGCAGGCTACTTCTCCTCATGCTGCATCATTAATGTCTACCACACTGGCACTATTTTTTTCAGGCTCCTCAGCCCTACCTCCATCTTTTTGACCGGATCCTTCCATCTCTCATTAACTTCTGCCTTCTCCGGCCTCTCCCCCTACTTCCCCTTCTTCCCCCCGTGACTGAAGTACCATGCCCTTGTACTCCACCCCAGAAAACCTTCACAGGCAGTGATCGCCTCCACCTGGCGACTCTTAACGCCTGCTCAGCCATCAAATATTCTGCTGACATTTGCCTCCTTCTTGAAGACACTGATTTTGCCATTCTCGCTCTTACTGAAACATGGTTCAATACCAGCTCTAAAACACACTAATTGGACTCAAAACAGGGAGTATTCATGTGAGTTTCCCCCAATACATTTGTCAAACACTAGTCACAGGTCTTTACCAATTTTAGAGTTATTCATAAACATCTACAAACATGTAACCTATAACTAACGTTGCCCTTCAACATTTCTTCCTAAGCCCTTGTGATTTTGCTACCCTTAGGATGCGCTGACAAGCCGCTTATCTAGGGTTAGGGGATAGGGAGAAAGACTGACCCTATCTCACACTATTCATCAATAGTTGTACAGGATTCAAAAAGTTTTTGTGGCCAGAACAATGCTGATGAATTATGTAGCTTTATTTTTATTCTCAGCTCAGTATGGTCACACTTCCAACGAGGTAAAATACCGGTACCGGTAAACCCTTACCGCCTACCGTGTAATGAGGCCCATAGTCTTACCCTTCTGCTTAGCATCATCAGCTTAATACTTTGTTTTGGAAGGGTTTTTCTGTTCTCTATGGCTGTAGCACGGATGCCTTTTGTTCTCCAGCATTCCGGCGTGCCCTGAAAAAATGCATGTTTCTTTTAGCTTTTTGCAGGGTTTTGTAAGAAAAAAAGAAGAAGGGACTTATAAGGTTTCTTTTTCATATTCCTTAAAAGTGGGGTTCCTAATGCATTTCTAAAGTACAGCCAGCCCCCTATGGGCTATATGTATGAAACAGTTAAGAGGAAACCTGTTCCTTAAGTGTCCCAGCAGCTGCTGCTGTAGAGTGCCGATGCTTACCTGAAATTTCAGGAGTCAGCGATCGTGGAGTCTTGTTCCGGGTTCTGCATTCAATGCGAGAGCCCAGTGTTGACATTCATGCACGTGCAATTCACGCATGCACAGTATGCTTGCAGGCATATGGACACAGGGGGCGTGTTTAGCACAAGCTGTCAATTTACAGCGACTCCATCTTGGAGTGTTGTGCGCCCGCACTGTGAAACACAGGTTTGTTTAGGAAAAATTGCATTGTATATTCGCCTGCGCGTAGGTGAATGCTGTAATATTCGAAACATTTCCAAAATTCCAAAGCTTTAGAGATTTTTAAAGTTGAGCAACATTCAAAAAAATTCGAAAGCATTCAAAAAAATTCAAAGAAATGCAAAAAAATTCAAAAAAATTCAGGAGGTTCGAAAAATTCAGACAGTTTCTCAAAACTTTGCAGAGATTACGAGGATACAACATTTGGCCTATATAAGCCCGCAGGGATGGAGGTTTTGAGCGGGTGTGCTGATGCTCCCGCTTCCGATGTTGAAAGTGGTTGTTAGGAGCCCAGCTGGACAGAGGGGAGGGTTGTGAGTGTAAATATCAGACGTGGTTAAGGAACAGTACGTAATTTTCAATGTTTCAGTTGTTCAGTGAAACAATGACTTGATCAAATCAAGGCTCAATGCTCAGTCATCACTTTTCACTCCATCCTCCCTGATGGCTTTAAGATCATATCCATGCCTTGACTTCAACATAATGGCAGTGGGGTTGCCTTAATCTTCCCAGAATCCTACATAAGTTCAATGCACGCGCATTTGCACTCGTGCATTTCGCAGAAGTGCATTTCGCTCAAGTGTTTTGAGCGACTGCTGTCTCGCTGTTGGACTGCTTCGTTTCTGTGTGCTGTTTGCTGATTGCTGTGGAAGCTTTTGGAATTGTATACAACAGACCCACGTGATGCTGCCAGTGAGGTCCAGTATCCAATAGGACTGTGCGGTATGGACTTTTGAACCGCAATATACTGGTCTTTTGAACTATCATTTAGCAGCAACTGCTGGTTTTCCACCTTTTTTTCCCTTCATTGTTTTCTCTTTTTTCTCCTCCCTTTCTCATTCAGACACCGACGTGCACTATCTCCCAGAATCCTACATAAGTTCAACGCATTTCGCAGAGGTGCATTTCGCTCAAGTGTTTTGAGCGACTGATGTCTCGCTGTCTAGCGTGAGTAGCGATAGGGGTGAGGGTTTTCAATAGTTGTGTCTGTTAATTCTTATTTATTTTGATGTATATTTTCATGTGTTTTGTTTTTCTAGGTTATATTAGTGTTTTGATTGTGTAAACAAACTTTTACCCCGCGAAAATAGAAGACGAATAGCATTTGCTGCCTATATTATGTACCATTTAATTTATTTATTATTTTATACTTATTTGGTTTGTTTTCTTTGAGAATTCATTTTTCTGGTTTAAAGGAAAGTGCACACTGCCGTGGAGTCTATACCGACTATCTTTGACTATATTGTAAGCAAGTAAATAAAATAATGTCATTTACTCTGAAAACAGGAATGCCAGTGATAGATACAATGCTATTTAAAGATGGGGCAAAATTGATTCTTACCCCGTGGCTCCCGCCGCGGCAACTCCATCAAAATATCAAAAGAAAAATTCTGTGAATCGCATGGGTGATAGGAAAATGGCAAATAAAGCTAGAAACCTTTATGTCACCAAAGGATGCGATATTCGCCAATATTATAATTTGGGGGCTGCCACTGGTGTAAGGGTAAACGATTTGTTCCCAAACAAAGCTATTATTGGTAAACTTGCTAATCTCCATGAATCCAATACTCGTCTTGACTTAAAAGTGGCTGCCATTAAAAATAGTACACAAACAACTGAGTGCACAAAGGGCGCAAGTATGATATCAGACACTGCAATGGAAAATGAAAGTAAACATTGTGAGAATGATATTCCAGGTTTAGGTAACAGACTTGGCACAATTGTTGAGAGTCTGCCCAAAGCATGTACTGTTGATGCTCAACATCGATTAAGGGAGGCCTTTTACAAAACACGTATAACTGGTCAAGTAGATGAGGATGCTCTTAACTTTATGGACCTATCTGGAATGTCTTTTAGGGAGGAGGAAGTGGTGTTTGTGCATTCCAACACAGGTGATCTCATGCAGATTGATGAGTTGTCGCCAATTAGGATGCAAAACTCAAGTAATCAGGCCCCGCCAGAGGTGACAAATGAGGCCTGCGAACCCCAAATTCCGACAAATAAGCACTCTCAGGTATCCTTTAACACATCATTGATTTCTGATAAAGATGCCTCCATAAGTCCATCATCTTTTGCCCTGCCTACTCCGAGACAGGCAAAGAAACCCCGGGAAGGACATATCTCTGTGGGATGTAGCAATAACAACTTGGAGGAAAGTGTTGTACAGGGTGATATGAGCTCAACCCTTTTGGCAATGAACTCAGCTTTACTATCATTGGATAAATTATATGAAGCCATGGATCAAAACATTAACTACCAGACGATATTGTTGACTAAATTAACAAACAAATCCAATGAAAGAGATGGTGTGTCCAATCCTAGAGTATATGAACCCCAATTTGAGATCTTCAGACATTGTAGTGTAGAAGATTCAGAGTCACAAACTGATAGTCTGATTGATAATGGCAATAAAGGTCAAGCCCAGCCCAAACAGTTCGTTTTTGGTGAATGTAAAGTTGTAAAAAATAGGAGTTTACAGTTGAAGTCGGAAACTCAGACTGACTCAAATAGCGGGGGCTCGAAGAGTGCAGTGACTGGTCTCATCACATTGATAACCAAAGATGCTTCTAATAATGTGGGAGGCTGACCGGGGATATCTGATGTATCAATAAGAAAGTTGCCGGGTGATCCTTTCAACAGTAAAAAAGCTGATCCCATCAAAAAGAAAAAATCCAACAAAAAACGGGCAAAGCCCAAACGATTTTTAAAAATGACTAATGCTAATCATGTTGAGGTCCCTAAGATCAGGAAGTTTGCTGTTGGTGGCAAACAAGGGGAAACTCTCCTTTGGGTTATGTTACAAACCTTTGGATGACCTAGTGGCTGCAAGTGAGGAGGCAAGTGTGAAGGAAAGTGTCCAATTGCAGACCTCCCCTGCCATCCCGCCTTTGTCAGTACAGTCAGAGGTTGATGGGTGTGGGCGGCTAGATGCACAGATGCGCGAGGAAATAAACAAGACAATTGAACAGCACATTGTAGAAAGGCAAATGGAGAAATGTAAAAAGGATAATGATCAGGCAAACCCAATGTCATGGAAATCTAAGCCCGATTCCATGCAGCCTCCTCCTAATAACGAAAGGGTTGTGTTGGAGACAGGGAGAATGGCCCAAGGAGAACAGTGGAAAGCAAATGCAAGCTCTACCCTCATGCCCTCCCCGAAGGTGAGAACAATGGGGCAAAATAACTATAACAGTTTTATATTAGAATGCAGAGAACACCCCTATGATCAATATGATCTTTATCGATCATGCATCCTCAACATCTGTAAAGGAATACCTGAATTGAGAAACATAATATCATCTGACATTGACAGGGTGGAATTCTTGAGTGACAAGGATCTGTCAAGGTCGAGGATTATGTTTCGCTCAACAGTGCTGGCTGATATAGTATGGGAGGCCAGAAACTCATTTCTCCATATGGGCTTTAATATCTACAGAGAAGAGTGTCAGGAAATAGGAGGTGAAAGGATGGGATCAAAAAATGGGCTCCTCGCACTTTTGTGTCGAACAATAGAGGTCAAAATACTCGCAGAAATGAAAGATTTGACCACGCATAACAATCCACCAATAAAGAAAAAACCAACCTTGTATGCTGGAACACCCGGGGTTTCAAACACTTCATCAATACTAATAGTTCAGAGCTTGACGAGTTTGATATTGTAGTATTACAGGAAACCTGGTTGTTTGAATCGCCCATCTGGAATGGATTCAATATAGTGTTAGAACCTGCCATTTCACCACTCAAGGGAAGACCTATGGCAGGGCCCCTTGTAGCTATAAGGAAATCCAAAGGATTCAAAGTCACAAACTTGAATTCTGGCATGCCCTTTATTCAATTTATTAAATTGTCAAGTGAGGCCCACACCTTCCTATTAGTCAACATCTATTGGGGGAAAGCTCATCTGTCACCAGATTGTTTCTTCGATTATCTGGAGGAAATTATTTTGAGAATTTCACTAGAAAAAAATGTTAATTTTGTGCTGGTAATGGGAGACATCAACCTGCATCTGGCACTCCAAAATAAGAGAAAACTAGCGAATGATGAAATAAGGTGGAATCAATGTATGGAAAATATGCAACTGGTTATGGTCAAAGGTGCTGTGGAGGGTGATACCCCTTCAGCTAGTACGTGGCATAATGATTACATTTTTGTAAACAAAGCAATGATGAACATGATCCAGGCCCTGAATATAAGACCTAATACTAAAAGTGACCATCATCAACTTTGTTTAGAATGGGAATTGGAGATTGAGCCCTCGGTAAAGCAAGTGGGGACTTATAATGGCAATGTAATTGCCAACAATGCAAGAAACCGATTGAAATGGTCTGATGCTTCATTAATGTGCTCCGATAAACAACTGTCTTGCAATTCCGGAAGGGATTATGTGTCTTCTATGCTTCAATATGTGTCAATTAAGAACTCTGTACAAGCCCAAAGCCGTAAGCATACACAAACATTTGATATAGAGGTGAAAAAAAAAAAATCAGAGCTACGACATCGGATAGGTATGTTAAAACATCACCCGAGGGAGGAAAGGAAGTTAAAAATTAAACAACTTCGTATGAGATACAGAAACAGGCAAAAAGGACAGAAAGCCTTGTGTTTACAGAGAGATAGTGAATTTATGTTAGGAAAGATTGCCCCCAAATCGAAGGCTGAAATATGGGGGGTGCTAAATGAGGCAACTTACAAAGAACAAAATTCTATCCAGATAAACCCCATCTCGGCTGAAACTTGGTGTGCGTACTTCCTTCAGATATATCAATCTCCTCTGAGAGACAGCCAGATCACCTTTGAAAGAGAAAGCAAAAATTGGAATCATGTAATCACATTTGACCGGGATGACATATTGTTGTATATAACAAAGCTCAGTGGTTCGAGGGCTGCTGGTCCTGATGGACTTAAAAACAAAATGCTTAAGGAGAATCCTAAAATATGGTCAAGTATACTCACAAAAATATTCAGAGAGGTGATGCGATCTGGGGTTGTGCCTCCCTATTGGATAATGTCCATACTTATAACGTTATATAAAAAAGGCAATAGATTGGACCCGGCCTCTTATAGGCCTATTGTCCTCCTTGACTGCTCCGGAACATTTTTTGCACTTTTAGTGCATCGTGTTTTTAACGGGTGGCTTGATAACAAGGGGCTAAGAGATCCATGGCAAACTGGTTTTCTAAAAGGTCTAGAAACAGGGATCAACCTGTTATGTATAAATGTGATTATTGCCAAGCAAGCCAAGTTAAAATTACCCTTGTATGTGGCCTTTGTGGATTTTAGAACCGCTTTTGATGCAGTTCCAAGGGAACTTCTCATTATGAAGTTGATGAAAAATAACTGCCCTTGGAACATACTGAAATGGATCATTGATTTACACTCTCAAACCTCAATACAAATTAGACTGTCTAACGATGGGAGCTTATCCAACCCGATTTACAGCTCTAGGGGTCTTAAGCAAGGGTGTATCCTTGCGTCATCTATTTTCAATTTCTTCATCCTTGACATCGGTAAAGATTTTGACAACATTATGACTGATTCCCCAAAGTTAGGCTTGTTTGAGGTTAAATGGTTGTTATATGCTGACGACCTTCTGTTGTTATCCAAAACGCCAATGGGTCTCACAAACATGCTTTGTGCCCTGGAGAATTATGCAACACATAATAAAATGACCATCAATACTAAGAAAACCCAGGTGATCCAATTTGGTAATTGTAAACAACGAAACAAAAGATAGGGTGGAAGTTGTATGGAGAGGAAGTAGAATCAGTATCTGAATACATATACTTGGGCATAAACATCAGCAACAATCCCAATGACTCTCCTTATGATTCCAGTCTAAATTCCAAGTGGAAGAGCCTGATATCTCAGTCAAAAATCATCAGGGGAAAATACTGTAAATTCACTTTGCACCCCTTCTAGTCTATTACAAACAAAAAGCTCTGCCAATCTTGTTATATGGTGCAGAAACCAAACCAATTCAAACCAATAGCTTTTGGAACATGAAGGAAGGGATCTATTGGAGAATGTTGTTATGTTTGCCCCCATCAGTACCTATAGCCCTGATAAGGCATGAATTGGGGTTAACATCTATATATGCCGCTTATAAATGGAAAGCGTGTATGCTTTATAGGAAATGTGTCCTGGAAGAGCATAGGAACGGTCTTGTTGTACAACTGGCCCATTATATACAAACATTTAAGGATGCTTACATCCTCCAATGGAAATTACAGGTGCAGAGGTGTATGCAAGATGCAGATATAGCAGAAGATCTCTACTTATTCAAAATCCTGATAAAGCCAAATGTAAAATGTGGGAGATGGATTGGATAGAAAACAGAGAACTGTGCTATAAGTACAAAAATTTCAACCAAAATCCCTTTGGTCTTAAAGCTTATGGTAATACAGAGGCGTATCTTTTAAAATCCCCCAGTGTCATGCATCATGCAGGACTTTTGCGCCTGAGATTGAATTTATGGCATACGAGAGAAGTAACAGCAAAATGGGCCAAGGATATAATGGTGACTAGCACATGTCGGTTTCGCAAGGCTGAAGATGAATCCTTAGAGCACATTATTACGAAATGCGACATGTTAGAGGGATTGATAATTAAGCACTTTAAAACCTTATTTGAATACAAACTACACATGGGAGCAAAAGATCTCTGGAAATATATATTCCATGTGTATTCAAGAATAGTTGGGTATGCATCAATACATTTTTTGAATGAGTTAAAACTTGATAGAGATGCTGTGGATGAAAAAAGGAAATCTCCTCATAGTAATAATACGGTTAAGCCGATTTTAAGATGGCCTAAGGATTTTAGATATATTTTGTTGTGATAATTTGGAAAATCTGAAAGATGTTGTGTTTCATTTTTTTAAAAAAAATGTTATTTTGTTTTTTTTATTTATTGTGTACGCAATGTAAATAATGATTGTTTTGTAATAAGTGTTAAATTGTATTTAAATGATACATGTAAAAATGTATTTTATTTTTATATATTGAAAGGTTGAGTTTCTCAACCACGCCAATAAAAAAAAAATATATAATCTTCCCGTAGTGGGCTCCTTCCTCCATCTTACCCACTTAGCTCTACTCCTCCTTTGAGAGCATGATTTGAAAATTGGTAATCGCTCCATCCTCTACCTGACCATTGCTACCATTTACTGGACTCCTGGTGCTACCACCCTGTTCCTCTCTGAATGGACTGATTTCTGCTCCGCCTTACTTTCTACCTCCTCCAACCTGCTGCTCCTGTGTGACTTTAACATCCAATTGTACTCCCCTGGCACAGCACCTACTCTTTTCATTGACCTCTGCAACTCTATCCCTCTCCAGTCTCCCTTCTGGTGCTACCCATTCTGCTGGACACACTCTGGACGCCCTCATCCACTCTGACCTCCCTCTCACATTTCCCATGGTCACTCCTCTCTCATGGTCCCAGTACTCCATTCTCTCCTCCAACCTGGGTCCCTATCGCCCTGTGACCTCACTTCCAAAAGCACTGCCAACCTCGTTCACAAGCATCTGCCTGATGAAACAAGTGTCAGCTGCTGTCTTCACTTCCACCTTTATTCCCACTTGCACTCTAACTCAGACTCTACCATCGACTCTACTCTCAGCAACTTCCATCTGTCCATCACCAACACCCTTGACGTTCTTGCCCCAGTCATGAGGATCAGCTTGAATCCTGCCTATAAGCACAACACATGGTAGGACTACACACTTGCATCTCTGAAACACAAGTCTAGAGCTGGGGAACAGAAGTGGAAAATCTCAAGTGCACCCTCTGACAAACTGGCCTGCCGCCTGCTCCAAAGGCAATACAAACTCTCTATCCGTGCTAAGAAAAGTGCCCACATTCAAGCACCAATATCTGGTGCATTCAACAAACAGCAGAACTTTTCAAAACCTGCAGGGAATGAGCCAACCCTTCCGCAGTATCCTCCTTCCCTATTCCCTATTCCCTCTCAGGCCCTCTGCAACACACTCGCCACTCACTTCAGCACCAAAACTCAGGACATCCTGAACAGCCTTGTTACACCCTCTCCTAACCCATCCCTCACCCCCTTGCCTCCCTTGGCCACCCAACCTCCTCTTTCCTCCTTCTCCTTTGCACTTGCCCCGCTTGATGAAGTCACCAGAGTTGTCGCTCCATGAAGGTCTCTTCCAAACAGGCTCCTCCTTGCTCCTGAAAAACCATCAAGTACAACATTGGCTCTCTTGTCCCTGCACTGGCTGATCTCTGTAACCACTCCTTTGCTACAGACTCCTTCCCATCCTCCCTCAAGCACTCCCTTGTGCACCGCTCCTTAGAAAATTGTCAGCAGACCCTACCTGTCTAGCCAACTACCACCCTATCTCCATCACTCCCTTCCTGGGAAAACTTCTGTGAGAAGTCGGCCCTGTCCCAACTCAACTGCATGACCATCAATCTGGATTCCGAGCATTCAGAGGCACATAAACTGCTCTTCTGAACACCCATGAAGAACTGCTCACAGCCCTGGATTACAAATCCCCAGCTGTCCTCATCCATCTTGATCTCTCTTCTGCATTTGACACAGTAAACCACTCCATATTCATACAAAGGCTCCACAACACCCTTGGTATCTTGGAGCAGACACTGGACTGGCTGACCCCATTCCTTACTGACCACTCCTCTCAAGTCATCCTGGGCACCTTCTCCACACCTACTTCCTCTCTATCTGTGGTGTCCCCCAGGGCTCTATCCTCTCACCTTGGCTTTTCAATATTTACCTCAATCAGCTGGCACTCCTCATCTCCTCCTCTCCCCCAACTTCAAGTGTTATGCTGATGAAACGCAACTCTTTTTCAAACTTCCTGCTGACCCTTTTGCACCTTGCTTCATCCCTGATTGCCTTTCTGCCATTCAGGCCTGGTGCACTTCCAATGATCTCTGCCTCAATGCCAGCAAAATCTAGATCCTTCCCATTGCAACCCCTGCCCCGACTTCTTTCCTTCACTATAGCCTTTCTCCATTGGCTCTCCACCTGCTCCCTCTTCTAAAGCCAGAAACCTTGGAGTCATCTTCGACTGTTCTCTTTCCTTCTTCCCTAACACTCAGGACATTGCAAAGAATTCCCACTTTCAGCTCTTTTACCTTTTCTCACCTTCCCCAAGAAGCTCAATGTTACCCAAGCCCTGGTTCTCTCTAGTCTAGACTATTGCAATAGCCTCCTACAGAATCTCCCTCCTTCTACTCTGCAAACTCTCCAGCTAAACCAGTTTATGGCAGCAGGATTTATCCTGGGCCTCAAGCCCAGGGACTGCATCTTTCCTGCCCTAAAAAGTGTTCACGAGCTCCCGGTTAGTTCATGGGTTAACTTCAAATCCCTCTGTATAATCCACAAGACTGTCTTGGGCCAGGGACCACACTATATGCAACTCTCCCTTACTAAATATTCCCCCTCCAGATCCCTTTGCTCCTCTGGCACCAACTCTTTGTGTGTAAAGTGTTTCATTAAACAGAGGGCAGGTGGTTGATCGATATGCTCTGCTGGCTCCCTTCTTTGGAACAGCCTCCCTCTCCTTCTTCATTTAGAACAGGACTTTCTTAAATTCTGGAAGCTCCTCAAACTTTGCTCTTTACCACCTCCTTCGCCCCCACACTCCTCTGCTAATCTCTCAGTTGCTTCTTTGGTGGGCAGGGCCTTATGCATCCTTGGGCCCTGACCTCCCACTCCAAATCTCCACCAGCCTCTGTCTTTCCTCAGCACTTGCCTCAACTCACCCTCCTCCCTGGAGGCTCACACTTACCATACATTGCACTTCACCTGTTGCTCACCCATGAGCACCGCAGCACCTATACCCTTCCCCGTCCCTTCTGCACTTGCACATTCTGAACACTCACAATGCATAGTATATTTGCCCCCCCACTGACTGTATTTAATATTTCTTTATGTATTTCATTGTATTAATTGTTTCAATTGTTAGACATTCCATCGCCCCCTCCTTGTTGCCCTGTGGGCGCTTTGAAACAGTATTTACTTCCTTTGTACGTGTCTAACAAGCACACAATAAATAAATAAAAGATATCCAATTCCTAATGACTTCAACCATTTCTCAAACTCCCTTGACATGAACTGGGGTCCATTGTCGATAATAAGTGAAGAAGGGAAAACCTTCCCTCAAAAACACCCCTTCCAATGAAAATTGCCAGATCACGTGAATCAGGGTGTATCAGTGTTTGATAATAGGCCACTTTAAATCTAACAACAAAAATTCCCTTGGCTCATGACAAATCAGATATGAGTTAATCGATTCTGGGTAAAGGGAACTTCTCAGCCATCAGACATCTATTGAGTCTCCTGAGATCTATAGATAATCTAATAGCCCTGTTGCATTTGCACGCTACTACAATGGGGCTCACCCACTCAGACAACTCAGTGGGCTCAATGACTCAGGCTTCCATCCTCTTCTTGAGTTCACTTTCCAACTCCTTCTTCAATGCCAAATGGGACTGATTTGACTTCAGCTGCCACAGGATCAGACCCTGGCTTGAGCTTGATCTTGTGCAAGAACTTAGACAAACAGCCCACTATATTTTGAAAAATATGAGGCGCCCAAGTGAAAATGTCTTCACGAGTCATACTAGACGCATTTACTGGGGGACATGTATCCTTCACATCCTCACCACTGATCACTCCTGTATATACAGGCTGCCTGGCATTGGGGTCAGGTCTAATCTCCAAGGCAGCTTGACTGCTCCATGAGAGCAAGTCCCCACCCACATCTGTTATATACACTTTTACACTGGCCCATTTTCCCTGTAATACCAGTTCTACTTGCATCTGCTCAATGATATGGATCGGATTCTCCCCATACACATTGGCTTTGACAGAGGCCTCGTTCAGTATGCACATTCAGAATGCCTTCTCCCATGTATCCTTGCCTATGAGATTATAGTCAGCACAATTGTCAACTAACGTGAGTACTGCTCGCCCATCAACTGATCAAAGAATTGGGTTTCTCCAATCTCACTCTGGTGACAGAATATGTGACTTGAATCACTTGTACTCCACCCACAAACTGAATTGTCATTGTCACCGTCATTTTCATGCACACTCCATCCGGTGGTTGCTATTCTGCAATATTTTACCAGGTAACCCCTTACTCCACACACACAGGATTCAAAATACACAGCAGTGCATTCTTGAGAGTTTGCAAGGTGTTGTAAATTCCCACATCGGCAACATCTATTTTTCTGAGAGTCACGATTCTCCCGTCTTTATAGAACATCCCCTAGTCCTTCAATCCTCTGAAATCCGCTGTGAATGAGACTCCAATCAACAGTCCATGCTGAATACACTCATCAGATGCTGTTCAGGGCTTCCACTCACCTGATCTGCGCTCTCCGCAATCAATCGCTGGATTCTGGGTTCTCCAGGGTTACTATGGTGACCAGGAAGCTGACAGCAACATCAACACAGAGCTTTCTGTGTTGTGATGCGCCTAGCCATAAGCGTCGCTGAGGTGGCTTCCAATAATGGGCCTTCCTCCTCCCTCTTCGCAATGCATGTAGTGGAGAAGGTACCTCAGAGTGTGAATCTCCTATATAATAGAGGCATCCCTCTCCCCATCCTACCAGCTAAACACCGACACCGGTCACAGCGCAGCATGCAGGGAAGCTTGGTGCAGTATAATGGCCGATCTCCTTCTAGTTTTATGTCATGGGTTGTGCTACACGAACCTCACCTTGCAGCCTCACCCACTTGCTGAAGGACTGTCAAACAAGCAAAAAGGATGTCTTCCCTTCCACCATGTGGTCCATTCTTAGTGATGTCCTGGGGCTCTCTTACAAGCCCATCTGCAGGATCCAAGGCATCAGAGGTCTGCTAGGGGATCATGCGTGGACACAGCTGTCCTCTGTACTCCGCTGCAGTCAGAGAGGACATTCCTCATCACAAGTGAAATGATGGGCACCAGGTTGAAAAGTCATGGAATCATGGAAAGCACAATCATTTATTCAAAGTAGGTGGTGCATCATTTGCCTGCAGCCACCCCCATCAAGCCATTACTTCTAACTGCCAACCTGTACATTCTACAACCCAGAAACTGGTGCATAACAAATCTAGAACATTGTCAGGTTCTAAACTCCTGAAAGCATAAAGGTTGAGGCAGGGGAAAGAAACAAGGAGAAAGAAGTTGTAGAAACAAGCAAAGGAAATGAAAGAAGTACATTATAACATCCCCCAGCAAGGAAAGACCTTGCGTATTAAGAATTTGGCCGCCGATTTAGCATCTAGATGTGCTCAAGGGGCCGCCTCAATCCAATGAGAAAAGAGGACACACAACAACAAGATAACGATAGTTACTGAATCTGTTTATCCTGTCCACATAGTGTATGTGGAGCTCCCAACAGGGTCCTTTTGGATGGGGCAATATGTCACGCAAAGTCCTGAGGGTGTGTCCAGTGCAGTAGATGTGGAAGGTGTGCACTTCCACAAATGTATCAACTTATTCTTGAAGGTTGGGGACAAACGTGTCCTCCTGAATGTCAGCTGCTTCGACATATGCGTGGGGTGTTGCAGTTGCTTAAGAGCAATCATAAGCAATTCCTGCAGCATGTGTACTTTACCTGTAATGTTTTGTAGCCAGATAAAATCCACCAAAGATAGTGAACACCCACATTTTACCCACAAAGCCTTTTCCTCTTGGGGTGCTTGACCTTGCTATTCAATTTTCTGAGTGAGCAGGACTGCTGTGTAAGACACTGCTAGCTGCAATTGTTGTGTGTCTACCTCTGGATACGGGTGAAGTCTGGGACTTCTAAATACGCTACTTCTTTTGCAGCCCTATCTGCTGCATCATGACTCAGTGAAACATAATCTGTGTCCTGTGTGTGGGCAGCACATTTCACCACTGCTACTTCTGTTGGGTGGGGTAGGGCATAAATTAATCTTTCTAGCAATCCTGTATGCTGCACACGCATCACATAGGACCTCTTGAACCCTCTCCTTCACCATCTGGACAACCCTGAATGTACTGTAGATGTGACGTAAATTGAATCAGGATATATTGTTACTAGACACCTATGTGATGCTTCTAGTGCTTCAATCGGTGCAATGAGTTCTGATTCTTGTGTTGAAGAATGTGCTGGTAACCTTTTTTTAATTTCTATTTCCTACTCCCGCCAATGAGGCATACCACCACAGCACTCATATGCCTTTGTCCTGTCTCCTGATTGATCTTTGATGACCCATCATTGAAGAGCACCTCCCCTTCTTTGAGTGCATCCTCCCTCGCTTGAACTAGGTCATCTTTGGGACCTTGGTATGCAAAGCATTCATGCACATCTTCCTCTAAATGAACAGGTATTGGAATTCATGTAGTAGGGTTCACTTTGCGACACCTTACAATGTGAATGGAAGGATTGGATTGTATGACCTCATAACCTGACACTCTTTTGACTCTAAGATCCTGCTGTAATGGGCAAAGGGCTTGCGCCCCAAAGATGTTGTCTGCGTCAACACTGCTTTCATTACTTCCCCATTGGCATTTAAGAACAAATAGAATTCCTTTGTGCAAACAGGGGTTTCTAACACTGAAGCAGTACTTATAGCATTCTTAAGTGCTTGAAAACATGTTATAATTTATCCCCTCCATCTGAGTGACCCTTTAACTTTCTGCACTTCTTTAAGTCCTTGCAACATGGTCTTTGTCTTGTAGTCAAAATTCCATTCTCTACAGTATTTACACAATCCTAGAAATGGCTGCATCCCTTTTACAGGTGTGTTCTGTACTGCAGTTGCTCTCTCTGAGTTCTCCCTTTTTCCTGCTGATGATCAGATTTGCCCCAAATATACCACTTCCTTCTGACAAGGAGGTAGATAGTAATGCTGGAAGTCCTGGTGCTGGTACCAGCAGCAATAAAGGACTTGCAGTGTTTGCCACTGTTGAGAGGGAGGATGAGGAGGAGGATTCAACAAATGTCTCTCTATCAAATTCAGGAGCTGAAGTAATGTGGGAGCTGAAAAAAGAGAAGCTGGAATTTGCAGGACTGCAGGCACGACATGGCTCCTCCAGAGGTAAAGATCTTCTTAATGTGTATGATATAGTTGATTAGCTGACAACCTTTGTGTATGATTGTGAGGTGTAAGGAATGTGATCATATTTTTTGGTTAATCTGCAGCCTATCCCATTTTGGCTGTAGTTCCAGTTCCATTATAGATGTGTCAATGACTGGTAGATAGAAAATACTTAGTTATAATGAAGCAGGCTCTCAGTTTAAAGTTTGGGAAAAATCCTGCCCAATACTTAAAATGGTATTCTACTTAGGTGTGTTATGTGACAAATCCCCTAAAAAACCTGACTGTCTGGGTTGAGGGCTATACGGTAAACACCATTGAGGGCATGACCCATTTAGGTATGCTTGAGCACATTGTTGCCTCATCTTCACCTGAGCTGAATTTCTCAGATTCCAAAGACATAGATCCAAAGAAACTGGCCATTGCTGCTGACCTATGGGTGCCCCATAGTGTCCCATAAGAACAAACCTGATGTTGGTAAGCAGTAGGAGGGGAAGAAGTAAAAAAGAAAAGAAGGTGGGTAATATGATAAAACTTCCTCTCTTTAGGCCCAGAAAATGTTTTACAAGGGTAAGTCAAAAGATTCTGAAAAAGGTACTTTGTCTAAGTAGCCCGAGCATGAGAGTGTGAGAGTGGCTACTCTAAGCAAACCTATATACAAAGATTCAGTGGCACGTGACAACCATAAGGTGGCCCCAGATCTAAGTGTAAGAGCTTGGAGGTCCACTCTGTGAGTTTGGCCTTTTCCCATGAAGAGGAAGACATTGCCATAGGAGTGTCCTTCCCTTTAGACTCCTTGCCCAATGGTGAAAGATATGAAGTTTTATTAGAATCCTTGGAACATAGCAATGCTGGAGCTTCTGCTCCCATATCTGTACCTATCTAAAAGTATTTTCCTATGGATAGTGTCCAAGTAGCAGGTGTAAGTTCCTCTATGTTTATCAACAATGGGCCTAGTCCTACTTCAGTAGACTCCCTTGTGGTAAACCCAGAGGCTGTTGCTAGGAATCCTCTTAGAACTACTCATCTGGCTGTAAGGTCCACTCTCAACCTCTCCAAATTGCCTGTAATTGAAGATGTGAATAGTGAGATGATTAGGGCATCTGTCAGTGTGAGGACAAGAGTTCATAGATGAGCTCTGGGAGAGATTCTTCAAGATTTAGGTCCTGAAACACACTCTCCAGAACCTTCAAACACCAGGTCTCAGAATCAGGCTGACTTAGTCAATTATAAGGGGAAGCCTAAGCCAAAAGGGAAACATAAGGCAAGATGAGATAGAAGACAAAGAGGTAGAGGGAAGGAACATATTCCCTGTGTCCTACCTACAACTGACAATGAGGGAGTGGCCAAGTCACTGGACAAGAAAAGGAAGAGGGAGTGCCAGAAACTCCTCCTTCTTATGGTACTCCAGAACTGCCAGGTTTGCTTGTAGTAGAGGAGGTCCCTAAGGCAAAGAGTAGTTTGGGCCAAAAGAGAAAACCATCCTTGAGAGGCCTTTGGAGAAAAGACTGCTTGCAATCAGAGGTTGAACCTTCTGTAAAGTGAAGAATTCAACAGAAAGGTGGAATTCCAGTGAAAAGGCATACAGTGCTTGCAAGAGGAAACCACATGAGGTTGGTGGTTCCTCAGGATTTGTGGCCCTCCCTTCTGCAGTTACTGCATGGCATTCCCCTTGCAGTTCATCCCGACTTCAGGGTAGCTCAAGTATGTTCTTCCGTGCAATCATGATGGCCCATGATGAAGATCCCAGAAGAAAAAAAAACACTGTTGGGGTTTCATTTCTTGTCTGCATTCTGGTAGAAGTGGAACAGAAATGCAACAACTCCAGGATCCATTCTTTGTATCATACTCAGTCTCGGAAAAGACACATCCTAACTTGGTTTGACCTTTTTGTACATCCTCAGGCAATAGGTCTGTATTGGATTGTTGCTGACCACAACAGCAGTACTTATGATGCTACCGCACAGCAGATGATAACAGCTAATTCGGTAATTGGAGCGTTATTGTACATCTTTACCAGAGATAGCTCCTCTGAAGGATTCAGTAATAGCCAGACCCAGTGGAAGGAAGTTGAAGTGACTTGTGATTGGTTATTCAACTATCCACCACATTCAAGTGGCTTGAGTGAGAGAGTTTTGAGAATGCTCCAAAGTTTTATGGAAGCCCTTATGGAGCCCCCAAAGAAAAAGGCAGTGGGACCTTCTTATATTAAACTCATTGTGCAAACCCCTGATCCTTAGTTCAAATTCTGTGATTTGCCAAGTTGAAAGACTTGGCAAGGTAAACTATTCAGAGGGCCTTTAGTATACCTAGAAAGGCTGGGTTTCCATTGAAAGTGTGAAGGATTTCATTTTGATGGATAAAATAGGGGCCCTGCTATTTGTTTCAGAAAGAGAGACAGAGAAATCTGTATCTCTCCCTCACCTGTTCCAGGGCAGTCCTTCAAATAGCTTAATTAGGAGTGACACATTTTCCTCTCAGATGTCCCCACAACAACACTGAAAATGTTAATACTTTATTTGAGACAATTGTCCCCCTTGTTTTTCATAATTCCAGGCTTCAAAGATTGGAGTGAACATGACTATGCCACTGGAGTTGGTGGGCCTACCAAGTTTAGTTGTTGTTGTTCAGACCCCGGTCATTGAGCTGTCTAGTCAAGCAGGTACATCTGGCTTCAGATGCTGCATGGACTGCAGGAAAGATGTTCACCCTCTGCAAGAAGTAACAAAGTGTTGGACCAGCTAAGTACTTTCCAGTACTTGAGCACTATTGATCTCACTAAACCTTGTTAGGAAATGCCAAGGAGAAAACAGAGGTGTCTACACTTTCAGAACGTAACCACAGAGTGATGGGTCTCGGGAGGATATCTCGGGGGCAACATGCTCGCCTTGGAAGCAAGATGACACAGAGCACCACAAGTTCGATCCCTGGGTCAATGCTTAGAAACCTCTGGGTATTAAGTGCGTTATAAATAACCAATCATATCATATTATTCTAAGTTGGAAACTGCACCTGCCAGAGTCCAAAGGAGATGATATGAATGGGATGAATTATTTCAGCATAACGTACCTGGATGGTATAGTAGTTTTCAGCCCAAATTGGAAGGAACATGTTGGACACCTGGATATTGTGTTGCAGGACCTTCAGCAGAACCACCTGTCGATAAAGGCAACCAAGTGCAAGAAGGTTCAGGGTCCAGTGGTCCACCTTGAAACTGAAATTGGTGATGTAGAGGCCAAGACTCAAATTCTTCTCAGTCAAGTACAGGCTGTACAGTACTGGAAAACCCACACTACCCAGACCCAAGTGAGGAGTTTCCTGGGCCTCACTCTCATCAATTGATGAAAATCAATGATCTTGTAGGTCGCTGTTCTGATTCACTTATCGCTTGATGTGCATTGCACCGTAAAGTAAACGCCCGGAGAATGCGCGCATGTGGCTGGCTGAGATACCCCAGAGCACACATAGTGGGGAGGCGAGAGTTGGTGTGCTGCTGCATATCGGGACCTTCTGTGTTCTCTCCAACCTGTTGTCTCACCATGGCATTGTGCAGTTCGTTGCAGTGGATTGTGGTGCAAATATCTCGGAAACTGTGCATCCTAGGTCCTTGATACATGATTTCAGGGACCTTGAGTTTTGTTCCTAGTGTTGAGACTGTTCCTTCTATGACCACATTGATGTTTCGCCCATTTCAGGTAACCGTCTCACCTGTTGAGGTGCTGAAATGCAGGGAAACTGGTTGAGTGTCCAAATGTCATGTAGCCAGTAATGTTCGGAGGGTCATAACAGGTAACTTTGCAAAATGTGGACACCCCACCCCTTTCCCTGTTTTTCAGCAAAACTCAAAATTTGTTTGTGGGTTTATGTTCTGGTGAATCACTGTTTCTTATACAATTCCACACCATTTCACATGTTCTACTATGCTAATGGAAACAATTGTCAATTGTATACTAGAGAAAAAGAAAACAACATTTCTTTAGTACACAATAAGGACCATAATCCATGGACCTTCATGACTATCTGAGGTCTACACAGTCTCCTGTCCAAGGCATGCATCATTAACAACCCCATATTTCACATGCAAACCACCGCACAGGACAGTCCTTCTACCCTTTCACAGTTTTGCTTATAAAACTCCCTCATTGCATGCTTTCAAACAGTCACAAATCTATCCACCAATCAGTTCAGAAAAACCTACATATAACCCTATCAACATTTTAAACTTCCACAGACCAACTGCCACTTAAGAGTGTACTAGAAATCTTTTTCATACGCATTTTCCTTGCTTATCCCAAAAATGTGTACACACTGCTGCTATAAATACAAATATGTATTGTGCAATAAGAGAAGTGCATGAATGGACATGGGAGTAGGGATTGCCAAGTGCTGATAGGAGCCCAGAAGGAATATGCCAAGAGATGCCAAGGTGGGAGGCTTCTAGCTAACTGATGAGGAGTCCCAAGGGTAGGGTATAGAGCTGCCAGGTGGTAGACCCACAAGGGCAGTGTTGAAGGGGGAGGGGATATACTGGTGTCAACTAGATATATGGCATGTGACCTGTCAGGGTCATGAGGTACCAGGCCACCAGTCTCAGTGGCAGTGGTATGAGTTAGCAGGGAAGGGATTAAGTAAAACAGGGTGAGGAAAGTAAAGTTTGCAGAAGTATCCAGAACTTTAGGAAGTCCAGCTGAAGTATAAGAGGAGCAGGAAGGCTGGGCCAAAGAGTGAGACATGGTTCTCGCTCTCTTTTTCACAAGCAGAGAATGGAGTTTGAGGAGCGAGGGGCTCTAGCAGGGCAGTATTTAGGGAAATCAAGTTGGAGATGTTGTAGTCCCAGGCACCAGAAAGCCTTTTCAATGATAGAGAGGAGCTTGAATGTCATCCTTGCAACCACCAGGAGTCAATGTACACATTTTAGGGCTGCACCGATATGATCCCTGGGCTTGAGGCCAAGGATGTCTTGCAGCAGCCCTATTCTAGATTAGCCAATGGGGGCGTAGACAACACAGAGAAAAGTTAAGGCTGTTTAAGAAGAGGCTGGTGCAGGAGCCCAGGATCTAGAGGACCAGGGCTCTAGAGCCGCTGAGCTTCTGGGGGAAGGTGAAGAATCGTAGAATGCCTATATGGAGGTGAAGCTGAAAGTGGGCTTTCTTTACACGCTCCAACCTGTTAGGAGTAAAGCAGAGAGAGGACTTAAAGATGACCCCAAGGTTTCTGTCCTCACAGGATGTTGGGAGTAGAGGGCCCAAAGAGGGCAGCCAGAGGGTGGGAGAAAAACAGGGCACAAGTATCACAATATAAACATCACCATCTTCTCGGGAGGATACCTCAGCGGCAACGTGCTCGCCTTGGAAGCAAGACAACACAAACAACACAGGTTCGATTCCCGGGTCCGTGCTTAGAAACCTATAGGTATTAAGCGTGTTATAAATAACCCATCATATCATATCATATCATTATATCTTACTGGCATTGAGACAGAGCACTATCCTCAATTGTCCTACTATCATAAATACCATATGCACTTCAATTGTATCATTCCACTATATTACAAATACTGAAGTTCCACTACAGTACCTATACACATATTACTATACTATGTGTTCCCAGTGGCCCATGGCCATGCCCCCAAGATTCTGGCCACTGGTCACAACCACCACAATATAATTAAACCATATAACAAGTACGTACAACACACCTTCAAATAAAAAAAGTCACCCAGCACCCACTGCCATCCAAATGATGTCTACGGACATCGAAATTGACACCAGACTCGGCGGCATCTGCAAACCCTTTTTTTACCTAGAGAAACAGCTCCATATCAACTTTATTGCACTACCACACCCTTTCCAGGCCATGTGTCAGCTACCAAATAACCCCAAATGTGTTTTCAACACTTTTTGTTCTCAGCATTGTCTGCAAACTACCACAGTATCCGCAGACTCAGCGGCTACCGCAGGCCCTGTCATATATGTAATGTATCTTATGTAATTCTATTGCAAAACTACTGATTAGATCCCCCCATGTGATTTCCTGTTCCCATCAGTTAGTCCCACGCATGAAACATCTCCCTCCCTACACTGTCCTGCACCTATTCTCCATGTTTTAGTATATTTTCCACAATCTAAATCGTCTGAGAGGGGGGACAATCTGCACATGCATCCCACACTTCATAGGGACATTTAATCAGAATAGATCCTGATCAATATGTGGAGTCAAAGAGGACCAGTAACATAGGCAAGGGAAGTAGGGTTTGGGAAGGTCGGTGATACCTTTTTGTTTGGGTAGGGAGGGGGGCTGATCTCCCTTTAAGAGGACTCTGGCAGAATTCAGTCCATGGACAGTCTGGAAAAATGGTAACTGAGGTCTGTAAGGGCACTCATCCGTCTAGTAACCAACCTGTTTCCAGTTTTAGCACGTCAATGGATCTATCTGCTTTACTGATGGACACTGGTATCCCAGTTGTCCCAGATATCCTTTCAGCACTTGCCCACCTTGTCATATATGTGTTGCTCCACTTTCCCTGCCTAAGCTCTACCTACAAAGCCTCCCCTGCATCCCTTGCTTTGAACAGTGTTATACAACTCTCCCTATAGATTCTGCAATAGTAAAGCTGTTACTTTCCTCTCAATACTACCTTTCCACTGTTCATAATATGCCACACGAGTGCCCCTATTCTGATAAGGGCTTATTCTGCGGCCCGATGCACACTGTTTTCAACAGTGCCTGATTCTTAGGTAGTATACCAGATACAAAGGAGTTTGCTGTCTTGTCCTGTGCAGTCTTCTCCGGTTTAGTGTGAACACTTTCTTCCATCAGTCTCTGCAGGTAATTCTCCTTTATTCTGTCATGTCTCTTGCCTAAACAAAGACCCCATTCATGCTGATATCTTAGTCCATCTTCTCTATCTATGTTTAGCAATGATGTCTGGCAGTGTACTTCTGGTTCACAGTAACCTATTAGCCATACTTCCAGCATTGACTCCTCCAGTGAGGGGCATAGAGCTTCCACTCCTTTGATGACATCCGGTTTCTATGAATGGCTCATTCTTCGATCCTGCCTGAGACGGCATGATCCACTGATCTTAGACCAACAGACTTGTCCCTGTGACCTCAGATCCTAGTCAGCAGTTTCTGGTGCACATATGCGGTACAATTAAAAAATAACAACCATTGTCCGCAAAAGGGGTGGCCTAGCAAACTCTTCTAAAAGAAAGGAAAAACTAATAAAACAATAAAACTAGGGACATGATCCGATATCAGAAGAGATGTGTTAAAAACTCCTTCAGAAGGATGCTCTTGGAAATAAAAGCCCCCCCTCTCCTCTACCAGCTCGCATTGTGTTTGAATTATTTATTTGTTTACTAGTCTGGGGGCTGCGTGCTACCATACCTTCATGTATCCAACATCACATTTGTGCACAAACGTGCAGTTCTTAAAATCTGCCCATGAACCACAAACTGATTATCACAACAATTTAGAACACATGTGCCTCCACCTAACAGGACTGACATGCACCATTGCTATCAAAAAACATTCTTCCTGTGCTGCACCCGTCCCACCCTGTGTTTGCAGAATCTATTTCACATCCTCTGATCATTCTGGCTATTCAAGTAGACTAAAGTCTGGATACCCCTGGTGAGGACAGAGCACGCCTCTCTACAAACAAGCCTAGATGCTCTGAAAAACGACGTGGTGATGTGGTTCCTTATACAAGTGTATTAGCTTAACATAATTCTTAAAGTACAGCATCAACCCATGACTCCGTTCAAGAGTCCTAGAGCAGACTCGGCAACTCTGTAAAACATGGCAGCCAAGCAGTGTGTGCGTGCTGGCCCACACAAATCTGGAAAAAAGTAGAAGAATTGAAGGACAGCAAGGTATGCTCCAGTTGTTGCAGTCACCCCAGTCCCCATGAAAATAAGAACAAGACCCCGGAGACTTGGATTAGAGGCTGACTTTGTCCTAAAATGAATGAGCAGTGCTACACGTATGCTCCTGGGTTTGGCCAGCCTTGGGTTGGGGCCTAAGGGGTCAGACAATTGGACTGCCAGGCCTTTGGACAGAGGACATGTGGATTGGAACCCAATTTTGGTGGCAGATTGGAAGGGGATCAGGCACTGAGGTCATTAGTGTAGCTGCTAAGTCGTGGGACTAAGTCGATCTACTATCTTGGGCATACGATATTGGGGTGGAGTAGAATCTTTCCATGACTCAGGCCCTCTAGGAATCCCTAATTGTAACTGCATTATGACTATTCAACTCCAGCCCTCCTGAAAATGTACTCCAGCTGCATTTGATGTGGTTATATGCGCGAATTGGATGATGCTCTACCTGGTCAGGTCTCATCCCATCAGATCCATCTATGTCAACCTGACCACTCCCCATGGCACAGCACTGCTCGTACTTCGAACATGTCACAGTTCTCCATCATAGTCCTTTTTCTCCATCATATTACTACACAATAGTGTTTCACCATAGTCATCCATCTTTTTCATTCATCATAGACATTTTGCTACATCATTGAAATGTCATATTCCTACTATTTTATCACTGTCCTTCATAATCCTTCACCTTGATCACAGCCCTTCATCATATTGTTATGTCTTAACCCTTCACCTGTGTGATTGTCGTTCATCGTAGTCCTCCATGCCAGTTTTATCCTTGTTCATAGTCATTCATCATAGTCATTGTAAAGACTGGAGAGGGTAGCTGTACTCATGGCCTCTATATGACAGAGTAGAAGCACAGACACACCAGCCAACATTCTCTATGCGGTAGCAAGGGACGAGCAATCAAGACTTGAGCTCTCAGGAGGTGATGCGGGCTGGTTCTTAAGTACAGTGTAGTCCCCAAGCCCCCACAAAGGAATGTTCACACACTATGTTAGGTGATAACACAATTCTTTATATAAATAAGGTTCAATATATATACGTAATCAATAGCACACTTTGTACTCTGCAATTCTAATATGGTAAATATGTACAATGTCTATGTGGTACGATAGTTCACTCTTGACTCCTTTAAAATGCACTAACTGCTTGACAGTTCCAATGGCATACAAACCGAACAGTAATGTGAATCAGCATCAGACATAGGAAGGAAGACAAGTTAAGTTAAACAAAAAAATCCCACTGCCATGAAACCATTCTGTGTGAGGATCCCCCCACCTTGGCAACCTGATAATAAAATGTATCAACAAGCTCAGTCAATATATGCACAGTCCATATATGTTTGATATAGTCTTGTTTCCTGCTACAAATGTTTTACTACCCCAATGTACCTGGTTTAGGAGAGTACTTTGATCATTGACAGATCCCTCTTGAGTGGACTCCCTTTAAAGCAAGAGCCAAGGGTAGTTGAGATTCCTATGAAGAAATGTGAACACTGCTGTTGAGCGAGCAGCTTCAACCTTTACGGTGCTCGTCGATGATCGGTTGTGGACATCCTGTGAAGATGAAACATTAGGTACGCCCTGATGACAAGAGTTTGCTGCCGCAAAGCAGGTCAATGAAGAATGCAGGCCCAGCAAGGGTGTCAGGTCGTCGGCATTTGGCGTCGACGATCGGGACTCGAGCAAGGCTGGCTTTCGTCTCTTCGTACATGACTTTGTGGACTTCGGGTGGTGAGAAACCCACCGGCGGATTCCCCTCGGTTCGTCGACGACCTTGACTTTCTCGGGCGGGACAAAGCGATCAATGGTGATGGCAAGGGAGTCCTTTTTTTCAAAGTGTCTTAGGCAAAGGTGAAGAGACGCAGCTCTGGTCGTGGAGCAGCACAGCATCAAGCTGTCCTCGCTTCTGGGTACCACGACGCGACAGGCTTCCAGCAGTTATGGCAAATCTCCGAACCGTGATTGATGATGATGGACATCGATGCCCGGGTGCTTCACTTCTGGTTTTTGGCGGACTCCGTCTATGGCCGGCAGCCTTTCTAGGACTGACACCCAGGGTGCCTTAAAGATTAGCTTTTGCACAATGTTCCCTCATAGCTCGAGAAGAATTCTCCTAGCTAGGTCCCCTCTTGGATCAGTTCTTGGAGACACAACAGCTTTCGGATTTCAATGATGGCAAGCAGCAGCAAAACCTTCTTCTCCCAGCTGGGCTTCAAGGTTAAGCATCAAGTTTCGACTTCAGCTTATGAACAATTCTGGTAAGTAAGAGGTCCCCAGATATACTGTTCTGTCTCTCATTCACACTGCTGACAATCATTCAGAAGGGCATTCATGCAGGCAGACAGCCAATCAGGCTCACAGTGCATTCCGGCTATTCTCTGACATCCAGACACACACAGCAAGAATTCACCATTATAATATGTATTCTTCCTTGCTCTTCTCCTTCATTATATTCCATCTTCCTAATTCTCCTCCTTCCTTCTAGTCCTTAATCAAAGCGGATCATCAAAGCTATTGTCCTTCCTCATAGCCCTTCATCGTAGTTCTTCTATGTTAGGATCCTTCACCATGTCATATTATTTCAACCTAGTCCTTCTCCTTTATGGTTTTCCTTTGCCAAAATATTTCTCCTTTGTCATGGTCATTCATCATAGTCATTCTCTTTTGTCACATTCCTGCTAAATATTCACTGCTAGTTATGAAAACCTGGGTATCACTGATCAGGCTCTGGCCTGGCTGACCTCTTTCCTCTCAGATCGACCCTCCCAGGTCCAACTTGGGTCCTTCCTTTCATCTATCTTCCTCTCTTCCTGTGTTGTTCCCCAGGGATCTAACCTCTCGCCCTGGCTTTTTAACCAATACCTGGCAACTCTCGCCCACTGCATTGCCACTTTCTGCTCAAATTTCCAGTGCTACGCTGACGACACTCCACTCATTTTCAGGCTGCCCTCTGCCACCTCCTCTCTCTCTCTCATCTCTGATTGCCTAACTGCCATTCAAGATTGGTGTGCCACCAATGATCTTTGTCTGCACACCAGCAAGACAGAGATCCTCCTCATCGGCACACCTTCACCATCCTTTCACCTCACTCTCTGGCCAGCCTCCCTTGGCCCTCCTCTTACCCCCACCTGCGAGTCTAAGAACCTTGGGGTCATCTTTGACTCCACCCTTTCTTTCTCCGCCCACATCTCTGAGGTCTCCAAAAAGTCAAATTTCCGACTGCACCTCCTCAGAGGTACTCTGCCTTTCCTCTCCTTCCCCAAGAAGCTCATGGTATCCCAAGCTCTGGTTCTCTCAAGCTTGGACTATTGTAACAGCCTCTTTCTAAATCCACCTGCCTCTACTCTCCGCCTCTGCAACTAATCCAGAACAGGACTGTGAGACTTGTCCTTGGCCTCCAGCCCTGAAATCTCTCCATTGGCTCCCAGACGATGCAAGGATTACATTCAAAACCCTCTACATTGTCCACAAGGCTTTCTGTGGCCTGGGTCCAAAATACCTTCAGATATCCCTCCGCAAATACCTCCCCTCTCGAGCTCTTTGCTCCTCCACGTCCAACTCCCTCAGGGTCAGTCGTTTTTCATAGAAACGAGCTGGTGGTTGATCTCTGTCTTTGGCTGGGGCCTCCCTCTGGAACAGCCTCCCTGCCACTCTAAAACTTGAGGAGAACCATCCCCGGTTCCGGAAGCACCTCAAGACCTTCCTGGCCACCCTCTGTCCTCCGGACCCCGGTACCTGCTCACCCTGCCACCCTCCCGCACTGCCTCCGGGCCACCCCTTGCACTGGGGTCTGTATCTGTACCCATACAGCCCCCCCTTTTTCTTCCTGCACTTTGCAGACCTACCCTGTCTGCTGCCTTAAACCTAGCACTTGCAAATTGCTGGCTGCACTAAAACTGTTTGTTGCCTTTATTATTTATTTATTGTTATTTATCTGTTTCCCCTCTGCTTTGCACTTTCCACTTCTCCCCCTTCCATGCACTTTTCCCCTCCCCCTCTCCCATGCACTTGCGCGTCCTCAATGTCACTGGGCCTAGTAAGCTTTTTTTTGTTCTCCCCTGTTCCCTCCCTTGCCTTGTCGCGCTCTGAAACACTTGTGTACGAGTGTGATAGAAATAAAATATCATATCATATCATATGTGTGTTGCGTTTGCAAAATTCATGCCTCAAGGCATCTGAAGCAAATTTAACAATAGGAAAACTGTTGTGATTTTAATGTAGTCTAATGTAATAATAATGGTCATGAATAGTGCAGTTTGTTGGTGGCCTACCGGTATGTTGTTATGGTATTGAGTGACAAGAAAGGGTGTTCTTTTGGGATAGAGAGACAGGCAGGTTTAACCTGATGGTTTGAATGGTGCTGGCCTAGAAATGTTCCAGTGCCGAATGCAGGTATGAATCTAGGTATTTTTTGATGGGACACTGTTGTGTTTGTTTACCCAACAGAATGAACCAAATAACTAATAGAGTCAAGAATTGGTAAAAGAAAGAATAGTTTGGGTGGAGAACAGGAGTTGTTTGTGATAGGGCTAAAAATTGTACAGGTCATGCAGAGAGTGGTACATGTTTTTTCTGTGGTTAACATTGTGGTGGGGTACTAGCATAATTAAGACTGTAGTGTGCATACGGATTGTACATTTAGTATACAGGTGGTAATATATTATAAGGTAACTAGGTTAGTGGGTTTTGTAAGAGTGCAGAAGTAGGGCTTGGACATAATGGTGGCATATTTTTGGGTAGATACTTCATTGATCAAGAAACAGTTGGAAACATGCCTCTCTGTCCCTAAAGCTTAGAGGGGTTCCTCTACCTCAATGAAAACTAGTGAAATTGTCAGGATGTCCAGAACTAAAAAGTCTGCATCACAAAATCCTACTTCTCTCCCTAACACTAATAACTTAAATCAAGTGTGCAAGGATGATCTTTTCCCAAAGTAACAGATTTGACGGTAAGGGATGATGATGCGCTCAGCACCAGAAAAGAAAATGGTGATCACTTGATTTTAGTACTTGATTTTAGTAAATTAAATGGTGACTTTAATTCAGTAGCAAGTAGCCGACACGCTGGCCACGTGTCGGCTACTTGCTACTGAATTAAAGTCACTATTTAATTTACTAAAATCAAGTGATCACCATTTTTTTTTCTGGTGCTGAGTGCATCATCATCCCATACCGTCAAATCTGTTCTCAATTTATACCAACATCGGTGGATGGGTTGGTGGGGTTAGAGTGATTTGCTGCCAGCACATATTCTAATGATTGACTTCACCAATAACAGAAGTTGAAGGTGAACACTAGCGCACGGATATCCAGTTTTGAATCCACTGGCCAACCCACTTGTATATTTTCCCAAAGTAAAGTGTTCATTGTAGTTCCAACCAACAGAAACGCTGGTAACCAAAATTGATGAAACAAACAATACTCACACATTTAACACTCCATTGTAGGCTGTGCTCCTTTCCCCTAGACTCCTTCTTGTTCTACTTTCCTAACATTTGTGCTCCTGAGCCCCATATCATTTTAGGAAAATGTTACTCAGTAATTCACAAAGACATGGTTCTCAGATTCACACTTCCTTATACCATCAACTGGGCAAACTTCCCTACCAAGCGTAGCATTCCATCTATTTAGTGCTTTTCACTTCCAGGGTCTGTGACCCACTTATTCTCAAAATTTCATGTAGGTGCGGGTCCCAGACTCACAATATTCTGAATGGCTTTGCTTACTTGCCTGCCAAGCAACTGCCATTTCATGGACTGTCTCTCTTTCTCTCATAGGGTGCAAGACCCTTGTATTCTTTGTCACTTTAGGATTTTGTCTTTCATATGGGTGCGGGTCCCAGACTCACAATCTAGCATTGTATCCGCTTGGTTTACTCCCCTGCCAATCAAACAACTATTCCTTGTTTGTTTCTTTTACAATCATGGTCCCAGAACCTCTTATTCATGTTCTCGGGTTCTCACATAGGTGTGTATCCCAATTCATTATCATATCTTTTTGGTTTACTCTCCTGCCAAGCATACACTTCTTCTTTCTCTATCTTGTTTATTCTCAAGGGGCCAAACCCTCTTATGATTTGACTTCATGTGGGTGTGGGTGCCAGACTTGCAATCTCTTCTCAGGGTCCCACACCCATTCATACCAACTTCTGCTTTCAACCCCTTGCTTCCCCGGACCTCTACCACCTCTTGTGTAGCTTGCGTACCTGTTTGTCTCTTCCATGTAGGTACCATTGTTTTCCGAGCATCTGCGTCCCTTCTAGAGGCTCTGGTAGCGTTTAAGTAACCAGCAGGGTCTGCAGCATCTCTGCAGAGGTGTGACTCTTCCTGGCTCTGCATACTCTCTCTCACAAGCTTTGCCAGGGACTGGGCTGCCCAGAGGTTCAACTCAGCAGCAGCCCAAGTAGTCCTTCCATCCTGGACCACGTTTGGGTTCTCCTTCTCCTCCCTTCGCGGCTTCCCTTTCGGATCTCATCTGCGCCTCATGTGCAGCTCCCACAGTTCCTCTTGAGAGGACAGCTCTACCTTAGCATTTTAGCTAAGCTGCCTTTAAACTCCTGCGCTGGATTATTGTATTGTTTTGGCTCAATCACATACCTTGAGAAGCTAGACCGCACACCCTGGTTCTCTAGAGTGATCCTCAGACTCCTGGTCATCATCTTCTTCACAATGCATGGATAAGAACCATATGTAACATAATTTGTATTCTCTGGTGTTTTAGTCCTGTCATATTAGGTTGACTAACTTGATAATAGAAAACATGGGCTCTATCTAAAGAGGGGGAGGAGGATTCGGTATTGGAGAAGGGGTTGGTTGGGTGTATTGAAGTGGGAGTATATCACATTCTCTGGAAATGGTCGTTCTCAATCCCATAAGTGACTTCTTTCTCATGTGATCCTCCTTGGTGCACCACCCCGTGGGGGATTATTGTACTGTGGATGCACCACATTGGCCCCATGGGAAAGGTATATCCCTATGGGAGAAGTGACTAAATCCACATATTTGTCACAGTGTACAAGATAGGTAGGGAGAAAGACATACATCTAAGGTTAATTTGATGTAACAAAACTTGTTTTTATGTTTGGTTGTTTCTGATCATTCAACCTGAATCGAAGCATGTGCACCTTGATGGGCTGGTAATGGTATAAAGTGCACTGCAATATGGAGCAATTGACATAGATGCCCTTTCAAGCACAGAGGCATAGCATCTTTGGTTTGCGGGATTGAGGCCCTAACTAAATAGTTTGGGGAGAGGGTTTGAAACTGGTGTGTGCGCCATCATCAAAACCTCCCATCAACTGGGTGCCATTTAATATAACTTCATCCCAGGTTTTGATCAACTTCACTAATGTTATTTTGAATGCATTCAAAAATCAATACATTTTTTTAATGGGTTACTAATTTATTATTCTGTGATGTTGTTGATTTTATAAGCAAACATTACAATTATTTCGGCAAGACATTCCAAATCATGCTACCAGTGAGACGTAATGAACCACATGCGAGTCTGAAGGCCATCATCACGTGGCTTTGAACAGTGTTGCAGGAGAGACTCTCACAGCCGTTTCATTTTCTCATTCTGGATATTATTATAGATTGTGCTTACTAAATAGCACGTTCACTGCTAAGTATGTGTGATGACGTAGCTAAGAACCAGGCCTCAGGATAATTGAACTTGATTTAGCAAGAGGATAGTTGTGCAAATTGGAATACAATACAATGTAATGAAATGTGTTCTTGCAAAACGCAATTCTGGCATTTGTGTGGCCTCTTATTGTGGTTTTTGAACAAAGGTTGGGGCAACTGGAGGCTTAAAGGGGCTAGAGTGAGAGGCAAGTGATAAATGTGAGGATGAAATGTGCAGACCAGAGGTACATCATATCTGCGTACTGCTATGTGTATACGTGGTTGTTTGGAGGTACACCTGGGTCTTCTTCTTAACCAGAGGGAAGAACACAGGACATAATAGCTGTCAGCATTCAGATGGATAGCTGCTGGTCTGGAAAGAGGGCAGAGGTGCTATAGGATTAGACTAAAGAAGATGCAGGCCTTTTAGAGAGCTGAAAATGGTTCTCTGGTAATTACTATGGTGGCTAGTATTAGCTGGGGTAAGGCTGCAGTGAGCATCGATGTTTGTGTGTGTAGTGTAAGGTGGTAAGAGATTGAAAGGTGACTAGGCTAGTTGGGTGTTGGAGAGGAAGTCGGGAATGCTGTTCCGGGGTCTTACATCTGGGGCTGATATGATTAACTGGCACAGGAGTGTTTTGGTTTTCCAGCACATGAATAGGGTTTTGCTGTTCTGTTAGTATTTAATAGAATGCCTAGGGTTTTCTCGTTATTTTACCTTTTTTCATGATGCTTGTTGGAGGGTGTTAATGTGCTTGAAAACAACATTTGTACATTTCGTAATCATAGGACCCCAACACATCTCAGCACTATTTTGGCGTGAGTTTATCTTAAACACGTATCAAAAACCGCATGTTGTAGTGTTTCTTTTTTCATTTCGCTGCTTGGAGGATTCTTGTCATTTAATGGGGGTTGAAGCACCTGCGCCTTTGTGCAATGACTGTGGCCCCGAATATACTTTACAAAGGAGGTTGTGACATAGGTGATGATTCAAGCCCCGGGCTGCATTTTAATTGTTTCATAGACAACCACTTTAAGAAAAGCCTTCAGTGCTTGATGCCTTTATCAGGGCCCATTGATTTGTTTCCCATCCATAGTAGCAATAATAGGCCAGGTGAAAAGGTGCAAACACCTTTCAAAAGACCAGAGACAGTATCGGGCACTTACAGGAGGTTATCCTCTGCATATCAGTATGATATCTTCTCCCTATAGCAATGCAATCTAAAATGTAATGAAATACAGGGTAAAAGCGCTCCAAACATTAGCACATATTTCAGTAAAGAGACACCAATTGAATATGTGCAATCATAATGGCATAGGTATTTGGTGAGGGGTTTTCCATTGCCCTACTAAACCCAAATTAAAAGGGCATACATTTAAAAAAAAGATTACCCAAACTGTTGGAGTGGAGGGATGTGTCCTACCAGAGTACTTGAGAGAAACGTGTGTCCATCTTGTGTGTGCTGAACATGATCATCTCAGTTTGCAATTCCAATGATAGAAAGTTCACACTAAGATGGCAATGCTGAATGGCTCCTTGCCATATATATATAAAGGTTCCCACATCAAGACAGACATTCACATCCCGAGCACAAAGCAAATGGAACATTACATTAAAGTTCCTGCCATTTCTGAATCACAATCCATTGTTCCTGTGATCATTCTCAAATAAAAACAACATGTGTGTGAAGATAAACGTGCACGTGCATGTTCATTGACAAGGTATGTGCAAATATTTAATGACATGGGGAGATGTTTGTTCAAAAGCAATACCAAATAAATAATCCAACATCACTTAAGCTCAATATACAAATAGTTATAGATGCACATGGAGCCAGTGAATTAAGGAATGAATATAGTAAATAGCAAATAGTACAAAAAACGTTTGGGCCATATTAGAAACTATTTGCACCATGACATATTAAATTGTTCATGGTATAATGCCTAGGGCATACATTGAATTAGGAAACAAAACAAAAGTCTAAGGAGTCTAATCGATAATGTATGAGACAAGACGCCATTTATTACGGGTTTGCAAACTTATAAACAGACAGCACATTACTAACCCACCACTCAAGATAACCCAACCCACCTCCAATTCACCTTCCCCATTTATCTCCCCATGGTCTGGCGCCTTACAGTACATGTACCTCAGTGTGACCCTTCCTGCCACCAAAACATTACAATAGTACTCCTTGTATATTTCCGTAGTCCGTCTTCCATTCCCATTCTGTCTCTTGTCATCACGTAATCCTCTACTTCCTGCTCGGCCGCTCTGGTCTGACAATGTCCAGTGTCCACAGGTGAGGAGCATAGGGGCCACTGCCCCCTGACTCACTTCCAGCAAAGACCAAGGCTCCACTGTCCGAACAGGCCCAAAAAGGCAGCTAGATGGACTTCACCCTACCCCCCAACCGCCTGGAGAGCTCCTGAAAGCACTGTCTCATCAGTACGATGGCACATGTCCCTTTAGAGAGCTCTCATGGCAAGCATTACCTCAAGCCAATAAATAATGATTTTCTTATCTAATGTCCACTAGAATAAAAGAAAAAATACTAAACAGTTAGGCATATTTCGCGCTCTGAATCACTTGTGTATGAGCACGATATAAATAAAATATCATATTATATCATATGAAAAGGGTGACACTTCGGGCATTCACATGTCTTCCAAAGCTCCTCCGTCCACATCACTGTTTACACACATTGATGGCCACTCATTATTGCATAAGCTCCTTCCTACCTGAAAGAGAAACTTAAGAACTACCATCCTCAGAGAAAACTTAGATCTAGTAACTATTAGTGACTTGTGTGTCCCAAGCCCAATTTTGGGGTAATGGACAAACTTTTCAATTTCTAACTGTACAGCCTGGAATGCCATCCTCTTGGCACTCCAACAAGAAGCCCCGTGACCATTTTGAAAACAACTGAAAATCATCCTATTTGAATAGACCAAATCTCCTGCATTGCCCTTGGTTGTCCGTTGACTTTGTTTTCTTCTTGTGGTTTTATTTTGTGCCCTGACACCCACATGTTTTCAGCGATATAGAAATAAATAAATAAAATCTAAATTATGGCCTCTAAAAGGGCTAGTCGATGCTGACTGTTTTTTTATTTGTGTACCAGGTGAGGTCATGAAGCTCCTCTGCTTCCAGAGCTGGCCAACGTTGTGTGCAATGCCAAATGTGTATTGTGAATCAATGTAAACAGTAACAAGCAGCCAATCAGCAGGCCTGTGTGAGGGCTACTCATTCCACCACCTATGCTGACATCACCTGAGGTAGTTTGCCACTATCTACCAACTCCTCAGAGGGGCGCATAAGCGTAATCTGCAACCACATGCCCACTTTTATTTTTAAAATATTAGCCGTCCACCTAATACGTGAAATCTGGATTGGGCAGTGGTACCATCAGAGAGGTCTTTACGAGGCATCCCCAAACAGTCAGTTACTGACACACAGTCATGAGGGATGGAATCGGGTGGCTCTCCCTCCTGTGGGGTAGGACGCAAGGATGTTGGATTCAGAACCAGACATTTAGTCACAGTAAAGTTGAAAGAGTTCAGTAAAAGCATCTCATAGTTGCTAGCTCTCAAAACAAACATGTGCTGAGTCTTTAGGATGCCGGTCCCGTTAACCCCCTACCGCCGCATTCCGAGGTCCCTTTGCGGGTCCCACTAGGGCTGACTGGTTTTCCCAGCCACCCTTAGCGGGATCCGCTAAGGGACCAGGGAGCTAATAACGGACCCGCTATTAGCTCCTTCCCCATTCCCATTGAGCCCTATGGGGGCACGAATGGGAATGGGGAATGGTTTTCAGAATGGGGACTTACCGGGTCCTCCAAGGTCGTTATGACCCGGTAAGTCCCCATTCTGACTACCCGACGGGACACGGGTTTGGAAACCGCCATGGTGCTAATAGCACAATGGCTGCCTCCAAACTCGTAATGAGGCCCACATCTAAAGGTGAACCCAATACGATATTCTCGATTTGTTCCACCACCAGAATAGCAATCAAATACAGGGTGGCATTCCCGCAGCAACCGGGTCCAACTCTTTACTGTAATAGGCAACGGGTCTAAGGTGGATCCCATGCTTCTGAGTGAGGACAGCCAGAGCAAACCCATTCTTCTCTTAAGAATATAAAATAAATCCTATCTTAGAATTGTGTAGTCCTAATGCAGGAGCTTCAGCGGGTAGCCATTTAATCTTAGTAAAAGCCTCCTCTGCTTCTGGCATCCACTGTATTAGCTCCATAGTGTTATATCGGGTAAACTCCTAAAGTGGTTTGAGTATTTCTGCAAATCTTTTGATACATTGCTGGCAGTAATCAACTTCCCCTAGGAAAGCTCACATTTGAATTACAATCTGGGGATTTGGTATGTTATAAACAGTCTCTCTCTAGGAGGTGCATATCATCTGGTATGTCTTCATAATGTCATGTCCCAGACAATGTAACCCAAGGGCACACAACTGTAACGTCTTCCTTGAAGCCTTATGCCCTTTCTCTGCAAATGCTGTCAGCAGTACCTTGGCGTCTTCCTTAGAAAGCTTGTATGAATGTCAGGCAATTAACAAATCATCAATGTATTGTAGCAACACTGACTCCCGGGCAATTTTGTATAATCCAAATCATTCTTTAGCTGTTATGAAAAGAGGGTTGGGGACTTTGTATTCCCCTGGGGCAAATGGGTCGACGTGTATTGGACCTCTCTATATGAAAATGCAAAGATGTACTGAGTATCCATATGTATAGGAACAAAGAAAAAAGCTGAACGTAAATAGATCTCCATGGAATGTGTAGTCTCTTGTGCAATACAGATAATTTGGGACCTGGGTTTGCACCATGGGAAAGGAAGATATCACCATTGCATTGATAGCTCCTAAGATTTGAACAAAATGATAAACGTCCTACGCTGGCTTCTTTACAGGAAAAATAGAAGTAATGCATGGGCTCCTAGTCAGAACAATCATTTCCTTTCTCAGCAATTATCAATGACTGTGTGATGCCCGCCTCTGCTTCAGGCAGTATTGGGGTCTGCGGTGCAACGACTTAAACAAATCTTGCATTACCTGCACCAGCTCAGCAGTGTGTATATACCCCACCTCATTATCATGGGTGGACCACAAAAACTCTGGTATAGAATCAATCAACTCATGTATATCTTCCGACCATTTCTTAACTTGCTCCACTATACTCCCTCCTGTTTCTTCCATTATTTATTTATTTATTTATTAATGTATTTATCATTTAGTATTTATAAAGCGTGCATCAGCCCGGGGAGCATCATGGCGCTGTTACAGACATTGAGCTTAGTTACATAGTACAGACATATTACATGAGAGGTACAGACTTGCATGGTACAGACTTAGTTACAAGTTATCACGGGCAGGTTTGGATAAATAGGGTGGTTTTGAGTGTTTTTCTGAATGCTGGTAGGGAAGTCTCAGCTCTGAGAGTGTTGGGGAGGGAGTTCCAGAGTTTGGGGGCAATTTCTGGAAAGCCAATACCCCTCACTTTGGCACTGTGGATGTGTGGGATGCATTGTTTATTTGCTTGGTTGGTTCTTTTGGGGCGAGATGATGTATCTCTAATAATGGTTTCTGAGAGGTACGGTGGGGCTGAGAGGTTAATGCATTTATGTGTGAGGGTTTTAAAAGTGATCCTTTCTCTCACCGGAAGCCAGTGGGCATCTCGTTTGGCCTGCAAGATGTGGTCTCTTTTAGGGATTTTGAGGGCTGCTCTGAGTGCATGGTTTTGGACCGTTAGACGACGGTTGAGGATTTGACGGAGGTACCTGCCAGGAGGACGTTGCAGTAATCTAATCTGGCCCCTATAGTAGCTCTAGCTATGGATAGGCAGTTCTGGTTGGATAGGAAAGGTGAGACTGCGTTTATGAGTTTAGTGGTGAGTGCCGATGCAGAGGCAATGGCACTGACTTGCCTGGTCACGGACATAGTGGAGTCTAGGTTGATCCCTAGTGTTTTAACTGAGGAGGAGACAGGGATGTTGGAGTTATCAATGGAGAAGTTGCAATATTGTTGGTTGAGTTTAGCTGGTGTTTCTTTTGAGCCCATGATGATGATTTCCATTTTGTCCCCGTTCAGGCACAGTCCACAGTCCATTGGCTGCCATTCAGGCTTTGCTGATGGAGTAGATCCTTGTAAGGGCTGTGGTGTCCTGGTCATATGAACCTGAGAGGGGCAGAAGTACCTTCGTATCATCAGCATAGTTTGTGTAAGCTATGCCGAAGGAGTCAAGTTTATCAAAAAGGGGTTTGGTGGATAGGTTGTAGAGGGTGAGAGCGGTGCAGGAGCATTGGGGGACTCCAGATTTGAATGGTGGAAGGGTCTGCATAGGCTAAGGCTGAGAAGAACTTCATAGCTCTGCTCACCAGGAATGATGTGATCCATGAGGAGGCATTGTTAGAGAAGTGAGCTGCCTGGGTGAGATGTGTGGTCAGGGTTTTGTGATCCACGAGATCGAAGGCGGTTTAGAGGTCTAAGAGTAGGAGAAGGGCAGGTTTGCCTTTATCCATGATTGAGGTAATTTGATTTTTAAGGTTCAGGAGTGAAGTTTCTGCGCCGTGGCCTTTACAGAAACCAGACTGCCTTTAACCCAAGATGATTTTTGTTTCCAGGAAATGCTAAATCTGGTTGTGGGCTGCCTTGTCCAAGATTTTGAGGAGGAATGGGACGGCAGTGATGGACCGGTAATTGGTGGGAGATGATGGGTTGAGGGTGTTTTTTTTAGAAGCAGGCGTTCCCAGGCTTCTTTAAGGCAGGAGGGGACTATGTCTGCAGAGAAGGAGGCATTCATGAATGCAGTTAGTAGGGGAGCTAAGCAATCAGCACATTCTTCTAACAATGGCTGGAGGACATATGTCTGCATTGCATGTGGATAGCTTGAGGTGTAGGAGAAAATCACAGATGTCCTTTTCTGTGATGGCACGTAAGGAGATTGTGGGTTCAGAGGGGCTGGGGGGCTTGGCTGGGACGGTGGGTTAGGTATAGGCAGAGCCAAGAACCGTGCTTGTATTTTTTGTTGGATGCATTTGATTTTACTTAGTAGGGCATTCTGGATACTAGAGCACCATGCTTTGTCTTTGATGATCTCATCTGGACTGGTGGGAGGAGTAATGAGGTCACAGAAAATGGTGAACATTTCTTTGGGTTGAGAGTTGTCCTTGGTAATCCGTGCGTTAAATGAGTTGGATTTGGCCAGAAATATGGCGTGTTTGGATTTGTTGGAGATGTTTTTGAATTCTGATTTGGTGGAGTCATTGGGGGTGGATTGCCAGTTAGCTAAGGCTGTACCTTTGCTAGAGCGTAAGGCCTGTTGGTCTTCCGTGAACCATGAATTGGTGTGCATGGACTTTTCTTTCTTTTTTGTTTTGAATTGGGGCTGTGGTATTCACTGCTCTGGTGAGAGTTACGGTGTAGATATTGGCGAGAGTGCTGGGGTCACTGGAGAAGGAGGTTCTGAGTTTGGGGATTTCAAGGAAGGGGCTAAGGTTTTCCTTATTACGTTTATTGAGCTTCTGACTTGGGCCGGGGAGGGCGGCATAAGTGAGGGTTTTTGTGATATGTGTGGTTGGGATGGTGAATTGGATGCAGTTGTGGTCAGCGACCCAGTCAAGGGTGCAGCCTTTGCAGTGTGTTGGGTCAGTGACTTTTTGAGTGAAGCCAAGGTCTTTTAGTTTCTTTGCTAAAGTTCTGGCTGCTTTATCTTTAGAGGCCCTAAAGCCTAAGTTGAGGTCACCCAGCAGGATCGTTTTGGTAGAGCTTTTAAGATTATTACTGAGAATGTGAAGGATGTGTCCATGGAAGTCGGGTGCTGAGCCTGGGCGCCTATATATGAGGTGTATGTTGATGGTGCAGTTGAGAGATAAGGCAAGTTTGGCTGAGAGAAGGTTGGAGTTTCCCTTCCAGGAGTGGTGGCATTGTCTAAGGGAGGGGGAGTCTTTGGTGATGAGGGCTACACCACCTCCTTTAGAGAGGAGTCTGTCAGAACGGAGAATGGAGAATCTGTGGGGGAGAGTTAAGGAGATGGCAGGGCCAGATGCCTCATGGAGCCATGTCTCAGTGATGACGAGTACATCTAAATTGGGCATGGAGATGAGGTTGGTGATTTCTAGTGCATGCGCTGAGAGGGATTGTGCATTTATCAGGGTGCATTTGAGTCTGGACGAAGGGATACTTTTTACGAGGGGCGGGGAGGGTGGTTGGCTGCAGGGTGGGTGAGAGTGGCAGGATGATAGGTATTTTAGTGATAAGAGTGCGCTGGTGGGGTGATGTGGTATAGTGTGGTGGGGCAGTGGGAGAGGTTTCGTGAAGGAGGTGGGGGTGTTCGGGCATAATGGTGTGAGGGGTGCACGAGCATAGCCTGAGGTTTCTTATCAGCGTGCTAATGGGAAGGCTGAGAATAATGGGAGTAGATGAGGTGTGTGATCTGAGTCTGGTTAGTCTGGAGATAATGTGGGCAGAGGGTGAGTGTGTCGATGTGGGACAGCGAGTACTGGGGTAGTTGGCTGGGAGGGATGTTGGATAGTGAACAAGGGGAAGGTCAGTTGGGATGGAAGTATGCATGTGAGGGAGCATGCAGAGTGGAAGGAGGGACGACCAAAGTATTAGAGAGAGTGTGATGAAACTATACAGGGTTGGTAGCTGAGTGTGTTGTAGTGAGTGGGTGGGAGGGAGGATGTGCATAGTGGGAAACATTTGCGGGTGGTGAGAGGGAGTGCTGCACATGGTGTGGTATCAGGAGTTGTCAAATGGTATCAAAGCACAGTGGCAAGCGACAAAAGGGTCTTGTGTGACTAACAGCACAATGGCTAACTGGCAGAGTGGAAAGGCGTGCGACCAAGGGTCTCAGGTGAGTAACAACACAGTGGGTAACTGGCATTTCCTTAACATAGCCATAACCACTAACGCATTATCTGAGGTCACACTCAAAAACACCCATCTGGGGTGCAATAAAAAGTGCACCTCGTTTTGCATAGCAAATCTCTCTCCAACAAATGTGCATGTGATGTAGGACTTACAAGATGAACATGTTGATCTGTAATGGGCCCTAAAGTTACAGTAAGAGGCTCCCTCACATGGCGTACAACAGTAGTATTTGATATGCCTACTGTTCTCACTGTCTCTGCTGATATAGGAACATGTGAAAAATATGAATTTGCAAAGCAGATCTATTTGATCCCATATGCACCAAACATGGCACGGTGTCCCTTGCACCTGTTATTGTACATAAGGAACTTCATGGTTGACTGGGATAATTTGTGCTTCCAGAGTCCCCTCCCCTTCTGGTTGTCAGAGCCCATTTGAATCCCCTCCCAATACTTGTGTGTCCCAGGGGATGAAAGGGTTAGTGTTTGGGTTAGGAAATTAGGGCATAGGCCCAATTGGAGCTGTATGAATTCTGACCTGACCTCCTTGCTGTGGCATCTGGGCATAGTTGGGAGCAGTGATACATTGGGGCTGTGGGCCTCCATGGTCTAAATGGGCACTCATTTTTCCAATGGGCCTACTGCTTACAATAATTATGAATCAAAGGGTTTGGTGCCTTGGCCCTTGGAGCCTACTGATTATTCCAATTTCCCTGCACTTTCCTGACTCTTTTCTCCCTACTCCTGCTTTTGATTGATCTGTCCAATATATCCCACAAGCTTGATTTTGTATATGTGTGGACCCACTGGTCCTCCGCCCCTGCCTCTACCCCTCTGTAGACCCCCCTTTGAGCATGATTCCCAGATAGTGTGCCATTGGTTGGAGCTGTCCCTGCACTTGTTCCTGATGTGTCTGCATCTGCAAAGTCAAGCGTTTGTTCACAAATGTTTCCTTCTTCTGCTGCTTGAAAGTAACGCAATGCAATGATTCACCACTACCACGAGCCTGGCTAATGGCTTGGTGTACCTGCCTATACACACATTCTTAAGCTGTAGCTGTACCTTCTGGAGCAGGCCAGAAACACACGAGTTTGCTATGGCATCCTGAGCTGTCTCCTCTGACTTTGTAATACCAGAGTGCTGAGTGAACACCATCTTCAGTCTATCCAAGTAATCAACGGGTGATTCACCCTTTTTATGTTTACAACTCGATAGTTTCGACCAATCCGTCTTTCTAGGGCATACTTTGGTAACTGCACTCACTATCTTTTCACTTGCCTGCAGCAGGTCATCCCCTGTGCCTGAATCGGTGGTTGGCCAAGTCGCTCGGTCTACTAACTGCTGTCTCATCTCACGTGGTATCATTAGCCTCATAAGTTGATTCCTATCAACCCATGATAGTTTATAACACTGAATTACTCCCTGAAAATCATTGGGGCTTTTTCCTTTTATTGGGGAATTTCTTTGCCAAGGTCCCCGGGTATCCAGTGTACATGTACAGGAACCATACCATGATGTTGTTCTCCGTCCTCATGACCAGATGTTACTTGACTGAGGGAGGATTCACAAGGGTGTGAATCCCTTCCATATATTTTACCTCCCCTCATCATAGAGGGGGCATATGAGGGAGGCAGCCCCCAGGGCACATGTGCTCCTGTGGACACCAGAGCACTGAGCCCCAGTGTGTTGTGGGAAGATGGCACAACAGGAGACATCTCCACTTAGGTTGTCTCCCCTTGTGCCTCCTCTGGGTTCTGCCCTGATAATGGCCTCATACTAGTGAAAAATGCAAATATATCTTCTGACATTTCAATATCCTGAACTTCTAAATCCTATTTTGCCTTTTCTTTATCCATCTCCCCATTCTGAATTTGTTGGGGCAGATCCAAGCCCCTTCCATTCTTATTCTGCCTCTCAGAAACTTTATTTGTCCCCACAGTTGATCATTAATCACCCTCAGTCCTCTCTTTTCCCCGTCATTCCTCCTGGCTGTTGCCTCTTCTAACCATGTTACAAACACTCCCCACTGTACTGCTGATATTTTAGTACCTTCCACACCCAAAGCCCTTCTAAGGGCTCCCAATGTGTCCAACTTGAATGCCCCCTTAATCGGAAATTGAGTCTGTCTATCACGCCAAGTCCAATAGTGCCATTAGTCAAAATAATCACAAGGAAACCACTAAACTGCCTAAATATGTAATGAATGGGCAAGTCCTTTGGGGGTTCTTCTGCCTGTTTCGATTGCCAAATGCCCTTTTTCCTGTCTCTATTTAAATCTGCATTCACTTGCCACTTGCCCCATTACTCAGGCGCCCCTGCTCCATGCATTTTCTGACTCCAATAATTTGCGGTCCTGAATGGGAGGGGGACTCACGTTTAACTACCAGAGAAACAAAACAGTGATCCTAACAGGCAAAACAATTATATGATATGATATGGTATGATATGACATTTTATTTATATAGCGCCTATACACAGTGTGTTTCAAAGCATTTACTCACCATACAATCATCCACTTGTCCTTATTTAATTAAAGGCCTTAACCTAACCCCAAACTGATACTCTCACCAGTCCCCAGGCCTTATATGCTAGCCGAGGCCTGTACCCTTTTGAGTACCCCCAATACCAGGCTCAGTTCTTACCCTTGGAATCTTGCTAAACTAAACTTTGGATGAAAGAGAGACATAACTAATAGAGTCACAATTATGAAACAGGCAACAGCTAACACCGATACTAAATATCCAGCTCACAATCTCCCATTTCAGAAAATCCCCCTAAAACATCCCATCCTGCGTTGACCATTCCCTGGTGCAAACAGATCCCTCAATTTCTTGTGCATCCCTGCATGCTTGCTCACCGGTCTGAGAATCCTACTCCAGAAACCTCCTATGGAGATTTGAAAATAGGTCTCCTACCTTACAGTCTTTAGCAATCATGGGGGTGTCCAGATGGAGACCATCATGATCCGGTGGTCTGTAGTTTTGCACGACAGATCTGAGTCATGGTCACCATCTATTAATGTAAAAACAAAACAAAAGACTAAGGAATCTTATTGAGAATGAACAAGGCAAGACATAAATTATTACGAGTTTGCAAACTAATAATTGGACATCACATTACTAACCCACAACCCATGCTAACACAACCCGCCTCCTATCTGCCTTCCTCTTATATCTCCCCATTGTCTGTCCCCTTACAATCCATGTCACTTATGCTTGATGCTTCTAACCCCTAACATAACAATAGGACTCCTTGCATATCCCATCTTCCATTTCCAATCCGTTTCTTAGCATCACATGATCCCTTACTTTGGAGTCAGTCTTTCTGATGATGTCTGGCATGCACCTCCTCAGGAGTGGGGGTAGGGATCATGCACTTCTGGCAAAGGATAACCTCAATTGACTGAACTGGTGTGAGCCGCTGAAATTCAAAAAGAGAGCCCCTGGAAGTGTTTCCTTACCAGTCCAGAAGTGCACGTTCCTTTAGAGAGCCTTTGGGGCAAGCATTACCTCAATACTTTGCATCCTGAGCTGAGCGGGTGACTGCAGGCAGCTGAGAGAGGTATCGCGCCCCTCTGTGGGCCTGTGAACTTTTAATTGGTGTTTCTCTCCGACTGCCTCCATTGCTGTGCCTCCCCTTCCCCCCTCTCCCCTTCATGTTGTTTCCTTGTGTTCCCTCCCTCCCTCCCGCCACCCAACCCTACCACTGCACTGTGATTCGCCCACCTGCTCCTCTAGGCCTAGCTTGGTTGCCCTGCAGTCACTGCGCTCCCATTTGCATCCTGAGCTGAGTGGGCGACTGCAGGCAGCTGAGAGAGGTATCGCGCCCCTCCGAGGGCCTGTGAACTTTTAATTGGTGTTTCTCCCCGGTAGCCTCCATTGCTGTGCTCCTCCTGCCCCCCTCTCCACTTCCGTGTTGTTTCCTTGTGTTCCCTCCCTCCCTCCCGCCTCCCAACCATCCCACTGCACTGTGATTGGCCCGCCCTCCCCCTCCTCCTCATAACAGGTGCTACCAGGGCAGCCCCTGCCCGGCAGCCGCATGGCTAAGGACCCTAAGGCAAAGGGTGGCTCCTACTGTAGCGGCTCCTCCTGTTGTATCTGCATGTGTCCCCAGTGGATGCCAGTTGTGATAATATGCACTGTATCAGTATTTAAAATTGCATTGTGAAAAAACCTGGCCTTTTTCTCCCCTTTTGAGGATTCTCAAACTAAGGTGTTTTTCCATGTGTTGTGATAATATACACTGTATCAGTAATTAAAATTGCATTGTGAAAAAACCTGGCCATTTCTCCCCTTTTTAGGATTCTCAAACTTGGTGTTTTTGCCAGTCTTGTGATAATTTGCACTGTATCAGTATTTAAAATTGCATTGTGAAAAAACCTGGCCTTTTTCTCCCCTTTTTAGGATTCTCAAACTTAGGTGTTTTTCCCCGTGTTGTGATAATATGCACTGTATCAGTATTTTAAAAAAAAAAAATTGCATTGTGAAAACCTGGACTTTCTCCCCTATTTTGGATGCCCAAACTTAGGTGTTCCCTCCCACCTGTCTCAATCTGGCGCATTCTGAATACTCTCATACAGAGTGTTGCTGTCTATCCTATTGCTCAACTCGCTTGCCTCTCGCTGTCTTGTCTGCCTACTCCAGGGACCTTTCTCTAGTGTCCTCTCCTCTCCCGTCCACCCCCTCCTATCCTGCCTATTCTATGGTGCTCTCTGTCTCTCCTATCTTTTCAAACTGCTTCTCTATTGACTATCCTGCTCTCGTCACTAAATCTGGTAGGAAGAAGTTTAAAATGGACATCCTGGTCTCCAACCCAGGCCTCCCTATCGCTGACGCCTACACCAGTGCCTCCTCCAAGGAAACTCTCAATGACATCCTCCTTGTCGTGCCTTTGCCAGATCGATGGACCCTTCATATGGTCTCTGTGCTCTCCCCCTTCTCCTCCTCTCCCATTAATGGTGGCACCCAGTGGGATGCCCTCCTGGCATCCTTCCATTCCTCTAAGGTCATCATTAATGTTTATTGTAATGGGACTGTCCTTGTCCAAGGCCCTCAGGCCAACCTTCACCTCTTTGACAGACGCTTCCCGCGCCTCATCAACTTCCTTTCTTCTCCTGCTGTCCCTTCTCCCCTTTCCTTGACTACCTCACCTCCCCTTTGTGCCTCCTCTTTGGCTACCTTGCCTTCCCCTTCCCTCTCTGCCCCCGCTCGGGCTCCTTCTACACCTCTGCAGGGCGTACCTTTGATCTGTACCCCTCCCAGAAGTCCTTCAAGGATGGCAACCTTCTCCATATTGCCACTCTAAACACTTGCTCTGCTGTCAAACACTCCTCTGATATCTGCCACCTTCTGGAAAAACTTGACGTTGATGTCCTTGGTCTCACCGAGACATGGTTCACGTCAAGCTCTGTCACAAGCTTTGATACACTACTACCTGATGGCTACAAGATCCTCTCTGCACCCTGGGCCAACCGCTCTGCTGGGGGGTAGACCTGATCTTCCCTGAGTGGATTCCTGCCTCTTTGACTCCTACGCAGGCCTACTCCTCTTTTGAATGCCTCATCTGCAGGCTCTCTCCCTCCCCTAGCCATTCTCTCACAGGGGCTACTATCAATCGGCCACCTGGTCAGATTTCATCCTTCCTCTCTGAGTGGGCTGACCTCTCTGCCTCACTCTTGGCCTCCACTACTCAACTCCTCCTTCTTGGAGACTTCAACATCCACCCTGACGCCTCCTGTCCTCCCTCTGGACTCTTTCACGACCTCAGGGACTCTCTCTCACTCACTATTCTCCCCTCTGGCCAAACTCACTCTGCATAGCACACTCTGGATGTTCTGATCTCTTCAGACCTCCCCCTTTCTGTCCCTCTCACCACTCCTCTCTCCTGGAGTGATCACTTTCTCCTCTCCTCCCACCTCACCCTCCCTACCCCTCAGGCCAAGCCACCTCCATCACTTCTCGGTCATCCAACCCATGGAGTGCGTGTCATCTGAGGCTTTCACTGCCACCTTCTCACCCCCCCGTCCCCCTCAGGCTGACTCTCATCCTGACACAGCCCTCTCCACACTCCACTCTGCTATATCTGATACTCTTGATATCCTTGCTCCTGTCATGGGAATCCACCTGAAGCCCAAATCCAAGTGCAAATCCTGGTTCGACTAGACCTCGTCACCCTGGAACGAATGTGTAGGGTGGCTGAGAGGAAATGGCGTGCTTCATTTACATCCTCTGACAAGCTGGCTTGCCTCCTGCTGCAAAAGCAATACCGGCTCTCTGTCCTAACCAAGAAGAGAGCACATATCCAAGCACACGTCTCTGCAGCATCAAACAACTCGACCGAACTCTTTAAAATCTGCAAGGAACTGGCCATTCCTACTGCAGTTTCTACCTCTTCTGTCCCCTCTCAGGCCCTCTGTACAGCACTGGCTTCTCACTTCATCTCTAAAACTCAGGAAATCCTGTCATCTCTCTCCTCCTATCCCCTCTGATCCCCCACTCCCTGCTCTTCCTTTGGCCTTTCTGCAGCTTCCTCTAAACCCTCCTTCCCTGCCTTTCCCCTTTCCTCCACTGACAAGGTTTCTAGACAAGTCCGATCTATGAAAGTCTCGACAAAACAGGTTCACCCCTGTTCCTCCAAAACCATCAAGGACCACATTGACTCCCTGGCTCCTGCCCTGGCCGATTTCTGCAATCACTCGTTCACCTCTGGAGTCTTCCCATCCACCCTGAAGCACGCCCTTGCGCAACCCCTACTTAAGAAACCCTCTGCCGACCCCTCCTGCCCGGGTAACTATTGTCCCATCTCCATCACTCCCTTGCTGGTTAAGTTCCTGGAAAAACTGGCCATCTCGCAGCTTAATCTCCACACTGAATCTGTTGGCTGTCTTCATGAGCATCAGTCTGGCTTCAGAGCTGCCAGAAGCACGGAAACTGCTCTCCTGAACATCCGTGAAGACCTGCTCTCCAACCTTGACTCTAACACCCCTTGCGTCCTCATCCTGCTTGATCTCTCTTCTGCCTTTGATACTGTCAACCATGCCATTCTGCTTAACCATCTCTGTGATAACCTGGGTATCACTGGTCAGGCTCTGGCGTGGCTGACTTCTTTCCTCTCCGACCGACCCTCCCAGGTTTAACTTGGGTCCTTCCTCTCTGCCACTTTTTCTCTACCTGTGGTGTCCCCCAGTCATCTAACCTCTCTCCCTGTCTGTTCAACCAATACCTGGCACTCCTGGCCCACCGCATAGCTGCTCTCTGCCCCAACTTTCAGTGCTACGTGGATGACAATCAGCTCATCTTCAGGCTACCCTCTGCCTCCTCCTCTACTTCCCTTATCTCTATCTGTCTGCTATCCAGGAGTGGTGTGCCGCCAATGACCTCTGCCTTAATACCAGTAAGACGGAGATTCTCCTCATCTGCACTCCCGCTCCCTCCTTTCCTCTAGCTCTCTGGCCGGCCTCTCTTGGCCTCCTCCCTGCTCCCACCTGCAAGGCAAAAAATCTCGGGGTCATCTTCGACTCTACACTCTCCTTCTCTCCTCACATCTCTGACGTCTCTAAGAAGTCACATTACCAGCTGCACCTCCTCAGAGGTATTCTTCCTTTCCTCTCCTTGCCCCAGAAGCTTACAGTCTCCAGAGCTCTGTTTCTCTTCAGGCTGGACTATTGAAACAGCCTCTTTCTAAATCTGCCTGCTTCTACTCTCCGCCCTCTGCAACTTATCCAGAACAGTACTGCGAGACTTGTCCTTGGCCTCAAGCCCAGGGATCGTATCTCTCCACGACTGAAATCTCTGCACTGGCTCCCAGTGGCTGCGAGGATTAAGTTCAAAACCCTCTGCATCGTCCTCAAGGCCTTCTGGGGCCTGGGGCCTCCATACCTTCAACTCTCTCTCACTAAATACCTTCCTTCTCGAGCTCTTTGCCCCTCTGCCACCAACTCCCTCAGGGTCAGTCGCTTCTCCAAGCAACGAGTTGGTGGTAGATCTCTTTCTTCAGCTGGGGCCTTCCTCTGGAACAGACTCCCGGCCTCCCTGAAACTTGAGGAGAATCATCTTCAGTTCATGAAGCACCTCAAAACCTTTCTCTTTGCGCCTTCTTTTTCTCCTTCTCTCCCTTGCTAATGTCCTTGCTGACACTGGAACTGCACTGGTTACCTGGCCTCCCTCTGATCTCAGGCCCAGGTCAACTCCCCCACCTGTCGCTCTCCTGCACTGCCTTCCTGCCAACCCCCGCACTTGGTGACTGTTTTTTTTTTTTTTATATGTTTGAATTGATTTAACAATTTTTACAAAAAAAGACTAAATCCATTTGAATCCATTTGAATCCATCCATGTCCATGTTGATACCTAAAAAGAAGGGTGGGTCAAACTAACCAAGTCCTCCTCCCTCCCTAGTAAAATACGTAAACAGAACCCCTTGTTTACATAGGTCCAGTCCCCAGCCATTTGACTTCTCTTCGATGATGATGATAGTAATTCTCTATTTCCACCTCTCGAGTTATTATGAGTCTTAGTGATTTTTCTTTATTCACTTTAAGCTTTAGCTTTTATTATTTCAAACAAGTTTTTCAGTTTTGGCATTGGGGGGGGTTCCCTCGTCCCATCCGCCTTTTGCTCCAGATCAATACTTTTAAAAAAAGAGGTTACCCCTATCACGCATCGGGTATCATCACCACTTGTCAAGATTCTCCACCATTCTGTTTCTGTTAAAGTTGTGAAGGCTGACATTATTTGCCCCAAGGACGTCTTTCTGGCTTGGGAAGTTCCTTCACAGCCTAGCAGGAGATGCCTGCTTGATTCTACTTCCTGTTCCTTTTTACAGAATCTACATTTATTCGTAGAGGTTTGTTTTCTTATGAACAGAACTTCATTTGTTTTCAACTGGTTCAAACGAAATCGTAGGAAAGTCCTACTACGGAGTTTATCTGGGAATTTTTCCAAGTAGCTTCTGATATCGTTTAGTCTCTTTTCCATCGTCGGGAAGGACTTTGTTAATTCATAACCGTTCGCCGTTAAACCTGTGGCAATCCAGTCCAGTTCCAAAAGTTTTTTCGATACACTATCCGGGTTTCTCACCTGCTGTTCTGTATTAACATCAATTTCCTTCAGTAATTTGATATTTAGATTTTTCCACTCATCCAGTTGTTTAATGGTGTTATTTTCCATTTCTCTTTCCACCAACTCCAGGACCTTTGGTTTCCTTTCCTGTATGATCTTCCGGTAGAGCATGAACGTGTTTCTTTCTTTGATCGCTCTCAGTGATGAAATACATAATTCCCGTCTGATAAGCGGCATAGGAGTGCTCGGTGATAATCCAAGCACTTGCCTCCAAAACAAACTCTCCAGTCTGGCCCACAGGTTTTCCTGAAGGGGAAGCATGGCCTCCGTTCCATATAGTATAGCAGGAACTACCTTTGCTTTGTAAAATGTTATCACTGCTTTAAGCAAACATTTCCCATATTTTTTGTCCATGATTCTTGCTTGCGAGGTTAAAGCTTTCATTTTGGTCCAAATCATGTCTTGCATAGGTTTCTCCTTTAGGTTATTACTTAGCGTCACTCCCAAATATTTATAGTTGTTTACTCTTTCCAACTTTTGATTGTTTATGAACCAGTTCTGGTTTTGTTTCGTTCTTCTGGAAGGTTCCCACGTCATCATCTTGCTTTTTGATATATTCATGTGCAGATAATTTTTTTTCAAACAATCATCCAAGTTTGTCAATTGCCTCTGTAGTCCCACCGCTGTAAGATCTAATAAGATTATATCATCGGCATAAAGCAGACGTGGAACGGCTTCTCCGCCTATTTTTGGTGGAAAACCTTGCACATTAGCCTGCGTCTCTGGGAAGTCCGCCATATATGCATTATATAATACCGGCGCGAGATGACACCCTTGTTTTACACCTCTTTCTGTTTTGATATCTTCTGACAGTGGTCCCTCTCGACTCAGCCTCAGCTTGATTGAAGTATTTTGGTAGAGTGCTTTAATTGGTGCTGCTATGAGTTCAGGACATTTAAGGTTTTCCAGCTTTTCCCACAATAGTCGTCTATTGACCTGGTCAAATGCTTGAACCAGGTCAATGAAAGCTACGTGCACTCGTTGGCCTGTTTGAGTGATCTTCGTTTTTATTATGCTCATTACCAAGATGTTTGGCAGGGTCCCTGCATTCTTAACAAACCCCGTTTGAAAGGAGTCAGATCTATTCTCACCTTTCAGCCAGGTTTGAAATGCTTCCAATGCAAAGTTTCCAAATATTTTTCCAATCACATCCAAAAGCGATATCGGATGGTAGTGTCCTGGGTCCTCTCTGTCCCCTCTTTTAAAGATCCGGACCACTATTGCCATTCGCCATGAATCTGGGATGTTATTTTCTTGATTACATTTCTCGAATAGCTTGCTGATAAACGCTGCCTACAGCTCTGGATTTGACTTGAGGTCACAGTTCGATATCCCATCTGGTCCTGGAGCCCTTGAATTACTTATCTTCTTAATTTGGCGAATAAGATCTTCTTCATTGTGCACAATGTTCCACTGCTTATTTTCTTCGCTTTTTGTTGTTTTTTCAATTTGGGTCTGGCCATCGCTTTTATTGATTGGACTATAAAGTTTCTCAAAGTGGGATATCCATTTGTCTTCGCTTATGTTGTTCTGTAATACGTTCGTTATTGTGCTCCCTTTCTTTATAAGTGACCAGAATTCTCTTAATTTTTGACTGCATAATGTTTTTAGCATGACTTCTGAATCTTTCTGATATAGATAGGCTTTTTTTGCCATATCCATGCTTTATTTTCTTTACATGCGTTATGCCATATCATCTTGTTCTCCGGCAACTGGGATGTGGTTGCTGTTCTTTTTAGTTTTCTCAAGATTCTTCTTTTTAGCACGATTTCCCGGTTATAGACATGCTGATGGTCTGTCCTAGCTATTTGCTTCTTTCCCTTTACCATGCATTTTTCTAAGAGTGGTGTATATTTTAAGATGTTTTTTTTTTTATTTTCCCCTCTCTTTGTCTTTGTAGTACACATTTCCGTGTAGGTTTTTGTAAATTCAGTTATTTTGTTTCCTGTGATCTTGAGCCTATTACCCCTTACATTGACTTCTAGTTCGTGCTTGTGCCATTGTTTGGGTTTTTGTTTGCTTTCCCAGCTTGCATACATTATATTATGGTCACTATTTTTAGTACATTCTACTGTAAATCTTTTCATCAGTCCTAAGACGTCTCTTGAAACGAACTTGTGATCTATAGTACCTGTTTGGTCACCTCTTTGCCATGTTGGTTTGTTCGCATTGCTTTTTGATCTCAACCAGTGAAGGTTATGGAGGTCTCTTGCCGCTAATGTTTGTTCTAAACATCTGCCTCTTTCCAATATTTTATCAGAGTTATTCAAATACGTTCTTTGATTTCCAATTCCTGAGCATATAGCATTGAAGTCTGCTGTTATTATTGTGTAGTTCTGACCATAGTTTAGACATGCTTCATCTAAACTGTTATTCAGGGATTCTATGTATGCCTCCTGGGTGATGACTTCTGGGTTCCAATATGTATTTATTAGCAGGATGTTCTCTTCAATTTCCTCCATTACATCGCTTTCTATATGTTTCCACGCAATTATCACGGCTTGGAGTAAGTATGATGTTTGTAGCTGTTCTATCACTTCCAGAACTGATCCTACTTTAATTGCTATTAGCAATCCTGACGATGGTCTCCCCATTACACCTTTCTTCGCCGACTTATTAACTATTGTTTATCCATCCAGATTTGGTTTATTTAAAAGCCATGTCTCCTCAAGGCAAATTATGTCCCATCTATTAAGATTAACATCGTTTTTTGTCATTAGATGATTAAAGCCTCTGGTGTTCCAAGACATCAAATTCATTGTGTTTTCCAATTTCAATTCAGTAGTTTTTTGTCCCTCGTTGGTTTTTGTTTTCCATTCTTTTTTTAGCTAACTGCTAATTTTCCTTGTTTAAATGGGGCATTGATGATTTCCAAGTCCACTTTACTGGAGTATTTTTAGTATTGTTTCTTTGTCTTCCCTGCCGCTCCCGTTTGTCCTTATTATATTCCTCCTCAGAGTCTGATAGTAGATGTTCTCTGGAGATGCTTGAGTTTCTCCTTCTTTGATGACACTCACGCTCTTGGCCTGGTTCTTTCTCTATCCTTCTCCTATAACTTGTCGTTTTTTCCATTGACTTTTCTTGTCTTAACTTGTGTTTCCACACATTTTCTTCCCTGTTTGTTTCTCTTTCATATCTCTTTGTATCTCTCTTTGTCTGTTCTTGTTCCTCTGTATTTTGATTTTCTTGGTGTTTCTGTCCTTCTCTATTATCTTGCATTTCCGTCATGATGTAACCCAATATTTTTAAATGTTCGACGCCCATTCGTAGCAATTCTCATATAACTTGTGATCTAATATGTAAGTAGGATTTGTCTTTTCTCCCCCTTTCACAAGGTTCAACTATCCATAAATCCTGACTCTGTATATCCCTTAATTTCGGTATTTGGGCAAAAATATTTATGATGGTACGTCTGTTAAGGGTTAAATCATCGTCTTCTCGATATTTCCGTTCTAATTGGAAGATACAAGTGCTTTTTATTTTCGGTGCAACCTCGTTCTTATCCTCTTTTCTTCTTGATGGTGACTTTGTTGCTTTATCATTCAATGACCTCTTACATTGTAATGGTGTTTTTCAAATTTGTCCACGTCTGTATTTTTTTTCTGATGTTATTGGTTGATTTTTTATATTCCTCGGTTTTCTTTCCTCGTTGTCCACCTTCTTTTCCTCCTTGCCGCTTCTGTTACCTCTTCCCTCTGATTTTTTTTTTTTTTTTCCTCACCTTCTTCCCTCGGGTCTGATTTCTTCTGTTTCTCCCGGGGCTGTGTATCGGGTTCTTTTTCTCTAATACAAATCTTCTTTCTCTGATCCATCCTTCTGTCATTTAGATTTAGTGTGATTGCTTTTCTTTTGTATCTCGGCATTGGGTTTGGCTCCGAATCCAATTCATACACTGTGTAAATACTCCATTCTGTTGTATCACCTGATGAGTTTATAGAATTTATCGACTCTTCAACTGGACGCACACAATTGTTACTTCCTTTTGTTTGTGCAACAGTTTTTTTTTTGTCTTTCGTCTCTTTTTTCTTTGTTTCCTTTGGCTTTCCGTTCAATGTATTTTTGTTTTGCGGTGGGGCCTGCATATCAAAGACCGATTTCTGGTTATTAAATATTCCAAATGTAAAGACACCCGATTTTGTTTGCTACTTTTTTTTATTATACCTTTTTCTCAGGGAATATTCGCCTGGGTATCCGATATCGGAATTACTCTAGTCTGTATATCCTCAAAATTCGTCTGTGTACGTATCTGTCCCGTTTGTGTTTTTTTCCCCTGGGTTATTGGTTCTGTAAACTTACTTCTGTACTCTTTGCAGTATTCGCTTCCTTGGCTAGTATGAATCCCTCCATCAGTGTTATCTATGTTGTTTGGTCCTTCATAATGTCGTTCAATGCCTCATAGAGTTTAGAGAATGGGGACAGGGCTATGGTTAGCGTTGACATTATAGACATTAAGTCGATCTTTTTTTGTGGTGATTCCTTTGGCCCTTCGAATGGGATCTCACAAAGTCTTTTATTCTGAATTGTTGTAATTAACGGGGTCACCGGTCTTATGCATAGATTCATAGTGCTCTTGTTAGCTTTTGATGAATGTTTTCCGTTGTTCTCCTCCTTGTTATATTTTATCGTAGTTTGGGTTCCCATTGTATGATTTGAATCTTTCCGGGGTGGCCCTGCTGTCTGTGTGGTTTTGGCAGCTGTACCACATTCCACCACAACTTTTTCCCTTCCAGAAGTCTCCCCCTGTCTTAGTGGTGTTTTTAACTCATTCTCCTTAACGTTTACTTTTATGTTTGTTTTTTTCAGATTTTCATATTGGGGATTTAATACTTCAATTTCAGGGAAGTGCACTTCATGCTCCTCTGCTGGTTCTTTGCCAGCTGGCAGTTATGTCTTCTCCTGCGGTGTATTTTGATTGTTCCTTGTTTTATTGAACTGCAATCTAATCGGGGTCGATGTTATGTTCCTCTTTGGACTTAGATTTCCTGATACTAATGTCATAAATTTCCCCTTTTCTTTGGGTGTTTCTATATTGCCATCTCCAAATTGAAAAACACTGTCTAATAGTTCAATATCTGAAATTTCATTTTGGTTTTGAGGGTTAGTTGCGGGAACTAAGCCAAATAGTTTGTTGAACGAGTCCATTTTATCTGCAGTAGTTAATACCCTTTTTTGTATATTAACTTTTCCTCTTTTTTCATTTGTTTGATTATGTTTAATTGATTTCCCTGCCATTTTTTTGCATTGATTGAGGTTAGGTTTGTTCAGGACTTTTTTTTGTCCACTATGTTTGACCTTTCCTCTATTCATCTGTTTACTAGGTGTTAGGTCTTGATCTTCCCACGCTGCCTCTTGCACTTTGTCTTTAGTATTATTCAATTTGTGCTCTTTGTTAATACTATTTGGAGAGGCTCTCTTTATTGGTGACGAACTTATCATCTGTTGTTCTTTATTCATTTCGTTATTTGTATTTTCTTGTAAGTCTTCTGAGCTTGGCTGATCTACGGTGTTTTCTCGTTCTTCGATGGTTCCGTTGTGCGGGTCTTCTTTGTTACTGCTTTCCGTCCCCTCCTGCTCTACATCTTGTTGACTTATATCAAATGCATCCTCATTATTCTCAACTTTGTATACTTTGGCTAAAACGACCTTCGTATGTGGATAAGTGTTTTGTACATCCTTCGATCTTTCCTGTTGCTGGTCAGCATTCTGCTGCAATACGGTTTCCTGATAATTTTCCTCTCTTGTCAATCCAGCATTGTAAATTGAGTTATTTTGTTTCCTGTGATCTTGAGCCTATTACCCCTTATATTGACTTCTAGTTCGTGCTTGTGCCATTGTTTGGGTTTTTGTTTGCTTTCCCAGCTTGCATACATTATATTATGGTCACTATTCTTAGTACATTCTACTGTAAATCTTTTCATCAGTCCTAAGACGTCTCTTGAAACGAACTTGTGATCTATAGTACCTGTTTGGTCACCTCTTTGCCATGTTGGTTTGTTCGCATTGCTTTTTGATCTCAACCAGTGAAGGTTATGGAGGTCTCTTGCCGCTAATGTTTGTTCTAAACATCTGCCTCTTTCCAATATTTTATCCGAGTTATTCACATACTTTCTTTGATTTCCAATTCCTGAGCATATAGCATTGAAGTCTGCTGTTATTATTGTGTAGTTCTGACCATAGTTTACACATGCTTCATCTAAACTGTTATTCAGGGATTCTATGTATGCCTCCTGGGTGATGACTTCTGGGTTCCAATATGTATTTATTAGCAGGATTTTCTCTTCAATTTCCTCCATTACATCGCTTTCTATATGTTTCCACGCAATTATCACGGCTTGGAGTAAGTATGATGTTTGTAGCTGTTCTATCACTTCCAGAACTGATCCTACTTTAATTGCTATTAGCAATCCTGACGATGGTCTCCCCATTACACCTTTCTTCGCCGACTTATTAACTATTGTTTATCCATCCAGATTTGGTTTATTTAAAAGCCATGTCTCCTCAAGGCAAATTATGTCCCATCTATTAAGATTAACATCGTTTTTTGTCATTAGATGATTAAAGCCTCTGGTGTTCCAAGACATCAAATTCATTGTGTTTTCCAATTTCAATTCAGCAGTTTTTTGTCCCTCGTTGGTTTTTGTTTTCCATTCTTTTTTTAGCTAACTGCTAATTTTCCTTGTTTAAATGGGGCATTAATGATTTCCAAGTCCACTTTACTGGAGTATTTTTAGTATTGTTTCTTTGTCTTCCCTGCCGCTCCCGTTTGTCCTTATTATATTCCTCCTCAGAGTCTGATAGTAGATGTTCTCTGGAGATGCTTGAGTTTCTCCTTCTTTGATGACACTCACGCTCTTGGCCTGGTTCTTTCTCTATCCTTCTCCTATAACTTGTCATTTTTTCCATTGACTTTTCTTGTCTTAACTTGTGTTTCCACACATTTTCTTCCCTGTTTGTTTCTCTTTCATATCTCTTTGTATCTCTCTTTGTCTGTTCTTGTTCCTCTGTATTTTGATTTTCTTGGTGTTTCTGTCCTTCTCTATTATCTTGCATTTCCGTCATGATGTAACCCAATATTTTTAAATGTTCGACGCCCATTCGTAGCAATTCTCGTATAACTTGTGATCTAATATGTAAGTAGGATTTGTCTTTTCTCCCCCTTTCACAAGGTTCAACTATCCATAAATCCTGACTCTGTATATCCCTTAATTTCGGTATTTGGGCAAAAATATTTATGATGGTACGTCTGTTAAGGGTTAAATCATTGTCTTCTCGATATTTCCGTTCTAATTGGAAGATACAAGTGCTTTTTATTTCCGGTGCAACCTCGTTCTTATCCTCTTTTCTTCTTGATGGTGACTTTGTTGCTTTATCATTCAATGACCTCTTACATTGTAATGGTGTTTTTCAAATTTGTCCACGTCTGTCTTTTTTTTCTGATGTTATTGGTTGATTTTTTATATTCTTCGGTTTTCTTTCCTCGTTGTCCACCTTCTTTTCCTCCTTGCCGCTTCTGTTACCTCTTCCCTCTGATTTTTTTTTTTTTTTTTCCTCACCTTCTTCCCTCGGGTCTGATTTCTTCTGTTTCTCCCGGGGCTGTGTATCGGGTTCTTTTTCTCTAATACAAATCTTCTTTCTCTGATCCATCCTTCTGTCATTTAGATTTAGTGTGATTGCTTTTCTTTTGTATCTCGGCATTGGGTTTGGCTCCGAATCCAATTCATACACTGTGTAAATACTCCATTCTGTTGTATCACCTGATGAGTTTATAGAATTTATCGACTCTTCAACTGGACGCACACAATTGTTACTTCCTTTTGTTTGTGCAACAGTTTTTTTTTTGTCTTTTGTCTCTTTTTTCTTTGTTTCCTTTGGCTTTCCGTTCAATGTATTTTTGTTTTGCGGTGGGGCCTGCATATCAAAGACCGATTTCTGGTTATTAAATATTCCAAATGTAAAGACACCCGATTTTGTTTGCTACTTTTTTTTATTATACCTTTTTCTCAGGGAATATTCGCCTGGGTATCCGATATCGGAATTACTCTAGTCTGTATATCCTCAAAATTCGTCTGTGTACGTATCTGTCCCGTTTGGGTTTTTTTCCCCTGGGTTATTGGTTCTGTAAACTTACTTCTGTACTCTTTGCAGTATTCGCTTCCTTGGCTAGTATGAATCCCTCCATCAGTGTTATCTATGTTGTTTGGTCCTTCATAATGTCGTTCAATGCCTCATAGAGTTTAGAGAATGGGGACAGGGCTATGGTTAGCGTTGACATTATAGACATTAAGTCGATCTTTTTTTGTGGTGATTCCTTTGGCCCTTCGAATGGGATCTCACAAAGTCTTTTATTCTGAATTGTTGTAATTAACGGGGTCACCGGTCTTATGCATAGATTCATAGTGCTCTTGTTAACTTTTGATGAATGTTTTCCGTTGTTCTCCTCCTTGTTATATTTTATCGTAGTTTGGGTTCCCATTGTATGATTTGAATCTTTCCGGGGTGGCCCTGCTGTCTGTGTGGTTTTGGCAGCTGTACCACATTCCACCACAACTTTTTCCCTTCCAGAAGTCTCCCCCTGTCTTAGTGGTGTTTTTAACTCATTCTCCTTAACGTTTACTTTTATGTTTGTTTTTTTCAGATTTTCATATTGGGGATTTAATACTTCAATTTCAGGGAAGTGCACTTCATGCTCCTCTGCTGGTTCTTTGCCAGCTGGCAGTTATGTCTTCTCCTGCGGTGTATTTTGATTGTTCCTTGTTTTATTGAACTGCAATCTAATCGGGGTCGATGTTATGTTCCTCTTTGGACTTAGATTTCCTGATACTAATGTCATAAATTTCCCCTTTTCTTTGGGTGTTTCTATATTGCCATCTCCAAATTGAAAAACACTGTCTAATAGTTCAATATCTGAAATTTCATTTTGGTTTTGAGGGTTAGTTGCGGGAACTAAGCCAAATAGTTTGTTGAACGAGTCCATTTTATCTGCAGTAGTTAATACCCTTTTTTGTATATTAACTTTTCCTCTTTTTTCATTTGTTTGATTATGTTTAATTGATTTCCCTGCCATTTTTTTGCATTGATTGAGGTTAGGTTTGTTCAGGACTTTTTTTTGTCCACTATGTTTGACCTTTCCTCTATTCATCTGTTTACTAGGTGTTAGATCTTGATCTTCCCACGCTGCCTCTTGCACTTTGTCTTTAGTATTATTCAATTTGTGCTCTTTGTTAATACTATTTGGAGAGGCTCTCTTTATTGGTGACGAACTTATCATCTGTTGTTCTTTATTCATTTCGTTATTTGTATTTTCTTGTAAGTCTTCTGAGCTTGGCTGATCTACGGTGTTTTCTCGTTCTTCGATGGTTCCGTTGTGCGGGTCTTCTTTGTTACTGCTTTCCGTCCCCTCCTGCTCTACATCTTGTTGACTTATATCAAATGCATCCTCATTATTCTCAACTTTGTATACTTTGGCTAAAACGACCTTCGTATGTGGATAAGTGTTTTGTACATCCTTCGATCTTTCCTGTTGCTGGTCAGCATTCTGCTGCAATACGGTTTCCTGATAATTTTCCTCTCTTGTCAATCCAGCATTGATCAGGGGGATTTCTTCTTGCGTCCCCACATTTTCGCTTTCCGGATTTACCTCCGGTTGCGTCAGTGGCTTCTGCGAGGTTAGACGGGTTGATCTGCTCCCAAATCCTTCCCACTTTCCTGTTTATTCTCCCGCTCTCCTCTTTGTTCCGCCCGTAATTGCTGACTAAGTTCATCCGTTTGTACGGGGTTTTGTGAATTCTCTTTCAGGCTGCTTTCCACTATGTGTTGTTGTTTGACGCCTCCCTTCCTTTCAAATATCTTTATTGCTTTTATTTTCCCCTCTATATGTTCCATCCCTGCTGGGTTCCAAGCTATTTCGCCCTTGTTCCCCTTATTTTTTAAAGGCTTTTCTGCACATATTTCGGTCGGACTTTGGGTCGTAGATAGTATGTTTTCTTTATTTGTCGTTCTTGCCATTCGTTTGGTAGGCGCCCACTTTAAATTGCTCTGCAGCGGCTTTTTTAGGGGGCGGAGTACACGTTTCTGTGATGACTCTTTGAGGTTTTCATTGGTGTAGTAACTTTCCCTACTTTCAGTGCCACACTCATCCGTTTTTTTCTTACCTTCAATGTCTTCAGCACACCATAGATTTTTCCCCCGACAGATCATATGATGACTCCCCCTTGCTTCCATTGTGCAGGGTTTCCCGATCCATTCCCCTCTCCTCCCTTCGATCGTTAGATTTTTGGCTCTGCCGGCTCTCCGACCTAGTCATTAAACTACTGGGGGAGGCCTCTGCACCTGACAGATGATCAGTTAAAGTAGTAGCCTTTTCCTCTCTTACCGTCTCCATATTCTTGTTTATGACAGACTCCGTCTTAGATTCCGTACTACGTAACCAGCCGTAAACAGAGGTAAACAGAGAATCCAGACACCCTTAACTCCTCACGGGCTTCACGCCGCAAGGGCTCTGGTATGGTGCTTATATCCTCCTATCCACTTCCGGTGGGCGTGGTCAGCACGATCAGCGATCAGCTGTGTGACACTGTGAATTGTCGCGCTATCTTTCAAACTGCTTCTATTTGAACCCAGAAGGCTTAAGCGAGTTGGAGCACGACTCCGCCGGATCCCTCGCACACAGCAGACAGCAGGCAGCAGGCTCACAAGGAGCAGCCCCTCCAGGGAGGGCTACGGGTAATGTATCATGTTCAGTCTTTGTCACCAGCCGAACAGAGGTAAACAGAGAATCCAGATGCCCTTAACTCCTCATGGGCTTCACCCGTGACTGTTTTCTGTATCCCTACGGTCCCACTTCTAGCACTTGACACCAGACGTCTGCACTTACCCTTCCACCTGCCGCCTGCTGGCCGTGCTTTTACTCATTGTTTTATTGTCTTATCCCATGTACTGCACTGTCCTCTCCCCTTCCCCCCGCACTTCGCCTCCGTCCCCTGCCCATGCACTTGCGCGATCTGAATGACACCTGGCCTAGTACGATCGTTGTCTGTCCTCCCTCTGTTCCCCCTCTCTTGCCTCGTCGCGCCTTGAAACACTTGTGTATAGGCACATTATAAATGCCATATCATATCATACACTAAATGATTATTTCCCTATCCATTGTCCGCTAGAATAAAGGAGAAAACTAATGCTCAGGCAAATAAAAAGAGTGACACTTTGGGCATGTAGATCATCCTAAACTCTTCCCCCCACATCATCATTACCCACATTTAGGGCAACTCATTACTGCATCCCTTTATGTCGTCATCATAACATAAATCCTAGTTCCCCTCCCGGCTTGGCTCATCAACGTTCACAGCTAATACGATACAACTCTGCACTTGTAGAGGTGCAGAGTTTTCTGTAATAAAGCCCGTGAAGTGAAGGCCAGTTTGACAACTGTATGGGGCAGGTCAGGATCGGACTGGGCATAACATTGTCTCCGTTTCCACTGAAAAAGTGTCCCACAGTTGCATATGGCAATTCATTCCTTTTATGACAGACTGTGTGAATAGTACCCAATGGGGAGGTTTTGTTATCACATATTATGCCAATTCAGCAATTTGAAGTATAATTGTCAAAACTACTAGCCAGATAGTGAAGTAACCCATTAAACTGGGCCACATTGGCAAAAAAGTTACCTACTTTGACAAAACAAACTGACCCACAATAGCATTTTGCTTTTTCGGTTCGCCCATGGTCCTTTTGCCCTATAGGACAGTTCGAGCCTCGGACAGGTATGTACAGGAATGTGGGTGCACCGCTGGTTGCTCACCATACCATGAGGGGACATTCACCCCACAGAAGCCTAACATGCAATGAAACAAATTAAAATAACTTCTTTTTGTTACTGAGAAGTATTTAAAATGGAGGCATTGCTTGGAGAGGTGGGAAACAACTGTTTTGGCTGTGAAGGGCTCCGAATCACAATGTATCCCACAATGGACTAATGGTACAAGTCACATACGTGCAGACGGTGTTACCAAGGCACAAAGCTTATTGCTGCCCCCAAATGTTCATGAGCGTCAACCCCATAATGTTTTTCAAAGTAAAAACAAAGTGCTTAATCCAAAAGACATTAAAGGAAGTCAGTTTCTGTCTGTCATCTCTTTTCGGAGGTATATGGAGATACTACTCCACCACTTGTGTATGGATATGCACGCATTTATGCCCCACGACCTAGTATCAAACATCACCAGGTGTTCAGTTCAACATAAGTGAGCGAATGGGCAGTGCTGTATCTAGTGCTACATTGTGGAGAAAGTGCAGAGGGCATGTACATTGTACCATTGACCTATCAGCGTTGGATGGGAAAACTAAATCAACCAGAGGTTACTCTTAGAACTGAGACAGAGGGCCTTATTCTGAGCTCGTGACAAAAAGTGTGTGGACATATGACATTCTGCCCTCCAGTTTCCAGCACCAACATTCTGAGGTGGGCGGAAATATTGGAAGGGGGTTGCTGTGCGTTCCAGCAGCAAAAGCTGCTAAAATCACCTCTTGTGTAACATGTGCCCCAGTGACATTTCAAGCATTTCTAGTTTAATAACGTTTTCTTAAACTTTCATTAAACTCGAAAAGTGGTGCTGCAGTCAAACAACACCTCAAAGGTACTGTATTGTTACTCCTTTTTTGTCGTGCTAAACCAACACTGCTGGGAGGAGAATCCCCTTCATGTGGCCTCCCTCCAAACCTGGATGTAGCCTGGGCCAATGATATGGAGGAGGTCTATAACACCTAGCTTCTTTCCAAATGCAGCCCTAAAGCCATTTGGTCAGACTTCCATGGTTATTTGAGAGAGTCTGAAGCCTCGGACGAAGAGATGTGCAGGGATAAAGACACCTGCAATGTAGCTAGTTGTAACTAGTGATGTATAATGTGAATCAAAACTCTGGCATGCCTGGCTAAATGTCCCTTTTCCAATAAGTGTTGAATTGTTCCCACAAAGTGTTTACCACTGTAAGAAGCTCACCGCTTCCGGTCAAATATGTGATGTCTTATCTGTTGTACTTGTTTTGTGATCAAAAGAGCATTGTTCCTCCTTTAAATAAACACTTTTAAAAACACATGTTGGCTGCATCCTGGGGAGAGTTCATCTGTAAAATGTTGCCCATCGCTGGATAGAAACACAGTGGCAATGGGCCCTTATACGTTTTTATAAGAACAGTAGGATACCTGATTAAAACCAGTTGTTTATATATTGGCATATTTGGATTATTCGAAGCTTCTAGTTGTGCGCCTTTACAGTCGTATTTACTCTTCAAATGCTAAATACAACTTAGTTACAGTACACATTAGAACTCATGTTATATGACTAGTTGTAAAATGGTCCCTGTAAAATTCTGCCCCGTGTTAATTTTTACCACATTCAGACGTTTCACTCTACCAGTATTGCATTTAAATACCGCTAAGATTTGTTGCAAAATACTACTCTTTACTCCTCCTATAGGTTGTGATCAGAGCCATAGCGGCAGACCGATTACGCAAACATGTAGACTTGGTACCGAAGCAAGCTGGTCTAGGGCAGTGGGTTGCAGCAGAGATGTCTGAAGTAAGGCGATCCATTTTATCACACGAGCGCTCTGTAAAACCATACAGCATGCACAAGCTCTTTCCATACCATGAATTAAACATGCATTCAATTCATGAAGGTCCCCTGCCTTTTTGTCTTGCGAATTCCAAAGTACCATCTGAAAAGACAAATCGCTAGGCATCTCAAGAATGTATTAGAACAACAAATTCATGTTTCTTTTTAAATCGAAGTATTGTTTCCACGAAAATGTATGTTGCCACAAATATTTTAATACAATAATAAAATGAATGCCATATAGTTATTGCCGCTGTGTTTTCTTTTTTATTATTACCGAGGGAATCTTGGACTTGTCCACTTTGGACTGCATCGTCCTCGAAATCTTTATATCTAGCTGGCAAGCAGGGAAGTTGAATTCGTTTTTGCTACCACTTCAAACCTCTGATGCTTAAGTCTAAATTGATCTTAAATCATTCCTGCACAACTATCTAATCTTATCTTCACATACGTATGGCTTTCTCTCCTATTAATCTGAGAGGTTTCCAAAGTTTTGGAATCCAGTGACCTAGCCTGACTTTCTACAGAGTAGTGTTCGTTTTAAGAGTTTGCAAACATACTTTCTGAAACATATTTTCTGATCATCACAAAAAGAAACCCCATTTTTCAACATCCCCATTAAACTGGTTAGATGAGATAAAAAACGTACATTTAATGTGTCTTCGCGCTCCAACTCACAATGGGCTCATCAGTGCTGACAGCTTTACTAGGCTCTATTAACCATTAGTTAAATTACCCATAACCTTTTAACATTATCAGCTAATTGCTGCAACTCCAGAGTATGCTAAAACTCCATATCAGTAGAGTACGATTTTATTTCACGGTATCCGAAAATGGCACACCATTTACATTGTGATAAATGGCCTATCTGTAAAACCTGATTACACATTTTCATGAACTACAAAGATAGACGGATGATAGTATCACTTGGTTTCATGTTTAGTTCTGAAGGTGAAATTTAGTGAGTCATTTTTCAAAATATATTATAGTTCAATTAGTGAGGAAAACACATAAATAGTGTGATTATTGTAATTAGTATTCGATGCACATGGTGTGATCAAAATATAGCATAAACACATGTTTGTGTTCTCCAGAGAAATAATGACTAAAAGATCCTATGCTATTACATTTTTGATTATTCAAACGTATGCTTGGGCTAATTTAAGGTACCATTGACAGTAGACATCACAAAATGATAGGGCAAATGGCAGCATATGGCAAAGGGATTTTGAGAACTAAACATAGGAAAATGAAAAAAGAAGCTGGAAAACTCAGGAGAAAATGGACATATTCCATGTTGCTCAATCATTCCTTATTTCAAAAGAGGACCTCATTTCAGCATAAAGCTCCAGATGTTCCCACACGGAAAATGGTGCTAAATGGTATTTATAAACTAGGTCTGGGTGATGAGTACCCATGTAGTACATGCAAAGATTCCCTTTCAAAAGTCCTTTCACAGGTAGAAAATTAAATAGTGAGACCTCTATTTGTTAAACATAGTGATTAATGTATTCCTTAGTTGATGTTGCTGACATGTGTTTCGACATGTAGCAACCGTTTTCAAGGCTTAACCAACTAAATTAGTGTAAAACAAATTGTAGTAGCAGATACAGGAATAACCCAAATGTGATACATGTGTAAAAATAAGCAAAGGTTACAAATCCATCACAAAGAAAGATTGTAGCAGATCAGTAATCATACACAAAATCAGTCTGCATGTTGATTTGATAAAAGTGTGAAGGGAGGAAAAGGGTGATAAAAATACAAATTGAATGTGATATGTGTTCATCAAGACGGTCCAGAAATCTCCATTGAATAAAAGTGTTAACTTAAAGGATAACATGTGGGCACAAAGCTAAAGATGTTGAGAATATGGACTGTTGATAGGAGTTTTATAAGCCAACTCTATATGAACTGTGGTGTTTTATGAAAATAGGTATATTAAACAATGCAATTGTTACTGACATCAACTTGGAATAGGCCCAGCACTGAATTCTCACATATGGGAATCCTTTAAGCTCAGAAACACCCCCAACTCCCAGCATACAGGATGGGAGCTCAGATCATTTCCCTTCAAATAGGGATCATCCTGCAAACAGACACATTAAACCAGACCGCACTAAAAAATGTAAGTTGGAGTTTTTTTACTTGCCCTGTTTGTATGTTCAATGTTCGATGTGAACAGTGTAAAATAATAATTTAAATTCAGATGAGTCTGTGGTCTTGCTCAGTGCAAATCTATTATCACCATTTCACAGGCCTTCCTGAATGGAAGAATTTAACAGATGACAGGACTACAGGTCTCGAAAATTCTCAAGAGGAGACAGCATTAACACCATAAAACCACAGAAATGCAAATTACAAAGGCTTTTATCATCAGCCAGGCTCTAAGCCATAAATACCACATGCTGATTTCCAGCCTGGAATCAACAGAAAATAAATACCATGTTCCCAGTCTTTATATTTAGGCAGAACTGCAAATGTAATGCAATATTGTTGTGTAATGGAAAACCCCTTTTAAATGTACTATTAATTATTTATATTGCCTCTATCTCTGGAGCTGAAATTCTTGGAGAATCCATTTACATGTTGAAATGTTCAGCTCAAAATCCTCTATTAGATGACCACATGTAGGTTAATTATACAAATTAGCTGAACTTGTATTTTATTGCAAATAATTGGTACAGGCTAGTGAATAATATGTCATAGCGTGCCTATGCATGTCGCTTTGAGATGGAAATGTACAGGAGAGCGAAATATCCACTGGCGGGCCCATAGGTCAGTGCTCACCCTCTAGTACCTGTAAAACAAGATAGCTGGACTTCGAGGAGGTTGGGGTGCAGCATTCACATACTCCAACACAATTCAATAAGGACAAATCAAGGATTTGGCAACGAGACTGTTAAGTTCATAAAGGTTTATTTCATGCCACTGCTGGCACAGTGCAGCTCCAGTGCCGTGGTTGAGCACCCAGCCTCAACAACCCCCAGCCCTCCTCAGAGCACCTTCTTATAGCAAAATGTGAGGGAGCATTCTGCCCCCACCTTTCCTGCACAGTCTTAGGCAACTTCATTGTTAAACATTAGCTCACTGGGCAATTATTTTTAATTGAACTAAACCTTCAGAATGAAATACGCTCTAGCATGCATGTCTGACTTTTCCTCCGTTGTTCTGCTCAATTTATCGTTGGTGCAGCTGGATTCTTCAGATAAGGTTCTCAACCAGGCCCAATTAAATGTCTGGTTACTGGCAATTCGTCAACGTTCTGACAGCATGTTACCCTTGAATGTCTCAACTTTAAAATGACCTAATCCTACACACGCTCATTTTAGCCACATTTTCGGTTACATGCATTTTCATTAAAGGCATTTGGCAGCACTGTTATCTGTCTGTGTACAAAAAATCTTATTGTGCATTCTGTGCCTTGCCACCTTAATACATCATGGTAATGACATTTTCAACCTTATAAATACGATGCCATTTCAAATACTAGTATATACTAACATTATAAATACCATTTAAACATAATTACAACCTCAATTAGTCCATACAAATTTATCTGCTTAGATTTACGTGGGGGGGCTGCCCTCCACTTCGTTCAGTTGTTGATTCCCTATCTTTAATTCGGGCCCTCCACTACACGCCCCGTCTTAAACGTTTTTTTTTCGAAAAACAACAACTTTGAACCCTTTGATGTCCATTCTCCTTAATATTTTTCTAAAGACATCTTAACACGATCTTATAATTTGGTTTAGTTTAGTTTAGTTTAGTTTAGTTTAGTTTATTATTTGATAATGCGCTCCAAAACCCAGGGGTAGCCGGGCGCAGCAGTTACAAGAATACTTAGGCTTAATGGTTTCATACATACAAACGATACATACCAAATGAATATGCGTTATATGAGTTATTAACATATATACAATACCAATATACAAATATAATACAAGCAATGCGGGAGTGTGAGTCCCTCTCATAGGTCTGGTGTCGGGAGAGTCAAAGGTGGTTATGCGCATTGATAGGGCCAGGTTCAATAGGTTAGTTGTCGTTACTCCAGAGCCAACTTTTCACCTTACTCCTGAAACTAGAGTAGGGTAAATTAGCTCTCAATGCCATAAGGAGTGCATTCCAGTCACAGGCCGCTCTAACAGGGAAGCTAGCTCCGCCTGCTTTAGTTAGTCTAAATGTGGGAATTTCAAGTAGGGAGTGGTTGGAGGCTTTGGTGTGGTGGGTAGAGGACTTTCTGGTCAGTCTAGCTGAAATGTACAGGGGCGCAGTGTTGTTCAGTCCTTTATGTGTGAGAGATAGCGTTTTAAGGAGAACTCTGTCATTGATTTTTAACCAGTGGTTGTCTTTCCTAATGTTAGATATATGTTCTCTGCGGGGTATGTCAAGGGCTGCTCTAAGAGCATTATTCTGCAATATTTGCAATTTGTTTGTGACAGTTTTATTGGCGCCCGCATATAGGGCATTACAGTAATCCAGTTTGATTGTTACTAGGGCATTGGCTAGTGTGATGCAACTGGTTTTGGATAAGTAAGGTCTGCAGACCCTGATTAATTTGCAGGTGTAGGCTGTGGAAGAAGCCAAGGAATTGGCTTGTTTTTTGAGAGATAAAGTGGAGTCAAGGTAAAAACCTATTGTTTTTACCTTTGTTGCCACTTTGATTATATTGCCGTCTATGTTGAAGGCACTATAGTTAGGGCTAAGTTTTTTTAGGTTGGAGTTGGTACCCAGTATCAGTATCTCTGTTTTATCGTCATTCAGGCAGAGGCCATGAGAGGCCATCCATGCCTGAATGATGAGGTAGATCTTATTTACTAGCGCTGTGTCTTCAACAAAGTTGCCAGATAGGGGTATGAGGACCTGCGTATCGTCCGCATAATTGGTGTAGGTTACCCCCAATCTGTCAAGTTTGTCAAAGAGTGGCTTAGTGAAGATATTGTACATTGTGGGGGAGACACATGAACCTTGTGGGATGCCACAGGTAATATTTATGGGGTCCGCTGAGGCTGATGGGGAGAACACTCTAATTGTACGGTTGGCTAGGAAGGATTGTACCCATGCTATAGCTTCACTTGAGAAATGGGCGGCAGACGCTAGGTGGTTGCATAACACTGCGTGGTCCACTAGGTTGAAGGCTGGCGATAAGTCAAGGAGGAGGAGCACAGCTGTTTTACCTTTATCCTTCAACTCGTCGATTTGTGTCTTAAGGTCGATTAGGGCTGTTTCAGGAACATGTAGTGGTCTGAAGCCAGATTGGTGTGATCCTAGTAGTTGATTTGTCTCCAGATAATTTTGGATCTGGAGGTAAGCTACTCTGTCAATGATTTTAAGGAGAAATGGGACCATAGTAATGGGCCTATAATTGGTTGGGATGGTTGGGTCAAGGGTCTTTTTTTTTAGGAGTGGCAGAACCCAGGATTCTTTAAGGTTAGCGGTTACGGTGCTAGATCTGAAGGAGGAATTTATTAATTTAGAAATGAAGGGCACTAGGTCTCTAGCTGCTTCCTTAATGACTTGTGCTGGACAGCTGTAACGTTGGCAGTTGGATGGTTTCAAGGATAATATCACCTTTTCGGTTTCCAGTAGGGATATGTTGAAAAATCTGAATGGTTTGCAGTTACTTTGAGTGACTATTCTAGGTATATCTGCCATGTGGGAGGTATGGTTTCCAGTGGAATTCAGGGATGCTTTCTTCTTAGCAATTTTCGTTTGAAGAGTTGTGATTTTATCAGCTAAAACGTTTTGGATGCTAGTGCACCATTGTTTGTCCTTGGGGGCATTATCTATGGGAGTGATTGGGCTTTCCATTTCTCGGAGGATGGAGAAGATTTCTTTGGAATTAGAGTTGGCTTTGCTAATTCTCTCATTAATTGTATTCTTTTTAGTTTGGATTATTTCCTTCTTATATTTTATGGCCAAGTTGTCAAGTGAGGTTTTATTCTCAACTGACGGTGTGTGCCTCCAAATAGCTTGGAGTTTGCGTTTTTGGATTCGTAATTCCTTGAGGTGGGGGGTGAACCAAGAGTTAAGATAAGATTCTCATTTGCTTTTGCGCAGTTTAATAGGGGCGATGGTATCCAGGGCTTTGGACATAGTATTGTTGAAAGTCTCAACTAGCATGTTAGGGTCAGAATTGACAGCGCTAGCGGTGAGGGCAGGTAGGAGGAGAGGAAGTAGTTTTTCAGCTGTGATTTCTTTTTTGCTTCTAGTAGGCATAGGCGGAGCTGTTGCAAGCTTGCCTAGTTTAGGAGGTTCTATGGTGGATGAGAAGCAAATAAGGTGGTGGTCAGTCCTCGTTTGTGGTAAAATGTTGGAGATGGTCATGGTGCAGTTTCGGTTGGCTATCCAATCTAATGTCTGTCCGTTTGTGTGTGTAGGGGCTAGGACTTTTTGGGTAAGGCCATGATCGGCTAGGATAGATTGGATGGAGTGGGCCTGTTTGTATCATCATTGAATCCCAGGTTAAAGTCACCTAGCAACAGGAGCTGAGTGGAATCTTTGATGATATTCGAGAGGAGGCTAGATAGGTCTTCCTCAAAGTTACCTAGTGGGCCTGCTGGTCTATGCACCAGACGGACAGTTAGTGTACTGTTGTTCGAGATAGGTATTTTGGCGGAAAGAAGTTCACAAGATGTGATAGCTGGGTGTGGGGTGAGCCTTACAGCTAGTTTCGTTTTGGCAATGATGGCCAGGCCACCTCCCCTAGAGTTAGGCCGATCGACTTTTAGTATAAAGTAACCGTCTGGTATGGCAATCATGAGTGCGGGGCCAGCAGCATCATGGAGCCAGGTCTCAGTAATGGCTAGTAGATCTAAGTTGTCCATGGCTAGTATATCGGCAATTTTCGTATTGTGGGCTATGAGGGACCTTGCATTGATGAGGGCCCCTGATAAGGTAGGAGTTATGATTATTTTTTGGGTAGGTCTGGGATTAGGGAGATTGGTTCTCTTCTGGCTGTGAGAGAAGTCAGTGTGTATTTTTGGGCGTCTTTCTGCAGCTAGGGCAGGAGGGTTGGAGTCGGAGGGAGGTAGAGTTAGTGTGGAACCAGGTGGTCTAGTTCTTTTGTTTTTGAGGTCGTACAACCGTGGTAATCTCGCTCTAAATCGCATATTTCTCTCTTGAAGGTTACAACGTGTGGCGTTGGTGTAGGCCATTGTTATGATGATAATGAGAATGGTCCACAGTAGGGAACAGAGTATGAGTGTACGGTAAGTCTTAGTAGAGCACATGTTAAGAGGCAGGTAGCAATAGCGCCTAAGTACAACAGTGACTAAATGCAATGAACAAGGGAGACACCTAAGTGCGGCAATCCCAGCAATGACTAAAATGCAATGAACAAGGGAGGCACCTAAGTGCGGCAATCCCAGCAATGACTAAAATGCAATGAACAAGGGAGGCACCTAAGTGTGGCAATCCCAGCAATGACTAAAATGCAATGAACAAGGGAGGCACCTAAGTGCAGCAATCCCAGCGATGACTAAAATACAATGAACAAGGGAGGCACCTAAGTGCAGCAATCCCAGCGATGACTAAAATACAATGAACAAGGGAGGCACCTAAGTGCAGCAATCCCAGCGATGACTAAAATACAATGAGCAAGGGAGGCACCTAAGTGCAGCAATCCCAGCGATGACTAAAATACAATGAACAAGGGAGTCACCTAAGTGCAGCAATCCCAGCGATGACTAAAATACGATGACAAAAATACAATGAACAAAGGGGGCACCTAAGTGCAGCAATCCCAGTGATGACTAAAATGCATAAAATGAGTACATTGCGGCAGGGCATGTGCATATCTAGGCAGGGAAGTAAATAGGCATCTGGTTAGCAGACCAAGCAACATGCTGAGTATCATATTAAATTAGTTGATGCAACCTGGTAGATCCTTGGTGCATAACACAAACTGTGTCTAATCAGTGAGAAAGTGTAAAAGTTTGAATGCAATGATCGGTAGGGGGTTTAGATCATTGTCTATGTCTGATGAGGGAATCAAAGTACTCACATGGTTGCATAATTGAATGAGGCAACGACAGAGATTTAGGCCGACGGCACATACGGCCGCGGACAGGTGCAGACAGGCCCTTTAGCTCGCCCTTCAGTGCGAGCTTCCACGCGGCAGCTTCCGCCTGACGGTGGGGGCGGGTGCAGGATAAGTGGCCAGGCAGCCAATCAGGGCATCCGCAGGTCGTGCACCTTACAGTGTGCATTGGCCGGCAAACAATGTGGCGGCCATTGGTACATACTAACACATTGTTATTCTTAAAATGAACATGTGTGTCATCTACTTCCATGTAAGCCCTACTTCCTGTAATCGTGTGCCTTTAATCTAACTGTATGCCTTGGACGATTCACAGCCATTGTGAGACTCGAGAGGTTTGGTCAAGCTTTGAGGTAACCCATTAGCCCATTGTCTCTTCGTATGTTGTACCTTGTCTGCAACTCCCACCCCAACAAAGTACAATCTCTCCTTGATCATCTTCTCCTGTCCATGAATTTCATTTCACCTTGTCCTTCCCTCTTGTCCACACTCTTTTCTTTTCCGTATCTTCCGTTTTAGTCATCATTAGTTTGGCGTTAGTGGACCCTCTGCGTCCTGTCGCTTTTTCCTTTCCATTGTGCTGTTTTCACAGTCGGTCTCCCAGGTTTTTTTGATGCTTAGACCAGAAGTCCATTGTTTTTTCCTTTTCACAAGAAGTTCAGTTTTTTTTCAGAGTGTCTCTCTTTCAAAAGGGTTCATTGTTCAATGAGTCCACAAGAGGGGACGGTTCAACATGGGGATGCAGGTTTGGGGGAGTCTTTTTGCAGACACAATTCAGCGTCAGGCTTTCACTGGGTTTCTCTACAACCTCCCTCTCTCCTCACACGGTTCAACGTTAATTTCCCAAGGCATACAGGACCCTTGACGTATGCCTCTGATATAAAACAGAATGAGTTTCGTTTGTAAAATAAACAGGTCTCTACTATTTAACACATTTCCTACCAACCCATTTCCTTAAAACCTCTTTTCGCATTGGCTCTTATACCTTATTCCCTAGAAATTGCGAGACATTCCCTCTTATTTGACACCCCTGCCTCCTAGACAAGCTTACAAAACAATTTCTTTTAAATATTTCCCTTTTGTGGGTCATTTTCACAATATAACTAAAATACCCCCCATTCCTAGCTCTGTGTCAGCTGGCTTAGAAAATTATTTTTGTTTTCAATAACACACAATACACTTCATCCTTCATGGGACTCATTTTCCCCTTCCGGGTGCCACATGCAACCCTAAGGAGACAAAATAATTAAAGAAAGTCGTCTTCTTCTTTCCTGGTCCTCTTGTCACGTCCGTAGTAGTTGACAGAAATGTCCTTGGGGATTCCCTGTTGTCTGTAGAAAGTCATAATAAAGACAAAACTCATTTGGGCTGACTGACTTTAACCCCCTTCCTCCTTTTCTGCTATCAAAAAATACTCTCTGGGTCATTCTCCCCTATTTGTTGGTGCACATAAACAACTATTTTCCAACCACCCCACGGGGATACTTAGTTTCGGCTTGGTACTTTGGTCAGCTTAGCTGCATTCTTCCAGGTTAGCAGTAAATACTTGCTGGTTAGCTGCAAATACTTCCTCAGTTCAGCAGCCATTCTTCCTATTCTTTTCTTGCCGTTAGTTGGACCATGGTCTATGCTTCTGCTTTGTGTTCATCCTAGGGAGATACAACAGAGGCATTTCGCTGCACATCGTGCCTGTCTAACTGGATCTAACCTAACCCCTGACCTCCAGGACTATGGCACCAATTCTTACTACGTGCTTCCATTTTTATTGTTCCCCTTAATGTTTGCCTATTCTAATGCTTGCATATCTCTATCATAACAATCCGTTTGACATTATGAACATGAAAATGATTACTCACATTCAATTCTACTTCTGTTTTCTGTGGTTGTCTGAAATGGCCATGTTGTTATCTATTTTCTACTCTTTCCACAACTGTTGTACCTGTCTTGGGAAAAACAGCTAACTTTTGAAGACATTGGGCCTCATTACACGGTAGTCGGTAAGTTATGGCCCTTACCGGCATGGCGCTAATAACGTGTCTGTGTAGGAAGCAGGCCGCTAATTGCGTGGCATCACGAGTATGCTGGCACAAGCTTAGTGCCATGCCGGGAAGGACCCTACCGCCATGCCGCAAAAGGCCCTGAAAAGTCCCTTAGCGGCACTGAGGAAAGCGCTGATAGCACTTCCGCCCTCCCACAACACGGCTAATAGCGGTGACCGTAACTAATCGGAACCAGAAGTAGTGTCATAGCACAGGAATGGGAAAGAGCACGGGGGCCATCTTTAAAAACACAATCCATTGCCATCCTCTGCCCCCAGGACCTGCAGCCACACTAGAGCTTTCAAAAATCATCCACAGACCCACTGAGAATGTCCAAGGCCATAAAAAAAGGAGCTGAGCGACAGCACAAGAAGCACTTTTCAAATGAAGAGCTCACAATGCTAACTGACACGCTTGCTGCCAACGTAGAGGTGGTGTTTGCCAATGACATGCAGCATCCCACCCTAATCAAGAAGAAGGAGATCTGGGCAGAGTTGGCCCGTAAAGTCAGTGCGGTGGGCTCCACCGCCCGCACTGTGAAGGATATCCCGAAGCGGTGGGACGATCTACGTCTCTGTGTACGCAGCATCCTGGCTGCCAACCGGAGGCTGGCCATGGGCACAGGAGGCGGTGGAGGATCCCCAATAAAACTGCAGGAGTGGGAGGAGACCTGTGCAAGCACCATTGTGGTCGAATCAATCCAGGGAGTAGGCAAAATGGAGCGCGGTGTGCCGGCATCGTCAGATGGAGGTGAGTGTCCACCCAAAACACTGCACTGTGAAATATGAGGTAATCCTCCAAATGTGACCCTGAAATCATCTCATGGATGGGGCCATCAAACATACATGCACACAACCCTGACCATATGCGGTGCACATCGCCACACAAACACATGCATGCAGCACCACAGACACGTGTCACCCAGACTCCTACATGAATGACCCACCCAACTGTCTAACGACCTGTATGGCCAAACATGAAGTCCAAATGCATAGAACAGCAGGAACAACAACATCTGCATGAAGCACGTTGACCAATCACCAATGCCATCCCTCTCTTTGTCCCCCACAGGCTCACAAACTGACAGCGATGAGCAGGACACTGCAACGCAGGTCCCACCTGCTAAGAAACAGGCCAGCGGAATGGAATCAGGCAACATGGCCAGCACGTCGAGGGCCACTGGAAAGAGTGCACTCCCGCAGAGGGCCAAACCCACAAAGCCACCCACATCACCAAGACGTGAAAGTCCGCCTGAACCAATTGCAGCACCCACTGCAACAATCCCCCCCACGCACAATCCACCCGGGGAAGGGACACTGTCTGCTGCCAATAGCTCCATTGGCGAGGCAGCTGCCACGGCACCCATTTCCGATGTGGTGGACACTTTTAACTCGCCCATTGAACAACATACACCCAGCCCCCAGCAGTCAAAACAACTGAGCGCACGCCCCACATCACATTCCAGCAGCCATGAGCAGTCTAGGGATGAAATCATGGCAGGGTGCTGGAGTCCACCGGTGTCATCACCTGATGCTGGACAAATACAACAAGGTGCGGCACCCAACGCACAACTCAGACACAGAGGCCATGACATGGCCATCATCAGACAGCGGCAGGAGGACATCACTGCGCTGGTTGGCCAGCATGTGGGTGAGGCTGCACTTGCGAGGGAGGAGTGCAGGGAGCATGCAAGGGGCATCAGACAAGCCATAGAAGCCAGCACCAACCGGCTATGTGAGGAAATGTCACTTGTGAGGCAGGTCCTCATACGCATAGCAGATGCGATGGACAGGCCGAACCCCCCACCGGCACCGGACCAACCGTGCACCTCCTCCTCTGCCAGCTCAAGGCAGACCAGCCCCCGGTGCAGGTCCTTGCGGGCTATGCGGCGCACAGCCGCTCAACCCCCCAATGGTGGCGGAGGGGATGGGAACTAGGGCCAAACAGATGTTGCTGACACATGTACAGCTATGCAGCACTCATGTACAAGCCATGTTTGGGAGTGTTGTGGGGACAGGGGGGACAGGGTTTTTGGGAGTGTTGTGGGGGAGGGGGTAAAGGGTTTTTGGAAGTGTTGTGGGGGGAGGGGGGAAAGGGTTTTTGGGAGTGTTGTGGGGGAGGGGGGAAAGGGGTTTTGGGAGTGTTGTGGGGGAGGGGGAAAGGGTGTTTGTGTAGTTGGGTCCATGCACTTATTTTACTTACAATAGATACACACTAGCGACATGACAAATCACAGGAGTGGACAATTACATTGTGCATGTGTGCTTTACTGGTGGACAGGGAACAGCGTACATTTCACCACAAAACCCAGTGCCCAAATACCCACATCTATTGAACACTATTCATCCATGTGTATTAGAAATATTGGTCTATCAGATGCTGGCGCACAGCACATCACTCCTGGGCATCGCCATCTGCATGACCTGCAGCCCCATCTTCTCCCTCCTCATCCCCATCATCATCCTCACCAGGTGGTTGCAGTTCAATGTCAGGGGGCAGTGGCACATTCCGTCTGATACACATATTGTGCAGCATGACACATGCCGTGGTGATCTTGGCCACCTTCTCATGCCGGTACAGGAGTGCCCCACCCGACCTGCTAAGGCACCGGAACCGTGTCTTCAAATGGCCAAATGTCTGCTCAATTACCACGCGGGTACGGGTATGTGCACGATTGTATTCCTCTTCGTGCCTGTTCTGTGGGTTCCGTACAGGGGTAAGGAGCCACCTCTTCAGGGGATAGCCAACATCACCTGCATGGGTGCAACATTGGGTATGTGTAAATGTTTACATCAAGTGGAACCTGTACATATCACACAAATAAACTTTGCATTGTGAATGACATCCACAAATCCCTGCATGCATGGAGGTAATCAAAGTAACTGCAATGTGGGAAGGTGATATAGTCCTTGCAAGTGGACATGCACCGTGCATGCCTACGGCAGTTGATGCCATGTACTGGGCGAGGTCCACTCATTTGTGTATTTTGGTGCAGGCACCGTTTGGACCACACTGCTAGTGAACTGCCATTCCGAAGTTGATGTCCCCATGCTGTCATGCAGCACTTCTGTAGTGGTGTACGGGTGTGTTTCAGTATGATGGATAGAGTTGATCCCTTTGTATGCACTCAAGGTCGCATTTCCGTTGTGATGCTGTTCAGCGTACGTTTCCATTGTCCATATTGGCTGCATGTAGCTGTGTTATAGGGGTTATGGTCTGATGTGCAATGTACATGTTGATGGATATGGCATGATTTGGTTACTGGGTTTATTTCATTGTCGTGCAGCTTACTACTTGCATGTGGTTTCCACATGTCCGGTCCAGTGTGGGCTGCCTCGGGGGACAGTGGTGTGACTCTGTATGGGCATAGTTGACCATGACAACTAATGACACCCGGTTGGAGTATGCTTCTCTCCCCCCCAATCACACCCGGTTGGAGTATGCTTCTCCCCCCCAATCGCACTCGGTTGGAGTATACTTCTCACCCCCCCGAATGTACTGCCCACATCACAATGCCATGTGCTTGCCATGCTACTTACCAAGTAGCCACGAACATTGTCCAGCATGTTGCTCCATGTAGCATGGTATCGTTGAGTTCCGCAGGACCATTGAATCATGGGTTGATCAGGGATAGTGGGCACAAAAATGTTGGAGTCACATACCATTTGGACGTTGATGGAATGGTATTGCTTTCTGTTTCGGTACACTGCCTCATTGGCATGTGGGGCAACCAATTCCACATGGGTACAGTCGATAGCCCCAATGCAACTTGGGATGCCTGCCAGTGAATGGAAGCCAACCTTGGTGTTAGAGATGTCCTGGGAAGTCCGTGGCAGGGGAATGTGTTGACTTGTGAGCTGCAGGAGGGCATTGAGCACCTGGTTCAGCGTGCGTGAAAATACTGGTTGTGATATGCCATGCATCTATCCTACCATATGCTGGTAGGCCAGGAAGTGGAGCACAGTTACCACCTTCAGTAGAGGGGGGATGGCAGTACGGATGTCTATGAGGCTCACTATATCGTTGTGCACCATGTCCACAATGGTGGTGATGGTATCCCGGTCCAGACGGTACAGGGTGTGTATCTGCTTAGGTGTTAGGTTGAATGGACTGGCTCTGATCCTGGGGATTCGTGGCTGCCTCTGTGGTACAACTAGTTGCACTGGTGGGGCTTACTGTGCCTATATCGCCCTCCTCCTCCTCCTGTGTCTCCTCTGTGCTGCCTGTTGTTGTTGCTGTTGCAATGCAATCATGTCCTCCAGGCCATGTAATGCTGCTAGTATTGGAATTATTTTGGTGTGTGAATGGGTGTGGGAAGCGGTGTGGTGTGCTCCTTTTGTGCTGGCCCAGTCTCCATTGCCTCCACCTGTGCTGATTGCGAGCACATGTGGCGGTTGGGAATACTGCACATGGCACTTTACGGGTGGTTCTCGATGCCGCTATTTCCAACATGCCGGTATGGGCTTTTTGGGACTGCTCCATGCCGCTATTTGCATGTTTGCATGTCTTGTAATGGACTCCTATTTCCGCCATGTCGATATTGCCGCCATGAAGGGTCGCGCGCCCACGACCATGGTGCTATTAGAGGCACCGTACTTAGCGGTGCCGGTAATAGCGGGTAGGTGGGTCGTAATGGGAAGGTGCGGTTAGTGATGCTGGTAATCCTTTACCGGCATCGTTTTTCCCTTAACGCCTACCGTGTAATGAGGCCCATTGTGTCTCTTACTACCTTTACCTGTTACTCACCTGGATCCTCTTACCTTTAGTGTTGATCAATTGTGTGCTCACACCCTTTTTGGCATGAACTAGTACTTACCTTTTTCTCTTTCTCCCTAATTTAAGGCCATGCAGACAATTTCTTGTGCTTCCACGCAAGAGGTCCATAGCTTGTCTGTAAAATAAATTTAAATTGTTACAGGCATTCACAAGTTGTTTTGCTTACTTCACCATATGTACTTAAAATGGCTTGTGCGAGTGTCCTCTGTTTAATTGACCCAATTTTATCAGCCATACTCCTTTTCTTGGTCTTCATGGTCTCTTGATGTTTTTTATTGCCCAATGCTCCTTTTTTCTGTTGGCCAGGAAACCTCATAAGTGCTGTTTGTTTTCCACTTTTTGCTTTTTTTCCGCTTTATGCTTTTGAGTATATCGCTTATCCTTTTATTCATTTGCCCAATTGTTCCTATTTCTCAATTTTCCCTTTATTCATTTTTTATTCAAGATAACTACTCATTTTCAGTATTTCCTGATTTATTTATTTATTTATTCCTGTGACCAATCCTTTTGCGCTTCCTCGCCTCTTTTCTGACCCCACCTTCTTCTTTCTCCCTTTATTTCTACGTTCATCTTTCCTTTGAATTTCCTCATCCCTTCTTTCACGTACCTTTTGCTTTTCTTCTAACCTCTACTGTTTCCGTCTGTCACGTTCATAGGCTATTCTATGGTTTGCTATCGAGCTGCTTTTCTTGATCTTCGCGATATAGCTGTTTCCGCCTTAGCCTGACTTTCCTTCTTATCCTTCCGTCCCTTAACTTCTTCTCTTTCTTCTTTCCTCTGTGCCTCATCAAACTTCTTTTTAGGTCTCCCATCATCACTTTCTTTCCCATCGAGTTTCAATGAGACTTGTCCTCCCATCCATTTGTCCTTTGTAAATGCTATCTCATCAGTTCTGTCTTCACTTCCTTTCCTCTTCTTTCCCTCTCTCCCCTTATCGAGAGATGCACTTGTCTGTGCCGGATCCCCTCCTTTATTAACGCATCATCGCGTCTCCTCTTGTCCCTTGGGGCTAGGGATGTGAGATTCTTGTCCTTATCCTTCCCTTGATTTGTGTTATTACTGTATGCAGGCGACTCATAAGCGGGGTTGCTATACACTGTGGCTGCTTTTAGCTTTCTTTAAAGGGTAGAGTCCCTCGGGCTTACTTCCCTCGGTTCCTGTTTCAGGCGGGGAAGGCGTACCTCCAGGTGTCCCACCCCCCTCAGTGCATATTTTCTTCCCAACCAAGCTGCTGGAGGCTTTTCCTCCTTTCCTTGTTCTTATATTTTTTACAATTTGAGAACAGCATAGCATTTTCTAACTTTTGCTTGTATATGCGGCATGCAAGTAAGTTGCCATGCGTTGTAAAATGGCTTTAGATGAAGACTCAATTTGTGGCCGCGGCATAAACATCTTGTGGGCGGTACCTTTAACCCACTCCTCCAATTGGAGTAATGTTTTCTGGGCTTAACTCTGTTTCTAACAATATCCTTATGTGAGTCCAACACTCCCATTACTATGAGCGAGCACCAAATACCGGGAGCTCCAATCCAGTCTCTTCCCGCCAAATTATTCATACCACCAATTTACTCAAGAACATCAATCTGTGTACGATTCCCTCTCAACTATAGAATCGCATAAAATCCTTACTTCATTTAAACTGACAAGGAGACAAAATTCCTTACATGTGACACACAACAGGACATGTATAACAGACGCTTGACAGACTAGACATACACCAGCTGGACACACATATACCTGCCTTCTAATCAATACCCTGACATGGGGTTTAAACAAACCCCATTTGTGCTGTCTTTAATTGTCACCGTAGCCTAGTCGTCCCATATTATGTGGGCTCTGGGTTCACGTTTCTTCTGACCGGTGATTTAAAGCGCAGGAAGAAGGCAAATCCTCTTACAATTATCTCTCGGGTGCCGCCCCCGGTAACCTTATGTTTTTCTCTCGGGTGCCCCCCTGGAAACCTTACGTTTTTCTCTCGGGTGCCCCCCGGTAACCTTAAGTTTTTCTCTCGGGTGCCCCCCCAGAAACCTTATGTTTTTCTCTCGGGTGCCCTCACGGAAACCTTACGTTTTTCTCTCGGGTGCCCCCCGGAAACCTTACATTTTTCTCTCAGGTGCCCTGGGAAATCTTTCACTTGAACCACTACTGTCCTTCATGATTCTTGTTTTATTCTGCTTGCTCTTTATTTATTTGCCATATTTCCCTATTTTATGGCTGCCTTTATTTTCCTGGAGGTCATCTGTTTCTACTTCGTGTTTGTAAATGTCCATAAATTTGCAGCCTGTGCCTGAATTTCTAAAAATATGTCATTATTTCTCCGCCAGGTCATACCGCTGGCTATATTCATCACGCTGCAAAAATACTAAAATCTTTTACTTCTCACTCACCCAATCTCATTGGCCTTCTGCCGCGTTCATGTCTTCAAAATTGCTTGTGTTTAACTAAGGCATTCCCTAAATAATCATGCTTTCCTTGGTAATCTCAACACTGTCATCATGCTTTCACACTTTGTCATTCAAGCATTTCTTCATTCATCTAAATCCTACGATACCAGAATCTCAACTGCTCTTCTCAAACCAAAGGTTTTTCCCTATTTGATAAAAATGTGCTCCACTCCGACCAACAAGGCCTCAAAATTGTAAACTACCACCCCGGTATGACTCAATGCAAACTGTCCTACCACTCACGGTGGAGCTCCTAGAAAAAGCCTTTAGGAGCACCCCAAAAACCCCCTTCACTTCATGTGTGCTATTCCCAAAATTCCCCAAAAGCAGGTTGCAGATGACCCAGTAACCTCCTTCAGTTTCAGGGGGCAATCTAAGTCAAAATGATAGAACACATGAATGGCAATGGACCATTCAGCTGCATGGCAATACCTGCCCGCACGTTTGATTTAAAAACCCCATGTAAACTCACTTGCTTCCCATCTCATGAAGTTTATCACTACCTCTTTTAACTCTAACACTATTTCTGCAGCTGTAAAATAACCCTTGCTCATGTCATGCCAGGTCACATGCTACACTCTGTTTTGTTGCACTTTATCGTTAGAGTGCCATTGCAGGGATGTCATTTGGGGGTTGCCAGGGGTCGCAGCTGAAACCCCTGAGGTATCCCTTGTTGCCCTGCGATCTCCTTTGCTACCCTAAAAATAAACAAATGTTTAAAATGTTTCCTACAGTGATATCATCAGAGGTCAAGGGTCACGAGATGTCACTTCCGCTACCTCTATTATTTTGGTGGATCGACATCCCTGTGTCATTACTTCCCTTTCACTACCACATATGCTAATGCCTCCGGCCCTTTCCTTTCCCCGCCATACTTACAACACCTGCTCATTCATTTCTCGTGCCATTATCAGTGTTAAATTGTATTACTATACTGCCATTCTTACAGGCATCTTACAAAATCTTCACAAGCTCTAAAAGTGCAGAGTGCTGCTGTGTGCAACTGTCAGTAGTCATTGAAAGAATACACATGATTTCGCGTCAGACGAGCTGCGCACTGGCTACCCATGGAGGAAAGGCTAATTTTGTAAAATCACGAATGTAAGTCTTACACAGCGCTAGTTTATTTAACTGATGCTGCTACTAGGGTCAGTTCAGCCCAGTGGCGGCTGGTGACTTTGAAAGTTGGTGGGGTGTACACATCTTGGTGGGAATGTGGGAGCGGGCTAGGCCACCTCACACCAACCAGTGTGCCGGTGGCTTCTCCCTCTGCAAGACATTTCGGAAAAAATGGCTTCCAAGATGCGCAATTTACTGTCCAAGCCCACAGAAATATGACATCACAAATCCTGGCCTAATTTAGAAAATAGACTGGAATCCACTGTGCCTCTGCCACATAATGCACGTACACAATGGACTTAACTAAAAGTCTACATATCAGAAATACAAAGCAATATCTGAGCCAAGGTGTCATCAAACAAAGGGTATGAAAGCCAAGTGTCCAAACAGCACACCACTGAGTAACATGAGTGAGGCTGGTGGCATTCACAGATATGCACAGACATTGATTCTGCCCTTTGAAGGATCTCTGCCAGCCAAGACAGGGGTTGAGAGTGAGGAGACAGCTAGATGAGACTATAACCTCCATTCTCTAGCTCGTTTAGAGCCACACATGCTATAGGGAGCAGCATTCACACTCTGACTGCCATATTCCATTTGCCTAAGTTTCTGGCAGTCCTGCATGTATGTGCCACTGGGACTGCTGGTGCAATGACCCAGCCAATATCTTCTGTGATGCTCAGCCAGGGCCAGGTTGCCTACCTGCACCAGGCTGCTTGCCACCACTTAATATAAAGGAATAGAAATTAAGCTAAGACCTGTTTCATTGTCACCATTGGTTCCCCTATTGGGTGCGTAGGATGGTCATACACAGTCTTGAATTCTCCCTCCTCATGCAAGAAATAAAATCCCAATTTAACAAGTCAATTAGGTGCACTCACCCTGCAAACTCAGTGTTAAAATTCACCACTACTGCTAGCATTCTGTTTCCATACAGCACTTAACACTCGTTGATGCAGTGCCTACCTAGATGAGAAGCTTTTTCGGCATGTAATACGAGAGGCAAGCACTTCTTTAATCCTGAGCTTCCCCCAGTGTTCATGCTCATGGACTCCTGTCACCAGCTGCTGTCCCCATTAACCAAAGGAGCTAATGCCACAGGGCTAAACTCCCCCGTCTTGTCCCCGAACCATGGAATGCTTTCTCTAGCGAATTTAGAGCGGAGCCATCCCTCCTCATTTCCCACAAAACTCTCAACCCTACTTTGGTTACTTACCTCTATCAGTTCCCCCAGCAGTGTCTGTACTCATCCCCCTGTTGCTAAATTAACCTCTAGCTGTGTTTTACTTAATATCTACTCTATTCAGTGTGAGCTGAACATGCAGCTCATTCATAGTAATTACAATATATATCTATTTGCCTTATAACTACAGGCAATGCTTCGTCACGCAGCCCCTAGTGTATGCCTTTTTATTGTAATCTGCAAGCCCCTTCCTTGTAATGGCACCACAATGCCTACGGGCTTCTGTGTGCTCCATGCTACTAGGAATCGTTCATTCCTTGCCAGGCGACAGTAGACCCCAGAGAAGTTTTTTATTGGGGGGCACATGGGGTGGCTGCCCAGGGCCCCCCACAATACTGCCTGGTCTGAAGTAAGATTCCAGTTTACATCAGGCTTGAATAGCACATGCCAGGAACATTTTATTGCATGCTGCTGAGGCTTCAAACCCATTGCCTGTCGGTTTTGACAAGTAAATCCTGCCTTGATCAATTAAAACATGCAATGCCTTTCATTTTCATTGTGGAATACATAGTTTGGGTAACACAACCTTTGTGGCGTTACTTCCCCTCTATGGCAATGTTGCTGATCGTGTGCAATAGCCAAAGTTGAAATCCATATTCATCGATGGAGGTTCAGAAGTTGTCTCAGTGTGTTAAGCACTTATTGCAGGGATATGTGTTAATGTGAAAGATCAGAAGGGCACATCCCAGTAAGACTGGCTGAACCGTCTTTAAATCTGAAGTTCACAAACATACCTGCACATTTACTTGGGTTTGCAGCACAAGCGGTGCGATTAACAGCACTGTTCCTGCACCAGATAGGGGTTGCTCAGCTGGGAATTCTTAAAACCTAAGCAATCCCTTAAAAGATGTGCATAGAATATCTGTCCAAGCGGCAAACAAGTATGCAAATTCGAGACTGTGCAACCAAAGTGTTCATGCTTGTATTCTGGCTATGCCAGCAGACGGCACAGTGATCCTGGTCAAATCATATAGGATCCCTTGCATTACTGTGCTGTCTTCTGTGAGGTTTTACCTACTTGCATGCTGGAACTCCCTTTGATAATGGAGAAACTGACGTTAAAATCATTCCCACATTGTGTAACCCTCTTCTGTAATATTTTGGTTTTAAAATTGTCAGGTTTGGAAATGCGGGTTGCATACTTTTGCAAGTCAGTTTTATAACATTAGATTGTTTTAGTTCATGTTAAGAGCTGGAAGAGAAAGTGCTCAACTGCAGGAATTTCAATATTGGCACAAATCCCATCTTCTCCCCCTTAAATTCTGTGTGATCCTGGGAATCTCATTTAATCTTTTATTGCCTAACATTTCTCAATTGCCAGTCTCTAAATCTTTTAAAATCGTCAGCCCTTTGGGGTGATTTTCTTCTCAGGGTATGTTTTTCATCGAGGCACCACTCATAGTTTCACTGGCTATGGGGTTGTTTCCATTATGATAGTGAGCATTGACATATTGCATACTGCAGGCACTTTTCCCCTCGATCTCTAATGGCAACGCAATTCAAAAACCATGTCCCACTCCTACTCTCAGTCTGCCTGGATAAAGACACCTTCCTGGCAGCTTCTAATCTGCCTATTCTGGGTTGCATGTATCTTTTCACATACAGTCCTACATTAATGCTGCAGGCTGCACACTTTCCCGGATGCTAAAAGGTATCTTGTGTCTAAACTAGAAGAGAAGTAACCTCTTCGTGAATTGTTAATGTTGGCCTTCAAATGCTACTTGTTTCTCATTCTGAATAGCGCAGGAATGGAGAGGGTAGGGGACTCAAAAGGGCGTAAACATGCTTACCTTGAATGTTGCACAGAAGCATAAGTATGCCTCACAGAGAGTAAGGCCTCTAGGCAATACTGAATATTCCCATACAGATGCCTCTCATAAGACATGAGAGAAGCGCACAGGTTATCAGTAAAATAATGCATTTCTTGTTAACCTCATTGGCATCACGCAAAAGATGTCTTTTCGTCCGCGCTCATTCATCCTTATTGGAATGAATCACTCTTGTTAGTCCTCCAGACCCTCCAGGTCACCCCAATAATATACGCCTATTCTTGAAACTCCACAAAGGGGGCCTAGCTTTAGTAATCTGGCTCCTAAAAGCTGGAATGTCTGCCCACCAGTACTAAAATGAAAGAATTTTGCAGTGCTTTCCACAACAGGCTGGATGCATTAATATGCAATCAAGCCCCTTTCCTACAATTCCTGGGGGTGCCCTGCCGTGAGACACATTCATTCTGCATTTAATGCACTCTATTTTCAAAAATAAATGTAATGTATAAGACACATTCACTCAAGCATTCTCCATATCACTGAAATAACTTCACAATTACAATGGCTGCTAGCATGTCTACCGCGAGTCATAATGAAAAAATGTAATGACCCAGCCAGAGCTGAGCCCTTCGTTTACCAGCCATCCCACGGAAAATTCTGTTCTCATTAATAAATATCCCCCTACCGCTTGGTTAGTACATGGGTAAGCCATAACTGCATTTGTGCATTTCTCCTATCTTTAAATGTGGACCTTTTATTCCATAATTTGCACCAATGCTTCAGGATGATTCTTTGCATTCTGTGATCTGCATTTCACCTTGTTTCCACATGAAGTATAGCCTGTCTTTTTATAATACTCTGTGTGTGAATAAGACAACCTTGCAAGGCGCACATGGAGCGTTCGCAGTGGTCACATCAAGGGCTGCTATTTGAACATTCCTTTCGCATGATTCATTTCTCTCATGATCCTCTGACAGGTTAGTTTCAACTGTGCGTTTTTCCAGCCAGTTGCTCTGATGTAAAAACATTTTTAAAAAACACTACCTTTGATCACGACTTGTAACCTCATACAGACATTTTAACAAAACCAGCTTATAATCTATACTTCAGATCAACATATTTTGAATTTAGGCGCACAAGTGCCCTTTATTACATTTCACTAAGCTCTGTTTTTGCTTTAAGAATCTTTCAATCATTTCTTATATTTTTACACACTTCACAGGCTCACAGTTCCTAGTTCTACCCGGACCTCCCCTGTACTTCAAAGTTAAACCATTACCACATGGTGCATTCCTTTCTTCTCAGCGCGCTCTTAACGCAGGAGAACAGCACTTCCCTAAATCACTACAACTCAGACATTTTAATGCGAAAATCCATTGTTCTTAGCACAATTTATCAGTTATCTTGTCTTCTACGAGGACATCACAAATTTAACTACATAGCTGCTGGTTTGGAAAAAAAATGTGTTTGCTTAAAGTGCACCAGCTTTTTGCACTTTTCACAGGCTGTTTAACTCTTTTTGGGGTGAAATCACCACAATATTGTGTGCCTTAAACCATAATATCTGATCACCTATCTTAATGTAATTTTTTCACAATTTCAAAACCTTGGCTTGACGTCAATTTTTTATTTTGCTTAAAATATCCTTTTTATAATAATTCTCATAATTTTACAGTGCATATGCAGTTATGCCATAAGATAAATCACATGAACAGCCATAACATACAACAATTAGACACACAACATAACATGACGTGTCAAAATCAGACACAATCTGGTCAGCTGCATGCGAGCCCCTCATGAATATTTTACTCTTGTTATTGATTTTTAAATGCAGTTAATGTTTTTGTTTTGGTCCCAAATCTTGACTGCCATTATTCTTTTTCCCCGTGTCCCTGTCTCTATCGCTAGGGCAGTTTTCACTCACCTTTTTGTTCTCCCGACCCTCGGGATCACTGCCTTCTTCAGGTTTTCTTCTGGTCAGCTGCCCGTAGGAATGGGAATGGAGATGTTTTATAAGAACGGGCCCCTTCAGGTCCCAACTGCAGTCTCAATTACACTACCATTATCTACAGTGAACTTCACAGTCTACTCAGCTCGAAATGGCGAAGGACTCGTGATTTTGCCGAAGACCTAGAGTTACTTTGTGTCAATGGCCATTAGGTGTCTTATTTCAGTCAATAGTTGATGGTCAAGAACCATCCTCCTCGCAAACCAAGTGTGTAGGAGAGCGAGATATCCACTGACGGGCCCTTAGGTCAGTGCTCACCCTCTAGTACCTGTAAGACAAGATAGCAGCACCTCGAGGAGGTTGGGGTGCAGGATTCACATACTCCAACACAATTCAATAAGGACAACTCAAGGATTTGGTAAAGAGACTGTTAAGTTCATAAAGGTTTATTTCATGCAACTGCTGGCACAGTGCAGCCCCAGTGCCGTGGTCGATCTCCCAGCCTCAACCACCCCCAGCCCTCCTCAGAGCTCCTTCTTATAGCAAAATGTGAGGGAGCATTCTGCCCCCACCTTTGCTGCACAGTCTTAAGCAACTTCATCGTTAAACATTCGCTCACTGGGCAATAATTTTTAATTGAACTAAACCTTCAGAATGAAATACGGTCTAGCATGCATATGTGACTTTTCCTCTGGTGTCCTGCTCAATTTATCAATGGTACAGCTGGATTCTTCAGATAAGGTTCTCGACCAGGCCCAATTAAATGTCTGGTTACTGGCAATTCGTCAACGTTCCGACAGCATGCTACCCTTGAATGTCTCAACTTTAAAATCACCTCATCCTACACACTCTGCTCATTTTAGCCACATTTTTGGTTACATGCATTTTCATTAAAGGCATTTGGCAGTGCTGCAATCTGTCTGTGTACCAAAAATTGTATTGTCCATTCTGTGCCTTGCCACCTTACTACATCATGGTAATGACATTTTCAACCTTATAAATACGATGCCTTTTCGAATACTAGTATATACTAACATTATGAATACCATTTACACATAATTACAACATTAATTAGACCATATGAATTTCTCTGCTTAGGTTTAAGTGGGGGGGGGCTGCCCTCCACTTCGTTCAGTTGTTGATTCCCTATCTTTAATTCGGGTCCTCCAGTACGCGAACATAATTTAAATATAAATATAGAAGTCAGTTAAATGGAAAATCAATAATTCAGTTATTATGTGTGTTATTATGATGAGAATTGCATCAATTTGCTCAAGCCAGAGAGAAGAATGTGGTGAGAAAATTGGTAAAGTGGTAATATGTGTGAAATTCCTTATATAAGAATGTGCCATAATTTAATGCAAGACATCCCTAAAATGACATCAGATTGAATGGGAGGGGAAACTGTGTGTAGAAGTTGCTGACATCAGACCGCCTCCAGAATAAAAATGCCCAATGACAGTGTAGGGGGACGTCTAGTATGATGTCACGTTTGGAACACTGTCCAATTGCATACATTGACCAATTTTATTGGGGAAAGTATACTCACCTCAAAAGGGTGTGGTTACTGTTCTTTAAAAGGTCAGTCACGCACATAAACACAGACTCAGACTCAAGAACTGAGAGTCAGACTCATAGACTCTCTCATGGACACTCACTGACTTATGGTGAAGAAATGCGAAAGTAGGGAAATGTGGATTGGTAACAACCAGACGTAGAAGGAATAGATTGCTTCATTTTTGGACCCCTTTTGGATTATCAATAGAGCCCTGAATGTGAGGCCTAGGAGGAGATAAATTCCCAGGCCTTTTTCAGTGGAAGAGAAACCAGGCAGGTTTGGAAAAAAAGTAGTCCTATCTTACTGGCTGATGCCCACATGTTACTGGAAGTGGACGATTGAAGCATTCCTTAAGAGGGGGTGCCCCCTGTCTGCGATTCAGTCAAAATAAATATGGATTTGAGTATAATCTAAAAGAGAAGTAATCATGTGGGGAGTGGTCCTACAAAAGAAATGAGTATAAATCCCAGCCCCTATAATTTGTTAGTACAGAGAGATGAGAATATACAAATTGATTGTGCATCCTGTGAAGTTAGTGAACATGTCAGAAGAATACGGTTTTTGGAAAAATATATATTTCATATATTAGGTCCCATGGTGTGAGAACAGTGAGATCCCCTTACTTCCTCTCTGTGTAATGATGTCTATAACTGAAGAATTTTCAGGGAGTTAAATGGACACCTCACTGTGTGCATACCTAGAAAAAGAAGATCATTGAATAATTCCTGGGTATTCTACCAAGTAGAATATTGTCATTAATGCTTGGATTCTCAAGATGGGAGGGAGTGATTCTTCATGGTCCATTTATTTCCACAGTTCAGGGTCCCCTTTTAAAATACAGAAAGGTACATTTTACCCAGTAATTGAATATATACATCATTGAGGGGAGTTTTGCCAACATACTGCTGAACATACATTTTGTTTTCTACAAGCCCTTTATATACCTGAAGGTCCAGTATTTTGTTGCCATTGAGTTTAAAATTCTGTTGATATTCTGACATGTTTATCAATTAAGGGTGTGGTATTTTGAATAAAGGGGAGTAGCAAAAATTGAATAGGCAGGGATATTCGAACTCATTTGTTGTTTTCACAAATAAAAGAATCCTCCTGGACTCTCATGCATTTGATCCATGGTGACTGCACAATCAGGGTCAATTAAATGCATAGATACTTATGGTGATGTGTGTGTTGTTACAAAAGTCTCTATTTTCATAACAGTGCCATTGAAAACTGAAGTGACTAGTGTTTTGATTATTGCTTATCAATGGCCTTTTATGAAGAAACTATTTGTTTATCTATAATCTGATTAAATTATTTTTCTTTGGTTAATAAATATACCTTCTGTTCAACCATGTGTGTTTCTTGTCCTGAAAGGGGGGGGAGCTCTAAGGAATGACTTCTATTAAATTGGGGGTCCCACGTTCATACAAAGAACTCTATTGATTAAAGGAGAATTGTCAGAACCTTGTATGGAGTGGGTAGAAAATTCCCCTGAATTAAAAATCGTCTAGTTAAAACATCCTACAAGGCACTGTGGGCCTCATTACAGTTTCACTGGTAAGGTAAAATTGTCGGTAACATTGATGGTCATTTCGGCAACATCATTTTTACTGTACCAGAGAAACACAAGCTTGCTGGTGGGTGCCCCGGATCTACCTCCAGGAATGAGCTGCTAGTAAATCAGACCCCCACCTGCAATGTTTATGTTTATTCATTTAAAATGCGCCAGAGCACGCAGGTATCAGGGCGCAACATATAAATCAGACAATGCGGGCAATTTACAAATTAGACAAACAGTAATGTCTTAAGATGTTTCCATAAGGTGGTATTATTTTCTTCCCTATAAATCTCAGCTGGAAGCTTGTTCCTGGCCATTGCTGCCTGTACCACAAAGAGTGTCTGTTGCCTCTAGCTTGTTTACATCTAGGCTGAGTCAGACACATCGAGTCCTTAGACCGGGTAACTCTGGTATGTTTTTCCAATACCAAGCATTCTTTAAAGTATTCTGGTGTTTGTCCATAAAGGCATCTATGTACTATGGTATTCATTTTAAAGCTTATTCTGGACTCTACTGGAAGCCAGTGCAGCTCCCTCATGTGCGCAGACCCCGGGTCCAGTCTTCCAGTACGTATGATGATCCGTACTGCATAATTCTGGAGTATCTGGAGTTTTTTTGATATAGCCCTACTTGCTCCAGCCAGTAACGCACTACAATAGTTGAATCCGGGCATTATAACAGCTCGGACCAGTGTTGCAAAATTAACCAAGGAAACATATGGCTTCACTAGTCTAAGCAGTCTTAAAGGATATTGGAATTTATTGACTACATTGCTAGCATGGGCTTTAGCACCCAGGAAAGGTTTCAGAATCACTCCAAAGGTGTTCTCCTTGGACGCTGTTTTGATATGATACCCATCTATAGAGAAACCTTCCTACTGTATTGGTTTTTTAGCACATGCCTGTTTAGAAACAAAAATGAGAAACTCTGATTTAGCTACATTGAGACAAAGTCCATTTGCTTCATCAAGGTTTGGATAGCCTTGTATATTTGTTCAATGCTCTCACAATCTTTCTCATATTCCCCATTCAGTTCTATAATGAGCTGAGTATCATCAGCATAGTTCGGAAATCGTGCACCCAAGACCCCCAGAAGATAGCATAGGGTGCAACAAAATATATTAAATAGTACCAGGGAGAGGCAAGCTCCTTGCGGGATGCGACCATTAATTAACTCAGGTTTGGAACATGCGTTACTCCAGACTATTCTTAATTTGCTGTCAAAGAGAAAGGATCTAATCCAGTCTATCGCTCCACTGGAGCACCCTCCATGGTCCGCGAGCCTGCTAAGACGTTTCTGATGGTCTACGAGGTCAAAGGCTGCTGATAGATCTAATAATATCAGCAGCCCTGCTTTGCTCCTGTCCATAATATCGAGCATTTCTGACTGTAGTTTCAGGAGCGCGCTTTCTGTTCCATGAGCTGGCCTAAAATCTGACTGCCTGGGGTGGAGGATCTCTGGCTTTCTGCATAGGCCTGAAGCTGTATCGTTGCTGTTAGGCAGAATCACATGCAGTACCCTTTGGGAACACTACATGCAATTAAGACTGCAAGTGTCAGTACAAATTCGCCTTTGGTACTATCCTGTACTACACAGTAAAGTGGTAGGGATGGCTGAGCAGCCAGACTTATCTCAAGAGTTGAGTGAGCAGTAGAACAAGTTACACATAGGACCAACAAATACAGTGATTCTAACACTTACTCAAGGTTTCTTGGTAAAAGAATATACATTTATTTACACAGTCAGTTTGAAAACATTACACTAGCAAGAGCAGCTCAATATCACGCACTAATATACTACAAATACACAACCATTAAGTTACTGAACAAGTTCAGCACCCCTGAAGTGGGAGCAAAATGGCACTTCCGATACTTTAAAAAGGGGTAAAAAGACACGGTTATAAGAATAGACAGCCCAAATACTTTCATAGGCAGAGCAAAGGGTTACAGCAAACTACATCCAGCAATTCAATTCATAAGCCGGGGCCAAAGTCAAAGGTTCAGAGTCTTTGTATAGGATAGCACAGTTCTGGTAGTAAACGGTTAAGTCTTTGCCACTGATTTCAGAAGAATGTGTCTAGGCCAAAAGTTTGACGAATGTTTAGGGAAGGACAAGCCTTCGAAGTTGGGAAAGTTTCACAAATTGTCTCTGTGGCCGAAAAGATTTCCGGACCGCGTTTGCACAGTACCTTAAGAGTGAAGAAGAGCTGTAGCTGAGGCAGTTGTTCCTGGCAGTTCGAGCAGATCTCGCTGTTCCTGAGCTTCATTCGTGGGGACAAGAAGGAGGACGTCAGGAGGTTCCTGCACTGCCCAGGATGAGTCCACAAGCTTGGCAAAACGACAGTTTAAGGTGTGAGTACCTTAAAGACCACAAACTGGTATCCTTCCCACTGGCTATCTGGTTTTCCACAGCACTCTGCAGAAAATTTGACCAGGAGGGGACGGTGTCCAGGCGGCTTACGAGTTGGTTGCTCCCACCGAACTCAAGGGAAGAAGTTAACCTTGAAGGGCTTCTCTGTCGATGGAGTTTCAGGCAATTCGGACCTGCAGCAGGGCTTCACTGGTCGTCCAGGAGTTGCAGCAGTCCTCTTCCTTCAGCTCATGTTTGGTTGTTTCATTCCAGTGGTCGACTCTGCTTTCCAAGTCCCAGAGACCTGCTTTTAAACAGTTTTCCCCCATTCATTCCATTCTGGCTGTCACTCACACAGCAGGGCAGCTTGAGCTTGCCGGACAGCCAGCCGGCCAATCACACCAGAGTGCATTCAGGTCTCCAAGGAGACTAAGCACTGTGAGTTTCGGGCACCTCCCTCACATCCTGTCCATCCCAGACACTCGGGTGCCAGAGGAGGGCTTCAGCAGTGAAGCCCGCCAAAGGCCAATGAACAAAGGGACCTACCTGGTTTGGCGCACAGAGACAAACACAAGAAGGACCTTTCCTAAGAGAAATGGTGAAAAAAGATGAACGAAGTCTGTTTTTACAGATAGGTCTTGGGCCCATATTGAAAAACATGGCTGACCCGATTTTTAGCTACCATTATAAGCGGTCGGGAAAAATCACAGTAGTTCAATCTAAACCACTGCCACCAGCCATTTAAAGTAGGAAAGGGTAACATTTGACTATTACATTAATGTTTTGACTCAGGGGAAGCAGGGCAACCCCTCCAGCACTCTATAGGGAGATAGTGTGTGCTGGGTCTGTAAATGAAAAGAGACTAGTAAAGTCAATTTAACTTTACATGCTCTGGGAGACAGTAGTCAGTCCCCGAGAAGGTATTTAAACCTTGGGAAGTCTAAAAGACATCCCTGCGCCACTGCACTGAAGGTGCTGGGTGACACACAGAAAACGATTATGCCTCTGGATTTGTTTTAAAACTCCATAAACAAAGCACACAAAAGTAAAACACATTGAAAATGAAAAGTTCAAAGCCCCAAAATATAGCAAAAGAGCTTGAGGGCTCTAAGGTAGAGGGAATTTAGCACTTGTGTGAGAATTCTCCCTAACAGTTGCCAGTTTGTCAATCATTTTCAATAGAAAAGGCACATTGGTCATAGGTCTCAAATTGCTACAAATGTTATGATCTTGCCCATGTTTTTTAATCAAGGGGGTGGCAATCAACTTTTTCAGCAAGTCTGGCACATGATTAGTTGCAAATGTAGCATTGGCAAAACGCAGCAAGAAAGGTATACACATTTTCCAGTGTTACAAAACAATCCTCGAAGGAATAACATCCTCCAAACATGTTATAGGGTGCATTAACTTGAGAACTCTCTCCAGCCCAACTCTGGAAATAGCTGTGAAGGAAAACAAAGGTGTATTAATATGCAGCATAGAAATGAAAATTACTTCCATGGGGTCCTATAGGACTCCATGTAATGGGGAGTTCCCACTGTTGCTGGCACCTGGAATATCCCAGTAATCCTGGGATATCAGGCACCGGTAATGGTAGGGGCAGTTTACCGGTATCCCACCAGAATTACTTGCAGGATACTGGCAAACTCGTAATGAGGGCCACTGTCTATGCATGTTTATTTGTTCAGATTCAGAAATGCCTCACCTAATCTGATATATTACAATCTTAATGTGTGAAGACTGTCTAGTTTTACGCATCTGTCATTTCTATCTGTTTTATTTGAAGTGGATAATCTGTGAATGATATAGGGTGTCTTGTTGTAAATCTATGATCCAATGTAATAAGGGGTATATAGAGGTCCAGGAATATTTGGGGGTCAAGTATGCTGCCTCATTAGCTAATTTGTTCATGGGACAATTTTAACAAACCATTGCCCTTTTCAACAATGCATATTTACTGAACATTGTAACCTAGAACAAGTAGCTAGAGGAACGAGAACAAGTGGATACATTTGTAGTGATCCTGATTAACAACACATTTGGAATAGAGCTGACACACACAGTGACCACTAAAGAAATAGATTTCCTCGACCTTAGGATTTACATCTCAGAAAATGCTGTGCAAACTAAAACACTACTGAAGGAAACAGATGTAAACTCCACTCTCTTGACAAGCAGAATCATTGCAGAAGCACAATTGCAAACATCCCTATGGGAGAGGTCAGGAGCAACTACAGTGAGGAAGCCCACTTTTTTCCAGAGAAATATGCTGTTTTGAAGGAATGGTTAATAGCAATTGGGTACAACGCTAACACTATTAAAAGCTACCGAGAAAGCTAAAAGGACATTCAGAATGGACTTGGTCACCCCGAAAGAAAGAAGTGCAACACGTAAGAAAGAAGTGGTCAAAATGATTACTCAATATAGCACTGACAGTAAATGACTACACAGGAACTTCTCCAGACATTGGCATCTACTAATGAAGGATGTCGATCTAAAGAACATTTTGGGAACACATTGTACCATTATCTTCACTAAGGCACCACATTTATATAGCAATCTTTGCCCTTCATGTGTGCCAACAGACACATCTAGTGGTGACACAGAAGGATGGTGGTTTAGCAAGAACAAGACCAGTGTCCATACATGTGGAACTTGTACCATGTGCATACATACCTTGGACAACACCAAAATATTCACTATTTTCGAGAGAAGGAAAATACACATCAAGCAATTTGTCAACTGCAAAACAAAATAAGTTTTCTATGCAGTGATCTGCATCTGGCAAGAAGTGCACATTGGTAGTAACTGTTAGGGAAACATTTTCTAAAGGCAACTTTCCCTCTATATTTGTGGAGCCCCCAAACTTTGTGCTTTTTGTTACAGTATTCTGACCTGAATTTTACCAGTAGAGCACAGCCTTCAGCTGCACACCACTGGAATTTCACTCATTGTTATGGGGAAACTGACACATCATTCAGGCTGTCAGTACTGAGAAACTTTGTTTCTCTTAGTCTTTCAAATTTCTTGCTGCTTTTGGTAACATGTTAGCATTGCACAAATAACATTACTGTACTGTGCAATGGGGTCCTTGTGTTTTCTGGCCCTAGTCACCCTTAAGGATTTTTTGGTGATTGTACAGTGTGCCTAGGAACAGACTGGTGGCAGCAGAAACTTTTTCTTGTATTTTTTCAACTTTTTACCAAGCTATACCGCGCTTACAGCGTTTGGCTCATGACTGTGAATAGTGTCCATCCTGGCTGTGCCACAAGGTCTTTTGTCTGTTCCTTTGGCCATTTTGTCCTTTGGTCATCCCCCTGATCTTCATGACCCATGATTTCCTTAATTGGGCATGCAGTTCCCTGCAAAAAGCCACTTCCTTCATGTATTGTGACCAGCAGCTCAGTGATGGTCTCCCTGTGCAGGTAGTACACAGTTAACAACTTGGTGTCACTGAGGGCCAAGGGTGATGTTCTGACCCTGGTGCTGGGTGTTCTCCTTGCTGGGGCTGCTCTCCTCCTTCTCCTCCTCATACCCCGCCGCCTGTACACCCTGTGCCCTAGCCTGGTTGACCTGCATCCAAAGGGTCAGACACAGCCTGAGCAGCTGCCTGTCCCAGCTAGCAGCAAATAATGGCAGTATGGTGTAGGAAAAAAGTGTTTGGAACCTGGGTGGGTCTCACATAGCCCCCCGGTTTGCATTGTGTAAACTTGTGGTTTGATTCCTGACACCTGGTTTCATTTACCTTCAGCTAGAGACTGTGGTTAATTCTCAGCTGTATTAGCAGTGGTTTTCAGTGCTCATACCACTGTGCATGCACTTGTGATACTGCTGTATTTGCGCTTTGTGTTGTCAGCGCTATTAGCGCTGGCTGTAATAGTGCCAGCTGTAATAGCGCTGGCTGTAATTGTGCCGGTATGTTTTGGGTCCGGCGGTATTTGTGCCATCTCGTGATCCGGCGATATTGGCAGCCCTAATACCGTTACTGCCAGATGTAAGGGCTACTGCCAAAATGCTGATGAGGCCATAGTATTGTGTGATCACATTACCTGCTTGATACATGTTTCTAGTCCGTTTGTGGGCCTATAATAAATATAGTATGTGTACTTACCTGTCTAAGCATAATCATAGAGTATTTCACTGCGTGTATTCATTGTGGACCCCTAACCCCACTCACCTCTCCTGAGACCTGGCCTTGACCACTCTCTATGCTACCATGATTGGTTTGGTGAAACTCCCAGAGTTTCTTCTGTTCACTATAACCAGTGTGGCCACCCAAACTCTGTCCACCATGCCTGGGTCTAGAAATCCATCTTAACAAACAGAAACCCAGAAATGCCCCTGGTCATGCCATATGCAGCATGTACGATTATTAATACCAGGCCCCCACACATGAGCCAACACATATGCCATACAGCATCAATAAAGGTATCCACCCCATGAGTCAGAGTACTAGCACAGGCATGGCAGGACACATAGGGCTGAACAGATACCCTACAGAAATGTAGTCCTCAGACTGTATCCACCTGCGCCAATAGCCCATGGACACACTGTAGCCGTCACACCAGGATGATGACACACATGCACCCTGTATCAGTCATAGACCAGCTTAATAATGTTGAAGGTGCATAGGCAATGCACCACACAGTGCACTGTGCACAGGAAAGACATGGGACCCAAATATATAGATGGACTAGGGCCCTGACGATTCCCTGTGTTCTGTGCATGTACCTGCCACAGTATACATGACAACTGGATTTAGGTCTTTACTCTCATTACAGGCACACCAGTTAACCAGGCGCCTCCACATGCTGTGTCCATCAACACAGCAATTGACCATGCAATCCCATGTACCTCTTCTGCCACCCATGCATACCAGATATCAGGCAGTCAGCGCAAGACACCAGACAAAAAAAGATGCCTCAAAGGTGTACCTGGAAGCAGCTGACATCTCTACCAGCACTGTCGCCCCCATAGTGACTTCTGCAACTGCCACTGCCACCAAGCTGATGTGTGGGAGTGAGGGGTCGGTTAGGCCCCCTCATACATTCAGCACAATATAAACCACTTGTTCGTATAATAATGGGGGATGCTTCTATTGCTCAGATGCACACTAGCAGTTTCACTAGCAGTGGCAGAGGCGAGGTTGTTTTGCGGGACACTTGGCTTCCATTTTGTGCACCCTCGACTCCATCTTTAGACTAGGCCTCACTGCGATAATACGAAAAAGGCTTCTCACCCCTCTGCAGTGCCGCGCACACCACACTCATAGCCCCCACCTTTTCTCACTCTGTCTGAAAGCTTCACAGCTCCAGTTCTCACGGAGGAGCCGGAGATAATTGAAACAAATACCCTAATGTAACATTTCGCTCTTCCTCTGAGATCACTGTCCTGTGTGTGAACCGGCCTCATACATGCCCATTCGTCTCCACAAACCTGCCAGTGCCCTGTTACCCTCGCTGTTGGAACATTACTGCAACTATAACCCAGTGCCTTTGCAAGGTATTGTCTTGATGTAACAGATGTGTGACCCTGCTGTGCAGCCCACCCCAGTGTGCCCCCAACTAACATCAGACCTCTGTCACAGTATATTGCACCATAGAACTAACAAATGTCAGAATGCCTAATAGCCTCTTTTGATGCACCTGGACCCACCCCACCATCGATGTTATCTCACTGACAAAGACCTTAAGTCCAGGACTTCATATAAGTCCCAATGAGTGATGCTGTGATTTTATGTATACAATTTATAGGTTTATGATAATGTACTCAAAGGATTTGTAGTGACTATTATTTAGTGAATTCTTAATAGTAGTATTTCATGTTAGTTTAGTTAGGGCCCGCCCTATCTCACTGCGACCTGACCCTCACCCTTCCTGGACACAGGCAGCTCTGAAATGCCACTAATCTCGGAAAAAAGGATCCAGAGGATACAATTTTGAAAACAAGGGAATCAAGGAATTTAATTAGACCTGATCCATTATTTAAATATCAGAATTTTAATCATGATTTAATCATAGCACTCATAACAATTTTACATCGCAGGAAAGAATTTAAGAACACATGATTTTACATACAATTCATTTCATTCATACACAGGCGTCCATTAGCCATTCATACATACACAACAATAACAAATATAAGCTAAAACTTTATCCTAAAAAAGTCATAACAATCGATTACTTATTGTCTTCATTAAAAAGAAAAGAAATATATAATCAATATATAAGAGACCACAACACATTTCCCAGGTGGTCATGGGTTGGGATGGGTCACGTCAGTGTCCAAAATCCACCTCATCTCTGGTTTCTCAGGACAGTAAACGCACAGTCAGCCTTTTAGAGGAGCAGTGATGGTATGATTCCGTCTCATCACCCACTTACTCTGAGTCTGTCTCTGCCACATCTTCCCAAGCAGGGAATGGTACATTCCTCCTGATGCACATATTATGCAGCATCACACACACAAGGACTATCTTCCCAACCCTCTCTGGATTGTAAACAAGGGTTCCTTCAGTCCGGTGTAGGCACTGGAATCTACCTTTCAAGAATCCAAATGTGTGTTCTATGCATACTCTAATCATTGTGTGTACCTCGTTGTAGGCAATTTCATGTGGCATCATAAGGTTCCTTATAGGGGCATTGAGCCATGCTAGTAGTGGGTAGCCAGAGTCAGCTGCAAATGGAACGAAACTGTGTTACTTCCAAATAGTTAATGGTTGTACTTCCCTGTCCTGACTAAGTGGTGCATGATTTTCACTTTCATGAAGTTATTTGAGTACACTTTAGTGCCATTGGGGTGTGTTTCCTTTGCATTTGACAATGCACAATGACATATACCCATCCTGCAGTGCAGCATGTCGATGTACCCCTTTAGTGTGGATTCCACAAATGTCCATGTATATCCCAGTGGTTACTTTACATTTTGCGGCCTGTGCTGCCTTTTTCCTGACCATTGTGGTGTATTTGATGTGTGTCTGTGGCAATGTGTTTGTTTGGCATCTCCAGACTTTTGTGTGCTACAAGGTATGGTGGGGTGCTTTCCTTTCTGGTACCGCGGGATGCCACCTGGGTGCAGCATTATTACTGAGGAGCAGGGGTGGTGGGGGTAGGGAGGCTCGGCGGTTCTACCCCAAAAATGCTTTTTCAAATATGGTGTTCTATGCGTTCTTGAACTTGTGGTCCTTTCAGCCCAACTGCTTAAGTGTGGAGGGGGGCTGGTATGGGGTGTGTGCGAGGCCTAATGCATCATGCCCTGGGATACTTTGTGCTACATGTGCCTGTTTACCACCTCCTTCACTTCCACATTCACCTTTGTTGTTGCATACCTAGGATCCAAGTCTGCTGTCATCTATGGATCTACATGTACACAGGAAGGATGCTGCTTAATAGAACCGTGGAATCATGACTTGAACATGCGAAAGGGGCACAGCAGTCGGTCACACAGACAGTGAGGTCTGTGTTGCATGTGAATTGCACATTCAGAGACTGGTACTGTTTCCTATTTCAAAACACATTCTCTGATACCTGGGGTGCCACTAAGGCCACATGTGTGCAGACCAGAGCTGCTATTGCATTGGGTAAGCGGATAGTGGCATACAATCTGGCCTTTGTGGCATGGACCACTGCAGGGGTGCTAGGCAGAAAGATGTGCTGGTGCACATGTTTCAGTAGTGCATCCAGTACTTCTCTGACCACTTTGGAAATTGTTGTTTGTGACATGTCATGCAGCATGCTGACGATGTGCTGATATAAGCCTGTGGCATAAAGGTTTAACACTGATATCAGCTTCATCAGCAGTGGTATGGGTGTTTGTATGTTGATGCTACTCTAAGTGCCTGGCTGGATAACAGTGAGGGGTTCTGCAATTATTTGGTGGTTGAGGCGATAGAATGTTATCAATTGTGCACCTGTCAGTGTCCAGGGCAATGGTCTGACTCTGAGTTTGGATGCCCTCCTTTTCCACTCTTTGCCCATGGTAGGTTCTGTTGTTGCTGCTGGTGTGCTATGCTTGGTAGGTCAATATATAGAGTTCCTGGATATCATAGTTGGCAACTGCCATGCACCGCATGGGGCTTGGAAATTGTTTTGTGGAAGGTGTATCCCTTATATACCCTGTTTCAGACATTTGGGTACAAGTGTGGCTTTATTTTCTTCATCTGGATGGATTTACCTCCACCTGTTTGAAATTTTTGCCAGAATTACCACCCATATTTCAGCAGTATTTCAGCTGTATTTCGACTTGTAGTACGGTGGAATTACCATTTTGATTTGTGACAGTAATTCCACCAGTGGAGTTACCATCGGGGCCATGCAACAGGCAGAACTTTCATAAAATGAGTCTCAAATTTGACCTGGTCGAATTGCTCAAAATTCAGGTGATTTGAGGATCGAGTGAATAGGTTTGCCTAGATAAGAAACTGCAGGGATCCTGCATCTCACCAACCCTCTACAGCCTGTTTACAAGGCCTTTGTTCCACATTTTGGACACCTTGGGCATCTCATATACTAATTATGCTGATGACAAGCCCTCATCCCCATAACCGGTGACTATGAGGCTGACATCGCTGCCCCCAAGTTCATATACTCCACCATCCAAACCTGGATGGTAGAAAACTGGTTGTGCCTTAACGCTGAAAAAAACAAACATCCGCTTATTGGATCTCCGGTCACTCTCAAGAAACTGGACAATGGACAAACAATACAGTTCTGTCACAAGTGACATTTCCATCCAAATATCGCAAGTTTTCAAGACCTTGGGGGTCTACCTGGATTCTGACCTCTCCATGAACAGGCAGGTTAATGCCATTGCATCTACCTCAGCGTACCATTCCAAATTGATAAATGCAGCCAGACCTTTCCTATCAAAACAGAACTGTCTCACTATTGCTAGAGCAATAAGTGGGTCTAGCTTGGACTACTACAATGCCCTTTTTGCAGGAACGTCCGTAAAAAACATTACCAAACTCCAGATTGTCCAGAATAATGCCCTTAGGGCGGCCACCGGCATTTCCAAAAGGGAGCACATATCGGAAACCAGGAAGCAGGTTCATTGGCTCCCCATTAAAGAAAAGATTGTCTTCAAAACTCTAGCCCTGACGCATAAATGTTTCCACAACCGAGCTCCACTTTACCTTGCTCAAAGAATGGTTAAGCTGTCCACTTTGAGACCCATAAGATCCGAGTACACCAAAAGGATCTCCACTCCCAAGACCCAGAGAGTCCGGGCAGGAGGCTCTAGCTTCCCGGTCTTGGCAGCAAATCAATGGAACTCCTTACCACCTTACATCAGGAATATTGAGTCACATCTTGCCTTCAGGAAAGCAATAACAATGTTGTTGTTTGTGTAGATAGCATAGGGTGCTATCACCCATGTTCACTGCCCCATCGTTATAACTGTATAACAACCCTGAACCGTAACCCCATTTGTTTCTGCAATTTTTTTTTCTGTATCCCAAGCTTATTGTAACCATGAGTTAGCAACCTATTGTAACTAACAACAGTAACCTTGCAGTACTTCAAGCTCACTGTAAGTAACCTATTGTAACCAAGACAAGTAACCCTGTTGTAACTAAGACAAATTCATGCAACAGCGCCTCGATGCCCTTGTGCTGCTAGTGTGCTCTACAAATATAAATAAATAAAGAACATTGGGGGTGATTGCTATGGCTCCCTCAGTAAAATAATGTGTCCACATTCTGTTTGATTGGTGCAAAGTCAGGGATATGTGACAGCTGTCCTCACTTCTTGGTCAATTTATATTTACTCATTTATTGGGAAAAGAGTGTTTTGATCAGGAAGAAAAAAAAACATACATAGGATCATACAGTCAAACGAACAGTTACCAGATCATTTATCTCAGCTGCAAACTCAACAAAGCGAAAAGCTTCCAGGAGTGATATTTGGGACATACACACAATAGCATTTCTTAAAAACAGCAATAGTTGAATAGGAGCAAACAGGTACACTGCACTCTTGTTCTTTTGTCCTTGCGAGAACACTGCACAATGGGAAATATGTGTCATCTGAAGGAACAGCATGTGTAGTGTGTGAATTATAGGAAATAACCTTAAAAAACGAGGGACTGCTACTGCCAATAAGTGTCATAGAAATTACGGTCCTGATTTGATTCAGTTCACACAAAGGGCACTAAAAAAAAGGTAACATTTTTCAGGGCCATAGTGATGCCACCAATCGTTGAGACAAATGTGGGAACCTCCAGATAGATATAATTCCAGCTAAAGTAATTAAGCAATACAGCCCTTAATGAAGACCCTAGGGCTTTACTGGACTCAGTAATGCCCCCGCATTAAGGGGTTTATTGCTATTAATACCCCAGGCCGCAAGACCGGGGTACTGGAGCATTGTTTTTCTGTTCTGAAATGCTCTGCTTTCCTTTTCCATGGTGGCCATTCAAAATGAATTGAAAAAGGTACGTGTAGTGCCTTCTTCCTTTCCATGACGGCCTTTCCCGCATCAGGAGCGAATGTGCTGGGTACAGAAGTGTTCCCAGCGAGTTCTCTCCGGAAATGGACCAAAGAAAAGGTAAGTGGGGTTGGGAGGGTGGGGAGGGGATTGTTAGGATAGGAGGAGGGGAGATGGAGAGGGAAAACACCTACCACATTCCCCCGCTGGCAGCCTCCAGCTGTGTGGTGGCTCGGCGCGGGGATTACCCAGTTCCGAGCATCCTCATTGGCTGAGGGACTGCCACCCCCCGCCGGGGAAACAAAGGAAAGGAATGTCGGGAGAGGGATTCCCGGTCGAGTAAAGCCCCAGTGAGGGCCAATCAGATTGATTGAAACAATCTGATTGTCCCTCGCCAGGTACTAATGAACATTAAAGCTGTGACATTAAATTCAGAGCAGCAGAAGTGAGAACACCACAAATAACTATGACTAAGGACACTGTGACCTTACAAGAATAAGAACACCCAATGTGGAATTCCTGCATTGTGCATCTCTAGGCCCCTTGTCTTCTACAAAACCTAAATAGAAATAATCAATATGCAAAACATTGACATTCATGGCACATCCAGGTGAGCGACCAAGCCACTCACAGTTGTTGCTGGACTCCTTAAAAGCCTACAGGAGTCTACTTATCCATCAGCACACATTTGCGAAAGTTGATGCCATTGAGAGAATCCTGTGTCTGCACTCACACAACTACAATGGGTAAAGTAGTAACTATTTCCATCACATCTGAGGCATTGATTAGGGCAGCTGAAAGGAATTACTAAACTGTAGAAAGTGAGGAACTCTAGCTGTACTGCTGCCTATGACGCTTCTTTTTTTTGTTTTTATTTATGTGTGTTATAGTTTGATATTGAACTTTCACATCCATTATAATCTTAAAATCTCTATTTCATTACAAATGACACAGATACATCTTCACAACCAAATTGCACCTTATTTAATTCATGGGTGCCTAAACATTTTGTACATAACAGAACATCTTCTATATATAGCATTACATTTTTACATGCATACATACGATATATAACCAAAATTCCTCATACACAATTCTAATATCTCACATTTATCAGTTTCCTGCTTTTAATAATCTCTCGCTTAACACTTACCACATCTTGTATGTATTCAATTTACAGTGCCTTGCCATTAATCAATTTCCCCAAAAACCATAGGTATTAACAATGGTTTGGTTGTGAACAAATTCACCTAGAAAAAACATATGTGTGTTGTTCAATTCTTTGCAAGTTGCCAAAAAATGTCTGTTGGTTTCTATCACTCCCATCAACTTGCATAATCTTGCATAATCTGCAGCATCTAGTTTTTGCTGAAGCCTTGACCGGTGCCCAACACTTCCAATGTGGGCAATTGGTTAAGCCTTAACAATAGCACACATCTTCTCAGTTGTAGTAATGGGGAGATTTTCAAGTATTTTTGGGGAGTCAGGAGCGATGTTTGACAGTCCCTGTAACCTTTCAATGGTTTTAGCATCCTAAAATGGTCTAAATTGAGATTCCAATCTTGTAGCATACCTTTTGACATCCATTCCAACTCCCAATGTGGGACCCATCCAATGTGTTCAAATGCTTCCTCATTTAGGTTCTTGAGCTCCACCAAACATGATCCCCCTTTGAATTTCATACTTTCTCCCATTCTCCCATTATCGTCAATAATGGACATATTGGGTCCTTCCTTTCCTTTTTTAAAATGGACACCTCTACTAGCATATCATAGCCCTATCAGAGATGTCAAACTCTAGCCTCAATGCTTCTTTAGAAAGGTAATGGCCCACAATGTCACCCTCACAATTGCGACGGCCGAAATGCCTGACTTTCTTTTTTTAAAACACCCCCTTTACACCACATATATATGTGGGGGGTATGGGATATTATAGTAATATGGAGGATTGCGGGGGGGGTCTCCCCCCGCATATCTATGTCATGTAAAGAGGTTTGGATAAAAAATAAAAATTAAAACAAGTTGCAATTTCAGCCTTCGCAATTGTGTTTGGTTGCAGTGATCACATAGATCCCTTTAGAAACACATTGCAGAAGACCAAGTACCTTTTCCCTACATTTTGCCCTCCACAATGTTCAAGCAAGCAGTAAGCAACCAATGTAAGCAGCCTCCAGCCTGTAAAGAACACTGGGAAAATACATTGTCCGTATGCTTGTATTACACCGTCCATACTATACCCTGTGTTATTTTCTGCACTTTTTTTTTACCAATCTATTTAATACGAGGGCCTTACTTCTCTTAACATCCACCAGCTCTACATATTTATCAAGGATCACATACATACCCAAATATGTATAGAGTGGAACCTGTTGCATCATACCATTCTTCACTTTCAAGGACCTGCCTATAGCAGCTTATTTCCCTGTGAACATATATTTTCTTTTCTCAAAGTTAATTTGTAATGAATTTACCTTCACATAGCGGCTAAGAGATTCAATACACCGCAACAATCAAATCCTTACATAGAGAAGCCACTGTTAAATGTGGGCACCTAGTTTGGGTGGAAATCTCCTATCCCCCTCCAGCCAATTTAGCACATTGCCTAGGTACACATTGAATAACAGGGGTGCAAGCACACACCCTTGGTTTAACCCTATCAAAGTGGGAATATTGTTAAAATGTACTCTTGTGCTGAAAGACGTACTGCAGAGCCACACACTCCTTAACTAGGTTCTGGGTTAAAACATGACACAAGAGGTAAGTTTATGTTTAGGTAAGTAGAAAGTACAAGAAGGATACATAAGAATACATCCACTGGCCTCCACTGTCACAGGCAGCTCACTCTAATTGAATCTCATGGAAGACACAGGGCACTCACACAACAACATTCCACAGCTAACATTTCACAAGTTATTACATAAGGCATTCCAAGAGACAAGCATCCACACAGGGCCAGAGCAAAGAGACACATGACATAGCATATCTCCCCCCTTTACATAAACCAAAGAACAGACATGAAAAGGAGCACAAAAGGGAAAACCCAAGGGAATGCAACAAAAGGTCATGAGTGTAATTTTAGGGGATGGCGGGGGTTTTTGTCCCCCCAACTTTCATGTCACACCATTTTGTCCACATTCATTTGCCTGGGACACGTTTTCTTCAGATGTCATGTCCCCCCCAACATTTTCAGCGAAGTTACTCCACTGCCAAAGGTACTATAACCAAATCTGGCCACAACCACCAACTGTCAAAATCCACTCACTCCATTCCGCAGAACAATGAGCCAAGATACTCTCATCTGACTCATCCCTTCAACGGCCTACAGGGAAGCCAAAAAGCCACACAGCACACTCAAAATCTGTAACGGGCCCACAACAGACACTCAAGCGAGGGAACCAGCCCTGACACATAGCACTCCACAATGCCACCAAAACTCACAAACCAATACCACCCATCATCCAACTGCCAACAACTAAGGTGCTCTGAGACACAGCGCACCCTTCCACATTGAACATCCATGAGACCAAAACAACCAAATAACCACTGATGCACAGGGCACAGGAACCCACTACATCACACTAACTGGCAGAATAGAGTGCGGGCAGGAATCATCTATCTTCCTCTCTACCTGTGGTGTACCCCAGGGGTCTAACCTCTCGCCCTGGCTTTTCAACCAATACCGGGCAACCCTCACCCACTGCATTGCCATTTTCTGTTCAAATTTCCAGTGCTACGCTGACGACACTCAACTCATTTTCAGGCTGCCCTCAGCCACCTCCTCTCCCTCTCTCATCTCTGATTGCCTAACTGCCATTCAAGATTAGTGTTCCGCCAATGATCTTTGTCTGAATGCCAGCAAGACGGAGATCCTGCTCATCAGCACACCTTCACCATCCTTTCCCCTCACTCTTTGGCTGGCTTCAGTTGGCCCTCCTCCTACCCCCACCTGCGAGGCTAAGAACCTTGGGGTCATCTTTGACTCCACCCTTTCCTTCTCGGCCCACATCTCTGAGGTGTCTAAAAAGTCAAACCTCCTACTGCACCTCCTCAGAGGTACTCTGCTTTCCTCTCCTTCCCACAGAAGCTCATGGTAGCCCAAGCTCTGGTTCTCTCTAGGTTTGACTATTGTAACAGCCTCTTTCTAAATCTACCTGCCGCTACTCTCCACCCTCTGCAACTAATCCAGAACAGGACTGCAAGACATGTCCTTGGCCTCAAGCCCTGGGATTGTATCTCTCCAGCTCTGAAATCTCACCATTGGCTCCCAGTGGATGCAAGGATTAAATTTAAAACCCTCTGCATTGTCCAGAGGTTTTCTGGGGCCTGGGTCCAAAATACCTTCAGCTATCCCTACGCAAATACCTCCCCTCTCAAGCTCTTCGCACCTCTACCTCTAACTCCCTCAGGGTCAGTCGTTTTTCAAAGAAACAAGCTGGGGGTAGATCTCTGCCCCTGCCACTCTAAAACTTGAGGAGAACCATCTCTGGTTCTGGAAGCACCTCAAGACCCTACTCTTTTCGTCTGCCTTCGCTCCCCCTATACCCTGCAGATCTGTTCTCTCTTGGACCATGCACCTGGCCACCCTCTGTCCCCCGGGCCCAGTTACCTGCTCACCCTTCCACCCTCTTGCACTGCCTCCGGGCCACCCCTTGGTCTGTATCTGTACCCATACAGCCACCCCCCCCTCCTTTTCTTCCTGAACTTATCAGACCTATCCGGTCTGCTGCCTTAAACCTAGCACTTGCAAATTGCTGGCTGCACTACCACTGTTTGTTGCCTTTATTATTTATTTATTTATTATTATTTATCTGTTTCTCCTCTGCTTCGCACTTTCCACTTCTCCCCCCCTTCCATGCACTTTTCACCCCTCCCCCTCTCACATGCACTTGCGCGTTCTCAACGTCACTGGGCCTAGTAAGATCGCTGTTTTGTTCTCCCCTGTTCCCCTCCCTTGCCTTGTCGCGCTCTGAAACACTTGTGTACAAGGGCAATAGAAACAAAATATCAATATCAAACCCCACCCAAGTGTGGGTCTCCAACACTTTGGACAGCCGGGGGCTGGGTCGGGCCCTGACAGTGGACACTGCACCACACTAACACACAGACAGGTCAAGCCCCTTAGGCAGACACTGTACCGTAAAGACATACACACAGGGTTGGGCCACCACAAACCTGAACCAGAGGTTTGCTACACCAGCAGGTCGAGTTTAAAACACAAGGCATACATCGTTCAGTCCTCACTCCACGCCAGTATAGGCGAAATGAGCATTAAAGGCATGGCAAATTAAAGTACAAAGCCCTAGAGCTACACAGTCCTTTAACATTGTTGGTGCTGTGGAGGCAAAACTTTAGTAATACAAAAAAGCATACCTGACACATACATTTGCAGAGGTCATAGCTTATTAGCTATGACCTCTGCAAATGTATCTAATAACAAAGGTCATGTCAGATATTTCAAAATCACATTACAGGAGCAGCTGACCTCATTCCCAAGTAAGCACTTTCACATCCAAATCAAGCTATAAACACCCAAAGCAACACGGAAATAACTTGAAACATGAAAAATAACATAGCAAGTAACAGGCCCCACATGACAACTATGATTAAATTACAGTAACGCACAGATGCAAATTTCCCTAAACAAAACGTTTGCCCAAATTGGATAAAACGTGACATTTCCACAACAAATGACAACTTTGCAACTTCATAACAGTTCACGACAGATGATTGAAGAGACTATCAATAACGACACCATGTGAAATCTCTTAAGCAGGACCACAAACGCAGCTGCCAGCTCTGGAACTGCGTGCAATGCAGTTGACTAGTACAGTACCTCCTCAAGTGTGATTGTCCCAACTCGCACCGACACTCTAGCAACTTTTTTTTATTTTAAACGGGTACCGGCAGTTGTTGTGCGCCCCTCTCCTAACCAAAACACCATATGAAGGGATGCACACCGTGCCATCCCCCTCTGCGCACCGGGCAGGAAAAACAAAAACTCCATTACTGAAATGGCTTCCGAGGCTCAGAATGCAAAAGGATAATAAACAGAGGATCCTCTGATGTAATGACGTTGAAGGAAGTTGCGGGTTCCTTTACTCTGGACCCCAGAGAAACGCTTCAAGCACACTCAGAGCGTTCGCTGCCACACATTCGCTAATCCATCTCCAGCACTTCAACGACCCTGTGTGGTATCATTTACTTGCAGAAGCCATGCTGACAGGAACTCCACTGCAACGGTTTCCAGGTCTTTAAGACACGGTTATTCTCGCAGGCACCTTGCTCTGTATAACTTTTTCTACTCCCTGCAGTCCCAGCACACCATGTATGCTATTGATATCTTTGCTGCTGTGTCGCACATTTCTCTCTGGTAAACAGCAACATTTCTTTCCTTTACTGCTCAGTCGTAGCATTTAAGAAGCTGCTTAACCATATGCCCCAAATCCTGTAATGTCAATCGCTGAACTTTCAACGGTCCAGCGCCAGAAGGGTCTCTCCCAGACCTCTTCAGGCAATTTCCTTTTGTTTTCCTTTTACAAAGGTGCCCTGCCGCACTGAAACTCTCCAGACTGCTCTGCACTAACTCAGCAGGACATCGCCACGGGTCACAAGGCCCTCTGACTGCCCCTTGCAGTCTCACTGGTTGTCCTGCCTCTACAGGGCGTTTTATTTTATCTCAGGACTCTCCGCCTGTCTCTTGCACTCTCACTCCCTGTATTGCCTCTGCGGGACAGCCCACAACATCTTTCAGGCCCTCTGGCTTCCTTGGACATACTTGTCTCCCAGGCTCATACTTGTCTCCCAAGTCCACTTGAGTACCCTGAACTTCAGTGTGACCCTGGCCACTCACAGGGTCTTTAATGCTGCACTCCAACCCCCACATGGACCCTTGACAGCCTGTACTTGCTGTTTCACTCTGCACAGGGGGTCAGTTCACATTTGAGGGTGCTGGGGGCCAGTGGATATATCCTTTCCAGGTGTCTCAGTTATCTGTCCTTCATTACAGGTACTGCTCCCTCTGGAATTCCTGGATCATTGTCACCATTGTTAAGATGTACTCTTGTGCTGAAAGAAGTACTCCAGAGCCACAGCTAGGGAACAAGCATCTTTACTAAGTTCTGGGCTACAAGATGACACCAGAGGTAAGTTCATGGGCATGTAAGTAGAAGGTACAAGAATGATACATAAGAAGACATCCACCAGCCTCCACTCTCAGAGGCACCGCCCTGTAACTGCATCTCATGGAACACAGGGGGCAATCACACCACAACATTCCACAGCTAACATTCCACCATGCATTACATCAGGCATTCCATCAGGCAAGCATCTACACAGGGCCAGAGCAAAGAGACACAGGACATAAATATCAATTTTGGATATGCTATCTACTTGCCCGTTAAGGTGGGTGTTCATTCCCCAGCCTTCCAATATCGACCAAAGCCTTCCCCTGTCCACTGTGTTGAATGCAGATTTAAATCAATATAGATCATACATAACTGTTTTTAAATAAAATGTCTCACCTTTTAATTCATGTATTGAAAAATAAAATGCTGTAGGTTGTGGCTAAACCCTCTCTAAAACCTGTTTCAAGAGGACGAGGTATGTTATTTTTTTCTCCACACTCTTTGATCCGTGAAGCAAACAGCTTTCCTAGAAAATCAAGTAAGGACAGGACCCTGTAATTAATAGGGCCTGTCCTCACATGTGTTTTGTACACAGGTATATGCACATCCCCATGAATCTGGCATACAGCTTTCATCCCATACTCTATTAAATAATGTATACATAATTTCCACCCCAAACTTCAGGTTTTCCCAAGAGGACAATGTTCATAAGGCCATCGGAGCCGGGAGCTCTGGATTTTTAAAATTGTTTTAACTCTGTTCACAATGTCAATATCTAACCGGAAGGGGCACTCATCTTGTACTATTTCTTCATCTAGAAGACTATATCTACCACAATGCATATTGAAGCTATGTTCTCGCAAAAATCACCTCTTGTATTGGATTTGTAATTACCTCAGCCTTCTTTTCTTTCACTTCTTCAAAGGCCTTCCACATACTTTCAGGATCTCCTGTAGTAATCATAGCAATCATTTCTTGCCAATTATCTTCCTCGTGCCATTGCACCTGAAGCACAATATCTGTCTTTCCAGTGGCACTATCTGCAAGGGTCTTCCTCTGTCTTCGACCCATGTCAGTAATCTTGTGAGTTTCAGCCATAAAGGTTTGCACAACCTCTGTGAGTTCTCTATTGCTTCCTTATAGGCTCCATAGACCATCCATGCTCGGCAGATCACCACTCCTTCTTCCCATCCATTTGGTGAAAGCACTGTTCCCCAAATCTGCATTTGGCCTCTGTTCCTCCAATGTTTTGCCTCTTCTGGAGTTTTTCCTTGGACATTTAACTTTGGGTTCACTTCCCATCTGATTGCTGTTCCTTTAACTCTAGGCTTCTCATACCTGATCACATGATTCCTTGTATGGGCTCTATTTCACGTCTTAATGTCCTGTATATAATGATCTTCATCGGGTAATTTGTCTCAGTTACCCATATCAATGAGGCGTCTCTTCCCATGAACTGTCCTCTGGTGTTACACATTGCCACGTGTGAAAGACAGTGTGCTGTCGGGACGTCAATTTCTACAGCCACGAAGATCTTGGATTTCCCCATGCTGTACGGTAGAAGTGCACAAATGAAGCATTCTCCTTCTGATTTACTTCTTCCAACTCTGTCATGTGCTGGTACCAAATGTTGTTTCCTAGATGTGCTGTGATGTCTAGGTAGTCGTTCCGTTCACTGTTATCTTCATGCAGGCTTCTCTTGGTTCTTAGTGTCTTCCTGTAGTTCGCTATTACTACATCTCTAAACGTGTCTGTATGGCTTTTCCTTGCTGGGGGATTCTCAGGCATTCTGGTCGATGGAGCAGGTTTCCATCTCTGCATCGATGTGGTAGGTGGAGGTTTTGCAATACTCTCCTTCTCCTCTTGCATCCTTTTCCTGCCCTCTACCTGTCACCGGCCCCATGCATGGCTGCATCATGGGCCTGGTACTTTTTCCTTGTGTTGGAACTTGTGTGATTGTCAGTGCAATCTCTGCAGGTTTATTTTTCAGTCCCTCATGTAGTTTCTTCAATCTAGCTATAAACAGGAATAAATGATCTATCAACATGTGTGTCCTTGCAGTGAATCCCCTCGTAGCCACTTCTGTCTTCTCAAGGGCTTTTGCTATGTCTGCATTAATCGGCCTTCCATTAGATTCCTTTCAGTCTCTCTCCTTGTTTTCTGGGGCTGATTGTTCGGTAGGCAGTCTCGTGCTCTCTTCTGCCTTTGTTTGAGGTTTTGCAGCCATTGACACATGCCCTAGTTCGTGTGCATTCAGTGTATGGGTGTGTGTAGTAGTTAGTGCTATGTTTTCATTCATTCCGTGCTGACCCTGTCTCCAACTTTTCTCTTCATTCGTTACCTTACGTGTGTGCGTGTATTACTGCTAATTACATTCAATTTTAGTTCATTTAACTTACCATCAGATTTTCTTGGGACTGGAATGACCATATAGGGTCTGGGTGCGGACTGTTTCACTGGAATCTCCTCATGTAGTCTTTCTGAAAGTTGGACAGGTCCACTTGCAGCATGATTCCGTGGAGGAACGTTCCCATCTGTACAACGTTAGCTGGATCTCTGTTGAAAGTGAGGACGTCAACCTCGACAGGTCTCCCCACCATTTCCAGAAAGTCAGATAATAGGCGGAAGAGGACGTTGTGAGCCAGTCGGTTGTCCTCAGGTGATAGGGACATTTGTCCTGCCTTGCTGGGTTCAGGATTATAGGCTCTTCCCTTGATGTGAACAGTCCTTGCACTTTCCTGCTACGTGGATTGCGACCAAGTAGTTCAGCTTAGTCCACAGTTGGCTCAAATGTTTGGATTTTGCTGGATCTCTAATAAAAGTTAAGGTATCTGTGGTTCTTCCGACAATTGCGGGGCACTCTTCTATGATGTGAAAGAAGAGTATATTGACAAGTTCATCTATAATTGCCTGTGGTGGAAGCATTTGTGTCCTTATCACTGTTTTCAGGCAGGGAAGTGAAGGCCTCTGCGATGTAGTTGCCAGATTGCTTTCTTGTTGGCAGGATCTTGGATAAAGTCTGTGATACTGGTGACTCTCCCTGCAAGTGACGGATAAGTCTCTAGTACTAATTGGAAACAGTACAGCACATCCCTTGTGATATTTCTGCTAGGTGACACCATAAATGCTGCAAAGCGACGTCTTGCTCTTTGATGAGACAGGATGCTGTGTTTAGCTCTTTAGGCAAAGTCTTTGATCACAATCTATTTGAGTCTTGTTTTCACCGACGCTTCAGTGTGATTGATTCACAAGTTCGTGTCAACAAACGTGTTGTGGCTTAGATGCGCAATTGTCTTCTTCACCCTATAACTGAGATGCATAGAGTGTCCATTATGTCCTTATCCCCTTTTTTGTTTACAGGAACTGTCCAGTGTAAGCCACAACTTGCAAACGGGTTCTTTGTCTCGGCTTTGCTGCTCATCCGTCCTTCTTCCTCGTCATGGATCTCATCTGCACGTGCTGAGGTTCTTCCCCGTTGTCTGTATTTTTTTCGTGGTGGGGTGCAGCTTGAGGGCTTTCTCTGATGCAGGACTTAATGTCATTGAGAAAAATCCATGCTCTCTTGCCCTTCAATTTCTGCTGATGGAGTGCAGTCTTCTACGATGAAAGGACCATTGAATCTCAGCCCGTCCCACCTTTTCCTCGTGTGGTTCTTGATTAGGACTGCATCCCAGCGAAAACGAGTGGAATACAAAGATCTTGAGCTGGGTCTGTTGCAGTATCTTCTGCAATGCTTTGTGCTGTGCTGCACTCTTTCCGTCACTGCTGCAGTTGGTCTGAAATTACAGTAAGGCTGGATGTCATGCAGTTCAGGTACTCTTGTAACTCGGTTCCCAGGACCTCTCGGGTTGGCTGCGCATCGCATCTAGCTCTATTTTGTGGGGCAAGTGGGGTATTCATTCTCCTTCCTGTGGCGTAAGATGATGGTTGGAGCCTGGTTGGTTCCGAAGAGCATACAATGCCAGTGGAAAGCAGTGCAGCCATTCCCTCTTTAGAGTAAGCTTCAACTTGGCTATCCTTTCCTTTAACAAGCAGTTGAGCCTCTCGCAACTACCATTACCTTCTGGATGATACGCCGATGAGAACTTGTGCTTTATACCAAGCAACAATCTGATCTGCTCAAAGACTGAATTAACAAAATGAGCCCCGTTGTCTGACCTCATCACCTCGCATACCCCATTCTAGGGAACACTTCCCTCACAAGGAATTTGGCTGCACAGGTAGAGTCTGGGTGTGTACATGGTTCTGCTTCCATCCATCTAGAGAATGGACACACCACTACACGTAAGTACCTGTACCCGTTACACACTTGTATTATGTTGACGTAGTCGATATGTAAGTGCTGAACGGGCCCATTTGGCTGGGGGAGGACTCCTCTCACTACTTTTAAGGTGTGCCCAGCAGTGAATTGCTGGCAGATTATGCAGTTCACCATAAAAAATGCAAAATGCTCTGCTAAATTCGGTATAAACCAGTTTTCCTTTGTCATATGTATGGGGTAATGTAATTGCTCCAATGCTATTTTTATTAATTTATTTTCAAGATTTACAATAATCAAAATTTACCTAACCAAAAGTTCAAACAGAGCATAAAACACAACACTCAATTTTACATAGGTATGGAAGCAAAAGAAGCCGAAGCATGTATAAATATTAAAACATTTCAGATAATACAAGATAAACTTTGTACCTTTCTCAAAATAAAACACCTAATCACAAAATAACCCACTCAAAATTGCAACACAGAACAGTACAAAAACATAAAGACAACACACAGACTACATGAAACAGAACAAAAACAAAACAGGGGGATCCTCGGCTAACACACATATACAATAGCAGGTAGTCGGATCCAATAGGAACAACTCATCCTCAGATATACAGTCACCATATCAATATGTAAATGGCTTCCAAATAGCTTGATACTTATTTTCCTTTCCTTGTCTCACAAACATCATCCGCTCAAAGTTAGACAATACCAACAAATCATTAATCCAATTCTCACTCTGGGCGTCTTCCTTGTCTTCCACACCATCAATACCTGTTTCACTGCAACCACAAGAGCTTTATCAACCCATTGCCCGTATTGACGAGCACCTGCACAATGCCCCCTACCTGACAATAGCAACACCTGCATAGGCATCCTGGGAAAACATATGGATAAGATCGCCTCCAGCCTATCCAACATTCCCACCCAAAATTCTAACACCCTAGGACAATACCATAACATGTGAATTAACGTTCCCTGTTCCTCCCCACACCCCCAACACAGGTCATTATCAGTTAATCCTAACTTATACATACGCAATGGAGTCCAATACACATGCCCTAACATTTTCAAATGAATCAATCTCAACCTGTGATCCAACCTACTTCTATGAACTACATTCCACGGTGGGTGGTCATAATTTTGAAAAAAAAATGTCGACAGACAAAAATGTCGAAAAAAAAAATGTCGACTTTCGTTTTTTTAATTATATATTTATTTTAGGGGTTCGGGAGTTAAAAAAAAGGGAAAAATTAAAAAAAAAATTAAAAAAGGGGGGTTGGGGAGGAACCCCCCATTTAAAAAAAAATGCATTGGAAAAAAAAGAAGACATTTTTTTTTTCGACATTTTTTTTCGATATTTTGACTTTCGACATTTTTGTTGTCGAAATTATCACTGTAAACCGCATTCCACATAGATTCCCAATCTTTTTCTGTAATATCATTGCCCAACTCCTGTTTCCACCTCTCCAACGCTCTCCTGTCAGCATCAACAGCTTTAGAATATATTGGCATCAAGCTAGTATAAGTGCTTACCATTCGCGGCAACGACATAAGAATCTGACCACCCGCCAACACCACTTCCAATGGTCCCGACAACATTGCCAATCTTTCACTCAAAAGAGCTTTCAACTTCACAAACCTATTCAGTTCCCTCCCTGCCAAATGAAAAGTCCTCTGCAACTCCTCGAATGACAATATACGGCCATCACACACCACATCTCTGATACATAAAACCCCTTTCGAGACCCAACTTCTCCAACAAAAAGTTTTATTGGCAAGTTGTAAACTTGGATTAAGCCGAATAGATGCTCCATAGTGTAAGTACAAGTTCCCTTGAAAGAGAATCAACCACCACACCAAAACTCCTTTAGTCACCGTAAGAGTCGGAAGCTTACTACCTCTCCCAGGCAGACGTCCCATTGAAGTAATAGCGTGCAACGGAAATCCATTCAATTGATACCTTTCAATATGCACCCACAAGGGCTCTGGCCCATTCCCCACTGAAAAATAATACACAGACTTTTTCAAAAGAAACCCTCTATAGTTGCGTTCCAAATCTGGGTATCCAAAACCTCAGTTTTTAGTACTAAGCGTCAAAATAAACCTAGGAATTTTAGGTCTCTTTTTATCCCCACACAGAAAGTCTTGAAAAACACAATCTATACTAGCCAGCATCTTTTTTTAAAACTTCAGAGGCAAAGATTGCACAACATAAAGCACCTTTGGTAAAAGAGTAATCTTAATAGCGTTGACTTTTGCCCAAATCCCCATTGGTAATCGTTCCCATTTTCTAACATCCTTACGCAAGGTAGCCACCACCAATTTTCCTACATTGAATTCCACCATTTGTTTTACATCCTTAGTCAGATAAATACCCAAATATTTCACATGAGATGTAGTCCACTTACAATGCCAGTCTAAAAAATAACCACGCACACAAGTACTAGTGATTGGAAACACCTCCGTCTTGTCCCAATTAATTTTCTGTCCTGACAACACACTCACCCTATCAAAGACATGTTTCAGAACCACACTACCTCGCTCAGGATCTGCCAAAACTACCACCATGTCATCCGCATAAGAAAGGAATTTAACTTCCACATGACCAAATTTCAGAACCCTAATGCCTCGTTCCCCACGTATATAGGCCAACAATGGTTCCAAAGCAAGATTGAACAAGTAGGGTGACAATGGGCATCCCTGCCTAGTTCCCCTAGTCAACCCAAAAGCTTCAGACAAAACACCATTTACCCACATCGTAGCCTTGGCACCGCTCTGAAGACAACTGATTATCCCTAGAAATCCATTCCCAAATCCCATCTGCCTCATCGCAAACTGCAAAAATCTCCAACTCACTCTATCAAATGCTTTCTCAGCATCCATAAAAATGAAGGCCGTATCCGATAGATCCCCCTGTTTCAAACTCATGATATCAACCAAAGTTCTGATATTATCATAACCAAATCTATACCGCAAAAACGCCACTTGGGATGTATGAATCAATTTCCCCATACATTTTTCCAATCTATTAGCCATGATTTTAGCAAATATCTTCACATCCACATTTAGTAATGAAATGGGATGATAATTGCTACAATTCTGATCCTTCCCCTCTTTCGGTAACAAGGTAATCATTGCTTCACACATCGACTGGCACAGATTACCTTCAGGCATAAACAGATTAAACAACCTACATAAGATAGGAGCCAAATAAGTCTCAAATTTCCTGTAGAATTCCACAGGAATACCATCCATACCTGGAGATTTACACTCATAGCTGCTTAATAGCCAGTAAAACATCATCCACCACAATATCTGATTCTATATCCCTGCTTTCCTCCAATGACAGCCTAGGAAGATCCAAATCCACAAAGAAACGTTCCAATTCCACCTGAGACGGGAACATACATCCTCTGAATACAATTTCTC